>NW_027202270.1:92480832-93183332 GCF_024711535.1 Dipodomys merriami
TTCTTCTACAAGGACTGTTGTATTATGTTGGGGACTCACAAGCCTATCCTTTTGGTCTAGTATTTCCTCCATGCCTCACAATCTTCATTGCATTTGTGTCTTCAATGGCAGATATATGGACTACATGGTTTTGGTAAGGCAGATGGGATAGATAGAAGGAAAGGGAACAATATGAGGCTAATGAGACAGGTAGTTTCAAAAGTATGAAACAACAATCAGGGGTCACTTGTGAATTTTTTTTTTTTTGGTCATGGGGCTTTAAATCTGGACCTGGTGGCTGTCCCTGAGCTCTTCAGCTCAAGGCTAATGCTCTACCACTTGAGCCACAGCATCATTTCTGTGTTTCTGGTGATTAACTGGAGATAAGAGTCTCACGGATGTTCCTGCCTGGATTGGTTTCTAGTCACTATCCTTAGCTCTCAGCCCCCTGAGTAGCTAGGATTACAGGAGTGTGCCACTGTTACTTCTATCCAACCGTAGTTGAAGAAAGGACTGAGGAAGAAAATCAGCTCCATAGGTGGCTCCTAAAGCCTTTGGTTTCCTGGGACAAAAAGTGTGCAGTTCAAAGAGCTTGTTTCACAGCTGGAGATGATGTGGACAGTGGAAGTGAACATGAGATGTTGATCAGGTGGTCAAAGAGAAGGTAACCCAGCCTGTCTCTTTCTTCCTCAAATCTGAGCTTCTTTTCCCCAGTTTTGAGAATTTTTGATGGGTATCAGTAGCTTACAACTCTAGCTACTCAGGAGGCTGAGATCTGAGGATTATGGTTCAAAGCCAGCCCAGGCAGGAAATTCCATGAGAGTCTTATTTCCAATTAACCATCAAAAGCCTACAAGTGAGGGGCTGGGAAGGTGGCTCAGTGGTAGAGCGCGTGCCTTGCATGCCTGAGGCCCTGGGTTCGATTCCTCAGCACCACATAAGCAAAAAAAAAAAGCCGGAAGTGGCACTGTGGCTCAAGTGGTAGAGTGCTAGCCTTGAGCTGAAGAGCTGAGGGACAGCGCCCAGGCCCAGAGTTCAGGCCCCACGACCGGACCCAAAAAAAAAAAAAAAAAAAAAAGTCTACAAGTGAAGCTATGGCTCAAGTGGTAGAGCACTGGCCTTGAGCATAAACGCTCAGGGACAGCACCCAAATCTTGAGTTTAAGCCCCGGGCTGGCACAAACATGTGCATGCACATACATGTGCACATACACACACACAAGCAATTAAGATGTTTAAGACAGAGGAGGAGTTCCGGGAAGATGGCGGAGGAGAAGCTGGAATCTGAACAAGCTCTCGCATAGAAAGTAGTTTTAGAGTTCCAGTGAACAGTCCTAAGCCAGAGAATCACACCAAGTGTGCCATCACAGGACAGAGAGTTAGACAAGAGAGGGGAAGCCAAGGAAACGCATCAGCTGCCGCTCCGGCGGCGGGGTCGCGGCGGCGACCACCGCCGCGGAGTCATACCTGAGACACAGAGAGTCGGGGACGAAGGAGCCAGACGCAGCGGACGAGCGGATTCTACTCAACACCAACAAGAACCGACAAGGAGCGAACATCTTCATCCTGCTGTTTGCAGACCAGAGACGACCCAGGATCCAAGACTCGGCGTGAGTACAAGCCCGACGTCCTCACTCCTCAGGGAGCAGAGGAGGGAAGGCCACCCCTCCCCCCCCCAGCACCGGTGATCTCCATCTTGGATACCAACAAAGCTCGGAGGAGCTGCTAGCTCCAGCTCAGGCCTTGGAATAAAATGAGTCATTTAGCAGGTCACAAGAACTTAACGGTGAAGTGACCTGCCAGACTCAGCTCCATCCAGGGAAAAGTCACCCAGCTCAGGCGCCAGCCATCGGAGTGCCTTGCCTCACTGGGTAACCAGAGCCAGAGGCTGCCCCTCCCTCTAGCAGCCACCACAATCAATTGAAAAACAGAAACCCTGAGAATGGCTCCAGGCTGGGCGCTGTGAGCTTTATCACAAAATAGCCCCAGGGAAAAGCTACTGTTTGTTGAAAGGCCTCAACTCTACCCAGAACCTAGCCTCATCACCACATCCCCCTCTTTTGTGACTCTCAAAGCAGACCACCCTCCCAGAAAACTAACCTGGGAGGGGGATCTCAAAATCTTGGGTAAAGCAGAGCATTTTTCTGCCTCTTCCAACCAACCGACTTAAGAAATCAATCAAGCCACAGGGCCTCAAGCTGACCAGAGACTCCAACAAGAGACTGGTTGCAGACAAAAGGGAGATACAGGATTCTTCCCACTCCTCCCCCCCCCCCCCCCCCGCCCCGCCAAAAAAAATCAAAAGACATTTTTTTTCCTTCTTCTTCTTCTTTTCTTTTTTTTTGCTTGTTTTTTTGTTTTTTGTTACCATATATATATATATATATATATATATATAAATTTTTTTCCCTTCTAAAACTTTTATTAATCTTTAATTTTTGCCTCTTCTGAAAAAATAATTGTTTTCCAGTAACTTTTTTTTTTCTCGTCTTATAATTTTTATTTTAGGAATACGTGAATGAGAATTTTCCTTTCTTTTCTTGTCTTCTTTCTCTTTTTCTTTCTTTCTTAATTATCTTTTTGTTTTTTATCTAGCTCTACTGAACTTCTGATCTTTTCTTCTCCCTTTCCCATCCTTAAAGCTTTTCACATCTCCTCTATGTCCCTCCCCTTCTCTGAACATATTCACATTCCTCTCTAAATGGACGGTCTTTTAACCTCTATAATAACATTAATTTTTACGTTTCTATTCTTTTTCTGGTCTCTCTTTATTCCCCTTTCCGTCTCTTCTTTTTCTCTCTCTCTCTACTTGCATCCTACCCAACCCATTTCCTGCACTGTGATTAGGACATAGTTAACTCTCCCTGTGCCTCCCCACACCAATCTATTCCTATTTTTTACCCACATCTCTCCCTAATCCTAATAATTTCTGGTTTTCCAAATTCTTTTCTGCGGTTCAAAGTCCTTTAACATATAGTCGTTTATGTTGAATAGATGTATCTGTTGAACTAGATTGTATCTGTAGACTATTGACTGTACAAATGCAAACTTTGGTTGATGGTTGCCTTAAGATAGTGTTCTAGCACAAAACTGGTGCAATCTTTATCTCAAATGGGCCGAGTAAGCCGGAAAAACACAAGAAAAATGGCAAATTCGGGTATCTCAATTCCCAACCTTGATAATCAGGGATTAGAACAGATAAAGAATAATCCAGAGGAGAGTTCCCAAATAGCTCTACAAACACTAATAGCAAACATGATAAATGAGAAGTTTGACAATGTACAAAGGACTCTGTATGAGCGTGATAGGGAGAGAGAGGAGGCATCCCAGAAGTTTATACAGGAATATCATAAGCGTGAGGAAGCTTCTCAAAAACTGATACAGGATTTGCGTGAACAACTTTAGAATACTCAAAGAGAAAGGGAGGAATGGCGTGAGCAGGCAGAGAACACTCAAAGAGAACTGCAGGAATCCCACAGAAGGGAGGAAACTAATCAAAGAGTAATTCACGAATTAAGAGACCAGGTAGAGAATACACAAAGATCACTAAAGGCATTCATGGAATCCATTAACAAAGAGCTGAAGGAAGTCAGGGAGACCACAAAGGGAATGCTGAATGGAACCCAACAGAAGGAATGGGAGTCCAAAGAAACCAGAACCAATCAACTAAGTGATTTGAGAACAAACACTGAACACCAAATTAAGGAAGTAAAGAAATTCATACAAGACCTAAAACAGAGCTTCAACAAAGAACTTGAAGCCATCAAAGCTGACCAATTAGAAGGAAAAGAGATAAAAAACAAAGTAGAGAGTCTTGACAGCAGGTTAGACCATGCAGAAGATCGAATCTCAGGGATTGAAGACAGCCTAGATATTATAGAGAAAGAACATACAACCATCCAAGACAAGTCCAAGAAATATGATAGGTCTATCCAACACCTGGAAGACACCATCAGAAGGCCCAATCTAAGGATAATGGGTGTAGAGGAGCACCTAGAAACAGCAGTTAATGGTCTAGGAAATTTGTTTAACAGGATCCTAGCAGAGAACTTCCCAAACATACAAAAAGATAGGCCTATTCAGATACAAGAAGCTTTTAGAACCCCAAATAGACCAGACCAGAATAGGACATCCCAGCGTCACATTATAATCCACACAGGATCAACCCAGACCAAGGAAAAGATCCTTAAAGCTGTCAAGGAGAAAAGGTTAATCACCTATAAAGGGAAACCAATTAGAATTACCTCAGATTTCTCAGCAGAGACAATCAAAGCAAGAAGAGCCTGGAATGACGTATGCCATGCCCTAAAAACAAACAACTATCAACCAAGAATACTGTACCCAGCTAAACTCTCCTTCATAACTGAAGGCCAAATAAAAACCTTCCATAGCAAAGAAAAATTGAAACAATACATCTCCACCAAACCAGCCCTGCAAAAGATTCTTAAAGATGTCCTACACATAGAAAACCAACAAGAACGCAACAAAGGCCAAGAAACTGCACCCAAACTGAGAATCCAAGAACCTTAGGAAGAACCCAGTTTTCACAGCCCCCAAGAAGGTGGATAACATGGCAGGAACTCCCAAATACCTCTCAGTCCTATCTCTTAACGTTAACGGACTGAACTCTCCAATTAAGCGACATAGACTGTCTAGTTGGATTAAAAAACAAGACCCTTCTATCTGCTGCCTGCAGGAGTCACATCTTGCCCGTAAAAACAAACATATTTTCAAGGTTAAAGGCTGGAACAAAACCTACCAAGCAAACGGCCCTCATAAACAGGCAGGAGTTGCAATCCTAATATCAGATAAAATAGACTTCAAATTAAAATTCGTGAGAAGAGATAAAGAAGGTCGCTACATACTAATTAAAGGATCTCTCCTTCAGGAGGATATTACAATTCTAAATATCTATTCGCCAAACAATGGAGCACCCAAATTTATCAAAGAAACACTACTTTCCCTCAAATCCCATATAGATCCAAAGACATTAATTGTTGGGGATTTTAACACACCACTCTCCCCACTAGATAGATCAACTCGGCAAAAACTCAACAGAGAAACCGCAGATCTAAAGAGCTGCATAGATCAACTAGACTTAACAGACATTTACCGAACATTTCACCCAGCAGCATCAGAATACACGTTCTTCTCAGCAGCACATGGAACGTTTTCTAAAATAGACCACATTTTAGGCCACAAAGCAAACTTGTCTAAATTCAGAAACATTGAAGTTATACCTTGCATTCTCTCTGACCACAAGGGAATAAAATTAGAACTCAACACCAAAAGCCACCAAAGAAAGCCCGGTATCACATGGAGGCTGAACAACACACTGCTGAATCATGAGTGGGTCATGGAAGAGATTAGAAAGGAAATTCAAATGTTCATGCTATTCAACAAAAATGAACACACAAATTACCAGCTCCTCTGGGACACAGCAAAGGCAGTACTCAGAGGCAAGTTTATAGCTCTGAGCTCCTACATCAACAAATTGGAGAGATCGGAAACTAACAATTTTTTTTTTTTTTGGGTCCGGTCGTGGGGCCTGAACTCTGGGCCTGGGCGCTGTCCCTCAGCTCTTCAGCTCAAGGCTAGCACTCTACCACTTGAGCCACAGCGCCACTTCCGGCTTTTTTCTTTTTGCTTATGTGGTGCTGAGGAATCGAACCCAGGGCCTCAGGCATGCAAGGCAAGCACTCTACCACTGAGCCACCTTCCCAGCCCGGAAACTAACAATTTAATGACACATCTTAACCTCCTTGAAAAAGAGCAGCAAGATAAACCCCAATCCAGTAGACGGAAAGAAATAATCAAAATTAAATCAGAATTAAATGAATTAGAATCCAAAAAAACTATAGAAAGAATCAACAAAACAAAGAGTTGGTTCTTCGAAAAACTTAACAAAATTGACAGACCCTTAGCAAACCTTATCAGAAAAAGGAGAGAACACACCCAAATTAATAAACTCAGAGATGAGAATGGAAACATCACCACCGAAACAACCAAGATTCAGAACATTATAAGGGAATACTTCTCAAAACTTTATGCTAATAAGTTTGAGAACTTGACAGAAATGGACCTTTTCCTAGCAAATATTGACATGCCAAAACTAAACCAAGATGAGTTAAACCAACTTAACAGGCCCATATCAAGCATTGAAATAGAAACAGCAATAAGAGACCTCCCAGCTAAGAAAAGTCCAGGACCAGATGGTTTTACAGCGGAATTTTACAAGGCCTTCAAAGCAGAGCTCACACCAATACTCCTCCAACTCTTCAATGAAATTGAAAGAGAAAGCTCACTACCGAACACATTCTATGAAGCCATCATAACCCTCATCCCAAAACCAGGCAGGGACTTATCAAAGAAAGAGAACTATAGACCCATTTCTTTGATGAACATTCATGCAAAACTTCTCAACAAAATTTTGGCCAATCGACTTCAACAATTCATCCAAAAAATCATACACCATGATCAAACAGGATTCATTTCAGGGATGCAAAGCTGGTTCAATATATGCAAATCAATTAATATTATTCATCACATCAACAGGAGCAAGAATAAGAACCACATGGTTATCTCGATAGATGCAGAAAAAGCATTTGACAAGATCCAACACCCCTTTATGATGAAGGTTCTGGAAAAATTAGGAATCCATGGAACATTCCTCAATACAATAAAGGCTGTATATGACAAACCTACAGCCAGCATTATACTCAATGGTGAAAAACTAAAGCCATTTCCTCTTAACTCAGGAACAAGACAAGGATGCCCACTCTCTCCACTTCTCTTCAATCTAGTATTAGAATGCCTAGCTACAGCAATAAGACAAGATGCAGACATAAAGGGGATCCAAATAGGGAAAGAAGAAATAAAACTCTCCCTCTTTGCAGATGACATGATCTTGTATTTAAAGAATCCCATAGACTCCACTCCCAAATTACTCAAGCTGATTCAAAACTTTGGCAAAGTAGCAGGTTATAAAATTAACCCCCAAAAATCAATGGCTTTTCTATATGCCAACAATGAGAAAAGTGTGGCTGAAATTAGGAAAGCAACTCCATTTGTAATAGCCCCACAAAAAATAAAATACCTAGGAATTAACTTAACTAAAGAAGTGAAGGACCTCTATGATGAAAACTTTAAAATCTTGAAAAAGGAAATCAACACAGAACTTAAAAAATGGCAAAACCTCCCATGCTCCTGGATTGGCAAGATTAACATCGTGAAAATGGCAATACTTCCCAAGGCTATCTACAAATTCAACGCGATACCTATCAAAATTCCACCCTCATTCTTCAAGGAAATAGAGGAGGCAATCCAAAAATTCATATGGAACAATAAAAGACCCCGAATAGCAAAAACGCTCCTCAACGGAAAGAACACTGCTGGAGGAATATCAATACCAAATTTCAAACTCTACTATAAAGCCATAGTAATCAAAACAGCTTGGTATTGGCATAAGAACAGACCTCAGGACCAATGGAATAGAATTGAAAACCCAGAAATGAACCTACAGACCTATAGCCATCTAATCTTCGATAAGGAAGCTAAAACAATAGAATGGAAGAAAGACAGCCTCTTCAGTAAATGGTGCTGGCAAAATTGGTTAACTACATGTAGAAAACTAAAGCTAGATCCTTATATATCACCCTGCACCAGAATCAACTCCAAATGGATCAAAGACCTTGAACTCAAAGCAGACACTCTGAAAACATTACAGGATGGAATAGGAGAAACCCTAGGTCTCCTTGGCTCAGGTCGAAATTTTCTGAATAGAGACCCGGAAGCACAACAAATCAAAGAAAGGTTGGACAAATGGGATTGCATAAGATTGCAGAGCTTCTGCAGGGCAAATGACATAACTGGCAAGATCAATAGAAAGCCCACGGATTGGGAGAAGATCTTTACTAGCCATACAACAGACAAGGGTCTCATATCTAAAATATACTTGGTACTCAAAAAATTAAACCACCCAACAACAAATCCTCAAAGAAACAACTGCCCAATAAATAAGTGGGCGAAAGACTTAAAGAGAAGCTTCTCTGAAGAAGAAAGAAGGATGGCCAATAGACACATGAAGAAATGTTCAACATCCCTAGCCATAAAAGAAATGCAAATCAAAACAACATTGAGATATCACCTCACTCCAGTTAGAACAGCAAAAATCAAGAACTCTAACAACAACAGATGCTGGAGGGGATGTGGACAGAAAGGAACCTTACTTCATTGTTGGTGGGAATGTAAACTTGTTCAACCACTTTGGAAAGCAGTATGGAGGTTCCTCAAAAGACTTCACATAGAACTCCCCTATGATCCAGCAATCCCACTTTTGGGCATTTACCCAAATGTTTACAAACAAGAGCACACTAAAGCTACCAGCACAACTATGTTTATTGCAGCATTATTTACCATAGCTAAGATATGGAACCAACCCAGATGCCCCTCAGTAGATGAATGGATCAAGAAAATGTGGTATATATACACAATGGAATTCTATGCCTCCATCAGAAAGAACGACATTTCCCCATTTGTTAGGAAATGGAAAGGTTTGGAAAAAATTATATTAAGTGAAGTAAGCCAGGCCCAAAGAAGCATAGGTCCCATGGTTTCCCTTATTTGCAATATCTAGTATAGGTATGAGTCAAGCGGAAAAGGTCAGATAATGTGATGTTAGGAAAATGAACCCTTAAATATGTATTTTAATGTTTTCGTTTCTTTCATGCATGTGTTTCTAACGCATTTATAAGATTATTTCTTTGTTGCTTTGTATGTCCCTCCCCCACAGTGTAACCCCCGCTTTCACTATATTTGCTGTCAGTATAACATGTGGAGGAGATGGGGACAAACAAGTCGTTTAAGGATTCAGGTGGACCTGTTGCAACAATGAGAAGTACAAAATGTCATGTCAAAACCAGCTTTACAATGTCGGTGTGGGGGGGGGGAGGGGGGTATAATTGGGTGGGGGGAGGGGGGTAGAATTGGGTGGGGGGAGGGGGGAGGCGGGGAAGGGAAGTGAAGGGTAAACAAAGGAGGAGGCTGCAATGCTTGGTAAGAAATGTATGCATTATCCTGCCCATGTAATTGTAGCCCCTCTGTACAGTATGTTCTCAAATAAAATAAAATACAATTAAAAAAAATAAAATAAGATTCATTAAATTAAAAAAAAAATGTTTAAGACATATTAAATGTATGAGTGTGACCCTAAACTATCCTATAGGAGCTTTGTATTTAATAGGATAAAAATCTATTCCCTCCAACCCCATGGAATTAAGCTGATACCCAACAAAGTCAAAGCCTGCCACAGTCCAATAGCTCACTATTTTCTGGTGGTACAAAAATAAGCAGCCAGAGAATGACTTTTTGTTTTGTGTTTACTTTTGTTCTTTTGAGATAAGGGCTTGCTATGTAGCCTGGAACTTATGATTCTCTTGTTTTAGCCTCAAAGTGCTGGGGTCACAGCCGGGCGCTGGTGGCTCATGCCTATAATTCTAGCTACTCAGGAGGCTGAGATCTGAGGATCGCGGTTCAAAGCCAGCCCGGGCAGGAGAGACTGTGAGACTCCTATCTCCAATAAACCACCAGAAAACCGGAAGTGGCGCTGTAGCTCAAGTGGTAGAGCACTCGCCTTGAGCTGAAGAGCTGAGGGACAGCTCCCAGGCCCAGAGTTCGAGCCCCACGACCAACAAAAAAAAAAAAAAAAAAAAAGTGCTGGGGTCACAGGTATGCTACTTGCCCAGCTTGGTTTCACTTCTTTTTCTAGGTCCGAGACTGGGACTTGAACTTAGTACCTGATGCTTTTGCTCATTGACTAGTGCTCTACCAACTCAGTCATATCTGCCACCCCAGATTTTTTTTCCTCTTGTTATTGTAGAGGTGATATACGGGGGGGTTACAGTTACATGAGTCAGATAATGAGTGCAATCTTTTTTGAACCATGTCTCTTTTCCTTTGCTTTCTCCAAGTTTTTCCCTCTTGTCCCAACCCACAAGATCTACAGGTCGTTTTCCACATAGTGTCTGGTAAGTACCACTGGTATTTCTTTACTCTTTGTTCCACTTTTTCTGTTCCCTTCCTTACCCTCCCAATACAAACTAACAAACAAAACAAAAGGAAAAGAAAACAAAAACAGCAATGACAGCAACTAAAAAGAATCTGTTTCCTTTTCTTGGAGTTCATTTAATAAAATATTATTTTATATGATCATATGCACATAGCTATTGAGCCTTTGTCTACCACTCCTATGCATATCCTTCTTTGGCTTCAGTGTGTGACTGTCTGAAACCCTATATAATTTATCATGTTCCAGTGTGTATATATGTATATATACTATATATGTATACACATACATTTATTCTATATATTCTATATTATATACTATATACATGCAATATATATTATATATAACATATACATATATGTTATATTATATATAACATACACATATATGTAGATTTATAGGCACATTCTAGATACTACAAATGAGGGAAACCATACATCCTATGTTTCTTTGGCTCTGGCTTACTTTGCTTAATATATTTTTCCAAGTCTTTTTATTTCCTTATGAATGGTAAAATATCATCTTTTCTGATGGATGAGTAGAATTCCATTGTGTATATTTACCGTATTTTCTTGATCCATTCATCCACTGAGGGGCATCTGGGTTGATTCCATATCTTGCCTATGGTAAACAGTCCTGCAATGAACATGGTTGTGCTGGTTGCTTTAGTGTGGTGTTGTTTGTGTTTTACTGCATAAATGCCCAGGAGTGGGATTGCTGGATCATAGGATAGCTCTATGTTTAGACTTTTGAGAAACCTCCATACTGCTTGCCAGAATGGTTGAACAAGTTTGCATTTGTTCCCTTTGGCCACATCCCCGCCAGCATTTGTTATTGTTAGTTTTCTTGATAATATCCTTTCTAACTGAGCAATACTGTGCAGAGCAATTTTCAAATTCCAATAATTTTCTTCAAAGAAATAGAAAAAGCAATAAAAAATTCATATGGAATAATAAAAGACACTGAATAGCAAAAACAATCTGTAGCAGGAAGAAGAGTGCTGGAGGAATATCAATACCAAACTTTAAAGTTTATTATAAAGCCTTAGCAATAAGAACAGCATGGTACTGGCAGAAGAATAGGCCTGAGGACCAATGGAACAGAATAAAAGACCCAGAAATGAAACCACAGACCTCTAGTCACCTAATATTTGATAAGGGATCCAAAAACACAGGTTGGAAGAAAGACAGCTTTGTCAACAAATGGTGCTAGCAAAATGACTATGTGCAAAAAAACTAGATACTCATATATTACCCTGCACCAAAATCAATTTTGAATGGGTCAAAGACCTCAATGTAAGGCCAAATACTGTGAAACTATTATAGGAAGGGGTAGGGGAAACACTAGGCCTACTAGGCGCGAGTTGAAACTTCTTCAGTAAAGATCCAGAATCAGAACAAATCAAAGAAAGACTGAATAAATGATATTGCATCAAACAGAAGAATTTCTGCATGGCAAAGGACATAGCTAACAATATATATAGAAAGTCCACAGAAAGAGAGAAGATTTTTTTTTTACCCGTTATGCATCAGACAAAGATCTCATATCTAAAATATACTTAGAGCTCAAAAATTAACTCTCCCCGCAAATAAAACCCAGATTTCTTTTTTTTTTTTTTTGTCAGTCATGGGGCTTGAACTCTGGGCCTGAGTGCTGTCCCTGAGCTCTTCAGCTCAAGGCTAGTGCTTACCACTTGAGCCACAGCACCCCTTCTGGCTTTTTCTGCTTATGTGGTACTGAGGAATCGAACCCAGGGCCTCATGCATGCAAAGCAAGCACTCTACCACTAAGCTACCTTCCCAGCCCCAAATTTCTTAAAAAGTAATTTATACCTGAAAAATGACATGAGATGACATGTTATTTCCTTTTTTTGGTTTATGCCAGTAATGAGGCTTAATCTCAGGGCTTCAAGCTCCATCTTGTCTTGAACCTCCACTTCCAGCTTTTTGCTAGGCTGGCTTTGAACTTGGATCCTCAGGTCTCAGGCTCTTTTTTTTTTGTCTTTTCTTTTTTGGTACTGGGGATCGAACCCAGGACGTTGCACTTGCTAGGCAAGCGCTTTGCCACTGAGCTACATCCCAGCCCTCTCAGGCTCTTTAGTAGCTAAAATTACTGTACCCATCTTCTCTTTCTTAGAAATGTTGTTAGAGCTACTAAAGAGCTTATGTTTACTAAGTAGTTGAAACATATATTGCTCTGGATTATGTAAGTGTAGAGTTAGGGACCAGTGGTAACATGTGGCTTATAATACTAGCTAGACTTCTTTCCCTCTTACTTCAACAGAGGTTTGACTGTTCAGTCTTTTTGTTTGTTTGTTTTTCTGTAGTGGGACTTGAACTCAGGGTCTGGGCTCTATCCCTGAGCTTTTTTGCTCAAGACTAGTGCTTTACCACTTTGAGCCACAGAACGACTACTGGCTTTCTGGTAGTTAATTGGAGGTAAGAGTCTCATGGACTTTCCTGCGTAGGCTGACTTCAAACTGCAGTCCTCATATCTCAGCCTCCTGAGTAGCTAGGATTCAGGGATGAGCTCCAATGCCTGGCTTATCCGTTTTTAGTGACTCTGTTTTCTACAGGTGAATCTTTAGTTTCTTGATTAGCCACTCAGCCTGTTTTCTCTTTCCTCTCCCTTCCCTGTGTGTGAGTGTACATAGGCACACACGTGTGTGCATTAGTCTGGGGTTTGAACTCATGGCTTGGGCCCTGTCCTTTAGCTTTTCCACTCAAGGCTGGTGCTCTATCACTTCAGCCACAGCTCTACTTCTGGCTTTTTGGTGGTTAACTGGAGATAAGAGTCTCATAGACTTGGGCTGGGAAGGTGGCTCAGTGGTAGAGTGCTTGCCTTGCATGTAGGAAGCCCTGGGTTCGATTCCTCAGCACCACATAAGCAAAAAGAAAAAAGCTGGAAGTGGTGCTGTGGCTGAAGTGGTAGAGTGCTAGCCTTGAGCTGAAGAGCTGAGGGACAGCGCCCAGGCCCAGAGTTCAAGCCCCACGACCGGATCTCCCTCCCCCCCCCCAAAAAAAGAGTCTCATAGACTTTACTGCCCAGGCTGGCTTTGAACTGTGATCCTTATATCTCAGCCTTCTGAGTAGCTGGGAAAAAAGGAGTGAGCTACTGGTGCCCAGCTTTCTTTTTCCCTTCTATTCGCACTTCTTCTTCTTCTTCTTTTTTTTTTTAGAAGATTGTAACTTTTTTTTATTTTTCAAAAAAAATTTTTATTGTGAAGATACTATACAGAGGGTTACAGTTACATGAGCAAGGTAATGAGTACACTTCCTATTGAGCATTGTTACCCCCTCCATTGTTTTCCCCCTACCATCCCTTCCCTCCCTACCTTCCCCAAGGTTCTTTTTTTTTAATTGTGATTAAGTGATTACATAATTTCCCGAGTTTCACAGTATTGTGGAATAATGATGCTCATTTAAAGTCACAAATTCATTCTAACTTTCCTGGAGCAAATTGTCTATCATAGTCTATAACATTTAACGGTGTTCACATGTTATACACCATACATGTGATCAGCAGCATGGGGATATTTAGTAGTGGTTGGACCAGATGAGTGGGAGTTCTTTGTTTCTTAAGTCCTGTTAATGTTGTCGTATCACCTAACATTTTGGATTTAGCATCCACTCTTCTTCTTCTTTTTTTTTTTTGGGTTTGGTCATGGGGCCTGAACTCTGGGCCTGGGCACTGCCCCTCAGCAATTTAGCTCAAGGCTAGCTAGCATTCTACCACTTGAGCAACAGTATCACTTCCAGCTTTTTCTGCTTATGTGGTGCTGAGGACCACATAATCAAACCCAGGGCCTCATGCATATAAGGCAAGCACTCTACCACTGAGCCACCTTCCCAGCCCCATATTTGCACTTCTTTACTTCAAGATTTTTCCTTTCTTTCTGCATTTGCTTTTCATGGGGACTGTTTCTACTTTCAAAGGAGCAGGTTTATCTGCCAACCTTGCTGACCTTCTCTTGGGCTCTTTCTTTACCTGCTTTGTCTGAGCTGATCTTCCATTTGGGCATCTTGGCATTGGGGAAGATGCCTGCTGCCATAGTGTACTTCCATGTAGCTGGGCTGCCTGACACTGCCTCCCATCACGAACAAAACCTTATCTGGACAGTTTCCCCTGCTGATCTTGTGGAAGTATGATTCTCTTATCCTCTGAGTCTGTCAAATAGGCCCACTACTTGGGCCCACTACTTCACTGCATCTCAAAATTAATATTGCAGAGATAATGGTGCTCTAATCTCTTTTTGGAGCAGCTGGGCTGTCAACTGCTTTTTCTACACCAGTCACTCTTGTGTTGCAGTTTCGTTTGGAGAGATGACCTTTATGGAAGTACTTTTATTCCTATTTAATCTGTCGGCTCAGTCTGAGTCATTTCTCCCTGCCCCATTAGTTCATGTGGGCTCAACTTCTGGAAGACTGCCGCGTCTGTGCAGTTCTTAGAGTAGTCTGTGCTGTTCTGTGAATAAAGTGGAGATGGGGCTTTAGCTGTCTCCTAGGAAATATATCCAGTGCCTTTGCTTTTGAAACTGTTATTTAAGACTGGGGTGGTGGTCCAATCCTGTAATCCCAGAACTACAGAGGCTGAGGCAGAAGGGTTGTGAGTTCAAAGCCAACTGAGGTGATAGAAAAAATAACAACCCACAAACAAACCAATTTGGCTGTTTCAAAAAAACCAAAACCAACAGCTCACAGCTTGGCTGGCCTTTCCTGTTGCTGGCGTGGTCCTGGGGGCTCAGGGTCAGTGTAATCTTCATTCAAGGAAAATGTAGGATATCATGGCATCTGTCTGGGTTGGCACCAAGGGACAATTAGAGACTATCCAGGCTTTAGCCTGTGGATGCTGAAGCTGTTTGTAAGGCAATCAGAGGAATTGGAACAGATGAGAAAATGCTCATCCAGCATTCTGATTCAGAGATCTAATGCACAGCGACAACTGATTGCCAAGGAATATCAAGCAGTGTATGAGAAGGAGCTGAAAGATGATTTGAAAGGTGATCTCTCTGGCAACTTTAAATATGTCATGGTGGCTCTTGTAACTCCACCAGATGTGTTTGATGAGAAGCAGCTAAAGAAATCCATGAAGAGCACAGGAACAGATGAAGATACCTTGACTGAAATCTTAACTACCAGGGCAAGTGGGGAAATAAAGGGGATCTCTCAAGCCTATTATCAGTATTCAAGAAGAGTCTTGGAGATGATATTAGTTCTGTTGACTTTGGCAGATGGAAGATGAGATGAAAGTCTGAAGGTTGATGGACATCTGGCCAAAAACAATGCCTAAATCCTCTATAATGCTGGTGAGAACAAATGGGGCACAGATGAAGACAAACTCACTGAGATCCTGTGTTTAAGGAGCTTTCCTCAACTGAAACTAACATTTGACGAATACATAAATATTAGCCAGGGGCTGGGAAGGTGGCTCAGTGGTACAGCGGTTGCTTTGCATGCATGAGGCCCTGGGTTCGATTCCTCAGCACCACATAAGCCAAAAAAAAAAAAAAGCCGGAAGTGGCACTGTGGCTCAAATGGTAGAGTGCTTGCCTTGAGCTGAAGAGCTGAGGGACAGTGCCCAGGCCCAGAATTCAGGCCCCACGACCGGAACTCCCCCCCCCCAAAAAAAAGAAATATTAGCCAGAAGGACATGGAAGACAGCATCAAAGGAGAATTACCTGGGCATTTTGAAGACTTAACTGCTGGCCATAGTTCATTGTGTGAGGAACACACCTACCTTTTTAGCTGAAAGACTGCATCAGTCTTTGAAGGGTGCTGAAACTGATGAGTTTGTTCTGAACTGAATAATGGTTTTCAGATCAGAAATCGACCTTCTAGACATTCGAATTTAAGAAGCATTATGGATATTCCCTATATTCAGCCATCAAATCAGACACTTCTGGAGACTATGAAATCGCTCTCTCATAGATCTGTGGAGGAGATGACAAGTGAAGAAGAAAATCTTTGAGCCTTGCCAGCTCCCATGATGAACTTCTTTAACAGCTGTTTGCTTTCTTCTCATTATATTTACATGTACAAAATGATGTAAAACAGTGATTTGTTTGTCTAACAGAAAATTTCATTATTCCATAATCACAATGAAAACAAAACTGGCTATCTTAAGACAGTTCATTTATAGTTTATAGAATAAATTTTAAAAACGGTATTAAGGATCTGCAAATAAAATATAAGTGATATTTCCCCAAGGAAGTCAGAATCTGTGTACCTCTAATCATTAACTATAAGGCAGGATAATAAAAAGTGATGCCCTTTTAAAATGTAAAAAGAAAAAGCCAAAACCAAAATAAAACCACTTAAATTGTTAATCATTCCAGTGTACCAGGAACTAGGAAAGAAAGAAAATCATCCTAACCAGTGAATGGATAAAGAAGAGAAGTATAGACTATAGAATATTAAGCAGCCATAAAATTAAATCATGTTATTTACAGGAAAATGGATACTATTGGAGGATATCATAGTGAGTGAGACAAGCAAGCTAAATAAAATATAGTAAGGTGTTTTTTTTTCTTCTGCTGGTGATGGTTCTGGGACTTGAGCACAGGGCCTGGGCACTGTTCCTGAGCTTTTCTGCTCAAGACAAATATTCTACCACTTGAGCCACAGCTCCAATTTTGGATTTTTTTGGTGGTTAACTGAACATAAGGCTCTCATGGACTCTCCTGCCCAGACTGGCTTCAAACAGTGATCAGTGATCTTCAGATCTTATCCTCCTGAGTAGCTGGGATTATAACCATGGGTCACCAGGCATGTTCACTCATATGTGGAAGCTAGGTCTAAAAGACATACATATTCATGGACATGTGTAATTGTATACATATCCATATCCATAATTATAAATAAATACAATACAAATATAAATAAAATAAAAATTATATTAAATAAAATGGAATAAAATAAACATAATAAAAATAAAATATACATATATGAATGAACACAGAACATGAATCAAATTAAGGGATTATTTAGGAGGAGGAAGGAAGAGAAAAAGAGGGTGAGTAATTGTGTAATATATTGCAAGAATGTATGAATGAAAAAGGATAGGAAAAGAGAAATGAGATCCACTGGGGAGTGGGCATTAGCAGGAGGGTACTGGACTAACCCAGGAGGACGAGAGAGGATGAACATGAAATAGATCATTTGAAATCTGTTGAAATTATTTTTGGAAGGGGGAATGAGGGAAGAAGAGTAATAGAGAGAGTGAGACTGAATGGAATATATGGTAAACATGTTTGGTAATGTAATGAAATCCCTCTTCTGCCCCCATATAACCAGGGTAATATATATATATATATATATATATATATATATATATATATATATATATATATATATATATATACACACACATATACATACACACACATATGTATCCCAGTCGCAGGGAAAAAGAATATGAATGCCCAAGAACCTTGTGGAGTCTGAAATTAAAGGGGCTAGCCATATAACCATATATAACCTATGTAAACAATATAAGCTAATTAAAAATATTTCTGGCTTGTATTGGGGTTTGAATTCAGGGTTTCATACTTGCTAGATCGACATTCTACCACTTGAGTCATGGCCCACAGCATGCACTGTGTTTTCTATGCTCTCTGTATGTATGAATCAGCGGGAAGCTGTAAGTCCAGCTCTGTAGCTGACAGGCAGTGGGGAGGTGGTGGCACTGGGTGCCTGCTGTGAGGCCAGTAGTGGCAGCAATTTCTTTCAGTGCTATGCTCAGGGGATGAGAATAGGTTTATTTTTTAAGCCTCCTAGGGACCATGGTGGGACTTGCGTGAGGCCCCTTTGATTTCAGATGCCACAGGGTTCTTTGACATTCATGTTCTTTTCCCCTGGAACTAGGATACAGGCCTGTGGGTATTTAGACCCCATTAGATGCTGGTGGCTATAGGAGTCAGAGGATTGAAGGTCACTTGGAGGAGGACATGTTAGAGGACTTTACCTAACACTGGTCAAGATGCCAGTTGTCTGGGAAAACCTTGAGACAGTGTTCATCTCTGAGGAAGATGACAGTCAAATATGTGTGGTGCTAATGTAATCTTTGGGGCCAGGCTCACATTGATGTTATTAGAAATCCCTTTTCCTGTGTAGAATTCCAGAATAGATAGACCCCCATCTTCTGTTAGGACCTCTGCAGCCACAGATCCATCCTGAGGGCTTCTGAGGACAGGCAGTCCTCTAGCTGTTGACACAGCATAGATGAAGACGACACATCAAAGACGCAAAGTATGCACCAATGGCCAAGCTCAGGTCATCTCCAACACAGTCACAGGGACTTTTCTATGGTGTATGGATGAATTTCAATGTGGGAAGAGGAGATGGGAGAGAAGGAGTAGAGAGAAAAAGGACAGCAGAGGAAGAAAGTAAATCAGTGCCAGTATTCCTGTGGACATGAAATCCTGTAGTGCAGATACAGGTGTTTTATTATTTATTTATTTGTTTGTTTGTTTTTCCCAATCCTGGGGCTTGAACTCAGGGCCTGGACACTGTCCCTGAGTTGCTTTTACTCAAGGCTAGCGTTCTACCACTTGAGCCACAGCATCACTTCTGGACTTTTCTGTTTATGTGTTACTGAGGAATCAAACTCAGGGCTTCATGCATGCTAGGCAAGCACTCTACCACTGAGCCACAGTCCTAGCTTCCCAGGTGTTTTAGATAAGTTTTAATAATCCATAATATCATATCCTCTGCAGGGTGACTGTTCTTGGCAAGAAAGGAGCCTGGTGTAGTGTAGGCTAGAGAGGGGGAATGTAGGTGAGGGAGGAAAACAGCCCTCCAAAGTTAGCAAAGATTAGAGTCGCATACCCATGTCTCATCTTTATTGATTTTTTTGGGGGGGAGGACAGCACCTGAGGTTTGGTGTTGGAGTTTCCCTGGGCTCAGGCCAAGGTCAGGCTCAGAAGAACCCAGGGATTACTAAAGATAAGCTCTGCTATGGGGCCTCCTTAGGCTGGCAAGGCTTCTCAGCTATTTGCCTTTTATGACTTTATCAATCCAGGGCATATATGAGGTGATGCGTGTGAAGACTGCAGGAGGCTCTGCCGTCCAACGTCCATAAGACACAATACCGTGGGCCACCCCAGAACACAGTAGGGGTCCCCCAGAATCTCCCTGTAGGTGAGAGGAAGAAGAAGATTGTGAAAAGAGGCTGTTCTCTCCCAACTACTGTCCCAAGCCCTGGTTCAATCAGATCCTAGCTAGCTAGACCCAGAGTACCCAGAGTTTCATCAGGAATCCCCATGGTGCCAACAATTAGGGTTTACCATCTTCTGTCCTGGACCCATTGCTTTCAGTTGTGTTCCTTACAACCCTCTCAATTCTCTTCTGGAGGCTTGCTTGACACATTGGATAGGAGGGATTTGGGCATAGAAAAGTAGGACCTAGCTGGGCATTGGTGGCTCACGCCTCTAACTCTAGCTACTCATGAGGCTGAAATCTGAGGGTTGTGGTTCAAAGCCAGCCCAGACAGGAAAGTCTGTGAGACTCTTATCTACAATTAGCCACCAGAAAACTGGAAGTGGCACTGTGGCTTAAGTGGTAGAGTGCTCACCTTGAGCTGAAGAGCTGAGGGACAGCGCCCAGGACAAGAGTTCAAGCCCCATGACTGACAAAGGAAAGGAAGGAAGGAAGGAAGGAAGGAAGGAAGGAAGGAAGGAAGGAAGGAAGGAAGGAAGGAAGGAAGGAAGAAAAAGGAAAAAAGCTAGTGCTAGGAGCTTATGAACACAGGTAGCAGTCACTGTCCTAGGCAGCTCTTAAGCTCTGCTCCCTGTCAAGTACACTGGGTAGGAAATGCAGATATGTAATCACCTTGTATGCGGATCGTCTGTTGTTGGGATTGCCCACACAGAGTTGGTACATGTTTTTGTAATGCCCAAAGTGGTTGCACTCCCTTCTGTCCATGATTCTCAGTTTCACTTCTCTCAGGGTATCTGACAATGGCTCTGTTATTCCTGTTCTTCCCCAGCCGGCTGCCCGGCATAATCTCCCCGGTGGGATAAAGGCAGATTGAGTTGGCAGAGGAACTACATCCACAGCATGGGTCAGCGTGGCTCTCCTTTTTAGCTGTGAGGGGCAGAAAAAAAAGACAGATTGCTGTCTTAGGAAGGTGGATGATGGGATGTGATAGAGGCACAATGGGACCAGACCAAGACTTTCTCTCCAAGGAAATGGGTTGGATGAGAAAGGCACAGGCCTGGAGAAGGGGCCATAAAGAGGGACTTAGGAGGGTCGAGAGAGATCATAGTTACCTTTAGTAACATGAGGTCATGGAGATGGGTAAGTAAGCTGTACTTTGGGTGGACAATTTGTTCTGAGACTTCCAGCTTCTGCTGTGTGGATTCCTGTTTTGTCACATCATGAGCTCCCAGAATGACAGTAATTTTCCTGTTCAAAAGAGAGAAAGAATAATAGCTTGCCTCCTGCAAAGGGCCTGTTCTGGGCAGGGATGCCAAGCCTTCCTTTTTCTCAGTGCACAGCCATTTGAGGGACTCAGAATTTACTCAGGACAGTGTCTCATGGGTTGCAGTCTTTTCAAGAAAGAGAAAGGCCTGGAAAAATGTAGGGCTTTGAGAGCTCTAGTAACACCAAAACAAGATGGGCAGTGTTGCCTTCACCTGGCCTGGCCTGTGTAAAGCCCTGGTGTCTGCAGAGGGAGATGACACATGAAATGGCCCAAATGAATGGCTGCTTGTACCATTGGTCTTCCTGATGTGTATCACTGAGCCAAACAGGCCACTTCAGTGTTGTCTCTAATTCTTCCTTACATAGAGAGAGAACAAATCAAAGCTTCTTACCTTCCTTTACAATGAGCAGCTGTCATCACAAATTGTCGGCTTACGAGAAACCCACCACAGCTGAAAGTATCACCTGTGTCGGTGGTGATTTCCAGAAAGGCCATATAGGGGCGAGAGTGTGGCTTGGACTCAGCACCACCGATAATCTCCTCTAGAACAGAGAACCCCAGATCCCCAACCACAGGCTTACCGAGTCTTGCAGAGGAAGATGGGGTAAAGCTGAGGGACTGTAGCTGGGTCTCACCCTACTTCTTATCTAGCTCAATCCTTCCACGCTTGCTTTTTATTTTTATTTTTTGTTGTTTTGATCCTTTGCTACCTCAGTTCAACTTGTGATTCATCATTGTACTTTTCAGAGCCCAATGGCCACTCATGTTTTTGAGTTGTCATTTTATTTAAATATTTATTCCTGTCCCCATCATGACCTCCTCAATTACGGAGGCTGGGAAAGAATAGAATCATGGGTATTGTAAGGAACTTATGTGAAAGGGGATCACTTTTCTGATTCTGTTTTTGTAATACTCCTTTTCCATGTGAAACTCCTATCAACTGCAGGAGAAGGTATGACCTGTTGAGGTAGACTTCCCCACCCACTTGCAAAGGTCATGTAGCCTTATTTTAGATTCCTTTCCTAATCTAGGATGGGATGGGAGCTTGGAGACTTGAAGGACAGAGAAATACAGGCAAGACTTACCAGCTCCAGCTTCAGGAGTCAAGAGAATGACCATCAGAAGAAGCAAGATCTGTGTTTTCCCAGTGATGCCCATGGCGAGCTCTTGTGCCATTCTAACTCTCACCTCTGCCTTTATAGTTCCTGAAGAAGTGAGGGAGGGCTGAAAACCATAGAACTGGCTTCATCAGGTTTTGTTTTGGCTGAGTTGTCTTCCTTATCAGAAATTCTCATGACTACTCTCATCTCCACTGGTGTTGAATTTGTGGGCAGATCCCAAGAGTTCTGGCTCTTAGCATCAGGCACGCAACTTTCTTATCCAAAGCAGCTCTTCAGAGGCAGACCAATTACATAGAGAGGACTTGAGAACTGGGACCAACAGGTTTTTTTTCCCTGTAATTATTTTCAGCCTGGAAGGAAATATTTTTTTGTGACAACACTCTCTTCTGCCATAGGTGCACAAAGGCATAGACACAGGTGAGCATATGTGAACAAATATGGGAACATTATATGAACAAATCTTTATTTTCAAAACTGGGTGGTGGGTTGATTCAGCCTGCAGGCCATAGTTTGTGTGGCCAGAAGTTGAAGATTAGTCCATCATTGTATCCAAATGATTAGTAGACTAATAGAACGTGGTATGGAGAGAAGGAAGAAAGAGGGAGGTTTTATCAAATACCTACAATATGTCCCCGATAACATTTTTCACGTGTGTTCTCATTTAATCATTGTAGCAATAATTGGGTATTCCTGCAAATAGTTCTGGAGCATGAGATGGAAGCTCAGAATGTCACATACCAGCAAGACCCCAGAATTCTGTTGAATCGCATAGGCTTTCCATTCTACTCATTTTAATGATAAGGGAAGCGGATGCTGAGGAGTTAGTTCAATGAATGGAGAAAGACAAATACCTATATAAAAGACAGGATTTGTTTTGGGTGTCAGTGACTCACTTATCCTCACTACTCATGAAGTTGAGATCTGGAGAAGGGCAGTTCAAAACCAACTTGGCAGAAAAGTCAGAGAGACTCCATTTCAATTAACTAACAAAAAGCCAGGTTGAAGGCCTGGTTCAAGCAATAGAGCCCCAGCTGTGAGCATGAAAGTTGAATGAAAACTCAATGCTCTGAGTTCAAGCCCTAGTACTAACATAGTCACACAAAAGATAGTGTTTGTGTATAGGGGATCAGAACTTTTCTATTTATACATTGAGAATTACACTTGGTTTGATAGTAAGATGCTATCTGTGACTGTCATTTTTTGAGGTGTGTTTAATGTGTCCCTAAGAAAGAAAAAAGAGCTCTCAATTATGAAGTAACAAATCATCAATTCTAAGTCTCATTTCTATTGAAAAGTGGCTAAAATATGAAATATTGAGCATCTTCTAGTCAAAGACTGATGGTACATTTTAGGTATGTGTCTGATCTTATTTAACCTCAGAACAATACTGAAAGTATTGTTCTCAATTTACAGATGAAGAAGCTGAGGTTTGTAACATTCAAAATACTTGAAAAAAACTCATGTTTTTTAAATAGCAGAAGTAGGTGTCAAATCCATTTGTTTTTTTCTTTTTCTATCTCCTCCTGGGGCTTGAACTCTCGGCCTGAATGCTGTCCCTGGGCTCATTTTTGCTCAAGACTAGTGCTCAACTACTTGAGCCGCACTGCCACCTCTGGCTTTTTCTGTGATTAATTGGAAATAAGAGTCTCATAGACTTTCCTTTCTGGCTTCAAACTGGGATCTGAGGATCTCAGCCTTCTGAGCAACTAGGATTACAGGTATGAGCCACTGGCTCATTTCTTTCTTTCTTTCTTTCTTTCTTTCTTTCTTTCTTTCTTTCTTTCTTTCTTTCTTTCTTTTTTTTGCTGTTGTGTCAGTATTGGGGCTTAAACTCAGAGCATACACTCTTTCTCACTTTTTTTGGTGCTCTGTCATTTGAGGCATGTCTCTAGTTCTTCAAATTCTTTTTTGTTTTACTCTAGTCCCATAGTGTTTCCCTCATATTGTTCTGCTTTCCTTGATTGCAGGCAAGGATGCTTTTTCTGCTCCAAGATAAAGACAGGCTGTCTGTTAACATCTCAGGCAGTTTATTTATTTAGGGTGTGGCTTGAACTCAGGGCCTAGGTCTGGCTTTGAACTGGGATTCTCAGATTTCACAAAAGTGTGAGCTACTGGTGCCAGACCAACATCTTAGTTTTTTTTTTTTGTTGTTGTTGTTAAGCAGAAACATTCTAGGCTTGGTAAAGTCTTGAATATCACAAAGCCCTGCAACTAGTTCCAGGCTTGAGACAGGATAGGACTTGAGAAAAGTCCTGGTAGCATAGCTAACATTTTATATTATGTGTCTTTCTTCTATTTTCCTCCAGAGATACCTGTGGCCATCTGTCAGTGACTATAAATTACAAACTAAAATTAAAAAAATATTTTTGTTGGGATTGCTGTGTACTGGGTATGGACTGAGTAAGTGCTGAAGGCTTAAGTGCTTCTGTGAATACCCAGTAAGAGGAGGCATAGAGAAATGAGCAGCACAGCTTTGGCCCATCTAATTCTGGGCATGGTGAGGACCCAAGTAAATCTTTAATTATTTCCTCCATTTCAGATTATAGAGAGAATATACATATTTAGCCACTGGCATAATCCTCACAGTGACTCACAGAGTGAAGGCTCTTATGATAGAAAATGGCAAGTAAGAGCTAGCAGAACTCTATCTACCAAAATATTATATTCACAAAGAGATTCTGATACCAGGGTAATTAACAGATTACTGAATGCTTTGGGAGTGATGAGTCACAACACGTCTTCCATACAGCACATGCATTGGATCTGTGCAGAAAATGCTGAACTACAATGGATTATTGTAAATTTAATCAGGTGTGATATATTGCTTTGCTGAATTTTCTGATTATTTGAAATAGCTTTTTTGTTTGTTTGCTTTCTATAGATTCCTTAGGATTTTCTTCATAGATGATTATGGAATGTGTGCTTAAAGACAGTTATTTATTCCTTTCTTATTTATATAGCTTAATTTCTTCTTGCTTTATGGGAAAGCATTAGGCTTGCAGTATAATACTGAGTAGGAACAGAGAGTGAGTGTCTTACTTCCATCCCGAACTGGGGGAGGGGAGAACATTTAGTCTTTTATCATTGAGTATGATGTTAGACAGAAAATTTGGAGATTCCTCAGGTTGAAAATGTGTTCTTTTATTCCTTGATGTTGAGGTTTCTTTTTTAAATGTTGGATTTTGCTAACCTCCTTTTTGCATTGATTGAAATGATCCTATTTTCTTTTTTCTTTTTATTTTTTTTTGTCATATGTGGGGCTTGAACTTTGGGCTGGGGTGCCATCCCTCAGCTCTTCAGCTCAAGGCTAGCACTCTACCACTTGAGCCACAGCGCCACTTCCAGTGTTCTGGTGACTTAGTGGAGATAAGAGTTTCACAGACTTTAGTGCCTGGGCTGGCTTTGAACCTCAGTCCTTAGATCTCAGCCTCCTGAGTAGCTAGTATTACAGGCGTGAGACACTGGTGTCCAGCTTACATTTTCTTAAAATGGCAGATTACATTCATGGCATTTTTATTGTTTGTCTAACTTTGTAATCCTAGGTTAAACCTTACTCAGTCACAATATGTAATTCCTTTTTATGTGTTTTTTGTCAAGTTTTGTTAAGAATGTTTGCATTTATTATTGCATTAAGTAGCCTCTAAGAATGTCCTCCATGATGCCTGCCTGCCAGTGCTTATGAACTTGTATACTTTGTTTCTCTGAGTGTGGGCTAGACTAAATGGCTGGCTTCTACTTTAACTAATAGGATTGAGCAAATGATACGATACCATTTCAATTTAGGTTGCAAAAATGCATTCTTTCTCTCTCTCTGTCTCTGTCTCTCTCTCTCCTTCTCTCCTCTTTTCTTTTGCACTGGGAGGAGCAAGCTGCTCTGTTGTGTTTTTCTGCCACGCAGTGTGGTGGTAAGCTGTGGCTGTCCACTCCAAGCTTGTACAAAGGACGCTATTGTTCTCTATTATGGAACATACATGTGATCCTCCACTTCTAGTCAGATAGGAGTCCTCCTCTTTAGGGCGGCTTTGGTCCTCTGTAGTATGTCCTGTACTACAAAACAAGTACAAGGTACCAAAATCACAGGAAAAGAAGGGGAGAACAAGAGGAAACATGTGAAAGAAAAATGCAGAGGGGATTTGGTGGAAGAATTCAAAGTTCCTAAGGAATTCCAAAGGACACAATCTTTTGTTGAGGTACTCTAAGGGAGAACAGGGTTGGAAAATATAGAGAATGAGTTTTGCTTACTATCAGTTATTTCATTGTTGATAGGCCACTTGAGTATAATCAAGAGAAACCAATTATGATCATGTTTAGAGCTTTAATTAATTTGCTGGATTATTATTATTATTATTATTGTGTGCTGGTACTAGAGTTTGAACTTGGGGTCTGAGTTCTGTTAACTTTTTCACTCGAGATTGGTGCTCTATCACTTGAGCCACATCTCCACTTCTACCTTTTAGGTGGTAAAATGATACTAAATATGAGTATCATAGGCTTTGCTGCCTAGGCTGGCTTTGAACCATGATCATCAGGTCTCAGCCTCCTGAGTAGCTAGGATTGCAGAAGTAATCCATAATATGGCACCCGGCTTCACTGGCTTCTTTAGTGGATTAACACATGGATATAGGAGGAAGGCAATAAGGCTTGATCTCGAAGTTTTGCCCATGTTGGAGTTTCCCATGACCACACATGATCCTTACCAATTACAAGACACAGTGAACATACTTTCTTGAGCCTAGTTGTACCTGTGCATTCATTTGGAAACTTCAGCTGAATACCAGATGCTTATTTTCATGTATGAAGACAGCCTTCCAAATGAAATTGCATATTTTCATGGACAGTGAAAATATATTTATATCTTCTGTACTTTAGTTAGAGCATATTTGTAGATCTTTTATTTTGCTTTCCTCAGAAGTTCTTTTTGGTATATTTTTGATTCTGATCTCTACTGTAGTTTAGTTTCAGTTGTGCTTTGGGATCTTTCCTTGATGCCTGAGGATCTCTCTCTTTCTCTCTCTCTCTCTCTGAATTTTTGCTGGTGCTGGTATAAATGTCCATGGACAAAACATCTAGGGATAAATGTCCATGGACACAAAATGTAGTGACCGCCTACTCGACCAGCGAGGAAAAACGACCACCACTCCAGGAGTCTTCTCAGATCACGCTTTATTGGAGAGCCTTTTAGTTGTAGGAGAGCTTGGGCGCGAGAGAGCGTGCACCCGAAACACAGCCGCTTATATAGGGAATTCGAACACGGGTCTTTTCTATTGTTGGTCGCCTGCCTTTTACCGTCACCAGGTGTCATGGGATTGGCTGGGGACACTACCTTGCTCGCGCACGCGCACAGCCCAGGCGTCCCGCCAAGCACCGTCTGGAGTGGTAATCCTCAAAACTGCAAGGGAGTGGGCGGAGTCTCGCCTCGGCTCCCTACAGTTCCCCCTTCTTTGTTTTATGGCAACAGGTAAGAGTAGAGGTTGGGCCTCTGTCTAAGACATTAATGAGAGGACCTTGCACTGGCCTTCGCCTGAGGGGCGCCTTCCCCAGTGATGACCAGGCCCGTCCGATGCCTTTTTTGCAGAGGTGGGATCTTGGGCATCAACCCACTTGCTACCCAGCATGCTCTTCTTGAGGAGATGGTACCCTCAAGTGCAGTGCACTTGCCTGGCACCCTGTCCCAAATTGCAAATTGCATACCTGTCCCGGTGCAATGGGATCCCCTGATCCCTCGGGGTGCTAAGGCTATGCAGAATGGTAAGGCTTAACTGCCTCTTAGGGCCGACAGCCAGATCTGGGGTGAGGATCCACTCTCCAAAGCGGCTAATGCTTGCAAGATAACAACCTTGTCCCTTCTGGTTTGGGCTCGAAGGCGACAGACCAACCATAGGCAGACCACGCATCCTCCCAAGCAGCAGGCTAAAAACATTCCGACTCCCACCCGCTCTTTGACAAAGGACACCACAGAGGCAATCCAGTCAGTAAATTGTAACAGCCCACAGCATCATTGGTTTAGCTATCACAGGGATTGCTATTAGCACTGTTGCTAACAGCAAGAAGATCAGCTGCATCTTCAAGAGGGGGTTTTTCTGCAGTCTCCACCGGCCTGGTCAGTCTCGTTGGCACCCAGTGAGGTACTTCTTGACTCTGTGGAAAAACACAAACAGCTCCCCTGGATCTTGTTATTACCGGATCCGGTCCATACCATTTATTATTAATAACATCCTTCCACATGACCATGTCTTTAGTATCCATGGAGTCTCTTGTCATATGCCGATCTGCGGCAGACTGATCGTTGTCATTTAGAATTAAAAAATTAAGGGTAAAGAGCGCAAGAGAAAGTCTTTCCCTGGGGGATGCGGACTCAGCAACTCCCCCTTTTTGTTTTTGAAGCATTTCTTTTATGCTTCTATTAGCTCTTTCCATTATACCTTGTCCTTGAGGATTGTAGGGCAATCCGGTGGTGTGGGCAACCTGCATTTGTGCACAAAAGGCGCGAAAACCATGGGAAGTATAAGCAGGGCCATTATCCGTCTTGAGTCTAAGGGGCTTTCCCCAAGCTGCCCAAGCTTCTAAGCAGTGTATTCTGACGTGAGACACCTTTTCTCCTGCCAAAGGTGTGGCATGAATGACACCGGAAAAGGTGTCCACAGACACATGTAAATATTTCAACTTACCAAATTCCGTCAGATGAGTAACATCCATTTGCCATAGGGCGTTTGGTCTCAACCCCCTGGGGTTTACCCCCACATGGGGAGGATGAAGAAAGGTAACACAAGATTTACAGGCTTTAACAATATCTCTTGCCACATGCCTGGACAAATTATATCTTTTCCTAAGGGTATTAGCAGGTACATGATACAATCTATGAAAGTCTTTTGCCAATTCTACAGGATCAGCAGCGACCAGAGCCACAGCCCGAGTTGCCTGGTCCACCAAATCATTACACTTTGCCACTGGGCCCGGTAACATAGAGTGGGCACGAATATGTCCAATATAAAAAGGATGTTTTCTGTTTAAGATAAGGGATTGAATCTGTAACAAAACATTAGAAATTGTACTGGCCTGCTTAACTGAAGCAGCAACTTCAAGAGAAGCAACGGCATTTACAACATATAATGAATCAGAAAATAAGTTAAAAGGTTGATCAAATCTTTTAAAAACTTCAAGCACAATTAAACATTCAACAGCCTGTGGGACATTCGGCCGAAAATTAAAAACTACCGGCTGTTTGTGTCCTTGAACAAAAAAGGCACCTTGTCCAGATTTTGATCCATCCGTAAAGATGGTTAGAGTATCAGCCAAGGGCTCCTTTGAAGTGACAACAGGAAAATACACTAAATTTTTGTTAACTATGGCAAGCAGAGGATGCTTAGGATAATGATTATCAATTACATTTGGAAATGAGCAAACAAGAATTGCCCACATATCCATTGTGGCTGCTAAAATTTCAACTTGCTCACGGGTGTATGGAATAATTAATTTATCTGGAATTTTTGCAAAATGCATTAAACAACACTTCATACCCAAAATTGCCTCTTTTTTTTATTTTTTTTATTTTTATTTTTTTTATTTTTATATATATTTTTTTCTCAGATCAAAATTGCCTGTTTAGCCACTAATTCAGGAAAATATTGAACAGTTTTTGCTCCCACAGAATCATAGCATTAATAGTTAGCCTTTGAAGCAAGGCAGTGGTATAATTGGCCGTCACTCCATAAGTCCAGACTGCCTCAACTAAATCCTTAAGCTGGAAGTAGGAAACCGGCTCAAGAATTCTCTCATTAGTAATGGGATTTTCAAAAACTGGAAAGGCGGCCGCTAACGGCGACCAGCCTTTTATAAAGTGACTCCGCCCTGCCGGCGGGCACGGCGGGGGGGCTGACGGGTGAGGGGCAGCTCCGTTTCCTCTCCCTGGCTGGTGCGGTACTCCCACCCCTAGGGGGCGCCACCCTCCATATCTGTCTGCCACGTGCTCCGCCGCAGCCTCTTCTAAGTCTTCACTATCAGCTGGATCGAGCTGTTCTCCCTCCTCCTCTAACATTTCTTCCTCTGAGTCACTCACAAGATTACTATATTCTTGGTCCCGCCCTTCCACATGTAGGGCTGAGAACCGGTTTGCTTTTAAAGAAGGCCACGGGGGTCTCCTCGAGAGCCCCTCCCTAAAACCCTTCTCCTTTTGTGAGGGCTGCAGCCCCTCTTGCTTTAATTCTTTAGGATCCTTTTGTCTTTTTTCCCTTTTTCTTTTAGGCCTATTTTCCTCCCCCTTACTATATGCTGACTCTGATAGACTATCCTGATGCTGCGTTAGTACTTTGCGTCCTTCCTGGATTAAATCAAACCCTCCCTCCTCGAGGCAAGTGCGCACCATCAAAAAGACAAGCCACAAGGGAAGAAGCAATGCAAGCAACCAATAAATATCTAAATCTACAGTGAACAGCATACCGGGGGATATTTACCGACGTCTCCTCTCCGCGTGTTGAGTTCTGGCTCCAATTCGGCCTCTCGCGCGGGTCCCGTCCCTGGTTTGTTCCCGGGTTTCGGCACCAGTTGTAGTGACCGCCTACTCGACCAGCGAGGAAAAACGACCACCACTCCAGGAGTCTTCTCAGATCACGCTTTATTGGAGAGCCTTTTAGTTGTAGGAGAGCTTGGGCGCGAGAGAGCGTGCACCCGAAACACAGCCGCTTATATAGGGAATTCGAACACGGGTCTTTTCTATTGTTGGTCGCCTGCCTTTTACCGTCACCAGGTGTCATGGGATTGGCTGGGGACACTACCTTGCTCGCGCACACGCACAGCCCAGGCGTCCCGCCAAGCACCGTCTGGAGTGGTAATCCTCAAAACTGCAAGGGAGTGGGCGGAGTCTCGCCTCGGCTCCCTACAACAAAACATCTAGGGAAGTGAACAATGGTGGAGAGGGAGAACTCTCTCTTCTGCTGGGATGGATGATAGAAGGAACTCATTGCCTTAAGTTCTCTCTGCTCTTGCAGGCTCACTGTAGACCTGACAACAATTGTCTGTACTGTCTCCTGCTCTGTCCCCACTCCTTCACTATCTTTCTGTTCATGCTAAGTAGTCCTCAGTTGTCCCTACCCATGAGTTGGGGTAAAGTCCCTCACATGTGGGATGCTTGTCTTGTAAATCTTGTAATGCTATCTGTCCCTCTATCAGTGCTCAGCATCAGCCAGGCCAGTAATGGACAGTTTTCTGCATCTCAGAATCCAATCTGTTACTGATGAGCGTCTCCTATCTGATGAGCTGTTGGAGAAGGCCTGTAATGGTACCAACTGTCCTTTTAATGTGCCTGAAAGAGGCTTGTTTGATTTGTAGTTACTATCAGAATGGAGCTAGGCAGCTTCCCACCCAGCATGGTGGGAGTCAGATGACTCAACCTCAGTATTTTCTTACATTTTCTCCTTGTGTAATATCAATTAGGATGGGAACCCCCTCAACTGAGGGATCTATTCCAGACTCTTTCATTACACCTCTAGGACCTGGAATCATTGATTTTCCAGATAATAGTTCTTCCTTTTAGCAACTCATTCTTCCTGCATTTCTTTTTTGAAATTTTATTTTTCCTTGTGCTGGGTACTGGGGCTTGAACTCAGGGCCTGGATACTATCCCTCAGCTTTTTCACTCAGGGCTGGCATTCTACCACTTGAGCCACAGCTTCCAGCTTTTTGATAGTTAAGTGGAGATGAAAGTCTCATGGACTTTCCTGCCTGTGCTGGCTTTGAACTGCGATTCTCAGTTCTCAGCCTCCTGAATAGTTAGGATTACATGTATGAACCACTGGTACACAGCTCCTTATTTCTTACAGGAAAAGAATCTTTTAAAAAATCCAGAAAATCTTTCTAATTTCCTTACATCCTATATTTGATTGGAATAGTTCTGTATATTATGTGGCCATTATGAAGGGACCAGGGGCCAAGATCTATGTTGAAGGATTGAGTTTTCAATGCTTGCAAGAATTCTCCATTGAATGACTGACAGAAATATTTCTTTCTTATAAAAGTCTAATAATCTAGGTTGTGCTTTTGGGATCAAGGTATTTAACTACATAATCAAAAGCTCTAGACAGCTACATTGGAATCCTGATAGAACTCCTAGGTAGCCTTGCAACCCTGGGAAAGTTTCTTTATCTTAACTTAGTCCCTCTTATCTGTACAATGGATATAATGATAAGGAGTAAGCCTGGCGTGGTGACTCACACTTGTAATCCTAGCTACTCAGCAGGCTGAGATCTGAAGTATCATGGTTCTAGGCCAGTCTGGACAAAACATTATTGAGAGTTCACCAGAACTGAAGAAGCTGGGTGTAGTGGTATGTACTTACCATCCAAGCTGCAGCAGAAAGCATAAAATAGGAGGATCACTGTTCAAGTATGAGCTTGGGAAAAAGGCAAATCTTATCTCAAAACAATCAGTGCAAAGAAAAGTGTCTGAAAGTATGGCAGAGTGTTAAAGCAACTTCTTTGCAAGCACAAGGCTCTGCCTTCAAACCCCAGTACCATTAAAAAAAAAAGGGGGGCTGGGAAGGTGGCTCAGTGGTAGAGCGCTTGCCTTGCATGCCTGAGGCCCTGGGTTTGATTCCTCAGCACCACATAAGCAAAAAGAAAAAAGCCGGAAGTGGCGCTGTGGCTCAAGTGGTAGAGCGCTAGTCTTGAGCTGAAGAGCTGAGGGACAGCACCCAGGCCCGGAGTTCAGGCCCCACAACTGGACCAAAAAAAAAAAAAAAAAAAAAGGTAAGGATTAAGGAAAGATTTATTTTGTAAAGTATTAGATATACCAGGTATTGTTAGTGTTAACTACTAGCCTTCCAAAATCACTAATGTCTTCCAAGAGTTTGTGAACGGATGGTCTTTAAGTTGTACCGGGCCTGTGTGTGTGTGTGTGTGTGTGTGTGTGTGTGTGTGTGAATCCTGAGGCTTAAACCTTGAGATATTTTGCGCTAGGCTATTGCTCTACCACTTGAGCTACAGCTCCACTTCCAGGTTGTTTTTGTGCCTAATTGGAGAAAAGTCTCATAGACTTTCCTGCTCAGAGTAGCTAAGATTGCAGGTGTGAGTCACCAGTGCCTGGCTTATACCAGGATTTTTAAGGGGCCACAGGAACAAAGAACACATCCAACCCTTTGGTACAGGCTTCTATCTGCTCCAATCCTATTACAAATCAGAGAAATTCTGCACCCTCTACTCTGTAACTAGTCTTGAGGAATAGTTTGTTCCCTGGGGTTTCCCAGCCCTGTGGAAATGATATCCTAATCTCCCTGTTGTGTTTAAGGAGTTTAAGACTGGGATAATTATTACCATTATTTCTGTGTATTCTTTCAGTAACTCATCTCCTTCTCTATATGGCCTAGATTTCTTGTTAATCACATGACACAGACTTAGCCCTATCTCTGGCAACCTCAACCTTCTATTCCCTTTCTCTTGCTCCATATGAGATCTTTAAACAATAATTATGTCAGTGTACCTATCAGAATTTTCCATTTTTCCCAGGCTCTGGGATTCTAGATAATATTCCACACAGTCAGAAATGATTTGATGAACTGGCATTAGTTTCTAGTCCCTGGTGATACAAAGCAGTCCCTGGTCTTCTAGCTCAAAATCACAGCATAGATAGCAGAGGGCTGCAATGGAGAGATGTGCAAATTGCGTGGGATGATATTAAAGGGGCAGCGAATGGAAGGTAAGGTTAAACAGGGGCTAGTTTTGGACAACTTTGTTTACTATTAGAGTTTATCCTAGATCAGGTTTTTTTTGTGCCTGTCTTAGGGATGAACTCATTGCCTGTGTGTTGTCCTTTAGTTTTTGCTCAAGGCTACTGCTCTACCACTTAGAGCCACAGCAGCTTTATCAGTAGTTAATAGGAGAAAAGAGTCTCACAAACTTTCTTGGCCAGACTGGCTTTGAACTGTGACCCTCAGATCTCAGCTTTCTTTGTAGCTAGTGTTACAGGCATGAGTCAATGGCACACTGGCATAGAACAGTTTTTTCTTCTATTTAATATTTTAAATTGTTATTATAAAGGTGATACACAGAGGATTTATAGTTACATAAGTCAGATAAATACTACATTTCTTTTTGGACAATATTACCCCTTCCCTCACTCTCTCCAAATTTTTCCCTATCATCCCCATCCACACGTTGTATAGTTCATTTTCAACATAGTGTCCAGTGAGTACCATTGCTGCATTTGTTCACCCTTTGTTCTTCCATTTCTGAGTATCGATCAGTTTTTTTTTGTGAATAAGTTATGCCTTTATTTTTCATAAGAGAAAAAATGACAAGTGGCAACTTGCCTTTATAAGAGACATTAAATAATATTAGAATAAAGAGCTATCTGTCTCATAGAGACAGAAACCTCAGAAAGACTATTATACAGCTTATAAACAAAGAATTATTAAATAAATCCAAGAATAATACACTTCTTTTTTGGTGGTACCAAGGTTTGAACTCAGGGCCTTGTGCTCACTTAGCTAGCATTCTGCCACTTGAGCCATGCCTCCAGTGTGGTTTTTTTGCTTGTTAACTGGAGATTGAGTTTTGAGGATTTGTCTGCCCAAGCTGTTCTTGAATCACAATCCTCCAGATCTCAGCCTCCTAAGTAGTTAGGATTACAGGTGTGAGCTACTAGTGCCAGAGACTATACATTTAACTAGATCAAAAATGATGACATGAAAAAAAAAAGATCAGATGGAACCCATCAAGTGGTGTTTGACGAAGAAAAAGGAATATCTGGAAATCCACATACTGGGTATTCTCTGTTAAAATCAAGGAGGCTCGACTCTGTTTATTAAAATATCTATGGATATAACTGTGTTTTTCTAAATGTTTCATTAGTGATACTCAGTCTTGTAAGTCTGGTTCCATAGTAATCTATAATGTAACTAGTTCCATCTGAAGGTCCAACAATCTGCATTGAAATAAGAATAAAATCAATTAGGCTCCCAATTCCACAAAATCCTACAGTGCAAAACTTTAATAAACCCAAGGCAGGGTATCCAAGATAAAATCCATCTGCTCCTAACCATCCAAGAAAAAGAGACAATGCAACTGCTACTTTGTATGAATGGCCATTTACATTTCGGCATGATATGGGCTTGTAAAAACCAGTTTCATTTCCAGTAAAATGTGTTTCGTTGCTACTGAAATCCTTACAAGTTATGTTGGGTGCTGGAAAACATTGGACATGAGCTGTGTAGTTTGTACAGTTAACTGGTTCTTGTGTAGCATCATTTATTTGAGGATCTTTACAAGTATATTGTCCCACTTTGAGGTTCTTGCACTTAAATGTATCCTGGTCCGTGTGGCGGCAGCCGCCCAAGTTCTCTTGGTGACCGAGCCACAGGAGCCCCAGGAGGCGGGCGGGCAAGGCCTCCGCAGAAGCGGGCCTGGAGGCCCTGGCAGCCGCCATCTAGATCAGTTTTTTTTATAGTAGTAACAAACAGAGCATAAAGTTTATCATCTTAACTGTTTAAATGTACAGCATACTTGTTTAATACCATATATGGTTCAGTGATTCATACTGCTCCTGGAGGCCACCATGGAGCTTTCTGTTTAATTACTCCTTAGGAAAACATAACCCACCTAAATTGACAAAAGAAAAATGCAAAGATTTAATTAATGTTTGACCTAGCATCTATTAAATATTAAAAAATGTTCCCTCTGCACTGGAAAGGCAGTAGATTTTGTAGAGTTAACCTGCCCTGTTTTAGTTCAACCCTGCTAACAACTAGACATATAATACAAAAATATAAAGCATGAAGGTACTAACATGATTTTCTCCAAACTCCCTCTAGTGGATGTAGGTAGAACATAGTTGAGGTTACTTTGCATCTCTTCTTCCTCCACACGGAACCCGAGAAGGAAGATGGGAGTAATGCTGGGAACCCAGATCTGAGATATATGGCAGTGCCAGCTACTTACCAACCTACCCTAATCCTGCTTTCTCCACTCTGAGAACTAATTGCCTGCTCCTGAAAACTTTCTGATGACAAAACAGTAGCCCCTAACTGGTGGCTCAATCCTGTACCTTGTGGAGCAGGGCAGAGCTGTGGATCTCTCCTTTTTCCTCCTGAAAGCAGGTCGGCTTTCCCTGGGAGCTGGGAGCCTGCTGGGCAGATATGAGGCCGCCATATGGTTGCTGCTTTGGCAGAAGTGGCACTTTTTGGCCAGGGTGGCAGCTTGCCTTCCTTGGCATGATGGTCTAGACCACCATGGCGCAGCACCTGTCTCTGTTGGATCTCTTTTTGCTCTGCCTTCTGCCTGTTCTTTCCCTTTGGCTGCCTCTCACTCCCATTGTAGAACACCCTACCAGGCCTTTGGCAAATTTCTAAAGGTGAGTTCCATTGCCGCACCCTACTTTAGGCTCCAAAAGAACTAAGAGCAGCTTACTTGGTACACGAAGACATCCATGGAACTGGCGGTGTGGTAGAGGGTAGGGTTAGGAGTGCCTGCAGTGGTCATGGACCTGAGGTCCAATCTCATACCTGCATTGAACCACCGATAGATGCCTATACTATGGAGCTTTCTGTCTGCCCATGTGGCCTCTACTTTAAAAAAATACTTTAAATTTGCATATACAGTATTAGTTATATAAGGGGAATTTCTTTGTGACATTTCCATACTTGCATATCATCTATCCCACTCAAACTCACCCCCTTCATCTTTTTCCTTCATTTCCCTTTCCCCTTCTTAGAACAATTTCAGCAGATTTCATTATTCTATTTTTCACATGTGCATATAAGCAACTTTGACCATAGTGACCCTTATTCATCCTTCCTATTGGCCCTTGCCAATCCAATTGATACCCACTCCCCTAAGCTGTCTAAGAGAGCTTGTTTTACTTTCCTGTCATTCATTTTTTCCCATTTACTTTGTATATTCATAGTAGAAAGAAGTTTTGCCATGATTATCCTACTGGTGCATATATTATAAATCAGTCAGACTAACCTCAGCTATTGCTTTCTTTCCCCTGTCCCCTTTCCTCTTATTATTCAACATCTTTCAGTGAGTTTCATTATGCCATCTATGTATATGTATACACACAATATATTTTGATATTATTTGTCATCCTCCATATTCTTTCTTCCTCTCCCTCTTTTTCCTTAAGCAGGTTTTTTTTTTTGTGCTTCTCCTAGGGCTTGAAATCAGGGCCTGGGCACTGTCCCTGAGCTTCTTTTTACTCAAGACTAGCACTCTAGCTGGGTGCCGATGGCTCATGCCTGTAATCCTAGCTACTCAGGAGGCTGAGATCTGAAGATTGCGGTTCAAAGTCAGCCTGGATAGGAAAGTCCATGGGACTCTTATCTCCAATTAACCACCAGAGAACCAGAAGTGGCGCTGTGTGCTGAAGAGCTCAGGGACAGTGTACATGCCCAGAGTTCAAGCCCCATGACAAAAAAAAAAAAAAAAAAAAAAAAAGACTTTCACTTGCAGCCTTTTTGGTAGTTAATTGATGATTTCCTTGCCTGGGCTGGGTTGCTGATTTCTTTCTCAGTCTGTTCATTGGTATATAAAAAAATACTTTGAACTTGAGCAGATGGTTGAGGTTGGATAGATTGGGGAGGAGAAATGCTGGTAGGGATGACCCTGATCAAGATGCACTGTATGCATAAATTGGCGTGATGAATTGAGATAGAATAAAAAATAAATTAAAAAAGAAAAGTGTTTTGAAAGTTGTTTATCAGATCTAGGATTTTTTGTGTGTGGAATTTTTAGGGTCTTTAAAGTACAAGGTTGGTAGCATGGGTGGCTCATGCCTATAATCCTAGCTCCTCAGGGAGCTGAGATCTGATGGCCACAGTTTGAAGCCAGTCTGGGCATGAAAGTCCATGAGACTCCAATCTACCTGGAATATATCTGCCTAATTTATAGTGCTTCCCATCCGGTGTTTCTAAGCATGCTAACTTTCAGTACTGGATGCTTCTGAAGAACGTGATGTCCTTGTAGAGCAGAATACTCTGGCTTCTTTCTTCCTCATGCTGAAGGAAGTTCATAATAAATATCCCTCAAAAGCTTGTTAGATGTGTAATGGACTATTTTAAAATGTGAGATGCTGTGCAATTGAGGAGGGAAGTTGCTAATGTAATCTGAGCCTCATCACCGACTTATCTGCCTAAAGCATTTAATCTTCAGGACAAAGAAGGAAGAGTACATATGAGTAGAGATCAGAGTGAGATGGGAAATGGGCCAGAAACTCTGCTTGCATCAGCCTGTGGAACAGAGATGAGGACACACCCTGTTAGCTTAATTAGATTCTGGACAAGTGTCCTAGCATAGCTGAATGGTTCAATGTAATAAGGAGAATGGGAGGGTAATGTTTTAAAATCTGAGTAGATGACAACTCTGTCTCAGTTCATGTAATAGCTCTTGTGATAAAAACTACCCAGTGTGAAGAATGAGAATTAATAGTGCTTATTTTCAGCTACACCCTTCTACCTTTGTCCTGTGCTATTCTGATAATTCAGCACTTTCAGATGATAATGGTGTGGACCCACCAGGTATCTTGGAAAACAGTCCCCTGTAATTTGTGTGCACTGATTATTAGTTGAGGATGGAGTGAGTCAAAGGTGGATCTTAGACATAACCTGAACTTAGACATTGTGGAGGTGCTACCATATGCCAGGCCTCTGGGCAGGGGGCGGGGGGATGGTCACTTACCTGCTTCATCACTGAAGGGCAGAAGAGCAACCAGAAGAACAGGAGTGTGAACATCTTCTCCTGACCAGTTATAGAGTAGCACCTGCTTACGCCACCTAACTTTTTATCCTTGACATGATACAGGAAGGATGAGGAACAGTGACCACTAATTTCCTCCTGACTGTAATTTCAATATGAGAGCTTTCACCATAGAGAGCTTTCCCACAGAAAGGTCTGTGTGAGTGACTCGTAAGAAGCACATTGTTAGGCAGTTGCTGGTGAGCATGAACACATTCACCATAGTATTGTTGGACTCTCAGAAGGGAAGAGACTGGGGTGGGGGAGTATTAATCAGAAGTGGCATCTATTTCCTCTTGTTCACATGCTCCAATTTCTATAATAAAATCTCTCCACCCAACTCTAACCTTTTAGAGCTTAATTATTTCAATACTCCAAGAAAAATTTCTGTTTGTAAATTTAAAAGTACCCAGCACTGCCAGGTGCCAGTAGCTCATGCCTGTAATCCTAGCCACTCAGGAGGCCGGTATCTAAGAATTATGCTTTAGAGCCAGCCCAGGCAGAAAAGTGTAAGACTCTTATCTCCAATTAAACACACACATGAAAAACCTGGAAGTGGAGCTTTTGCTCAAGTGATAGAGCATCAGCCTTGAACAAAAAAGCTAAAGAACAGCTCACAGGCTAATACTGGCGTGTGTGTACCCACCCACCCACCTATACACCAGTACTAATCTTTCCTATGACATGCTAGAGAAAAGCAAAAAGTCTAGTCATCAAGCAACTTTTTAACGTTCAGCAACTATAAACGCTTGAAGATGGAGTGAAAAGTATAGATTAAAGATAAAATGGATGGGATATTGGCAACAGAAATAGGATTTATAAAAATATCAGAAGAGGTGAATTTCAGAGGAATAATTTTGCTGACAAATAGACTTGTGTTCCATGTGTGGTCCCAGGTCAATCTGATAAAGCAAATGTTGTTCTAAATGCCTTGAAGTCTCCTGAGTATGAATGACATGAGGGGGATGAAAGTAGAGATGGAGAGAGGAGAAACAAAGCTTCCTCATTTACTCTGAATTACCCCACATGATCATCTTGTTCCATGTGGTCAGGCAATCCAGTTCTTTACTGAAGACTGTGATGCAGGCTAAAGTTTTTCCACTTCATGGCATCCTGGGTCAGGTGCGGTACCAGCCAGAGAGGTTGCTTTTGCAGTTCTATGTACACAGGGGACCAAGTATGTTGATTTTTTTGTATGTGCTAGTACAGAGGCTTGAACTGAGGGTATGAGTATTGTTTCTTAGGGTTCTTTTTGTTCAAGAGTGGTACTCTACCGCTTAAACCATACCTCTACCTCTGGCTTTTTGGTGGTTAACTGGAGATAAAAGTCTCATAAACTTTTCTACCTGGGTTGGCTTTGAACTACAATCTTTACATCCTAGCCTCTTGAGTAGTTAGGGTTACAGAGCCCTGCTTGTTAATTTTTAATGTAAAATTTAAAGATGTGCTTCAGTTTATAATACAACTAAACTAACATTTTAGATCGCTTCTCTTGGCTCTTCTATGATTAATTCAGGTATGAGAAAAACCTCTAGAATCTTACATCAAGCTGGATATAACATTTATTCTGATTTTGCTTCACTTGTCACACACCAACCTGAACTATATCAAGGATTGTCTCATTTTCATTTTCTGCCCCACAAATGAGTGTTCTTAATAGGAGACACTATTGATTTATTATCCTTGTTATTTTTTTCCCACTTTTCCTCATGCCAACTGGCAAAATATAATTATTTTCTTCAGTGTTGGATGATTAATGATTCTACATTGGCATTCTGAATTACTCTGCATCTGATAAAATAAAATATGGAAGTTGTAAGTGTAGAAAAATCAAAGATGATGTTACCCCAAAGTACTTGTTTTTCATTTAAGTGCATCTTATTGCATGGAATCATGAGCCTTTTCACAATTTCTGCAGCTGATGGCTTGTATCACATTTTTGTGGTAGGTAGTTGTCCTTTGAGTTATTTAGGGCATTTTTGGGGCTACAGTCTACCTCACACATGACTCAGGCCTCCCTGTCTCCCAGGACGTCTGAGGACCCATGGATATTGGCAGGCAGTAGACCTTGTAAGCTGTTTATCACTCCGCTCTTGTCCTTGTCTCTAGGGACCATGCTGAGCTGCTCCTGACTCTTCTGCTATGAGCAAGGGCAGGAAGCCTGTGTCTGAGCTCAGCCCCTGTGCAGGGAGGGATGTTTAGCTGCTTGCTAACAAATGTGTTCTTGCCTCAGGACTCAGTGACCAGAAAGAAGAAAGGAGAATAATAGGACTTGAGAAAATTTGGGAGGTCCATGAGTTGGAGATAAAATTGTATAGAAAAGAAAACATTTAGCCGGGCACTGATGGCTCATACCTATAATCCTAGCTACTCAGGAGGCTGAGATCTGAGGATCTCGGTTCAAAGCCAGCCCAGGCAGGAAAGTCTCTTAGACTCTTATTGCCAATAAACCACTAGAAAACTAGGAGTGGTGCTTTGGCTCAAGCGGTAGAGCACTTGCCTTGAGCTGAAGAGCGCAGGGACAGCGCCTAAGCCCAGAGTTTGAGCCCCATGACCGACCCCCCCAAAAATGTTCGAAGGAAGAGCTGATGGAAAGTTTACTTATGAACATCCTAATGAATTCCAAGGAGGAGAAACTCAGGAGAATGGCCACGGTGCTCTAAGCCATGTTCCCAGTGCCTGCATTAATTTTCTTCTTTCCTACCCAACCTTCTCTTCAGATGGTGGATCTCTCTCAGTACAGCTACCATTTTGGTGAAGAATTCTCAGGGGAGAAAGCTGGACATTGGCCACTGCTGAGCCCAAGCTTGGGGATGATGGGGTTCTCCTTCTGGGCCTAGAAAGCAGACTGCTCCAGAGGAAAATGGAGGCCCCTCCCCGACAAGCTTCTATTCTCCAAATATTCCACTAGAATGTTGTTACTCTCAGAGTAACTCCCAGAACTCAGACACAGGCTTCCTGCCCTTGGTCATAGCAGAAGAGTCACCAGCAGCTCAGCGTGGTCCCCAGAGACAAGGACAGAGGGGAGTGATGAACAGCTCACAAGGCCTACTGCCTGCCAATATCCATGGCGGGGAGGCCTGAGTCATGTGTGAGGTAGACTGTAGTCCCAAACATGTCTTAAATAACTCAAAGGACAACTATCTACCACAAAAATGTGATACAAGCTATCAGCTGCAGAAATTGTGAAAATGCTCATGATTCCATGCAATAGGATGCACTTAGCTGAAAAACAACTACTTTGGGATAACAATGTTGCTATTCCCAGAGGTTGTTTAAAATTAAAAAGTGCAATTACATTGAAATATCAAAACATAACATTTACATTTTAACTGGTTGCACATGTGGCTTTAAGTAAGTTCACATTGCTACCACCACTCATCACAGACGTTTTTCATCTCCCCAAATGAATTTCTGAACCTGTGCAAATATCATCTTCATTGTCCTCCATACTTCCCCTGAAAACACCATAACATTCTGTGTCTGCTTGGATTTGAAGATTGTTACATGAATACACACGTCTTGGATGAGTCATGATTTCTCACATTTCATCCTGCTCATTACCCTGTTGACTAACCAGACCCTAGTATGTAGTAGGAAAATTGTGCACACTCAGGAGGGTGGAAAGGCATATTTAAATCTCTATAAAATGAGGAGTGCATACATTACTGTGCTTAATTTCAGAAAAGGAAAGAAACTATCACTATACCTTTATCATACATGTTAATAGTTTTATTAATCCTTGAATTCCTTCATCACACCATAAATAATCATTATTGATTAGTTTCAATGAATGCATAACATACATAGAAAGGAAAATAAAGTGGGTGCTGGTGGCTCATGACTAAACTTCTAGCAACTAAGGAAGACTGAGATCTTGGTTCAAAGCCATCCTGGGAAGGAAAGTCTATGAGACTCATCTCCAATTAACCAGCAAAAAGCTAGACGTGGACATATGGCTCAAGTGGCAGAACTCCAACCTTGAGTGAAAAAGCCAAGTGAGAGCATGAGGCCCTGAGTTCAAGCCCCAGTGCTGGCACCAGAAAAAAAAGAAAAGAAAAAGAAATGCTCTAGAAGATTACAACTTTTCACATGAATGTATTAAAAATGCATATAAAGGTTATAACAAATATTGTTATGATTACTCATCTTTTTCTGTTATTATTTCTAATGGTTCTTGTCTATTTCAAAGTTAGATCTCTTCCTATTTGAGTGTTTGTTGATAAGAAATAGACATCAATATTACATTGAGTTTTGATTTCTGTGCCTGTCAGGTGTACAAAGTAATGTTTTATTCCAGATTGCATTAATAGGGAAGAAAGTAGAACTCAAGGTCCTGGGACTGCAGAAGGGCAAATGTGATATGTAATCTTGAGGTACACCTGTGGTCCTGGAATTTTGAGGTTTCCCTCTTACTCACATCAATCTGTTGTTGTTGTTTAGAAGGCATTAATGAGCAGTCTAATTTTCTAAAAAAACTTCAGTGGAGCTGGCACCTGTGGCTCACACCTATAATTCCAGCTACTCAGGAGAATGATATCTAAGGATTGCAGTTTGAAACCAGCCCAGCCAGGAAAGTCTGTGAGACTCTTACCTCCACTAAAGAACCAAAAAAGCCAGAAGTAGAGCTGTTGTTCAAGTAGTAGAGCACTAGCCCCAGGACTGGCACCAACACCACACACACACACACACACACACACACACACACACACACACACACACACATACATACATACACACACACACACACACCTATGTGGTCTCAAGGCTTTTACATTCTGGTTCCATTTATTCAATGGATCCATACTATCTTCAAGGTCAATGCTATCTTACAGTCCCCCGTAGAAATGACAGTATACTTCCTCCACACAGCACAGCCTACAATATCTCTATCCTATGTTGAACTCTCAGTATATGTCCAGCTGCTCTCAGATCCTTCCCTGACTCCCTGGGCCCTGCACAACTAAATATTTGAGTTGCTCTCTGTTGAATTTTTTTAAAATCCAGGAACATGTGTATCATGTGCAATGTCCCCAGTGGTGTGACAGCTGTTTCTCATTATCCAGGAGTAAGTAAGCTGTCAGCTGCAGGGAGTCTGTACTCAACACATACATGTACTAGCAGCAGGTCCTGTCCCGGGGCTCATGGAGAAAGGTTGCATCAGTGACGTTTGTCATGTTAACAGCAGGTTTGTCTTAGAGAAAGTTTTGGTTTCAAACCCCTCTGTATTACTTGAGTGAAACCTGAGGATCTGCACATGGACTATGGAATTTTGCTCATGACAATCCCTTTAGTAATAGTCATGCTTGTTCTCACCACTGTGTCAATTAAACGCTGGTTAAGCACTGCTTATTTATGTTTGGTAGAGGTAGCAAACTCCAGTTGTGCTGTAGAGGCACCAATCATCTCAGACACAAGAGGCCATCATTGATAGCTGTTGGAAATGGGACCTAATCAAGATACCTGCACAGGATAAGTGAGATAGAATCTACCGAATGGGTGGCAGATGACTTTGGGCCCACACCAGGGCTCTGGGAAGAGCTGTCTTGGGTGAGAAATGCTGAGCTGGTCCTGCCACAGTGGAAATGTGTCTAGAGGGTTAGGAACATGGCATGCCACTCCCATTGTATAGTCTGATTTTGGGTTAAGAGATATCCTGGCATTCCCTGACACTTTTCATGAAAGTAAATGGAGGTCATAGGGAAGGCTCAGGTAAGACAGAAAGGTAGGAGAGAAAGATGTCATCCAGAGATCCACAAAGACTGAACCTAGAGGGTCATTCAGAGAGTCTTGGTCTTTGCTGATAGGATGTGAGGTGCACAGGTGTGAACCAGAAGCTCTGTGAAGAGTGTTCAGAGATAATGACCAAGAGGAGAGGAGAAAAGGGTGAATGGGGAGGTGGCACATAGCTGTCAAGAGACTATATTAAAGGAAGAAAGAGAGATCAGATGATTCCTGGAGAAAGATTTCTTTATTAATAGTCAGGTATCCACACCCTGGGAGATGGATGCTGACCCAGAGTGCAGAGCTTATCTTCTAGAGATGCTCCAGAAGTTTTATTTTTCCCACAATCCAGGGAACATAACTTGAGATCCTTGTGAAAATTGCTGGAGGCTTAGCAAAATGACCATAGTTCACAATGCCCTGAGCCACATTTCTACACACCAGTGGTGCTCCGGCATCACCCTGTGGAATGAAAGAGACATTTCAGCAGAGATTCTTCTTTTCCCCCTTCCTGGCACATTTTCTCCTTCTTGCTTTCTGTGCTCCCCAAGTGCCTGAGTTTTCAGAGAGAAGGTATGAGCGGCCATCATTAGTCTTTTCCCAGCAGGGGACTCTGTGATATGCTTGAACAGAAGGTATTTGGCTCTGCTGTGTCTCTCTAGTTCAATCTAGGCCTCAGCTCTCTTTTTATTTCTCCATGGACAAAGAGACTGGATTGAGGACAAATCTGGATTTCCATGTGGCTCTCCCCACAAGTGACCTTAGATTAGTAGTTGCTATGGAGGTGAAAGAAGGCTTGGCTATGTGTATTCAGTTTTGCTCTGCCAATGCCTGAACAGCACAAGATGGCTATGTTACTGACCTGAGAAGGGACCTTCTTGTCCTTGGGATCTCCCACACACAGTTGCTTGGCATTACTGAAGTTTGAGAAGATGGCTTTGCATGTCTGTGCATTCTGAACTTGCAGGTCCACTTCTTGGAGTGTGTGGGAATATTTGCCATTGGTCAGTAACCCCCAGCCTGCCACACTGCACACCTGCCAAGGCCTCACCCAGTCATGTCTTGATGGCAAGTCAATGATGTTCACAGCTCTGGTGATTTGAACTTCGGATTTAAGCTGGTCAGAGAGATGTTATATGGTAGTTTGGGGCTAGTAAAGCAGGATTGAGGATGTCTGAACCTCCCCTGCCTGGAACACTCCCCCCACAAACCCCATTCTCTTGCACTTGGACCAGTAGAACAGCCTCCCATAGCAAAAGACGGTACTAAGAACCTGAATTAGCTGAATGCTCCCAGCAATCTGTGTGGATAAATCAGAAGCAAGCAAGCTCGTACCTTTAGCAGCATGATGTCATTGAGCAATAGTTTACTATTGTAGTTCTCATGACGGATGGCTTTGGCTACAGGAATGACCACCTGAGTGTTTTCCTTTCTTTTGATATAATGAGCACCCAAGGTGACATTTATTTTGCTACAAAGATAAGATGGATAAGACTGAGCTATTGTCCTAGGTCAATTGTCATAATACTACAATTCAGTCTCTGAAGTCAGGTTGGAAGCTGAGCAGCTTAAGGCAGAGAATAGCAGGTGAGTCCTGCCTTAGTGCAAATATAGACAGTGTTGCCTTTCCCCCCCTCCTACTCAGCAATGTGCAGAGGCTGGGTCTCCAGCAACCTTCCTGCCTCCCAACCCTTCTTACCCATCCTCTAATGCTGTACTATCCTCTCATTTGGGTCAATTAGGAAAACATCAGGAGAATATTTATTTGCCCTTGACTCTATCCACTCAGGGCCCTACCTGAGCCAGACCCAGTTGTTCCTCCTCACCTTCCATTACAGTGAGCAGATGTCATTACAATATCGCTTCGTACCAGGAATCCAGTGCAGTTATCCTGGACAGACTTGAGATTATAGAAGTTTACATATGCTATGTAAGGCCGGGAGTGGGGTATGACCTCTTCACCTCCTATGATTTCTCCTGAAAGAGAAAGGCTTTTGTGGATCTGTAGATTTGCAGAAACCAAGGTCAAGGTCTGTGCCTGGATGACAGGAGGTTTCATGCCGGGCATGTGTGTGGACTTGGACACAGAAGGGGAGACAGTCTTAGTAGGAAATGTGAAAGGAAGCCTGGCTTTGTGGGTGCCCTGGTGGGCTTAGAGCATGACCTCACTCTTCCCTTGTTTTTCATCTTCTTCTTCCACAGATGAAGGATCTCTGCCTTGCGTGGAATCACTTAAGTTTCACCTATGTTTTAAAGTAAAAGACTTGAATTCAATATAAATGTCCAAAGATCTGAAATATACTTTCTGACTGACCATGGTTGCTTCAATGTCCAGTGCTTCTCAAACTACTAAGAACTTACTTATTTCCATCAATGGGTTGCTAAAAAGTGAACATAATATGCCCTCGGAGTGGAATACAATGGCTTCTTTTTCCTTCCACGCTCAGTGATGTACATGCTAACTATCCCACAAAAGCCTATTAGATCCACAAAGAACAGCTCAAATAGGTTGTGCCTGTTAGCTGACATAATCTCCACCTCAGTCAGATGTAATGTGCCTGAGGTCTTGAGCCCTATGGATGAAGAGGGCGGAGTATAAAGGAGTTGGACTGATAGTGAGATGGGGAAATGAGCTGGGGTCTGGGTGGGAGCTCAGCCCAGCAGGATGCTTTGATCTGCTGTGGAGCAGAGAGGAGGCCACACTGATCTCTCAGTGTGGTTCTGGGTATGGGTCTGGCAGAGCAGAGTGGCTAAGCAGATTGGGAGAAGGGGTGTGTGTGTGTGTGTGTGTGTGTGTGTGTGTGTGTGTGTGTGTGTGTGTGTGTGTGTGTGTGTGTGTGTGTGTGAAAGCTGAGTAGAAGTTAGCATGTCATGTATTAGTCAGAGGAGAGCTCTTGGGATGTAGATGTCCCAAAGTGGGGAGTAATGCTATTTTCACCAGTGGCTTCTGGCTATTCTAATAAGTCAACTTTTAAGGTTACAGAGACACCTACTGGGTGCCTTCGAAAAAGTCGTTCTTTGCATTTCTGTGCACTATTCAGTGATAGAGTTGGGGTTCAGTACACTTGGGGAGAGAGAAAGCCAAAGTTGGATCATAGGGATAGCCTGACTCAGCACTGAAGAAAAGTCAGTGCTGCCTCAGACCAGGCCTCTCTGAGGCCGGGGATGCTCACTTACCTGCTTCAGTGCTGAAGGGGAAGAGAGCCAGCAGGAAGAACAGGAGAGGGACCATCTTCTCCAGAAGTCTGACCAGGTACAGACTAGCCCTTGTTAACTCCCCCACACTTTTTAACCCTGATGTGAATTAAGGAAGGTCAAGGTCGGTGACCACTACTTTCAACCTGACTCTGTCATTTTTATCTAGGGCTTTCACCGTATCTCTTCTCTTCCCACAGAAAAGTCTGAGTGGTGAGCATGTTGTAAGAAACACACTGTTAGGCAGTTGCTGGTGAGTATGACCACAATGTTTCAAGAGCCCAGAGCCTAAGATTTTCTTTTTCTTTCTTTCTTTTCTTTCTTTCTTTCTTTCTTTCTTTCTTTCTTTCTTTCTTTCTTTCTTTCTTTCTTTCTTTCTTTCTTTCTTTCTTTCTTTCTTTCTCTCTTCCTTCTTTCCTTCCTTCCTTCCTTCCTTCCTTCCTTCTTTCTTTCCCTCCCTCCCTCCCTCCCTCCCTCCCTCCCTCCCTCCCTCCCTCCCTCCCTCCCTCCCTCTCTCTCTCTCTCTCTCTCTCTCTCTCTCTCTCTCTCTCTCTCTCTCTCTCTCTCTCTCTCTCTCTCTCTCTCTCTCTCTTTCTTCCTTTCTTGTTGGTTGTGGGGCCTGAACTCTGGGCATGGGCACTGTCCCTAGCTCTTCAGCCCAAGGTTAGTGCTCTACCACTTGAGCCACAGCGCCACTTCTGGCTTTTTCTGCTTATGTGATGCTGAGGAATCAAACCCAGGGCCTCATGCATGCAAGGCAAGCACTCTACCACTGAGCTACCTTCCCAGCTCAGGTTTTATTTTTCTAAAGCAAGAGGAGTGGGGGGTAGAGCCAAGGGAACAGAGGTAGATCATTGAAGGGATGGGGGAAGAAGAATTCAGTCAATGATTGATTGTATTACCACAAAATAAGGAAAACAAGGGAAAGAGTGGGTTGAGGAAGGATGAAAATGTTGAAGGGGTGACACAGATCAAGCTGCATTGTATAAAGAAACTACTTTGTTAAATGACAAAAATTCAATATATATCTTAAAAATTAAGGAAGTGTGGGAGGGAAACCATGGGAGAGAGTGAGGGAAGGGGTGACACTGTTCAAAAAGAAATGTACTCATTACTTGACTTACATAACTAAAACCGCTCCATACATCACCTTTATAATAAGAATAAAAATGAAAATTAAAAAATGGTGAAAGAAGGTGTAGGTTGGGAGGGGTGGGTGAGAAAGTCAAAGGAGGTGACAGATAAGTATGCACGGCTTTCATAAACTGCTTTGTTGGATGGCAAATCCTTTGACTTAGTGATAATGAAAATACTTTGAAAATGTGCATAACACTTATCTTGTCTAATACACTACAGAAAAGCCTGATCCATCATCAACTTCTGGATGTGTTGAGCAACTATAAACTGTTGGGAATCAGATAAAGAGTAGAGACAGTGGATGAGGTGGTGAAGGGTACTATAGATAAAGAAATGCCACAATAGATGAGCTTCAGAGCAGGATTTGACAGCCAAATGAACTGTGTGCACTGTACGGTATCTGTTCAGTTTGATAACTCTGATGTTCGTAGCTCTTGACATTTCAAAGGTTTAGAACATTCTGAGTATGAAAGTCGCCGATAGCAAAAGATTAAAGGAGGAGAGAGGCAATACAAAGATTTGCCACTTGGCTGGAATTTCCTCCACCATTCTGATGAGCATGATGTAGGCAAAGCTCTTCCATTCCTGGGTTTCCACACCTGACAAGGACCATCCTGAGTTTCTCTGTTGGTTCCCTGTGTGCAAGGGCTTCACAAAGCTTAGTTTGAACTTAAAATTTAAATATGTTGCTGTTTTGAACATAGTCAGCCTGAAAGTTGATATTAATTTTCTTGGGTTAAAAATAATTTAATATAGCCGGGCACCAGTGGCTCACTCCTGTAATCCTGGCTACTCAGGAGGCTGAGATCTGAGGATCTCACTTCAAAGCCAGCCAGGGCAGAAAAGTTTGTGAGATTCTTTTTTTTTTTTTTTTTTGGTCGGTCTTGGGGCTTGAACTCTGAGGCCTGGGCACTGTCCCTGTGCTCTTCAGCTCAATGCAAGTACTCTACCGCTTGAGCCACAGTGCCACTTCCGTTTTTTTAGTGGTTTATTGGTGATAAGAGTCTCATGGAGTAGCTAGGATTACAGACGTGACCCACCGGCGCCCAGCAGTGAGACTCATTTCCAATAAATCACCAGGAAACCAGAAGTGGTGCTGTGGCTCAAGCGGTAGAGTGCTTGCCCTTGGCTGAAGAGCTCAGGAACAGCACCCAAGCCCAGAGTTCAAGCCCCATGACCGACAAAAAATAATTAATACAGATACAAGAAGACTTCTAGAATCTTATAGCAAGTTGCACTAACACAGATTGAATTTTTTTGTGTGCCAGTCTTGGGTCTTGAACTCAGGGCCTGCGTGTTGTCCCTGCGCCTTTTTGCTCAAAAGTATAGTTCTACTACTTGAGCCACAGTTCCACTTCCAGCTTTTTTGGTTATTAGTTGTAAATAAGCAGGCTCTGAACCACGATCCTCAGATCTCAGCCTTCTAAGTAGCTGAGATTACAGGCATGAACCACTAGTGCCCAGCAGTTACACTGAATTTCCTATGTATCGAACGAGTCATTTTTTGCCCAAGTCTGTGTTTTCTCTATAGGTTATATTATTTACTTGTAACATTTATTAATTTTCTGAATGTCCTTGTTCTGTATGTGCAAAATATAATCACAACATTTTACAATCTTGGAATGACTAATTAACTAACTCTAGATTGACGTTAGGTTAAATGACGTATGTTAAAATGAAATTTATGAAAAAAATTTAAGCATAAAAAAATCAAAGATGATAGATTTTGATGTCACCACAAAGCAGTTGCTTATAATTTAAGTGCATCCTGTCACATGGAATCATGAGCAATTTCACAATTTCTGCAGCCGATTGCTTGTATCCTTGATGGCGATATCACATTTTTGTGGTAGATAGTTGTCCTTTGAGTTATTGGGACATTTTTTTTTTTTTAGTACAGTCTACCTCACACATGCCTCAGGCCCCCCAGTCTCCCCAGGTTTCTGAGGACCCATGGATATTGGCAGGCAGTAGGCCTTGTGAGCTACTTTTCGCTCCCCTCTGGTCCTTGTTTCTGGGGACCACACTGAACAGTTCATGACTCTTCTACTATGACCAAGGGCAGGAAGCCTGTGTCTGAGCTCAGCCCCTGTGTAGGGAGGGAGTTTGGCTGCTCTTAAGTTATTTTCTCTGTTAAATGTGTAATTGCCCCCAGGATACTGTGACCAGAAAGAAGAAAGGAAAAGAAACAGGTTTAGATACATGTGAGACAGTCACCATATGCAATATACATCTAGGAAGGTGAGGACATAAATGACAAGTAAAAAAGGTTTAAAGAGAGAATGGGTAAGCACTTCTCAGATCTGATGGAAAATTCACTTGTGTTCATCCCTGAATCCCAGTGAACCCTAAGGAGGAGAAATGCAGGAGACTGGCTCAGGTGCCCTATGCCATCTTCCCAGTGCCTGCACTCATTCTTTCCTCTCCTGCCTAGCCCTATCTTTAGATGGTGACTCTGAATATCTCTCACCATAGCTACTATATCAATAAAATATTCCCAGGCAAGAAATCTAGTCCACTGATGAGGTGGCCTCAGTCAGAGGCCAGCCACCAGCCAGATCTATGGCCTCTTCCCTTGTGTCTGGAAAAGTGAATCTCCGAGGGAGCTGCAGCAATATCTTTCATGTGCAAGGGCAGCTGCTGCTTACGTTTTCCAGACAATTTCTTTTCTTTTTTGGGGGGGGGGTTTGGTCGTGGGGCCTGTACTTTGGGCGCTGTCCCTCAGCTCTTCAGCTCAAGGCTAGCGCTCTACCACTTGAGCCACAGCACCACTTCCAGCTTTTTTCTTTTTGCTTATGTGGTGCTAAGGAATTGAACCCAGGGTCTTGCAAGGCAAGTGCTCTACCACTGAGCCACCTTCCCAGCCCCTTCCAGATAATTTCTATGCATTGGAGTCTTATGATTCAATTGAAACTCCAATCCATGTGACACTATCTATCCATTGTCTTCTACCCCAGCCCTGCAAAGACTATTCTATCTTATCTCCTTGCAATTTGAAGAGATTGTTACACACATGCAGTAGTCTTAAGTATGATGTTGCATTGTATTTCACACATGGCTATTACATTATTTATCAACTAGACACTATTCACTAGCAGGAAAACACTTAGGACGGTGGCAAGGCATAGAAACTGGAAAGAAAGTGGACAAGATAAAGGAGAGCTGGGGATAGCCAAGGTGATAATTTCCAAACCTGACTGACTTCATCCTTCTATGAATCCATCAGAAATGAATTCTCTCAGATACTCTCCTAAGTGCTGGAAGGAAGACCTGGGTCCTATACTATTGGATATTTTTGCAAGATAAAGAAGGATGATGGAAAACAAATTTCTTTTCCAAATTGTTGTCCTTAGAGTTGTCTGAAAAAGGTTGAAGCCTTATGAAGCCCTCTGCCCTCTGTCCAAAGAATAAACAGCCCAGTTTACAGGAGGTTGCACTCAGGTGGGTGTTTCTCATATGGTCTGTAAAAAACTCACTATTCTGAGGTTGAGTGTATGCGATGGAAATAGGTTTGTCAGTAAGTCACATCTGTGAGCATCTACTGCACTTCTCATTAGGGTGGAGGACAGGATCTTCTTCCAATAGTCTTTAAAAAAATCTTTTGTTGGGCTGGGAAGGTGGCTCAGTGGTAGAGCGCTTGCTTTGCATGCCTGACGCCCTCGGTTCAATTCCTCAGCACCACATAAGCAAAAAGAAAAAAGCCGGAAGTGGCGCTGTGGCTCAAGTGGTAGAGCACTAGCCTTGAGCTGAAGAGCTGAGGCACAGCGCTCAAGCCCAGAGTTCAAGTCCCATGACCGGACCCCCCAAAAAAATCTTTTGCTAACACCTGGCAGGTTAGTTTAGCTTGTGGCTTGTGTCTAGGATGTTCTGCTTCAGGCTGTATAGTGAATTCACACAAGAGAGTATCCTGGGAGATGGGTGGAGTCACAAGCACATGGAAAGAACTGATGAAAAACTGGAGGTGTTTGGTTTGGAGAAGAGAAGAGTATAACAGTGCTCCTAACAATGATTGTCAGGATGCCTGGTGCAAACTTTCACTGTGGTTCCAGAGCTAGCACAGAAGACCTGAAAGGACCCAAAAGACAACAAAAATATTATATTTTTGTATCTTGTATCTTCTATGGACTTAATGCATATTGTATCATTTTATGACTCTTTGGGGGATTCTTTAGTATAGACCTGAAGAATGGACTCTCAGGGAGGTTCATTCACTTGTAGAGTCACACTTACCATAGTGAAATTCTTCAAATAACACCACTTTGCTGAGACATATAAATAGCTAGGTCCCCACAGAAGCATTTTGTCAGACCAGCAAAAAGGAATTGGTCAGTCACTGTCACACTGGGCATTCTATACACAGGTATTTGAGAGCAGCAGGCTCCATAGCCACGTGGCTAGATACAGTAAGAGTATAAGGAAGATCATCCGACTGGAGAAGTACCGGTCAGGAATGGGAGGCCAGGGTCCAAGTCTGCCCTTGTGGTGAACTTACCAAATGACTTGCTTCCTTGGCATTCCAGTTTCATGGAGATGTTTTGTGTCTTTCAGTGCCTTTAAAAAACTTTTCTTCACTGGGTATTTATGGCTCATGCATATAATCCTAGCTACTCAGGAGGCTGAGGATTGTGGTTCAAAGCCAGCCAGGGCAGGAAAGTCTGTGAAACTCTTATCTCCAATTAACCACCAGAAAACTGAAAGTGGTGCAAAGAAACTCAGGGATGGCACTCAGGCCCTGAGTTCAAGCCCTAGGACCAGTTAAAAAATTGCTTAAGCAGTGAATATATTTATTTCAGTAAACATTAGAATCCATAGTAAATATTTTAAACAAAGTAGAGTGTTATTAATGCCTTGAAGTGGCCACATTGATTCATTTCTTCTCTAATCCTCTAGGTAGTTCCAGAATTTGAATGCTTAGGAACATAATAGCACCCAAGTGACCTCATCTATTTGGATTATCCTGCAGGAACCCTGTGCATGGGACTTTTGGGGAGATGGAAACTAAAGCTTCTGTGTCAAACAACTTTTAGTTGCTCCGAAATATAATCTCAAGTACTGTATACTCAGATGCTTTTGTGAGAGGATATTTAGAATATGAGGAATTAGTGTTTGTGGGTTTATTGAGAACAGAGCTTCAAACCTAAATGATATGAAGTTTGACTATAATTGATTGTTTTTACTGATAGCTAAAAGAAAAGAAGCATTTTCTGGAGAGTCTTTTTTCAACTATCATTGCAAAGGTAACAAACTAGTAATAGTAGTTTACTAGAGCTAATATGATAGTCATTAATGGTGCAAGTGATATCTACTTGGTCTTTTTGTATTTAAATATTTTTAGGAATTACATGTATTCAGGAGAATAGTAATATAATATAAATATATAGGTATAAATATATAAGTTTATAAATAGTAATGCAATATTTAAAATAGTCATGTAACATAAGAAATTCAGAAAAACCCTAGTTCCCATAAAAGATTAGAAATTTCAATATAACTGAAAGATGTAAAAATTATAATACTTTTACCATGCATGATTATAGTTTAGTCTTATAATTCATTAGTCATGTAATTACATGGCACAAGGAATAGCCCTATTATTAATTACCTTTATAAGTTATATAATAATTAAAGAAGTGTGTAGATTACACTTAATATACATAAGTACCACCTTTCAAGTAAATGCTTATTTTATTTATGGCAAAGTAGTAATATGCATGTGTATTAATATTTATTACATTTTCTATAAGTATGTTTGGTGTTTCTTGTCCATTTGGGCTAAATTCAAGGTTAAATCTCTATGTATTTAGTGTTACTAGTGTTAGGAGTTTTTCTTTCTTTCTGCATTAACTGGACTTTGAGCTCAAAGCCTTGAGCTTGCTTGCTAGGAGGTGTTATATCATTTGAACTAGGCCTCCAGCCCTTTTCTGGTACACTTATTTCTCATGCTTTTTGCCTTGGCTAGCCTTGACCATGATCTTCCTACCTTGCCTTCCACAAAATGTAATAGATACCTCCCCTTTCATCATTTCCCCATCTCTCTCACTCAATCCCACTCATTCCCTGAATTTACCTAGTTACACACACACACACACACACATGCACATACACACATGTTGAATATTATGACTGCATTAGAGGTTCTAAGTCTTTAAAATATTGCCTCAGTCTTAAAATTGTTCTCAAAAGCTCTGAAGACCACTGTCTCATCAAAACTAAAGGTTTCTAGCTGCATGAAAGGTTAAGGATATATCCTCCAATTTTCTAGAGAATTCAAGAGAATAATGCCAACAGGATTTTGAACAACAAAGACAAATTCTCAACAGGAGTTACTCACTGTATAAGTGAAAAGTTCCTCTAGAGTTCTGGTGCTATCTTTACTATACTTTTTTTTTTTTGGTGCTGGTACTAAGGCTTGCTCTCAGGACCTGGGCACTCTCCCTTAATTATTTTGCTCAAGTCTGGCACTCTATCACTTGAGTCACAGCTCCAATTCTTCTATCATACACTTTGAGACAAATCTGCAGAGCTCATTGCCTAAAACCTAGGACCTGTTAAGCAGGCTCCCAACATATAGGCAGATGTGTAGAGATGTCACTAAGAACCTACACTCAGACTACAAAGAAAATAATTTATTAGCATTTAATGAACCTCCCTCTTGTAGCTTCAAGACATGAGGTCATAGTTTCTCCCAATACCCTTAATCTCCTCCGTGCTGCTGAAGAATTTGCTTTTCATGAGGACAAGCTGCTTAGGGAACTTTCCCTTTTCCAGAGGTTTGTAGTAGTCAGATCAAACCAGATCAAATCAGATCAAATCTAATGATGGCAGTGACTCTAATCTTGTTTTTGGCACCATGTGCCCAGATCTGTTCACTGACCAACACCCACAACTTATCAAGACTGGGCAAATGTTTGTTGAAATTGATTGTATGGTGATGCATGTCGCCACATGGTCTTCTGAATGCTTGCTATGTTTGCCAATATGGCTGTGTATGGCCCACGTGGCTCTGGCTTTCCCAGGCTTCCTCTGTCTGGATGACCTATCAGCAGTCAAGACAAAAGAGTCAATATTTCTATTTTATGTTCAACTCCCAGTACTTGAACAGGCTACTCCCCTTGGGACCCTGTGTGGATTCTCTGAGCCTTGGGTGGCTAGAGGCACAAGTAGCTCCTGATGTCATGTCCTCGGTGCGGGGATGCATGTACCATGCAGTGTCCCACAGTGGGTTGGGCGTCTGCTAGTCCATCCCTGACAGCAAGCTGCCATCTGCATGAAGTCTGTACTTAGCACGTAGATGTGCCTGATACCATCCCTTCTCAGGAGGAAAGGTTGTATTGAGCATGAGTGAACCTTGTTATGTTAACAGCAGAGGTTTTTACAAAGGAACTCCTTGGTTTTGGATCTTCCTTTACCCCCTAGGCAGAGGATTACACCATGGCCAGAATGGAGCATAAAATTCTTCAAAAGGACCATAGAGATAGGTCCAGGAAAGCTGATTCTTGTCCCCTAGAGAATGATATTCTCTCACTGCTGTTTTTCAAGGTTGTCAATAAAAGAACTTTATGAAGTGTTCATTTATGTCCGTCGGTCTGGGAACACAGCATATGTGCTACTATTCTAACATGTCTTATCTGGGGTTGGGACTCCATCCTGGCAACTTCTGAGAACCCTGCATGAAAGATTAAGGGGAGGTCATGGGCAGAACTAAGTTGGACAGCCGTCTGGAGGAGAGATCCCATTAGATCGGGGCCCAGCAGAGCTGCAAGGGAAAGCTGGGCCTCCTGGAGAATGGGGTGGGAGGCAATGTCTTTCGGTCTTTCTCCCATTTCTCTACTTATTGACTCTGGAGAGAAATTTAGAAAAGAGAGAAAGACATCTTTTAGAGACTCCACACACACAAAACCAAAGGATCATGTAGTAGAGAGTTGTGGAGTTTATTCATGCTGATTGCATGGGGTCAGTACACATGGAGACTTTCTGAGTGTTTGGAGATAGTGATCAGGAGGGGAGAAGAGAAAATCAGAGAGGGAGATGGTATGCCAAAGTTGTCAAGAGAATATATTCAAGGAAGAAAGAGAAGCTAGCTCATGCTTGGAGAGATTTCTTTATTAAGACTAAAGTACCTGGACCCCAGGCTGCAAACACTGGCCCAGAACACAGGGCTTGTCTTCTAGAGATGCTTAAGGAGCTTTATTGTTGCCTCAATCCAAGACCTAACACTTGAGGTCCTAGTGAAGACATGAGGAAGTTTTCCAGTGTTTTGGGCATAGGTGGCAATGCCTTGGGGTACCTTGTTACACACAAATGGTCCCCCGGAATCCCCCTGTAAACAGAAAAATGAAAATCCTCAGTATTTACCCCTTTCTCTCTTCCCCCCAACCCCAATTAACTTTCTGTCTAACTTTTTCTGTCCTTACTAAGAGCTTGATTTTCAGAAGGAAAATGCTAAGTGGACACCACTGCTCTTTGTCCTGACTTGGAGAGAGGTGAGCAGGCTTGGTGATATACCCAAATTGAGAGCCTTTGCTTAAGTTTAAGTCTTCTCTCTAGCTCAACTGAGACCTGAGCACTTTGTTTCCTTGTGTAGCTGTACCAAAATATTTGCTGAAGGAAGATGCCAGGTCCCCTAAGGCCAGGTATATCATTCCACTCCTCACAGGTAGGCCTTGGATTGGCAATGGTTGTAGGGTAGGTTGGAGGAGTAGGGATAATAGGGTATCACACTATCTTTGGAAAAAAAAAAGATAAATGTGTCCTTACAAAAGAAGTAGACTTCTTGTCATAAGGGTTTCCCACACACAGCTGGATGGCATTGTTGTAGTTTTGAAAGATGCTTTCGCATTTCTGTTCATTCTGAACTTCAAGATCCACTTCTTGCAGTGTGTTTGAAGACTGTCCATTAGCCAGTCTTCCCCAGCCGGCCACACTACACACTTGCCCAGGTTTTACCCAGTCCTGGCTCTTTGGCAGGGCAATGGTATTCACAGCTGTGTTGAGATGAGCTTTATATTTCAGCTGTTGAGAAGAGAGATGACAATTCAGGCCTGGCTTTCTCATCAACACTCAAAACAGGGCCACAAATTCCTGTACCTCCCCATTCTGGAACACCTCCCAAGCCCCATTCTGTTGCACTGGGTCCAGAAGATCAATTACCCAAAGGAAAGGAGACCCCAAATAAGCTGTATGGTCCCTAGGAAACTATGGGTAGATTGAAAGGCAGAAAGATCATACCTTCAAGAGCATGATGTTGTTGACCAGTGTTTGAGAATTATAGCTCTTATGAGGGACTGCTTTGAGAACAGGAATAACCTGCTGCGTGTCTTCCTTTTTGTTGATATCATGAGCACCCAAGGTGACATTGATTTTGCTGTTATGGGAAGATGGATAAGATTTGTTAAAGGAGCTGTAATTCATTCTCTGACCAGGAGGTTGAATGCTCAGCCTAGGGCAGAGCAGCAGCTGGGTCAGGAAGTCCTGGATAGAAGTGCATCTTGCCTTGGGTCTAACATGGACTATTTTTTGTTGTGTATCAGTGAACAGAAAGCAGTCTCCACCTGTTTTCTCATCCGCTCAGTCACCTCTCCCATACCCTCCGATCCTGTATCCTATGCTCATTTAAGGCCAATTAGGAGAGTTAAAAGCTGACTTTTTCCCCATCCTTCACCTACTTGAGACATCTTGATGAGCTACAGTCATTTGGTCAGTCTCAGGAAACGAAAGCCTGATGATTCTCCTTACCTTCCATAACAGTGAGCGGCCGTGATTACAATGTCATCTTGCACCAGAAAACCACTGCAACTGTAGACTTTTTTGGTGTTCATATCATAGAAACTTATATATGCCATGAAAGGCCAAGAGTGAGGTATGACTTCTTTACCCCATTGGATTTCTCCTGAAAGAGAAAAATGATTATTGTTGATCTCTGTGTTCATATATATCAGAGGAAAAGGCTAGTGGCTGGAAGACAGGGTATTTCATGCTGTGAGATTCAGTGGGAAAGATAGGGAGTCTTTTGTAAAAACTGGCATATACTGAGAAGAGGTCTGTGGCTTCTGTGGGCAGCATGGGGGTTGTAGCATGAGCCCACTCATTTTGTTTTTCAATTTCTTATAGAAGTGAAGAAGCTGATCCTCTGTTGTGAATGAAGATTCCCATATGCATTAAGGGAAATGACCTGAAATCAGTTTACACTTCCTGACGACTATGAATATACCCTCAGACTAGCATGTATACTTCTTTTTTTTTTTAAATTTTATTTTATTTTATTTGAGAACATACTGTACAGAGGGGCTACAATTACATGGGCAGGATAATGCATACATTTCTTACCAAGCATTAGCATGTATACTTCTATGCCCAAGATACCTAGAGAACTGCTCACTTTGAACTATGGCCCTGGTCTGGTCTGGTCTGGTCTTGTCTCCTCTCATCTCCTTTCCTTTCTCTTCCTTCCTTCCTACCTTTCTTCCTTCCTTCCTTCTTTCCTTCCTTCCTTCCTTCCTTTCTTTCTTCCTTTCTTTCTTTCTTTCCTTTTCTCTCTTCTCCCTTCCTCCCTCCCACTCTCTCCTTTCCCTTCCTTTCCTTCCCTTCCCTTCCCTTCCCTTCCCTTCCCTTCCCTTCCCTTCCCTTCCCTTCCCTTTCCTTCCCTTCCCTTCCCTTCCCTTCCCTTCCCTTTCCTTCCCTTCCCTTCCCTTCCCTTCCCTTCCCTTCCCTTCCCTTCCCTTCCCTTCCCTTCCCTTCCCTTCCTTTCCCTTCCCCTCCCCTCCCCTCCCCTCCTCTCCCCTCCCCTCCCCTCCCCTCCCCTCCCTTCCCTTCCTTTCCCTTCCCTTCCCTTTGCTTCCCTTCCCTTCGTTTCCCTTCCCTTCCCTTCCCTTCCCTTCCCTTCCCTTCCCTTCCCTTCCCTTCCCTTCCCTTCCCTTCCCTTCCCTTCCCTTCCCTTCCCTTACCTTTCTTTCCCTTTCCTTGTCCTGGTCTTAGAACTCAGGGCCTGGGTGCTCTGTCCCTGATCTACCACTTGAGCCATAGCTCTACTTCTGACTTTTTTGGAATTTTTTGAGATAAGAGTCTCATGGACTTTCCTGCCTGGGCTGGCTTTGCACTGTGATCCTAAGATTTCAGCCTCCTGAGTAGCTAGGATTTTAGGCATGAGCCACTGGCACCTAGCTCTAGGCTATTTTTGAAGAAGTAAACATGAGGTATTCTTAAGACAACATATGGCAGCTTCTCCCATACCAACTGGGGAACATGGTAAATATCCCTCAAAAGCTTCTTAGATACACAAAGAACAGCTCTCAAATGCAGCTGGGGAAGAGAACTCCTAATGGAATCTAAACTTCAGCTCAGATTTATCTCTGTAAGGCACTGGGTCCCCAGGACAAGGAAGGAAGTGTACAGAGGGGCAGAGATCAGAATGAGATGGGAAATGGTCTGGGGTCCCAGTTGGAGCTCATCCTCATCAGGCTCTGCTGGCTCAACTAAATCCTGAGTATGTGTCCTGGAATGGCTGAGAGGATCAGCACAATAAGAAAAATGAAGTGACATTTGGAAATCGGAGACAAAGACAGCTCGTTCAGTCTCAGTGCAGATGATAGTTCCTGGGATAAAGAAACTATCAGTGTAAGAGTTGGAGAAGGGAAATTGATGGCACCTGTTTTCAGCTCTACTCCAAATCAGAGTCCTTTACCTGTTAGGTGTCTTTGAAAGTAGTTCTGTATAATTTGTGTGCATTGTTTATCTAGTGATAGAGCTGAGGTTTGGCAAACTAGCTCTCATAGCTAACCTGACTCAGGCACTGTGGAAGTGTTACCATATGCCAGGCCACTGGGTCGGGGGATGGTCACTTACCTGCTTCAGCACTGAAGGGCAGGAGAGCCACCAGGAAGAACAGGAGTGGAAACATCTTCTTCCGATGTAGAGTGGCACTTGCTTATTCCTCTCAACTTTTTATCCTTGACCTGATACAGGGAGGGTGTGGGTCAGTGACCACTAATTTCCTCTTGACTGTAATTTCAATATGATAGCTTTCACCATCTCTGCCCTTCCCATAGAAAGCTCTGCTGTGGTGAGTGTGTTGTAAGAAGCATATTGTTTTAGGCAGTTGCTGGTGAGCATAACCACATTCACCAAAGGAATGGACTCTTGGCAGAGAGTAGGAGACTATAGGAGTAGGGGCTTTGTCATACTTCAGAAATAGGGTCCTATTCCCTTATTTGGGTCTTCAAAAAGCTGCAATATAATTATCCTGCATATTGAACTTATGGTTAAGTAATTGACTACTTCTTATCTTTCCAATCTTATTTTTTGAAGACTTCAATTTTTTTCCAGAGCCCATATATGTGTGTGTGTGTGTGTGTGTGTGTGTGTGTGTGTGTGTGTATATATATATATATATATATATATATATATATATATATATATATATATATGTAAACTTATAAAATTGCCAAGGACTTGCTTTTCCTAAGATTCACTAGAGAAAAGCCTAATTATCAATGAACTTCTTGAAAGTTTTAAGCATCTGTAAACTGTTGGTGATTGAGTTGGGGGCATCACTTGAGAGTGAAATTTTTTTTGTTTTTTGTTTTTGTTTTTTTGGGTCCCATCGTGGGGCCTGAACTCTGGGCCTGGGCGCTGTCCCTCAGCTCTTCAGCTCAAGACTAGTGCTCTACCACTTCAGCCACAGCGCCACTTCTGGCTTTTTTTTTCTTTTTGCTTATGTGGTGCTGAGGAATCGAACCCAGGGCCTCATGCATGCAAGGCAAGCGCTCTACCACTGAGCCACCTTCCCAGCCCCATTGGGAGTGAAATGTTAATGAGATGTTAGTGACAGAGGTAGGAGATAAGGAAATGACAGAAAAAAAAAATGACCTTCTAGAGGGATTCTACCTGACAGATGTATTTCACCTGAGGTGAATCAGTGATTTCATCTGAGGTGAGTTTATTACATTGTCTTAGGTCTGATATTGTTGTTCTGAACTCTGAAATTTCAAAGGTTCTAAATACCTCAATATAGAACTAGTTGGGTACTTGATAGTAGAGATGCAGAGAGGAAAGATAGCTTTGCGACTTGTCTTATTACTTGCTGTCTGTTTCCCCCCTCATACCACAGGAATCTGGTCCTTTAGTGATGACTGTGATAATAAGTAAAGCTCTTCCACTGTGGCTTCCTTTACCTGGGGAAGGAGTCAGTCATAGTTTCTCTTGTACTTCATATAGACAGGGGCTTATCAACTATTGGCTTTTGACTGTAATTGAAGTATGGACACTGGGGCTAAGTAATGTCACCTTGTCCTCATTGCCACCTTTGCACCTTAATAGAGGATGGATGGACTTTCTGGAAAAAGTCTAGAGAGGAAATAGGTCATTCTTTGCAGATGTGTCATGTTGTTTAGCTCTACAGAAGTCTTGGCGCCAAGGCTTGTTTTACTTATGTAAAACACCGTTGTTAGGTTGAATTCCTCACACCATATGTGGTTTTGGTCTATATAAGCTCTGTGTAGCTACATTCAGGGCTGCAAGTTTTTTGGGACATGAGTCTGCTTGCAGATGCTAGCATTTTAGTAAAGGTTCCCAATTCTACCTCTTAAAGTGTATACCTCTGTATCTCGCTGGTCGAATTTCTGTGCAACGTATTTTTAAAAAAATATTATTTTATTTTTAATATTTGCCTGATTTCAAAGGTCAAAGACTATAAGACAAAATGAATGCAATCACTTCGTTTTTTCCATCCCCTCCCTCTCTCTCTTTTGTACCAGTACTGGTTCTTGAACTCAGAACTTTTTTCACCAGTAATGGCTCTTGAATTCAGGACCCCATGCTTGCCGTTGGCCTTTTTGCTCATTGCCAATGTTCTACCACTTGAACCATAGCTTCAGTTGGCTTCCTTATCTCCTACCTCTGTCACTAACAACTGGCTATTTGTTGTTACTTGGAGATAAGAGTCTTGAGGATTTGTTTGACTGGGCTGGCTGTGATTCTAAGCTCTCAGCCTCCAGAGTAACTAGGATTATAGGTGTGAGTCATCAGCACAGCTTTCTCTCTTTTTCCCTCTCCATATGTGGTACTGGGGTTTGAACTTGGGTCTTCTTATTTGCTGGTGCAAATAAATTAAGGTTGGTGCTCTTATTGTTGAGCCATGTTTCTAGACCTGATATTTGCTGTTCATTTTTTTTTGGGATAGAACCTTACTTACTGTCTAAGAGCATGATTGGGCATGATCTTGCGTAGCTAGGATAGCAGGTATACTACATCCAGCTCTTCCATGAGAAAGTGAACTTTTCTGCTTAGGCTGGCCTCTCCATGTAATCCTTACATTTTCAGCCTCCCAAGATAAGATAACAGGCATTATTTGTTCTACAAAGAAATTTTATTTGCATAACTGGGGATGTGAAATTGATCAGTTTCACCATGGAAAGTATGCTTCAGTTTAGAATACAGTCAGCCTGACACTTTAGATCACTTTTCTTGGTTCTTTTTATAATTTAGTATAGATACAGGAAGATTTCTGGAATTTTATGTGAAGCTGGACATAATGCTTATGTTGATTTCATGTCTGCAGGACCAGTCATTACACCAACCTGGAATATCTGAAGGATATGCTAGTTTTCATTTTCTGGCCAAGGAACGAGTGTTCCTTATAAGAGATATTGTTGACTTGTTATCATTTTAATTTATCATTATCTCTTCTCGCCTTGTGAAATATATTTAGATGCAGCAAAGTTGGAAAATGAGTAATTAAATAACTCAAGGTTTATATGTTGGTTTGCAATATATCTGCTAAGTAGCTTTATGAAGTTTTGTAAGCAGAAAAAAAATCAAAGATGACAGACGATAACATTACCCCTCAGGCAGTTGGTTATCAATTAAACACTTCCTGTCACATGGAACCATGAACATTTTCACAGTTTCTGCAGTTGATTTATTGTATCTTTGACAGTGATACCACACTTTGTGGTCGATATTGTTTTTTAAGTTATTGGGAAATATTCTTGGGCTTTCCCCACACATGGCTCAGTCCCCATTTTCAGAGGCCCAGTTAATATTGGCAGACCATTACCCCTGAGAGTTTCTCCTTTGCTCCCCTCTGGCCCTAATCTCAGTGGATCACACTGAACAAACTCAAGAGAATGGCCAAGGTCCCCTATTTCTTCTTTCTTGTGATTGTGCTTATCCTCTTCTTCCAGAGCAACCCTTTCTTCCTTTGCCAGTTCAGAGTCTCTCATCCAGATTCTGTTCGGTAGTGAGGAAACTGAATTGGAATCACTGCTTAAGTATGTGGACTTAGCTAACCCTGTGATGGCTCCTGGACCCAGAAAGCTCAATGTTCCAGAGGGGCAAAAAAAGCTCAGTAATGCCTCCAGTGTACAGGGGAGGCATTGCTCACTTCCTCTGGATAACATCTTACTACACTGGAACTTCGTCCCCCCCTACAGTATGGTGGAGGGCTGAAAGTGAAAAAAAAAAACAAACCTTAATTGTGGTGACACATGGAAAACATTTCCTCTTCATTGTAACTTGTCATGTATGTAATTCATTGGTATTAAGTACATTCACATTGTCATACAATTTTCACCTAGATTAAACATTTGTCATCTTCCCAAATGAAAAGAAACCCATGTGACAGTCTTTCCATTTTTTCCTCACTCCATCCCTGTGACTACCATTGTAGTTCATGTCTTCTAGGATTTTTTTCCCTGAGATTGTTACCTAATACCTAATATGATGCAGCATCATATTTCAGACCTGGCCATTACATTAGTATCAACCAAATCCTGTTCAACCGTAGTAGTCCTGTAACACTAGGAATGTGGTAAGGCATGGAAAGTGAAGGATAAGTGGACAAGACAAGGGAGATCTGAGGATGGGCAAGGAGATGACTCCCAAGCCTGCCTGGCTTCATTCTTCTGCTCTGACTGCTGGGATGAATTTTCCCAAACATTCTTCTGTGTGCCTTCACATACATCAGAGATTTCAGGGGCCTATATTTTTTGGTATTTTTGGAAGATAAAGTGATGGAAACAAATTTCGTATTGTGTGTGTGTGTGTGTGTGTGTGTGTGGTGTGTGTGTGTGTGTGTGTGTGTGTGTGTGTGTGTGTGTGTGTGTGTGTGTGTGTGATGAATATCCTCAGAGTTACCTGCAAGTCCAAAGCATGGCAATGGCCTCTATTCTTGCTTCCAAGGAAAGAACAGCCCTAGGAACAGGAGATTGTCTTCAATGTGTCCTTCTCCTCTTGTCTTTGCTACAAGAACTCACTAACCTGAGCACAGGCCTACATAATGTACTGAGATGTTTACTAGATCAGAGGACAGGATCTTCTCCCACTAGTTTTCTTTTCTTTTCTTTTTAATCTCTGTCTCTTCCTCCCTTCCTTTCTTCCTTCTTTACTTCTATCCTTCCTTCCTCTTTCTCTCACTCTTTCTCTCCCTTCTCTTCCCTCTCTTCCTCCCTCCCGCTCTCCTCCACTCCCAAACCCCCTTCCTTTTTCTTGTACTGGACTTGGGGCTTGAACTCAGGGCCTGGGTAATATCTCTGAACTTTTTGCTGCTTGAACCTCAACTCCACTTCCTTTTTGGTGGTTGACTGTAGATAAGAGTCTCACAGACTTTCCTGCCAGGGCTGGCTTTGAATAACATCACAGATCCTCAGATCTCAGCTACCTGAGTAGATAGGGTTATAGGTGAGCCACAAGCACTTGGCTGGTATGTTTTTCTTATTACCTGAGGGATTTAGCTCAGCTTGAGGCTTCATTTCCACTTCACTTAAAGTGAATTTGAACAGAGACCCTCCTGGGAGGTGAATGTACTCCTTGGGAGTACATGGGGAGTACAGTGAAGAACTGGAAGTGTTTGGCTTGAAGGAGAATAGAGTGGCACTGAAGACAGAAAATATGAGAGTAAGCATGTGTTAGTAAGGTCTTGCAGGTTTTTTGGTGTGGATTTCTCCCTTTGGTTCCAGAACTTCTATAGAAAAGTGAAAAAGGAAAAGGACGACAATGATTATTTATTGTTACTTTTTTTGTACCTGTGTCTTTTAAGGAATTTTATGCATTATGTATCATACTGAAAATATTTGCAGATTCTTTTAGTACAGTTATATTCTATGAATCCTCATAGAATATGTTCACTTGTAGAGTCACATTACAACTGGAAAATTTGTAGTTGTCACAACAACTGAGTTTCTTCAAACAGTACCACTTACTGAGATGGCTGGAATCCTCCTTGTGACAGACTTAAGATCACAGGAAGGAAAGGGGATGGGTTATTGTCAGCTGGGACATCTGTCCAGATCATTTGTAAGCCAAGTGCTGCATGGCCCCATGGCTAGGTGGTATGGGAGAAAAGAGAGTGTAAGAAAGGATGTTTAATTGGAGGAACTCTGGATGGGAGTTGGGAGACCAGGATCATATTTTCCCTATGGTGACACAGATGACATAGCACTTATTTACAAATGGATGCATATTTCTGAATAAAGATGTGGGGTGGGCTGCCTGAGTCCTTTCCTCTTCAACACTTTTAGGCAGTTTAGGTTTTGAATGCTCTGGGACATGATGGTACCTGAGAGACAAACAGCCGATCTACCTGGGCAGGCCTGTAGGCACTAGATGGAAGAAAGCCATGGTGAGCTAGAAACTAAGGTCTGTTGGTTAAAACACTCTGCTGTTTCTTGGAAATAGACTCTGGAATACTGCATGCCTCAATGCTTTTGTGGAGAGGATGTTTAGGGAGATGATAGCAGGATGTAGTGTGTGTGTGTGTGTGTGTGTGTGTGTGTGCATGCTTGTGTGTGTGTGTGTGTGCCCAGCTTCTTGAAGTTACTGATATCCAAAGAAAAGAAATGTGTTCTGAAGAGGCTAGAATTCTATATGTATTATTGCAAGAAAAAACAAGGGAGAAACACTTGGTCTCATAAAACAGAGAAAAGGTATGCTAATTAAATTTAGGTTATATCTATTTAATAGTTGGGCATTCATATATTTTTAGACAGTATTATATGTAAGAGTATGTGAAGGATTGACCCCCTCCCTATTGTTCCAGGCCCATACAGACTCCAGGAAAAATCCCAGGTATGTGTGAACTTGTTTGAAGTGCAGGCAGAGCAATCCACCTAAGCCCAGCTGTAAGCATCCCATTGTGGGTTCAACTGAAAGGCCCCCACCTTCTTTGACCTAGGGGCTTTTGCATTAACCTTTACCTCCTTGCTCAGACCTCCAATAAAAACCCAGATCCTGTCCCAGCTCTGGGAAGATCTGTGCCCCTTGCTGTTCCTCAATAAATAGTCTTTGCCTATTGATGAGCGAGCCCAGCCTATTTCTTTTCTGTTCTCCTCCATTTTCCTAACAGTATGGTTTCTTACTTTCTTTTTTTTTTTCTTTTCCTTTGGTTGTGGGGCTTGCACTCTGGGTCTGGGTGCTGTCCCTGAGTTTTTCAGCTTAAGGCAAGCATTCTACCACTTGAGCCACAGAGCCACTTCCAGTTTTCTGATGGTTAATTAGAGATAAGAGTCTCATGGAGTTTCCTGCTTGGGGTAGCTTTGAACTATGATCTCCAGATCTCAGCCTCCTTGTGTGGCTAGGATTACAGGCGAGAGCCACTGGCGCCCAGCTAGGAGTGGGTTTCTTAAACAGTACTTTTAAATTAGATACCACAGTGGTAAATCAAAATAAACTTAAAAAATTGCCAGTCCTGGGTCTTCTACTCAGAGCCTAGTCACTGTCCCTGAGCTTTTGTGCTCAAGACTAGGGCCTTTCCTCATTGAGCCACAGATCCATTTCCAGATTTTTGGTGGTTAACTAGACATAAGAGTCTAATGGATTTTCCTACCCAGGCTGCTTTTGAACTGCAATCCTCAGAGCTCATCCTGGTGAGTAGCTAGGATTACAGGCATGAACCACCAGCACCCAGCAAAATCATCTAAGGTTTTATTAAGAAAGAAGCTGGTTTGAATATGGACTTCCTTTTCTATGCAGTCTCCTTGCCATCTAACTCCTTCCATATCTTCTAATTCTGTATCCCACACTCATTTTGGGACAGTTATGTAATTATAAGATAGATTTTCATTTTTTCTTGACCATATATGCTCGGGGACTTTCCTGGGCTATTCTTAGTATGTCAGTTCCAGTAAAGAACTAGTTTTTTCTTACCTTCCACTACAGTGAGCTGCTGTCATTAAAATGTTGTCTTGTACCAGAAAACCACATCAGGAAGTATATAATTTGAGACCATAATATAAATGTATGTTGGCATGTTGAGTTACTATGTATTGGCTAAAATAAAAATTTTGAAGTTTTGTAGGCTTTTTAAAAAACGACGGTGCGGGGGGTGGGTGGGGGGGGAAGGAGAAGGATTGGGATTGGGGGGGAGGGGGGAGGCTGGGAAGGGATGTGAAGGGTAAACCAAAGGAGGAGGGTGCAATGCTTGGTAAGAAATGTACGCATTATCCTGCCCATGTAATTGTAACCCCTCTGTACAGTATGTTCACAAATAAAATAAAATAAAATTAAAAAAATTATGCAGGCAATAATGAAGTGCACACAAGATCTCCAGGGACATCTCCTTTCCATGGCTTGTACCTGGCATCATGTGTCCACAGAGCAATGAGAGAATAAGCTTAAATAGTTTCATGTTGGACTTGTTTCTGTTTTTTTTAAAAAAACAATTGTGATTAAAAAGGGAGCAAATAAACAAAGCAAAAATAGTTTTTATAGAGAATGTGAACTCTCTCATTATCAATGACACCATCAAATAGAAGCTGCAGAGCTACGATTCAGGACTTCTAGTACAGCTCTTGGCCGGTTTCTCTGTTTCCTCATGGTAGAGTGAGAACATTAAGGAGTGTCATAACTTACACCCTGATGTTTACTGAGGTCATCCAAAGTGGGAAAGGATATGTGTTAAGGTAGATAATGGTGCTATTTAACTGTATAACTGATTATATATAAATATATATATTAAAAGTACAAATGGGTTATAGATACATATATAAGTATACTATAAATGCTTATGTACATATATTATAAGTATATATATAAATGTTTATTATATCCACATATAATAAATATTTACTTATTTAATAAAAAAAGACAGTAGATTATAATGACACACCACTGGATATTGGTGACTGATGCCTGTAATCTTAGCTACTCAGGAAGCTGAGATCTGAGGATCAGGATTCAAAGCCAGCTTGGGCAGGAAAATCTGTCAGACTCTTATCTCCAGTGAACCACCAAAAAGCCAGAAGTAGCACTGTAGCTCAAGTGGTAGAATGCTAGCCTTGAGCACAAAAGCATGGGATAGTGTCCAGGCCTTGAGTTCAACCTACCTTCCTTCTCCCTCCACAGAGTTATACACATAAAGCAGTTGGCTATCTTCAAGTGCATCCTGTCACATGGAATAGTGAGCATTTTCACAATTTCCACAGCTGATTTCTTGTGTCTTTGAGAGTGATAGCACATATTTGTGGTTTATGACTGTCCTTTGTATTAGTGGGACATTTTCTTGGGCTAGATTGTCATGCTACACATGGCTCATGCCCCAACTCTCTCAGGGTTTCTGAGGATAAGTAAAAATTGGCAGGAAGGTGGCCCTGTGTGCTCCCCTGTGCTCCTCTCTGGCCCCTGTTTCAGGGACCATATAGAGCTAATTAGGACTCTTCTGCTGATAACAGTTATCACTGGGTAACTCCTGCCCTGAGCTTAGCCATTGCGCAAGGAGGAACTTTTGGCTTGTGATGTTTTCTCTGAAAAAAAAAAAATGTGTGATTGCCTCAGTACTTGGAAGACAGAAAGAAGAAAGTGAGAAAGTAGAACTGCTTTTAGGCACATCTCATAACTGTCCTGTGCTTGGAAGGACATTCACAAGGTGAGAATAGAGTTGGAGAGAGCTGGACAGTGGCCACTGTTGAGGTGGGACAGCAGACTGGAAAGTAGAGTGCTATAGAGCAAAAAGGAGCCGGAGTTATGCCTTCAATGTGTAGAGGAGCTGCTGCTCACAGAACCCAGATAACAACTTCTTCCATTAGATCTTTAAGCAAGGTGGAGTCACAGACACAGCCAGACAGGGGCCCTCTGCTACTTGAACTACAGCTCCACTTCCAAGTTTGTGGTGGTTAATTTTGGAGATAAAAAGCAAACAGACTTTCCTGCACAAGCTGGATTCAAATCATGGTTCTCAGATCTCAACCACCTGAGTAGGTAGGCATAAGTCACTGGAATTGGGCATTGCTGTATTTCAATATAGCTAGAGAAAGTCTTATTATGGTGGGAGGTATATCCTTTTGGCTCTCCTCAAGTTTCTGGGGAAAGTGAGATAAAGAGACAGGGGAATGTATGGCTTAAAAGAGGGAAGAAACTTACCTTGTTTCCTAGACTATGGTTGTTGGGGTACTCATTTGTCTTGGCAAAGAAATCCCTTTCTCCTGGGGGAGCTCAACTCACTCCTAGCATGGTTGGAGTATAATAGCTATAGACCGTGTTTCTCCAAAATGTGTCTGTTGAAACTCAATCCTGATAAAATGGCATTTGGAGAGGGGCTCTTAGAGGTGACTGGATCGGAGAGTCTTGGTGAATAGAATGAATATCCTTATAAAAGAAACCCTAGAGAATTCCCTTGACCTTTCTGTCATGTGAGGACATAGCAAGAGGGTGGCCATCTGTGAATCAGGACCTTAGCAAATATGGAATCTACCAGTGCCTTTTCATTGGGCTTCCCCAACTCTAGAGCTTGGAGGAGGAAATACCTGCTGTTTATAAGCCATCCAGAATGTGGTATTTTGTGATAGTAGTTCCAACAGTCTAAGACAGTATCAAATGATGTTTAATGAACAAATATTTACACTCTAGGTGGGACATTTATGAAGGCTCTGCCAACCTCTTGGAGCTGATGTGATCCCCAGAGAAAGTCAGTCACAGGGCAGGTGGGGGTAGGGGTTTGGGGGTAAGGTCTTACTCTAATCCTGTGGTTTGAAGCGTCTCATTATTCTTTTTACCCAGGGCAGGAAGCTTGAAATCTTGGTGAAGACTGCTGGAGGAGTCCCATTCTGTTTTCCATAGGAGACAATGCCCTGGGCCACATTGTTACATACCAGGGGCCCACCGGAGTCCCCCTGTGGGCAGAGAGGAGAAAAGACACCCAGCTAGGCCTCCCTGCTCCTGTTACCCTAACCCCTGGCTCTCAGAGAAGATAAGGGAGGGTGCCTCTGATGGTGGCCTATGAGAGAGATGGTAGTAGGTGGAGAGTGGACTGGAGTCTAGCCTCTGGATCTTTCAGCCCTTGGCTTCAGCTGGCTGAGATTACTGTCTACAGCCCAATCAAGGTACCTTCCCCTGACTTGGGAAAATATTGCATATATATGGGAGAAAGACCTGAAATCAATCAATTATTCTCTCTCTCTCTCTCTCTCTCTCTCTCTCTCTCTCTCTCTCTCTCTCTCTCTCTCTCTCTCTCTCTCTCTCTCTCTTTCTCCCTTTCCTCCAGAGTTGGGGTTGGTGGAAGAAACAAACCAACCCTGTTCTACTCTGGTCCTGAAGCTGAGGCTGTGGAGATAGGCTCTGTTTTTACTGTCCAGCCCTCTTTGTCCCAGGGAAAATAGTGGCAAGATGTCCAAGCCCTTACCCTGAAGGCAGACTTTCTCTCCCTTGGGTTTCCCACACAAAGCTGAGTCTGGCTGGTGTAGGTACTGAAACGACTGCTGCACTTCTGGTCTCTCTGCACTCTTAGCATCACCTCCTGGAGTACATTTGTTCTCTGGTTTAGGCTGACTTGGCCCCAGCCAGCCACTGTGCACAAGGTCCCAGGCCTCACACTCATCTCAGCCTGAGGCAGAGCCACTGGTCTCACGGCTCTATTCTGCTGGACTCTGTTTCTCAGCTGTTAGGAAGAGTGTAGACAATGCTCATCAGCTGGGTCTCTCCCAACCAGTCTGTGAGTACAGTACCCACCCCAATCCACCATCACCCCCCTAGAGCCCTGCCCTTGCTTCCCCCTCCATAGTCTCAGCACACAGCAAAACTAGACAGTCCATTAAGAGTAGAGAACCAAAGAGCTAGGCAGGCAGTACCTGTAGTAACATGATGTCATTCACGATGTTCTGCTGATTATAATCAGGGTGTCGGATGGCTCTGAGCACAGTGATGTGTTGCTGGGTCCTTTCCTGCCTCTGGATGTTGTGGGCCCCCAGAGTGACATTGATTGAACTACAAAGGCAAAGTTGGCACAGAGATAGGTGTGAATAGCAAGGAGCTCTACAGCCTGACACCAGGCCTGACTGCAGCTGGAGAGACTGGAGATAGTGGCAGGGCCTTGGGGCTGAATTCTGCCCTTTGTTTCTCAGTAGCCCCAAGCTGAGGATGTCAAGGAACAATGATTTTAAGGTTGTTTGTTTCAGATTAAGTTGATAATTTAAGCCTCAATACATACCTTCCCATTAATCCAAATGATCACAAACAAGACCATACTAAAGCTACCAGCACAACTATGTTTATTGCAGCATTATTTACCATAGCTAAGATATGGAACCAACCCCGATGCCCCTCAGTACATGAATGAATCAAGAAAATGTGGTATATATAGAATATATATCTATATCTATATCTATCTATCTATCTATCTATCTATCTATCTATCTATCTATCTATCTATCTATCTATCTATATAATTCTATGCCTCCATCAGAAAGAATGACATTGCCCCATTTATTAGGAAATGGAAAGACTTGGAAAAATTATATTAAGTGAAGGTAGCCAGGCCCAAAGAAACAGAGGTCCCATGGTTTCCCCTTAGTTCCAATAACTAGTATATGTCTGGGACAAGCAGAAAAGATCAGATAAAATGATGTTAAGCAAAATGAACCCCAAAATAGGGACACAAGTTGCTATTGTTTCTAACGTATTTATAAGGTACCATGTGAATGTTTTGTTGCATTGTATATCCCTCCCCCACAGTATAACCCCTGTTTTCACTGTATTTGATGTTGGTATAATTTGGGGAGGGGAAATTGTTTAAATAGGGATAAACAAATTGTTTAAATAGGGATACAGATTGACCCATTGCAATAATGAGATGTACAAGACACTATGTTGAAAAATGAACTTTACAATTTAGGCAGGGGGTGAAGGGTGGGGGGTGCGGGTAGGGGGTGTAGCTGAGGAGGTGGGAGGGATGGATCATAGGGGAAAAACAAAGGAGGAGGCAACAATGCTGGATAAGAAATGTACTCATTACCTTGCTCATGTAACTGTAACCCTTTTGTACAGTATTTTCACAATAAAAAACAATTAAAAAATCAAGGTTTATTAAAAAATACGTGCCTTCCATCTCTTTCTTCTGTTCTTTATGAACATGTCTTTTCTTCTTTCTTTCTCTATTTACTCTGGCCTGTTACCTCCCTGCTTCCAGTCCTACCTGGTCCCTTTTTCATCCTTCCATTGCTACAACATTGGCTTGAGATGCTTCTCTGAGATCTTTTGGCTACTAGTTTCCTAAGAAGCCTCCGGATTCCTCACCTTCCCAAGCAATGAGCTGCTGTCATCACAAAGTCTTCTCGTACCAAGAATCCCCCGCAAACACTTCGACTTCCTGGATTCTGGATAAGAAGAAGTGCCATGTAGGGATGGGAGTGGGGCCTGGCCTCTTGGCCTCCAATGATCTTCCCTGAAATGAAATGTTTGACACATATATCTGCATTTAAGATCCTGCAGTGTAGTACTAGGTTGGTGGCTTTAGAGAGGTTGGAAGTTGAGGAGGGCATGAGAGAAGAGGCAGGAGGGGAAAGAGCTATTGGCAAGGATTGATGGCGTTCTACAGGATACCCAGTGCTAGGAGAGGGCTCTGAGGCTCTGCAGGAATCACTGCTGACTTGAAGGGAGACCAAGTTCTTAGCATGTTCCCTCTTCCATAAAGGGGAGAAGAAAGCTTGTTTAGATAAGACCAACTTTAACCTCAGGTGTTGAGGAAAGATGTTCTGCTGTAAGAATGAACTGTTCTTGGAGTTCCTGTGGTTTTTTTTTTCCCTCCAGGAGCTTCTAGTGCCTAGAAGAATCTAGGCATGAACTGACAGGACTGCTATTGCAGTAGCATTAGTTTATTTGATCCTTAGTTTATCCTGAGTTTTGATACATGGGCTACAGAATGAATTCTTAGAGCCCATATATTGAGAGTTCTTTAGTAGGTTCTGGGGCCAATTCCAAAACTTTTATGTACACTAATGAATTTAATTCTCATAAAATCTGAGGTTGGTATTTGTAACATTCTCATTTCATACAGTAGGAAACAGAAGAAATGTGAGTTCAAATAGCTTGCTTGAAGGTATAGAATTAGGATATGCCAAATGAGAAGCTGTAGTGTATATGGAATGGGTTCAGACTTTCGAGGTGGAGGTTTGTCACTTACCTGCTTCAGCCCCAGGAGGTAGGATAAACGCCAACAGAAGCAGGAGAGGCAGCATCCTCCTTGAAATGTTGTCCAGTCCGTTGCTGCTTATGCCTGCTCCTGCCAGATTTTATCCCCTCACAGAGGAAGGAAGAGGTAGGAAGAGAGTTGAAGAATCCACAGTCCCATTTTCCTGCTCTTGTGATAAGTTTCATCATCCAAGACTGTGCAGGAGGTTTGCCCACTAACTGCCAGAGATGTGGAAGAAGGAAGAGTCAATGTTGCCATCTCCTTCCTCCCCCACCATCTGCCCAGTTAGTACTCAGCAGAAATGAGAACCCAAGGGAGCAGCGGGGGCTTTTGAGGGTTTGAACTCATCCTGCCCAGGTTCTTATTGATCTCACTTTTTCTTTTTCGAAATTGTTAGGATGGATTGAGTGGTACCCACCTGGATAGGTGGAGGCTGTGCTGGAGAAAGAAAAGGAGAGAACGAGACTCTGACATTAATATTTTCTCAGGTTACTGGAGCCAGTCTGTGAAAATTGTGACCAGCTGAAGATTTCCGCTTGCCGGTTCCTGCACCAGGTGAAAGTCTGTATGTGCCTGAAGGTTCCTTACAAACAGATAAAATTTGTGGCCCAGTTTTGTTGAGAGTTCTATTTCACTGATAGCACAGGAAACAATCAACCTAGTTCTCAGTTTGTTTCCAAGGACAATAGCTTCAAAAGGGTGGGGCATTCAGCATTGGGAGGCATCACTAAGCAGCTCACCAAATACACTTAAAAATATTTAGTAGATTTTGTATGTGCTCATCATCATTCTGTATTATTTCTATTTAAAAAGTAAGATGAACACAATTTCTATCTTTTATCAGGATGATAGGCCCATTTGGAAATGTTATGAAAGCTAAGGATTCTCTCTTCACCTATCAATAGAGTTTTCACTTAGTTTTAGACCTACTATCTTTCCCTCTCTCTGTCTTTCTCTCTTTTTTCTGGTCCTGGAGCTTGAACTTTGGGCTGGGGTGCTGTTCCTGAGCTTTTTTGCTCAAGGCTAGTGCTCTACCACTTGAGCCACAGCTACACTTCTGGCCTTTTGGTGGTTAAATTGGAGATAAGAGTCTCACAGGTTTTCTTGCCTGGGCTGGTTTTGGACTGTGATCCTCAGATGTCAGCCTCCTGAGTAGCTAGTATGAGCCACTGGCAGTTGGCTAAAATTTCTCTTTATATCTAAAAAGTAATGTGAAGATAAAGAGAAAGTAGTGTAACAATGTTTTAATGTTTGAGAATTTGTGATGATTTTAATTTAATGATTTTTCCCAACATTTTTTTTTAAACATTAGTTTAGTTGGGTGCCCTCCAATAAGCCAGTAGCTCATGCTTGTAATCCTAGCTCCTCAGGAGGCTGAGATCTGAGGATCACAGTTCAAAGTCAGGTCAGGCAGAAAAGTCTGTGAGATTTGTCAGTTAACTAGCAGAAAGCCAGAAGTAGAGCTGTGGCTCATGTGGTCAAGTGCCAGCCTTGAGTCAAGATACCAAGTGAAAGTACAAGGCTCTGAGCTCAAGCCCCAGTATTGACACATGTGCGCATGCACACACCCAGACACACACACTTATCATTATGCTTTGTAGAGAGTTTAGATACCATATATAAAAGTATTTATCTTAAGGAGAGGTATTAACAAATTTGATATATTAACATTGAAAGAAACAAAGACAGTTCATAGAGGGGGCAAAGACACTTGCAATACACCTAACTGATAAAGGTTATTTGTACTATTCAAATTATATAAAAAGTTTCCAAAATGAGTCTGAAAAAGATAACCAATCAAATAAGATAATGGGCAAAAGACCTTAATGGCCTTATTTCAAAACTGAAAATGTAAGTGATCTATAAACTAATGAAAGGAGATGACTCTCATCTGGTACTTGGGAAGCTCCGACCTTAAAGCATAATCTTATACAAGCTCCACTCTGTCTTGAGGATATAAACCCCAGAGAAAGGTGTGCACATTTTCCATTCTTTCCAGATGTGTGCAGAAAAGTCACAACAGCCTTACTCATAGCATTATTATCAGGATAACACCATCCTGGAACATCTGGAAGGTCCATCCACTCTAACACGCATAATTAAATGGTGGTGTATTCATATGATGGAACATTGCATAGCTATGAAAATTAATGTGTCATACAGTTACATGAATGAATCTTACAAACATACATAGGAAGAACCAAAGAAAACTCTATTTTGTATAATTATATGAAGTTCAAGAAATGACATCAGATAGAAATGCATACATACATGGGAAGTATATAATAAAAAGTATATAATAAAAAGCAAGAAAGAGAATACTATAAGTTAGAATAGTGGTTAATACTAGGACTAGAGGACAAAATGAGTATTTGACCAAGAGGGGGCACATGGGTAATTTTTGGAGTATTGGTTACACTCTATAAAATGTACTTGCTTTATAATTATTCTTTAAACTGTACATTTACATTTTTGGACTGTTCATGTATGTATATTTTTGGAAGACATTAAAAAAAGCATTTTGCTGCACAATTGAGGTGGAGTTCTAAGCAAACATGTGTGGAGAAATAGACTGCAAACTTTTAACAATGTTGTATTTCTCTATTTTCATAAAAAATGGTCATATTTGAATAAGACTGTGATATATTTCACAATACCATATAGCACTGGTTGCATCTATTTTTGACTGCTTGATTACATTTCCATCAGTTACACAGTTTTTTTTTTCCCCTGGGATTGTTGGGACATTAGGATGGGGTGTTTCCTGCCTCCTTAGGGGTCTCTGACAATACAAATCCTCAGGGTAGGCAGGGTCACATAAGATGGATCAGATCTCCTCTTGGCTTTGTGGGAGATGAAGGTTCTACTAAGCAATCCAGATCCTAACAGCTGCCTTCATGTCACTCTGCCAAGGACATTTTGGAAGCACCTTGGGAAGTCTTTACTGCTGAGCTGCTTTGGTTAATTTGGTTAATTTCAATGCTGGGAGAAAGCTGGCCTTGGACCATTGTGCTCCCACTCCAACTATCTTCAGGAAGCCAGATACTTTCTTACTAGAAACTGGCTTGTGTTGTCATTTGTGTGTGTGTGTGTGTGTGTGTGTGTGTGTGTGTGTGTGTGTGTGTGTGTGTGTGTATGCATGCATGTGTGCACATGTACCAGTACTGGGGGCTGTACCAGTACTGTACCAGTACTATCCCTTAGCTTTTTTACTCAAGGCTGATACTTTACTGCTGGAGCTTGGGGCCTAGACACTATCCCTTAACTTTTTACTCCAGGCTGATACTTTACCACTGGAGCTTCAGCTCCATGTCCAGCTCTTTGGAAATTAATTGGAGACCAAAATCTCACAGACTTTCCTACCTGGGCTGACTTTGAACTGTGATCTTCAGATTTCATCTTCCTGAGTAGTTAAGATTACAGAGGTGAGTTGCTTGCTCTTGCTACTGTGTTGTCATCTTTGTAGGAAAGAGCAGGTGACAAAGGAAAAAACAGCCCTTGAGATGGGCCTGAAGTATATGATCCACAGTAGACTTATTGGGGTCTGCATTAAATCTTCTTGTCATAGTAAATATGGGGAAGATAGTCTAGAAGCCCTAGATATGACACAAACTGATTAAAAAGAGATTGAAGGCCTTAGCAATCCTTGCAAAAAAACTTAGTTCCAAGTACAGGCTGTTGACCCTGGGATGCTGGGTCAACATGAGAAGGAGATGATGTGAACACACTCCCTAATAACTCTTGCAAAATGCTCAGACAACCCAAAAACTCAACAACAGAAGAACAGCATTGTGTCCATTTAAGAACATTATGTTTTAGAATACTATTGATGGTATGGAGAAATTCACATCCTCTAATATTAAGTAGAGAAACGATAATCTAAACTTTTTACCATATAAATTTGTAGAATGTAAAAATGTGTACAATTTGATACTAATTCTGTGGGGACCAAAAAGTAACAAGAAGAACAATTTTTTTCTTTGCCAGTACTGGGGCTTGAATTCAGGACCTGAGTGTTCTCTCTGAGCTTTTTTGCTTTAGGCTAACATTCTACCATTCTTTCTTGCCCTGTCTGGCTTTGATTGGTGATCCTCAGATCTTGGACTCCTGAGTAGCTAGGATTTTAGGTGTGAGCTTATCTTTTTTTTTTTTTTTTTTTTTTTTTTGTCGGTGGGACTTGAACTCTGGGCCTGGGTGCTGTCCCTCAGCTCTTCAGCTCAAGGCTAGCACTCTATCACTTGAACCATAATGCTACTTCTTGTTTTCTGAGTGATTTATTGGAGATAAGAGTCTCACGGACTTTTCCTGCGTGGGCTGGCTTTGAACCTTGATCCTTAGATCTCAGCCTCCTGAGTAGCTAGGATTACAGGTGTGAGTCACTGCACCTGGATCGGTAGGAGCCTATCTTAAGTGCCAGCTTAAGAAGAACAATTTTATGTGACTCTTGTCTTTACCTTTAATGGAAATGTGTTAATTTTATGAGAAGAAAAAGAAAAGTAAGGCTCATCATTCTGATAGGTAGCCAACACTATTAAACAGTGTGCTAGAGACAAGCTAGTGGCTTAGCAAAAACAATTTCCTTTTCTTTCTTGCAAGGACCGTGGGTGAGCTGCTTTGTCCAGCTTCACCTGAGATTGGGTATGGCTTTGTGACTTAGAGGAAATAGGATTTGAATGTGAATATTATGAACACCTGTTAGACTTGGACCATCACATTCTCTCATGCCTGCATTGTTCCATGCTTTGTTGCAGATAGAGTTGAGGAGCTCAGAAGCATCTTTGAGGGACTCAACCTGGACTGACTAGACCATGGTAAAATTCACAGCCAAACTGGAACAATACTGCTCTTCAGGAATGCTCATCTGCCTTGTATAAGGCCAGAAAGAAACTATCAAGTCAATCACTTCAACTCTAAAGTGAAAGTCATTAGTGTTATCTCAACATGTACTGACTTATTTAAGGCTTCTTATTCCTGACCCAAAATATTTTTTTAAAAAGCGATTTTAGTCATTTTGAAATTAAAAATACTGAATAATTTAAAAATCCACAGAAGAAACATGTTAGCCACCATCTAGGAACTAAGGCTTCAATATATGAGCCTTTTGGGGAGACTCTTAATATTGAGGCAGTAACTCTTGGGATTAAATCCTAGACATAAAAATCACTAGATCAATTGAGAGAAATAAATTAAATTCATGTATAAAGTATTGTGAAGAAGCAGGGGGTTGGTGGCTCATACCTGTAATCCTAGCTACTCAGAAGGCTGAGATCCAAGGTTCACAGTTCAAAATCAGCATGGGCACAAAACCCTGTGAGACTCTTATCTCCAACAAACTACTGAAAAGCCAGAAATGAAGCTATGCCTAAAGTATTAGAGTGGTAGCCCTGAGAAAAAAGGAAAAACTCAGGGCAGTGCCCAGGCCCTGAGTTTAAGCCATAGGACTGGCACACATGTAGGTACACATGTGCATGCATGCATGCATACATACACACACACACACACACACACACACACACACACACACAATATTGTGAGGAAACATAGATTATCAAGAGGAGTCCCACTTTTATGAATATAGATTTTGTTCGGTCACTGCTGGTGCTATTTGAAAGACTTAAATGAGTTTGTCTGGTTCACAACTGTCTACTACTTGAACTGTACTATTATAGAAGATTGAGATTCATGTTTTCTATGTTCAAATTCCTCTTTCCTCTCCTACACACTTCTATTTTGCTGGACTTGGAGCTTGTACTAAGGGTCTGGGTACTGTTCCTGAAGTTTTTTTTTTCTCTCTCTCAAGGCTAACACTCTACTATTTGAGTCACAGCTCTACTTCCAGCTTTTTGGTAGTTAATTGGAGATAAGAGTCTCACAGATTTTCCTGCTTCAAACTGCAATCCTCAGATCTTAGACTCCTGAATAGGCATGAGCCACCAGGCCTCCCACACTATTAGATGTAGATTTCATTATGCATATATTGGAGGTCTCAGGACCTACGGATCTCCAAGTATTTTCCAATTCCACATACTCTCTTCTGGAACAATAGAAGAACATGCATGCGACACTACTACATACAACACAGATAGAATATAGAGAATTAAATTATTTCATCGAATCATTTCTTATAGATTCAAAATTCAGATCCAACTGTGCCAAGCTCATCTTCTGGTGAAAGAGAGGAACTAGGAGATTTTAGAGGAAACTTCCCATGAATTCATGTTTTCCAGAGGTGAGGACAGAGTGTGTACAGAGAACAAGACCAATAAGTATTGGTTAATGAATGGCAAAGTGATACTTCTGGGAAGAGAAGCCAGAGAGGATGAAATTGACTGAACTCGATGCTGGGTTTAGGACAGTTTAAGAATATGGAGCCTGAGTGAGCTTGAGGTGTATCACAGTCTTCTCAGCTCCTGGTGGTATGAGAAACTTGTCCCATTGGTAAGAGAGAAACAGGAAACTGAGTGCCAGTGGGATGGCCTCAAATCTTCTGAAGCTAGTCCCTCTTACCACCACTTCCTCACCCTGTTCCATACTTTGCTGAATTGTTGGGAGCTTGACAAAGGTAGTTAGCTAAAGGTGGTAATAAATTCCTAACACCAAGCTAGATTAATTTTTGGCTATCACATATATGATTTCTTTGGCTTACTTCTATATATTCCCCCCACTACTCAGGAGGTTGAGATCTGAGGATAGTGGTTAGAAGCCAGCCCAAGCAGGAAAGTCCATGATACTCTTATTTCAAATTAACTACAAAAAAAGCCAGAAGTGGAGCTGTGGCTCAAATGGTAGGGCTCTAGCCTTGAGCATAAAACCTCATAGACAGCCCCCAAGCCCCAGGACCAGCACAAAAACAAAACAAAACCAAATCCCCTCAACCCCTCAAAGAAAAATAGCAACAAAAAGATATGTGATGACACCTCAGTGATGCTACAGACTCCCAACTGCAGTCAAGTCAAGTAAACCTTCCTCACTTCACATAGTTAATATGCATAATTAAGAATTGATGAGAGATGTCATGATGGCTGTGAAGCAATAGGACATTACCTTAGATCTCTCTAATCAAACAGAGATTTAGGGTGCTAACACACTTCTCCCCAAGAGTTCAACAACAAGATAAATACAAACGGAGAATCACAAGAACAAAGAAGAACTTATACCTAACACACACAAAGACTGAAAACCTCTTAGTGCCTTCCTCCCATCCTCCTGTTCCTGAGAGAGGCTCTCCCCCCACAGCTGCCTGAAACCTGACCAGCACAGACAGCAACACAGGTCAACAGAGATGACACACCTAGATGATGAAAACTTTCATAACCCTGCTTGTCAGCTCAGAACCAATGCCATGACTGGGTGAGTAACCTGCTGGAGATCCTTCTTTCTACTGGGACTAGCACTGGTGGTGACCAGTGCAAGCACTGAACCCCTCCTTCCTATCTGAGATGGGACACCATACTTAAAGATGGCAAAGAGGCCAAAGCCCTTCCCTATCTCTCCTACCTGCTTCCAGCAAAAGACAACTGGGGCCAATACTGGTTGGGCACTAGGACTTTGCATCCTCTGCAATCCTGGCTGCTGGATTTAAAAATCTGATCTGCTAAGTGATAGTGGGTACAGTTACCCAGCAAGAGGTGGGAGCCTGCCCCTTTGAAACCCATATGACAACAGAGGTCTGAATCAAGCCACCCCCAAAACCCAGACTGGAGTGCATGCCAGCCTGCATAGGGTGCACCAGGCCGTGCTGAGCACGAGCTAGTCCACTGAGTGAGAGGTATCCTGGAGCTGAGCACGTGCCAATCTGCATGCCATTCTGGGGCTGGGCACAGAAGTGCAACCTGTCCATTAGGCACCCAGGGCTGAGATCCCTCACCCTGTGGCAAGTAGGCACCAGTCTGGGACTGAGAAGGTGCAGGCCAGCATTTGAGTGCAACCAGTCTCCCACACTACCATGTGGGAGCCTACCCCCTCCATGGCCCATGCCTGTTCCTATCCAGGACTTGTGTGGGGGCAACCGCCCATTAAAGCATAATGGGAACCTGTACCCTCCCATCCAGGGCTCAAACAAGATCTGTGTGCTGGAATGCTGCTCCTGGCCCCTCTGAAAATAAGTGCCAGTTCAGGGCTCAGGCCAAAATGAATCTCCATCTATGACTATGGGAATCTGTCTACAGACACAGAACTGGGTCAAGACATTAGACTGCTGTGCACCACATAATGGGAAATAGCCACTGGGCCTTAACCTAGGCCAGAACAACAGAATGCCCCACACACCACAGAGTCCCAACTGACCAGGACACATTATGATATCTGCCTCACCCAGAGTTGAAGATTGCCAAATGCACAGTCTGACAGAGATCCATCCAGTGACTCACACTCCACCACCATACTTCACTACAACCTGAATGACCCTGACAATCCTGAATCTATGTAAACCACAATGAAAGATTACAAAATTCATAAACAATCAGAACAACAAACCAAATCCAAAAGCCAGCACCAATCCAGGAAAGGACTCTAGTGAGAGTGAAGGAGAAGGGATGGAGGAAAAAAGAATCATCAAAGAAATGATGAGAGAATTGGCTGATAAAATAAAAGGGGATATCGAAAAACAAATAGAAGAATGCAAGGAGGAAATGACAAAGAACATACAGGTCACTCAAAAAGATATAAAGAGAAAAATAGAAATACTACAAACCTCATTAAAAAATGAAATTAACACCATGAGAACTGACCTCAACAAAGAACTTGGAAGCATAAAAGTTCAATTTCCCTATTGCAAACCACAGTTGAACACCCAGGCAATAGAATAAGTGAAATGGAAAACAGTGTCAGGAGTTGAACAAAAAAAAATCAAAAGCATGGAAAAAATACTCAGAACACACCAAAGGGAAATCAAAGAATTGACAAACTTAGCCAAAAGATCAAATTTACACATAGTAGGGAGTGATGTGGAGAACAATTCAAAACTAAAGGCATTGAAAACCTGTTCAATAAGATAATAACAGAAAATATCCTTAATCTCAAAAGAGAAAATTACAACCACTTGACAGAGGCATATAGACCTCCCAATAGAGCAGAACCAAGAGAAAATACTTCTAGACACATTGTAATAAAAATACTGGACTTAAAAAAATAAGGAATTACTTTTAAATGCAGCAAAATCAAAGAAGGAGTTATAGTACAATGGAAAGAAGATCAGAATCACTGCAGATTTCTCCACAAAAACTCTTCAATGGAAGGAGAGCCTGGAAGGGTATAATTCAAATCCTGAAAATAAACAATTGCTAACACAAACTGGTGTAACCAGCAAAGTTACTGTTTACATTTGATGGTGAAACCAAAATCTTCCATGACAAACAAAAATTAAAGAAATTCACAAACACTAAACAATTATTACAAACAATGCTGAATGGAAGCATACAAGCTGAAAAAAAATGCAAAGTCAAGGAAACAGATTAGACAAAAGCCACTAAAAGACTAGTTTAGTAAACACAGGAAGAAGAAAGAAGCAAAATCCAGTTAATCAAGAAAATGGCAGGAAACATGACACATCTCTCCATAATAACCTTAAGTATTAACGGATTCAATTCCCCAATAAAAAGAAGTACAACAGTAGATTGCATCAAAAAAATAATTTTTTTTGTCCCCAAGGGACCCATTTCACAGTCAAAGATAAAAACAAATTCTAAGTGAAAGGATAAACAAAGATCTTACATGCAAATGCATCCTGCAAGAAGACGGGAATAGCCATACTGGTATCTGATAAAATAAACTTTTCATTAAAATCAGTATGAAAATACAAGGATGGTCACTACATATTAATGAAGTGAATGATCCATGAAGTGGTCAATATTTATGCACCAAACAATGGAACACATAAATACATTTAAAAAACACTTTTGGTCTTACAGAACATGATAGACCCCAATAATGCGAGATTTTAATACTCTGTTCTCACCAAAGGGCATGTCAACCAAACAAAAGATAAACAAAGAATCCTCTGAATTAAGTGACACAATAACCCCAATGGACTTAACAGATATCTACAGAATATCCTACCCAACAATGACCCAATTCACAGTCTTCTTAGCAGCCTATGAAACATTCTCCAAAATTGATCATATCATAGGACACACAAAGAACCTAAGCAAAAACAAGAAGATTGAGATAACTCCTTGAATTCTACCTGACTACAGTGGAATTGAACTAGCTCTCAACAACAAAACTTATTGCTGATAACACTCAAACACTCAAACACACTACTGAATAACACCTGGGTCACAGAAGAAATTAAGGAGGAAATTAGAAAGTTCAATCAAAATACATCACGACAGGACTTCTGGGATACAGCAAAAGCAGTGCTGACAGGAAAGTTTATAGCTCTAAGTGCACACATAAAGAAAACCAAAACAGCTCATTTAAATAACTTCATGATGCAACTAAAACTGCTAGAAAAATAAGATCAAATCAAACTCCAAGTACTAGATGGAGAGGGGTAGCAAAGATTAGAAACCAATGACATAGTGACTAAAAAAAACTATACATAAAATCTATGAAACAAAAAACAGGTTCTTTAACAACTGCCCAATAAATAAGTGGGCTAAAGACTTAAAGAGAAACTTCTCTGAAGAGAAAAGAAGGATGGCCAATAGACACATGAAGAAATGCTGAACCTCTCTAGCCATAAAAGAAATGCAAATCAAAACAACATTGAGATACCTGGCAAAAATCAAGAACTCTAATAACAACAGATGCTGGAGGGGATGTGGACAGAAGGGAACCTTATTGCATTGTTGGTGGGAGTGTAAACTTGTTCAACCACTTTGGAAAGCAGTATGCAGGTTCCTCAAAAGACTCCACATAGAGCTCCCCTCTGACGCAGCAATCCCACTTTTGGACATTTACCCAAATGTCTACAAACAAGACCACACTAAAGCTACCAGCACAACTATGTTTATTACAGCATTATTTACTATAGCTAAGATACCGAACCAACCCAGATACCCCTCAGTAGATGAATGGATCAAGAAAATGTGGTATATATACACAATGGAATTCTATGCCTCCATCAGAAAGAATGCCATTACCCCATGTGTTAGGAAATGGAAAGGCTTGGAACAAATTATATTAAGTGAAGTAAGTCAGGCCCAAAGAAACATAGGTCCCATGGTTTCCCTTATTTGCAATATCTAGTATATGTCTGAGTCAAGCAGAAAGGTCAGATAAGGTGATGTTAGGGAAATTAACCCTAAGATATGTTTTCAAACTTTTTTTTCTTTCATGCGATTGTTTCTAATACATTTATAAGATTATTTCTTTGTTGCTTTGTATATCCCTCCTCCACAGTATAACCCGTGCTTTCACTGTATTTGATGTGGGTATAATTTGTGGAGGGGAAGGGGAAAAACAAATCGTTTAACTAGGGATACAGGTGGACCCATTGCAACAATGAGATGTACAAGTCATTATGTAAAAAATGAACTTTACAACTTTGGTGGGGGGGGGGGTATGGGGGGCGGCGGGGGAGGGGCCGCGGGGAGGATTGAGTGGGGGGGGCGGGGGGGAGGATGGGAAGGGATGGGAAGGGGAAACAAAGGAGGAGGCTACAATGCTTGATAATGCTTGCCCATGTAATTGTAACCCCTGTGTATAGTAGTTTCACAATAAAAAAAACAGGTTCTTTGAAAAACTTAATAAATTGACAGATCACTAGTGAGATTGATGAAGAAAAGAAAAGATTCAAATTTAAAAAAAATCAGAGATGCCATAGGAAACATTACAATAAACATCCAAGGAATCCAAATGATTACAAAGGACTATGTTAAAAATCTATACTCAAAAAAGAAGAAAACTTAGCAGAAATGGATGAATTTCTAGAGATATACAAACTTTCTAACCTGAACCAACATAATATAAACCAGTAAAACAGGCCAATAGCACCCAATGAGATTGAGGAACTTATCAGAAGTCTTCCAATAAGGAAAAGCCCAGGCCTGGATGGATTCACCACTGAATTCTCTAAGACTTTTAAAGATGAATTAACACCAATATTCCTCAAGTTTTTCTGTGAAATCAAAACAGAGGGAACAATTCCAAACTGATTCTTGAAGCCAATAGCACATTCATCACCAAATCAGATAAGGATCCAACAATAAAAGAAACCTACAGACTAATTTCTCTGATGAACACAGATGTAAAGCTCTTCAGTAAAATACTAGCCAACAAATGAAACAAAAATACATTATGACCAAGTAGGCTTCATCCCACAGATGCAAGGCTGGTATAATATACACAAATCAATAAATATAATTCACCAAATCAACAGAGACAAAGATAAGAACCATGTGATTATCTCAATAGATGCAGAAAAAGCCTTTGACAAAATACAACACCCACTCATGTTAAAAGCTTTGGAGAAGCTGGAAATGGAACATTCCTTAAAATAATAAAGGCTATATGTGACAGATCAACATACTGAATGGGGAAAAACTAAAAACATTTCTCCTAAAATCGGGAACAAGAAAAAGGTATCTACTCTTTCCACTCTTCTTCAATATAGGTTTGGAGTTCCTAGCCAGAGAAATAAGACAAGAAAAGGACATAAAAGGGATTCACATAGGCAAAGAAAAAATCAAAATATCCCTATTTGCAGATGGCATGATCTTATAACTAAAGGACCCCAAAGCTGCTACTAGAGCTGATCAACCACTTTGGGAAAGTATCAAGATACAAAATCAGTAGCCCACAAAAATCAGTAGCCTTTCTCCATACCAACAATGTATAGCAGGAAGGGAAATCATGAAAACAATTCCATCTGCAATAGCTTAAAACATGCCTTGGAGTTAACATAACCAAAGACATAAAAGATCTTTATAGCAGAACTATAAAAATCTGAAAAAATAAATCAAAGAGGACATCAGGAAATGGAAAGGCCATCTATCTTCCATGTTCATAGATAGGTAGAATCAATTTTGTGAAAATGACTCTACTGCAAAAAAATGATATACAAATTCAATGCAATCCTCATTGAAATCCCAATCATGTTCTTTACTAAGATAGAAAAAACAATCCAAAAATTCATATGGTACAAAAAAAGATCTAGTATAGCCAAAGTAATTCTAGGCAAAAAAAGCAATATCACAAAGTGATATCACAATACCAGATTTCAAACTCTACTACAGAGCCATAATAATGAAAGCGTATTGTAGTGGCACAAGAATAGATCCGAAGATCAATGGAATAGATTAGAAGAACAAGAAATAAAATGTACATATCACCTGGTTTGGAAAAAATAGCTGTAGTATTAAAGTTTGTAGAGTCCATAAGCTTTATAGACCACAATAATGACAATGTGCCTTGTGAAGGTTAAAATGTGTTTATGACTTCACTAAGTATTACTATCCCACAATACTCTGAAATTTGTGGAATTTATGCAGTCACTTAGTCTCAATAAAAAATAAAGCCATATATTTACAGTTATCTGATAGATAAGGGAGCCAAAGACATGAAGTAGAAAAAAAATGAATGCTTCAATAACTGATGTTGTGAAAACTGGACATCCATAAGCAGAAAATTAAAAGTGGATCCCTGTTTGTCACCATGCACTAATATTATTCAAAGTGGATCAAAAACATCAACAGCAGACCTGAAACTTTGAAGCTACTGCAAGAGAGAGTGGGAGAAACAGTAAAACATATACATAGAGGCAGAAATTTCTTGAGTGGAATCTCAGGGACACACAGATAGGAGAGAGATTTGACAAGTGGGACTACATAAAAATAAAACTTTCTGCACAGTTAAGGACATAGTTACTAAACTAGAAAATCAACAAACTGAGAAAAGATCTTTACTATCAATACATCAAAAGCCTAATATCCAATATATAGAAGGAGCTCAATTAACTAGCTCCTCTCAAACCTAATAAACAAATCACTAAATAGACAAGGGAGCTAAGGAGAGACTTCTCAGACGAAGAGGTAAGAATGGCAAAGAGATACAGGAGGAAATGTTCATAAAGGAAATGCAAATTAAAACAACTCTGATATTCCATCTTACCCCAGGAAGACGGGCAAGTATTGTGAATTTGCACAATAAGTGTTGGTAGTGATTTTGGGGAAAAGGACTTTACTGCTTTGTTGATAGGAATGTAAGCTAGTACAACCTCACTAGACAACAGACTGGAGATTCCTCAAAAAACTAAACATGGACCTTCCCTATGACCCAGCCATACCACTCCGGGGCATCTACTCTGAACATCTTGAACCAGGATATGACAGACACCTGCACATTCATGTTAATTGCTGCACTATTCATGATAGCCAAGATATGGAAATCGTTCAGATGATTCACAATAGGTGAGTGGATCCAAAAAATGTGGTACCTATATACAATGGAATTTTACATAGCCATCAGAAAGAATCAAATAATGTTATTTGCAGGGAAATGGGTGGAATCATGTTAAGTGACAAAAGATAAGCTCAGACTAATAAGACAAGATGCAAATATAAAGGGAATTCAAATAGGGAAAGATGAAGTAAAACTCTTCCTTTTGCAATGACATGATCTTGTATTTCAAGAACTCCATGGACTCCACTTCAAACATACTCAAGCTGATCTGACACTTTGGCAAAGTAGCAGGGTATAAAATTAACCATCAAAAATCAATGGCTTTTCTGTATGCCAATAACGAGAAGGGTACAGCTGAAATCAGGAAAGCAACTCCTTTTGTAATAGAGCCACAAAAAATGAAATACGTAGGAATTAACTTACTAAAGAAGTGAAGAATCTCTATATGGAAACTTTAAAAACCTGAAAAATGAAATTAAAGCAGAACCAAGGAAATGAAACAACCTTGTATGTACCTGGATTGGGAGGACTAACATTGTGAAAATGGCAATACTGCCAAAGGCTATCTAAAAATTCAATACATATGGAATACATATTCCAATAGATATGGAATACATATAGAACAATAAAAGATCCCAATTAGCAAAAACAATCCTTAATAGAAAGAACAGTGTTAGAGGAATATCAATACCAAATTTCAAACTGTACTATAAAGCCACAGTAATCAAAATAGCACGGTACTGGCACAAGAACAGACCTGAGGACCAATGGAATAGAACTAAAGAATCAGAAATGAACCCACAAAACAATAGCCACCTACCCTTCAATTAGACAGCTAAAAAATAGAATGGAAGAAAGACAGCCTCTTCAGTAAATGGTGCTGGCAAAATTGGTTAAACACGTGTAGAAGACTAAAGCTAGATCCTTATATTTCACCTTGAATCAGAATCAAGTCCAAATTGATCAAAGACCTCAAAGTCAAAGCAGACACCCATTACAGAAAGGAATAGGAGAAACTCCTTAGCAGAGGTTGAAATTTTCTTTTTATTTTTTTAAATTTCTTTCTTTTGTTAAAACTTTGTCTTTTTTTTTTTAAATTGTGAAAATACTGTACAGAGGGGTTACAATTACATGGACAAGATAATGAGTACATTTCTTATCAAGCATTGTAGCCTTCTCCTTTGTTTCCCCTTCCAATCCCATCCTCCCTCCCTGCCCCACCCAACCCTCCCCCCACACCAAAGTTGTAAAGTTCGTTTTTCGACCAAAGTTGTAAAGTTCGTTTTTCGACGTAATGACTTTTACATCTCATTTTTGCAATGGATCCACCTGTATCCCTAGTTAAACGATTTTTTCCCCCTTTCCCTCCACAAATTATAACATCAAATACAGTGAAAGCAGGGGTTATACCATGGGGGAGGGACATACAAAGCAACAAAGAAATAATCTTATAAATGTGTTAGAAACAATCACATGAAAAAAAATTTGAATCCATATCTTAACATCAACTTATCTGACCTTTTCTGCTTGACTCAGACGTATACTAGTTATTGCAAATAAGGGAAACCATAGGACCTATGTTTCTTTGGACCTGGCTTACTTAACTTAATATAATTTTTTCCAAGCCCTTCTATTTCCTAACAAATGGGACAATGTCATTCTTTCTGATGGAGGCATAGAATTCCATTGTGTATATATACCACATTTTCTTGATCCATTTCTCTACTGAGGGGCATCTGGGTTGGTTCCATATCTTAGCTATAAGGCTGCAATAAACATAGTCGTTCTTGGGCTGGGAAGGTGGCTCAGCGGTAGAGTGCTTGCCTTGCATGCATGAGGCCCTGGGTTCGATTCCTCAGCAACACATAAGGAAAAAGAAAAAAGCCGGAAGTGGCACTGTGGCTCAAGTGGTAGAGTGCTAGCCTTGAGCTGAAGAGCTGAGGGACAGCGCCTAGGCCCAGAGTTCAGGCCCCACAACCTGACTCAAAAACAAAACAAAACAAAACATAGTCATGCTGGTAGCTTTAGTGTGGTCTTGTTTGTGAACATTTGGGTAAATGCCCAAAAGTGGGATTGCTGGGTCATAGAGGAGCTCTATATGGAGTCTTTTGAGGAACCTCCATACTACTTTCCAAAGTGGTTGAACAAGTTTACACTCCCACCAACAATGCAGTAAGGTTCCTTTCTGCCCACATCCCCTCCAGCATCTGTTGTTATTAGAGTTCTTGATTTTAGCCATTCTAACTGGGGTGAGGTGGTATCTCAATGTTGTTTTGATTTGCATTTCTTTTAGGGCTAGAGAGGTTGAGCATTTCTTCATGTGTCTATTGGCCATTCTTCTTTCCTCTTCAGAGAAGTTTCTCTTTAAGTCTTTAGCCCACTTATTTATTGGGCAGTGTTTCTTTGAAGATTTGTTGTAGGGGGATTTAATTTTTTGAGTTCCAGGTATATTTTAGATATGAGACCCTTGGCTGTTGTATGGCTAGTGAAGATCTTCTCCCAATCTGTGAGCTTTCTATTAATCTTGCTAGCTATGTCCTTTGCCATGCAGAAGCTCTGCAATTTCATGCAATCCCATTTGCCCACCTTTCTTTTATTTGTTGTGTTTCTGAGTCTCTATTAAGAAAATTTCGGCCTGTGCCATGGAGACCTAGGGTTTCTCTTAGTCCATCCTGTAGTGTTTTCAGGGTGTCTGCTTTGACTCCGAGGTCTTTGATCCATTGGGATTGGATTCTGGTGCAGGGTGATATATAAGGATCTAGCTTTAGTTTTCTACAAGTAGTTAACCAATTTTGCCAGAACCATTTACTGAAGAGGCTGTCTTTCTTCCACTCTATGTTTTTAGCTCCCTTATTGAAGATTAGATGGCTATAGGTCTGTGGGTTCATTTCTGGGTTTTCAGTTCTATTCCATTGGTCCTGAGGTCTGTTCTTTTGCCAGTACCAAGCTGTATTGATTACTATGGCTTTATAGTAGAGTTTGAAATTTGGTATTGATATTCCTCTAGCACTGTTCTTTCTGTTGAGGATCATTTTTGCTATTCAGGGTCTTTTATTGTTCCATATGAATTTTTGGATTGCCTCTTCTATTTCCTCGAAGAATGAGGTTGGAATATTGATATGTATCGCATTGGTTTGTAGATAGCCTTGGGAAATATTGCCATTTTCACGATGTTGATCTTTCCAGTCCAGGAGCTTGGGAGTTTTTGCCACTTTCTAAGTTCTGTTTTGATTTCCTTTGAAAAGATATTTTAAAACATAGAACTTTTTCCTCAAAGTAAATATAACACTTAATTGAATCTGCATATGACTTTGTTAACTTTTAAAATATAATTTTTGTTTAGCATTGGCACTTTTCTTTTTTTTCTTCAGTAAAGAAGGAAAATCCTTAACTTATGTTACATTTGGGATTTTTTTTTCAGCTCCCCATCAGAAGCTTTGTAACACCCACTGCTCTTCCCTTGTACAAGTGCAAGATAGTTATGAGATTGTGTTATAACCTGATTCATGCCCAAGCCAAAGAAGGACATGCCTTTGAGAGTTACATGATTCCAAAGGAAGACTTACTCCATTTCACAACAGTGTGTGTTGTTTATATTTAGAAGAAAAAGGCATTAACCAAGAGCTACAACTTATGTTCAACTGTTAGGTAGTATCCCTGGTGATATGACTTTGAAGCCAGGATTGCTGACAATACTTGGTAACGTGAGCCCAATATGGAAATATCATTAGGTAACAAAAAGTCATACACTCTACCATGTAGCCTCCAATCTGAGAACTTCCTAAAGAAAAAAAGTACAGGCAATCATATACTATGGATGTAGTAGTAATCATAATGGTGTTTCTCAATTTCTTCAGCACCCCCTTGATTCATTTTTGATTCTGTAAAGGCAGAAGTTGCAATAATGACAAGGATTATGCTTCTGAACCATCCAAATAGATGTATATTTCTATTTTGACTTGAATCAGTACAATAACATTCATGTAAACAAATAAAAGAAAGTTGCTCTAGTTATCTTCTTCCCTATCTGCTGCTCTTTTCCTTAAGTAACAAGCATGCTGTGATGGCTAGTTAGCAACTTCTCATTAAAGACTAGATGAGGGTTGGGAAGGTGGCTCAGTGGTAGAGCACTTGCCTTGCATGCATGAGGACCGGGGTTTGATTCCCCAACACCATATAAGCAAAAAGAAAAAAAAGCTGGAAGTGGCGCTGTGGCTCAAGTGGCAAAGTGCTAACTTTGAGCTGAAAAACTGAGGGACAGCACCCAGGCCCAGAGTTCAGGCCCCACGACCGGACCACCACCCAGCCAAAAAAAAGACTAGATAATTAATGTCATTTCTAAATCTCAGACATGCTTTCAAGTGTCTTAGGATAACATTTATAATAACTATAACCATAAGATGATAATACTTCATTCCCATGGGATGCCCACCTAGATCCAGGCCTGAGTGCACCAATCTGAGAGGCAGACTTAAACAATGTGGAAAGGCTTCAATGTCCCAGTTTCATTTGTGTCTGTTATTGTGTGTTCACTTTATAACCCAAGGCATGGTGCTTAGTAACTGCTCAATGACTATATGTTTACTAATTGTTGAAAAAGAATTGTATTTTCTATTTCTCCTGCTCCTTTGTACTTAAGAGACTGATCCAGACCAGGAGACTAGCAAGGAGATTTAGCCTAGAGACCAGCAGTGACTGAGAGAATCAGGATGCTGAAAGAGGATCATATATGCAGATATCCAGGGGACTCTGAACATATGGGGGACACTAAGCTGAATGTGAGAAGTTGCACTGGCCCTGCTGAAATGATCAAGTCAAGGGCTCTGGAGAGACCCTGATAGTCCTGTCCAACATGGGTCTTGCATTGTGTCAACACTGGCGTGGTTCTTGTGAAGTTCTTCTAAAACAGATTATAAGCAGGGTTAGTACCCCAGTGATGAGGGCATAATTAGACCCTACAGGGCTTTGAGTGTCCTAGAGAGAAATGGTAAGAGGAAGGGAGTTGCTCAGATCAGCATGGTCCAGAGAAGACAGGTATTGATAGACTCAAAATTCTTAAGTAAAGATGGAGAAGAAAGGAAATGAGAAGTTGGATGCCAAGCTTGGCCCTGATCTCAGAGGAAGACAGGAAAGGAAACTAATTCCAGATGATAAAGAGGAGCTGCTCAATGAACCCTTCCCAACTTTTGCCATATGTTTCAGAAAGGAAATACCTTGCTCAGTATGGCTCATTCCCAGCTCAGTGGGGTGTCTCAGCAGGGACCTCAGCCATGCCTGCTTCATCTCCAGGACTCTTGGTGTTAGTCCCTTTTCCTCTGCCATGTAAATACAGTGGGAGGTAAGGAATTCACCTTGAACCCTGCAGAAACAGCTCTCTCAGCTTTATCTTTTTTATTTCTCAACACCAATCAGAAGGCAGTGCCTGGGGAGACAGTGGGTGAGAAGGAGCTGGGTAATAGCTTTGCATAGGGCTTTGGGAAGGTGTGGAGGAATGAAGGAAGAAGGGAAGATAGAAAACTGAATTGTGCCATTGGCCTGCTAGCCCAGAGTTGGTTCCTGTGGATGAAGGCCAATGAATAAGAGACCAGCTTTCACACTGAACCAAGAGACATTTATTTAATTGTTGGCATCTTGCCTGGTACAATTCCAGCTTCAGCTCAAAGAAAGATGGTCAGGTATTGGGAGGGGGATGCGTGTTACTCTGCCTCTTGTGGTTGGTAGCGTTTCATGTTTTTCTCTATCCAATGTGAGAACTTTGAGATCTTGGTGCAGGCTCGTGGAGGTGTCCCATTAGCTTTTCCATAGGAGATAATGCCTTGGGCTACATTGTTACACACGAGGGGGCCTCCTGAGTCTCCCTGTAATAGAGAAGGAAGAGGACTGAGTTTGTGATCCTTCTGGCTCTGGCCTCCATGCCAAGTGGTTCCTCAAGAAGATACCCCAAGTGTCTTCTGAGAGATAAGTGATTGATACTGTCTGATGGTAGAAAATCAGAGAGAGCAGAGCAGGTCCCTGCAGGCCCTAAGCTGCTAAGTACTGCCCATGGATATTGTTACTGGTTCAGGACAGCCTCTATCATCTCCTGATGAAGGTGTGAGATAAATTGGCCCCAGGCCACTGTGTAAGGACATGGAAGCAGGAGGAGGATGGGCCAACTGAGCAAAGGTGAGTGCTAGTTCTGGGAAGCCATCTGAGAGAAATTGCTTCAGACTGAGGGAACACAGATTCTAAAAGCCTGTGCCCTGAGATTGGGCATCTTACTATAAACTCCTGCCTCCAGGGGGCAGTATTCACAGAGACCCCTTGGTGAGAAGCACAGGTCCTTGTGATCTGTGGAATACAACCCTCCTCTTTACCCAGGGAGAAATCACAGACTGATATGCAAAGGAATTCCTTGTTTGGGTCTCCAGGTTCTGGATTTTCCCCAAACATCCATTTTCTGAGAGCCTGGAGAGATAGATGATCAAATCTTACCTTAAAGGAAGACCTTTTCATCTTTGGGTCTCCCACGCAGATCTGACTGACACTGTTGTAGTAACCTTCTAAGTGGGACTCACACATTTGGTCTTTCTGCACAATCAGCTCCACCTCCTGCAGTGTGTTTGAGCATTGGCCCCTTGGGGTCATTCGTCCCCAGCCAGCCACATCACACACCTGTCCTGGCTTTACATGGGACCTGCCATTGGGTAGCTTGAGGGGCTTCACGGCTCTAGTCAGCTTGGCTTTTCTCTGCAGCTGATGGGAGAGAAGCAAGAGAGTCCAACTGACCAATGGCCTTCTGGATCTAGATTTTCATGATGATCAGAATAGAAAGGAGGGTTGGGAAATGTCCTAGAAAGAGAGGCTTGTCCTGTAGGAAGGAGATAGAAGCAGCAAGGAAGTATGACTTACCTGTAATAACATGATATCGTTGGAGTGATTCTCAGTATTATAGCCTGGGTGGGGGATGTGTTTTTTCACAGGGATGACCTGCTGGGTCTTCTCCCGTTCCTTGATGTTGTGGGCACCGAGGGTGACATTTGTTAAGCTGCACAGAGTGCACAGTGTGGTTAGGGGATGGGGAGCAGAGGAGATACAACCCAAGAAGTATTAAGAGTAGGCTACAGAGAGTAGGGCTGGGCAGTGGCTGAGGGAAAATGGAGGAGAGAGGAGTGATTGAACCTCACTGCTTCTTAGCTGTTGAAGTAGACTTCTGGAGCCATTGGTAACTGTACCAGAGTACAACCACTTTATTTTTTTTGTCATGGGGCTTGAACTCTGGGCTTGGGTGCTGTCCCTCAGCTCTTCAGTTCAAGGCAAGCACTACCACCTGAGCTACAGTGCCACTTCCAGTTTTCTAGTGGTTTATTGGAGATAAGAGTTTCACCACCTTTCTTTCCTGGGCTCGATTTGGACCACAATCCTCAGATCTCAGCCTCCTAAGTAGCTAGGATTATAGGCATGAGCTTCACAATCAGTTTAATTTCCACTGTATTACCAACCTAGCTCTAATTATCACAATCTTGGCTACTCAGAGATGTTTCTGATACCAATTTGCTGCCCTTTCCCAGGAGGTCTTGCTTAGCCCTCTTCCTTATCCTCAAAGAATTCATATTCTGCATATGTATTTCCAGAAGCCCAGGGAGCTTCCTGGACAGAAGATGGGTTCTCTAAGGAGCATCTACAGAAAACCTGGGGTTTTCCCCTGTTCCTTACCGCCCTAAACAGTGAGCAGCTGTCATCACAAAGTCCTCTCGGATCAGGAAGCCACCGCACTTCTTCCAAGAATCCCCATCGAAGTATTCAAGATAGGCCATGTAAGGGCGGGAGTGGGGCTTGGCCTCATGTCCCCCGATGATTTCCCCTGAAGAAAAGTGTGTCTCATTATGTGTACCTCTGAGTTCACCTTGATGGCCCTGTCCTGCTGATCATTTGGGAAGCTGAGATGACCTGCAATTGGGAAGGGGTTAGACAAGAAACTTCACATTCCTCCTCTGGAAAAAGAAAGAAAAGCAAGTCTTGGGCTATAAACCCTTTTTCCAGGTATAGCTGCACTGCGCATAACTTTTTCAAATCCCTAGGACTCCTTATAAATCTCTCCTGGTTTTTCTGTGTTCAAGATATTTTCTAAGACCCTCCTGAGTTCTGCAATGTCTAAAATGGAGCTTCTTTCTAGTGCCCAAGATTTTAATTTAAATCCAGATGTTGTTATGTCCTATTTCCTAGGCCTTGACATGCAGTGAACACCCAATAAATGTTTGCTGGCTTCACTGGGGAATGGCTCCACTTAGTGTCCTGATCAGATTGGTAGGGCAGTGCTGGTGGTATTCTGAAAAGCAGAGAAGTGGGAGTCAGACAGAGTAGGTCCTACTTGGAAGTTAATGGGTCACCAGAGGACTGGGAATAAGAACAGAGGCAGAGAAAAGGATGAGTTGCTTGGGAGTGAGCAAAGACAAAAAACAAAAGCAAAAACAAAACAGTGACCAATTCTAGGGTAACTGAGCTCTGGGGTTGCCTGTGAAGCAGTTGCTGAAGAGAGCAATCACCTCATTCCAGACACAGAAACCACACATAGTATCTCCTGAGCTCCAGGATATTTCCCTATTTCCTCCTTTCCAAATTCCCACTATACTCTGTCATGCCCTTTAGCTTACTTTCAAAGTGATAAGGGTGGGCCTTAAGGAAGACTAAGAGAACAGTGTCTCCCAGCCCATTCTTGCTGATAGGCCATCCAGTGTCATACTAGGGCTTCTATGGTAGTATTGGAACTGAGATCCAGAGTGTTTGTAATAGGTGGATCCACGGTATGCAGAAGACACAAAAATTTTTTCCTGCTGTGGGATGAGTTTGGTCCTCTGAGTTGGGGTGGTCGCTCACCTGTCTTTGCTCTGGGGGGCAGACAGAAGGCCAACAGGAACAGGAGAAGCTGCATCCTCCCAGGAAGGCTGCTCAGGCCTCAGCTTCTAGAACTGCATCTGGAAATTGCTTACTTTTAACCTCTAGCAGAGGAAGTAGGTGGAGTAGGGTCAGAGACCATGTGATTCATTGTAGAAGGGTTTCTATGAAGTCCACCTACCCCTGGCCCCTCCTGCCTTTGCTTGATGACGTATTTCTGAGTGGTTGTGTGAGAATCACACACTGACCACATTGGTACCCACAGCTGAGGATGCAGAGACAGCCACCTGTTCCTGCCCAGGCAGGAATCCAAGAGTATGAGGTGGGGACTGCAGGATGTGGTTTTGACCGGTAGAGGTATAGGAGCTTGAGAAACCCATGTTTTCAATGCTGTGCTGTGAAATCTAGGAGTGTAGTTTCTGTGTGCTCATTGCTTTAGTTGTGTCCATTTTCCTCAGGGGGCTGACAATCTGTTAGGGGTGGTAGAGATGCTAGAAACCAGAGTACAGTTTGGGCAAGGCCATGGTGCATGGCCATTGTGCATTAAACTGTGTCATCATAGCTTCCTCACAAGGGAGTTTAATTGTTTTATTCTTATGTACAGAGGGTTTACAGTTAGATGAGTTAGGTAAAGAGCACATTTACTTTTGGACAATGTCACTCCTTCCCTCCCTTTCTCTCACCAGGGAAGGTTAAACATCTCTGATTTAATTAAAATGCTTATGATGATGGAGTCCACCTCTCTTTTCAATGCTTTTAACAAAAGTTTTGTACTTGAACTTTATTGAACAGAATTAACAAATTTTGTGCTGACTTCTAAAAAAAAGTTCAATCTAATGACTAGCATAAGACTGGGGCACTTCTACATCTTTAGGAAGGCTAGAGTCAGGCTCACCCAAACTACTTGAAGTAGTTAGAAGAATGCTGATTCTCCAAAAGAAAATGGGGTTACTAATATGATGCCTTGTGTCATGAGAAAGCAGGCCCTACAGCTAAAATTCAGCAATTGTTCTTTTAGTATTGTCTATATTCTGTTCAGAGAGCCACACAGAGTGATCTCAAAATAAGCATTTGTAAACAACTGTGCTGATGTTCTTTCTGTAATGGAAGTGAAGGATTGTGTTCATTTCTGTGAAAAGAACAACTAAATACAATTGACCCTAAAAGCATGGGTCCTTCTCACCAGATCTATGCTGTTGAAAAATCCATGTATAATTTCCAAAATTTATGTATGAATAGCTTGAAGTTGCCTATATTTATCTGTAACATATACCATGGATTGGCACATATTTTTATAAGTATTATATGAGATCACTTTTTCTTTCCATATGTAATTGCTGCAGTAAGTATGGAGCACATGGAGATGACCAATGTCAAATGATACTTTGTAAAGATGCTTGAAACACTTGAACTCACTGCAATACATGTGTCTAGGAAGTTATTAAAGTAGTGTTAGATGTACTACAGTTAATTTATACAATTATCACTTAATCTAAACATAAGATTCTGACCCATTTTAAAAATTGAGGTGAAATTCACATCAGATACAATGAAGTACTATAAAGTATATAATTTGGTGATATTTAATGCATTCAAAATGTGTAATCAGTCTGTAGGTGGTGCTCCATTCTGTAATCTTCCACTCAAGAGGCAGAGGTAGGAGGATCCTAAGTTTGAAATCAGCTTAGGCTAAATAGTAACTCTATCTCATATTTAAAAAATATGAAGACACTACCTCTCTATAATTTCTGATTGTTTTCCTCTCCCCAGAGCACAATGAAATTATGTAATAATCAGAAAAAGTCATCTAATCATCACAATAGATGCAAAAATACCACTGGGGAAAAAATCAACATCTTTTCATGATAAAATTTCTGACAATTCAATTTAGTATTAGAATGCCTACCAAGAGCAATAAGACACGATGCAAACATAGAGGGGATCCAAATAGGGAAAGATGAAGCAAAACTCTTTCTCTTTGCAGATGACATGATCTTGTATTTAAAGAACCCCATAGACTCCACTCCAAAGTTACTCAAGCTGATCTGACACTTTGGCAAAGTAACAGGGTACAAATTAACCCTCAAAAATCAATGCTATTTAAAGTTGCAGAGCTTCTGCAGGGCAAATGACATAGCTAGCAAGATCAATAGAAAGCCCATGGATTGGGAGAAGATCTTTACTAGCCATACAACGGACAAGGGTCTCATATCTAAAATATACTTGGAACTCAAAAAATTAAACCCCCCAACAAATCCTCAAAGAAACAACTGCCCAATAAATAAGTGGGCGAAAGACTTAAAGAGAAGCTTCTCTGAAGAAGAAGGATGGCCAATAGACACATGAAGAAATGTTCAACATCCCTAGCCATAAAAGAAATGCAAATCAAAACAACATGGAGATATCACCTCACCCGTTAGAACGGCAAAAATGAAGAACTCTAACAACAACAGATGCTGGAGGGGATGTGGACAGAAAGGAACCTTACTTCATTGTTGGTGGGAATGTAAACTTGTTCAATCACTTTGGAAAGCAGTATGGAGGTTCCTCAAAAGACTTCACATAGAACTCCCCTATGACCCAGCAATCCCACTTTTGGGCATTTACCCAAATGTTTACAAACAAGACCACACTAAAGCTACCAGCACAACTATGTTTATTGCAGCATTATTTACCATAGCTAAGATATGGAACCAACCCAGATACCCCTCAGTAGATGAATGGATCAAGAAAATGTGGTATATATACACAATGGAATTCTATGCCTCCATCAGAAAGAATGACATTGCCCCATTTGTTAGGAAATGGAAAAACTTGGAAAAAATTATATTAATTGAAGTAAGCCAGGCCCAAAGAAACATAGGTCCCATGGTTTCCCTTATTTGTAATATCTAGTAGATGTATGAGTCAAGCGGGAAAGGTCAGTTAATGTGATGTCAGGAAAATGAACACTTAGATGTGTATTTTAATGTTTTTTTCTTTCATGCATGTGTTTCTAATGCATTTATAAGATTATCTCTTTGTTGCTTTGTATGTCCCTCCCCCACAGTATAACCCCTGCTTTCACTATATTTGATGTCAGTATAACTTGTGGAGGAGATGGGGAAAAACCAGTTGTTTAAGGATACCGGTGGACCTGTTGCAACAATGAGAAGTACAAGTTGTCATGTCCAAAATGAGCTTTACAACGTTGGTGCGGGGGGGGGGGGGGGGAAGGGAGGGAAGGAGAAGGATTGGGATTGGGGGGAGGGGAAGGCTGGGAAGGGATGTGAAGGGTAAACAAAGGAGGAGGCTGCAATGCTTGGTAAGAAATGTACGCATTATCCTGCCCATGTAATTGTAACTCCTCTGTACAGTATGTTCACAAATAAAAAATTAAATTAAAAAAAATCAATGCTATTCTGTTGGTAAGAATGAGAAGAGTGCAGCTGAAATCAGCATTTTCTAATAGCCCCACACAAAATAAAATACCTAGGAGTCAACTAAAGAAGTGAAGGATCTCTATGTTGGAAACTTTAAAAACTGAAAAAGGAAATCAAAGCAGAACTGATGAAGTGGAAAACCTCCCATGCTCCTGGATTGGGAAGATTAACATCGTGAAAATGGCAGTTTTGCCAAAAGCTATCTACAAATTCACTATGATAGCTATCAATATCCCAACTTTATTCTTCAATGAAATAGAAAAAGCAATCCAAAGTTCATATGAAACAATAAAGACCCCTATTAGCAAAACAATTCTTAGCAGAACTAACAGTGCTGGAGGAATATCAATAACAAATTTCAAACTCTAGTATAAAGCCATAGTAATCAAAACAGCTTGGTGCTGGCACAAGAACAGGACCAATGGAATAGAACTGAAGAATCAGAAATGATCCCACAGAGCTATAGCCACCTAATCTTTAATTAGGGAGCTAAAAAAATAGAATGGAAGAAAGATAGCCTCTTCTGTAAATGGTGTTGGCAAAATTGGTTAAACACGTGTAGAAGACTAAAGCTAGATCCTTATATATCACCCTGCATCAGAGTCAAGTCCAAATGGATCAAAGACCTCAAAGTCACAGCAGATACCCTGAAACTATTACAGAAAGGAATAAGAGAAACTCTAGGGCTCCTAGGCAGAGGTTGAACATTTTTTTAATGTTATTTATTGTGAAAATACTATACAGAGTGGTTACAATTACAAGAGCAAGGTAAGGCATACATTTCTTATCAAGTCTTGTTGCCTCCTCCTTTGTTTTTTCCTCTATCATCCCCAGGACTACTTCTCCCCCTCCCCCAACCCTGCCAAAGTTGTAAAGCTCGTTTTTCAACATAGCATCTTGTACATCTCATTTGTTAGGGAATGGAAAGTCTTGGAAATATTAAGTGAAGTAAGCCAGGCCCAAAGAAACATAGGTCCCATGGTTTCCTTAATTTGCAATAACTAGTATATGTCCGAAATTTTCTTAATGAAGACCCAGAAGCACAACAAATCAAGGAAAGGTTGGACAAATCGGATTTCATGAAGCTGCAGAGCTTTTGCATGGAAAAGGACATAGCTAGCAAGATCAATAGAAAGCCCACAGATTGTGAGAAGATATTCATTAGCCATAAAACAGACAAGGACCTCATATCAAAAATATACTTAGAACTCAAAATATTGAATCCCCAACAACAAATCCTCAAAGAAACAACCTCTAAAGACTTAAAGAGAGACTTCTCTGAAGAGGAAATAAGAATGGCCAATAGACACATGAAGAAATCCTCAACTTCTCTAGCCATAAAAGAAATGTGAATCAAAACAACCTTGAGATTCCACCTCATCCCAGTTAGAATGGCTATAATCAAGAAATCTAGTAACAACAGATGCTGGAGGGGATATGGCCAATGGGGAACCCTACTGCATTGGTGGAGGGAGTGTAAACTTGTCAACCACTCTGGAAAGCAGTATGGTGGATCCTCAAAAGACTACACATAGAGCTTCGCTATGACCCAGCAATCCAGCAATCCCACTTTTAGGCATTTACCCAAAGGATCACAAACAAGGCCATACTAAAGCTACCAGCACAACTATGTTTATTGCTGCATTATTCACCATAGTTAAGATATGGAATCAACATAGATGCCCCTCAGTACACGAATGGGTCAAGAAAATCTTTGTCTCTCTCTCTCTCTCTCACACACACACACACACACAATGGAATTCTATGACTCTATCAGAAAGAATAATACCACCCCATTGGTTAGGAAATGAAAAACATATTAAGTGAAGTAAGCCAGACCCAAAGAAACATAGGTTCCATGTTTTCCCTTATTTGCAATAACTAGTATACACCTACAATAATCTTATCAGTGAAACATAAATGGTCAAAAGCTATGTATATATGACCATATAAGATGATGCTCAGGATTTGGAGGAATATGGCAGAGAAGAAGCTGGAGGCTAAACATACTCTCACAAAAAAAGCAGTTTTAGTGTTTTAGTGAACAGTCCTAGGCTAGAAAATCACACCAAGTGTGATATCACTGTACAGAGAGTTTAGCCAGAGTGGGAAAATCCAGGCAAGGAGACAGATCTGAGCACTTGCCAGCAGCCGTGGCTGCCATACCAACAGAAAGTCCCAGACAAAGGCACCAGATGTGGCAGATGAGCAGATTCTACTCATCACCAGCAAGAATTGACTAGGAATAGAGACCTTCATCCTGCAGATCGCAGATCAGAGGTGGCCCAGGAACCAGGACTCTGGCATGAGTAGAACTCTGACATCTTCCCTTCTCAGGGAGCAGAGGAGGGAAGTCTGCCTCTCGCCCACCACTGAAGATCCCCATCTTTGATACTGAAAAAGGCCTGGCTGAGCAGTTAGCTCCAACTCAGGCCTTAGAAGAAAACAAGAGTCATTTAGCAGGTCATAGGAACCTGACCTGACCTGCCTGGCTCAGCTCCACCCAGGGGAAAATCACCCAGCCTAGGCAGAGAAAGCTCCACTCCCAGAGGAGTGACTTTCTTCACTGGGTAAACAGAGCCAGAGGTTGCCCCTCCCAACAGAAGCCTAGACAAACAATTAAAACTCAGTAAATCTGAACCCTGAGAATGGCTCCAGGCTGGGCTCTGTGTGTCAGGAGCTAGCCCCTCAGGGAAAAGCTACTGTTTGTTGAAAGGTCTCAACCCTACCCAGAACCTAGTGGCATCACAGCATCTCCAAACTAGAAGAAACAGCCATCTCCTTCTTTTGTAATACTCAAAGCAGATCTCCCACCCGCCTAACTAGCCACAGAGGACGATCACAAAATCCTGGGTAAAGCAGAGCATTTTTCTGCCTGCTCAAACAAACTGACTGAAGAAACCAATCAAGCCACAGGAAAATCAAACACCACAAGCAGACCAGAGACTCCACCAAGAGACTGTTTATAGATACAGGGGATATAAAGGATCTTCACCTCTCCTCCCACAAAAAATCAATGAACTCCTTTTCTCTACCATTTTTTAATTTTAATTTAAAAAATTGTTTCTATTAATTTTTTCTGTCATAATTTTTACTTTAGGTGTATATGTGTGTGTGTGTGTGCTTTTTCTTTTAATCTCTTTTGACCTTTCAGTCCTTTTTTCATTCTTTCCATTTTTTCTCTCTTTTTTGCATGACTTAATTGCTGTTCTGCTCATCCCCAGATATATACCTGTCAATGATTATTAGACCATATCCCCCATTGTGTGCATAATTAATCCAGAAATTTATTACTCAATTCACAACCTTTTAGGTTTAACTTCTTTAAAAGCTGTATTGTCTCTTTATATCTATATAATTTTCAAGTATTCCAATTTTCCAATTTTAAGAATATTTATTTTTTATTTTTTCATGTTTCATTTCTATCCCTCCCCTCCTTTCATTCTATCCTTTTCTTCCCATAATATAATTTCTTTATACTTACATAATATTTCTTTCACTTTTTAAATTGAAATTTTTGTTTTTCCATTTTTTCTTTCTTTCTTTTCAATCTCTCTCCTATCATTCTGTCCAATTCATTTCCCTCTCCGAGATTAGGACTTGGTTAAATTCACTCTCCTTTTACCTCTCCATATCCCTCTAATCTTATTTTCCCCCACATTTCTCCCTAAACCTAATAATTTCTGGTTTGCCAAATCCTTCTTTGCTGTTCTTAGCCCATTAATCCATAGTTGTTTGTTGAATAGATTGTACCTGTTGAACTAGATTGTATTTGCAGCCATTTTGACTGTGCAACTACAGAACTCTGGTTGGTGCTTGCCTTAAAATAGTATTCTACACAAAATTGGTGTTACTTTCATACCAAATGGGCAGAACAAGCCGGAGAAACACAAGCGAAATGGCAAGTCCAGGTATCTTTCCTCCCACTCATGATAACCAGGTGACAGAACAGTTAATGAATAATCCAGAGGGGAGTTCCCAGAAACCTCTACAAGCACTACTGGTAAACATGGTGAATGAAAAGATTGAAAACCTGCAAAGGACTCAGGGTGAGCATGATAGGGAGCAAGAGGAGGCAGACCAAAGTTTAATCTAGGAATCTAGTGAGTGTGACAAGCTACTCAAAGATTAATACAGGAATTGCGTGAGCAGGCTGTGAACAATCAAAGAGAAATATAGGAATTGCATGAGCAGGCTGAGAACAGTCAAAGAGAAACACAGGAATTGCATGAGCAGGCCAAGAACAGTTAGAGAGAATTACAGGAATTGCGTGAGCATGAGGAAGCTAATCAAAGAGTAATACAGGAATTGTGAGAGTGGGATGAGAATGGACAAAGTTCAATAGATGCATTCATGGAATTCATAAACAGACAGCTGAAAGAATTCAGGGAGACCACAAAGGGAATACTGAGTGGAGCCCGACAGAAGGAATGGGAGTCAAAGGAAACCATAACAATCAACTAGGTAATTTGAGAATAAACACTGAACACCAAATTAAGGAAGTAAGTTCATACAAAATCTAAAACAAAGCTCCAATGAAGAATTTGAAGCCCTTAAAGCTTACCAATTAGAAATAAAAGAGATAAAAAACAAAGTAGAAAGCCTTGACATCAGGTTAGACCATGTAGAAGATCAAATCTACGGGACTGAAGAGAGCTTAGATATTGTAGAGAAAGAACATCCAACTATCCAAGACAAATCCAAGAAATATGATAGATCTATTCAATATCTGGAAGACACCATCTGAAGGACTAATCTGAGGATAATGGGTGTAGAGGAGCAGCTAGAGGCAGAAGTTAATGGTCTAGGAAATTTATTTAACAGGATCCTAGCAGAGAACTTCCCAAACATGCACAAAGATGGGCCTATTCAGATACAAGAAGCTTTTAGAAGCCCAAATAGACCAGACCAGACCAGAACAGGACATCCCACCCTCACATTATAATCCGCACAGGATCAATTCAGACCAAGGAAAGGATCTTTAAAGCTCTCAAGGAGAAAAGATCAATCACCTACAAAGGAAGCCAATGAGAACAACCTCAGATTTTTCAGCAGAAATAATAAAAGCAAGAAGAGCCTAGAATGATGTATGCCATGCCTTAAAGACAAACAACTATCAACCAAGAATACTGTATCCAGCTAAACTCTCCTTCATAACCAAAGGTCAAATAAGAAACTTCCATATCAAAGAAAAAGTGAAACAATATATGTCCTCCAAACCAGCCTTAGAAAAGATACTTAAATATGTACTACACATAGAAAACCAACAAGACCACAATAAAGGCCAAGAAACCGCACCCGAACTGAGAATCCAAGAACCATAGGAAGAACCCAGTTGTCACAGCTCCCAAGAAGGTGGATAACATGGCAGGAACCACCAAACACCTCTCAGTCCTAACTGTGAACCATAACGGACTTAACTCTCCAACAAGAGCAAGGATAAGAAGCACATGGTTATCTCAAGAGATGCAGAAAAAGCATTTGACAAGATCCAACAGCCCTGGAAAAACTAGGAATCCATGGAACATTCCTCAACACAATAAAGACTGTATATGAGAAACCTACAGCCAGCATGATACTTGATGGTGAAAAACTAAAGCCATTTCCTCTTAACTCAGACATGAGACAAGGATGTCTACTTTCTCCACTTCTCTTCTATTTAGTATTAGAATGCCTAGCTACGAGAAGACAAGATGCAAACATAAAAGGGATCCAAATAGGGAAAGATGAAGTAAAACTTTCCCTCTTTGCAGATGACATGATCTTGTATTTAAAGAATCCCATGGACTCCACTCCCGAATTACTCAAGCTGATTTGAAACTTTGGCAAAGAAGCAGGGTATAAAATTAACTCTCAAAAATCAATGGCTTTTCTGTACGTGAACAATGAGAAGAGCGTGTCTGAAATCAGGAAACCAACTCCATTCGTAATAGCCCCACAAAAAAAAATACCTAAGAATTAAATTAACCAAAGAAGTGAAGGACCTCTATGATGAAAACTTTAAAAACCTGAAAAAGGAAATCAAAACAGAACTTAGAAAGTGGAAAAACCTCCCATGCTCCTGGATTGGAAGGATCAACATCATGAAAATGGCAAAGGTTCCCAAGGCTATCTTGGAATTCAATGCAATAACTATCAATATTCCAACCTCATTCTTCAAGAGGCAATCCAAAAATTCATATGGAACAATAAAAGACCCAGAATAGGAAAACTAGTCCTTACCAGAAAGAACAGTGCTGGAGGAATATCAATATCAAATTTCAAACTCTACTCCCAAGCCATAGTAATCAAAAGGGTTTGGTACTGGCACAAGAACAGACCGCAGGACCAATGGAATAGAATTGAAAACCCAGAAATGAACTCACAGACCTATAGCCATCTAATCTTTGATAAGGGAGCTAAAAAACTAGAAAGGAAGAAGGACAGCCTCTTCAGTAAATGGTGCTGGCAAAATTGGTTAACTACTTGTAGAAAACTAAAGCTAGATCCTTATATATCACCCTGCACCAGAATTAACTCCAAATGGATTAAAGACTCCGGAGTTAAAGCAGACATCCTGAAAACATTGCAGGATGGAATAGGAGAAACCCTTGGTCTCCTTGGCACAGGTCGAAATTTTCTTAATGGAGACCCAGAAATATAACAATTCAAAGAAAGGTTGGTTAAATGGGATTGCATGAAGTTGCAGAGCTTCTGCATGTCAAAGGACATAGCTAGCAAGACCAATTGAAAGCCCACAGATTGTGAGAAGATCTTCACCAGCCATACAATGGACAAGGGTCTCATATCTAAAATATACCTGGAACTCAAAAAATTAAATCCCCCACCAACAAATTCTCCAAGAAACAACTGCCCAATAAATAAGTGGGCTAAAGGCTTAAAGAGAAACTTTTCTGAAGAGGAAAGAAGGATGGTCAATAAACACATGAAGAAATGCTCAACCTCCCTATCCATAAAAGAAATGCAAATCAAAACAACCCTGAGATACCACCTTACCCCAGTTAGAATGGCTATAATCAAGAAATCTAATAAGAACTGATGCTGGAGGGGGTGTGGCCAAAAGGGAACCCTACTGCATTGTTGGTGGGAGTGTAAACTTGTTCAACCATTTTGGAAAGTAGTAAGGAGGTTCTTCAAAAGACTCCACATAGAGTTCCCCTGTGACCCAGAAATCCCACTTTTGGGCATTTGCCCAAATGATCACAAACAAGACCATACTAAAACTACCAGCACAACTATGTTTATTGCAGCATTATTCACCATAGCTAAGATATGGAACCAACCCAGATGCCCCTCAGTAGATGAATGGATCAAGAAAATGTGGTATATATACACAATGGAATTCTATGCCTCCATCAGAAAGAATAACATTGCCCCATTTGTTAGGAAATGGAATGACTTGGAAAAATTTATATTAAATGAAGTAACGCCAAGCCCAAAGAAACATAGGTCCCATAATTTCCCTCATTTGCAATCATTAGCATATGTCCGAGACGAGCAGAAAAGGTCAGAAAAGTTGATGTTAGGCGAAATGAACTCCCAACATAAGGACTCAAATTGTTTTTCTTTCTTGCCATTGTTTCTAATATATTTATAAGATGATTTCTTTGTTGCTTTGTATGTCCCTCCCCCATGGTATACCCCTGTTTTCACTGTATTTGATGTTCGTATAATTTGCAGAGGGGAAGGGAAAAAACAAATTATTTAAATCGGGATACAGGTGGACCCTTTGCAACAATTATATGTACAAGATGTTATGTTGAAAAACGAACTTTACAGCTTTGGTGGTGAGGGACAGAGGCTGTAGCTGGGAGGGCAGGGATGGTAAGGGGAAACAAAAGAGGAGGCAATAATGCTTGATATGAAATGAACTTATTACCTTGCTCATGTAATTGTCAACCTCTGTAGGGTATTTTCTCAATAAGAAAAACTTTTTAATAAAAAAAGATGGTGCTCTGCGAAATGAACCCCAAGATGTGGACACGAGGTTTTTTTCTTTGTTGCTGTTGATTTTAATGTGGTTTGTGATTTTTTTGTTTCTTTTGTATGTTCTTCCCCCATGGTATAAACTCTGTTGTGGTTGTATTTGATTCTAGTGCCCTGTAACATGAATATACATTTTTCTAATTTGGGGATAGGAAGGGAAATAATAAAATGCTAAAACAAGAATATAGGTTGACCCATTGTAACAATGACACTATGCTGAAAACAAACTTTAAAACTTCGGGGGTGGGGGAGATGAGGAATTTGGGAGGTGGGAAGGAAAGGGATAGTAGAGGAAAAAAAAAAGGAAGGGGTAACAATGCTCAATAAGAAATGGATTCATTACCTTACTCATGTAGTTGTAACTCCTGTGTACAGTATCTTTACAATAAAAATATTAAAAAAAAAGATAAGCTCAGAGAGACAAATGGCACATGTTCTTGCTGATATGTGGAAATTAGATCTAAAATGCACTGGGATATGATAAATAATGCCAGATTCTAGATAGTTGCACACAGTAAGATCAAAAGAGGAGAGAAACACAAAGGTTCAGTGCTTAAATGCCTCATCATATGTATATACAATAATACACATGCTGAAACAAATTCGAAGATATGGAAAAAAGAGACATGTTTTTACTCCTTTCTTTCTTTCTTTCTTTCTTTCTTTCTTTCTTTCTTTCTTTCTTTCTTTCTTTCTTTCTTTCTTTCTTTCTTTCTATCTTTCTTTCTTTCTATCTTTCTTTCTTTCTTTCTTTTTTCTTTCTTTTTTCTTTCTTTCTTCCTTCCTTTCTTCCTTCCTTCCTTTCTTTCTTTCTTTTTAGTTTTTAGGTTTTAATAAGTCAGTTTTCTTTACCTTATGTATGGTGTATTCAAGTGTACAACTTCAGAAGGGTTGGAGAGAGTACAGAACCTGAGGAAAATGGTAAAAATGTACAGCAGTGGAACCCACTGGACACTGAAGAAAGTGAACTACTGTATGCAACTGGTGGGCAGAGATGGAGGGAGGGTCCTGAAGAGAATGAGGGAGCAGATAACATTGTATGAAAGCAAATGTACTCATTACCTGACTCCTGTAACTGTAATTCCTCTGTACATCATCTCTGTAATAACAAAAAGTAAATTAATTTAAAAAAAGAATTGATGAGAAACTATAGCATGGAGTGTAGAGAGAAGGCTCTGGGCAAACAGAAGAAGCAAAACCCAGAACTGACAACAGGGGGCTATAGTTCCCTAAGATATCCATTTATTTCAGTCTTGGAGTCCTCACTGCCCACCACCACAGGATTTTTGATTCTGCTTTAGAAAAGATGGTCAGGCTCAAGAAAAGCCAATTTTATGTCTGCTTCCTAAAGTGCTTCATGGTTTTCTTTATCCAGGGCAAGAAGTGGGAGGTCTTGGTGAAGACTCCTAGAGGGGCCCCATATTCCCCTCCCTCCTCACCAGAGCAAGTGCCATAGGCCACACTGTTATACTGAGGCCCTCCACCCTGAACCTCCCTGTGGAGAAGAGGGGAAGCACTGAGCTGGTCTCTTCCTTGTCTTACTCTCCCCGCTTTGTTGGAGGATGTTGAGCATGAGATCAGGGTCAGGGTAGATCTTTCTTGATTTCCTCAGTTTCAGGGCTCAAGATTGACCCTGGATTTTTTTCTAGCTCAATCCAGGTGATTCTTTGGGATGACAGGTCCTTTCCACCTTCCATTCCCAATCCACCAGTGAGTGGCCTTAAGACTGGGGATCCCAGGCCACCCAAGCTCTGGGCTGAGGGCATGAGGATAGGGCCACTGTCCTACTCCCAGACATCCCTCAAGTTCCTCTCTCCCTAGGTTTTTTCTATGCGGATATTGGAAATGGTCTTTATATTGTTTGGATCCCACACGCAAATCTTGGTGGTCATGTCAGAGTTTCAGAAGACTGATTTACACTCCTGAGCCTTCTGCCCCATCAGCTCTACCTTTTGCATTGTAGTTGTTAAACTGCTTTTTGGGAACAGCTGTCCACAGACAGCAAAATAGCTTATCTGCCCTGGCTTCACTCCGATTTGCTCCCTGGAAGCTTGAGGGGCTGCATAGCAGAGGTCTGCTTGGCCTTTCTCTGCAACGGATGAGGAAGAAGCAAGAGAGGCCAGTTCAGTAAAGGCCTTCTGGGCCTGGATACCATAATGGTCAAAAATGGGAGACTCTTATTAACCAGTGAAAAAGCTGGAAGTGGCAGTATGGCTTCTGTGGGAGAGCACAAATCTTGTGCATAAAAAGTCAAAGGAGAGCAAAGGTCTTGAATTTAAGCCCAAGTACTGGCACATACACAAAACGAATATCAAGTCTAGTCTATGCAAATTGAATGGCTTGATTGATTTTTTTTTTAACATGAAAACACCATACAGAGGCGTTACAATTACATGGGCAAGATAATGAGTACATTTCTTATCAAGCTTTACTGCTTCCTCCTTTATTTCCCCTTCCCATCCCTTCCCATACACCCCTCCCACCCACTCATGCGATCTTCCCTACTTCCTCCCCCCCACCAAAGTTGTAAAGTTCGTTTTTCGACATAATGACTTGTACATCTCATTGTTGCAATGGGTCCACCTGTATCCCTATTTAAAAGATTTGTTTTTTCCCTTCCCCTCCACAAATTATACCAACATCAAATACAGTGAAAGCAGGGGTTATACCGTAGAGGAGGGACATACAAAGCAACAAAGAAATCAGCTTATAAATATGTTAGAAACAATGACATGAAAGAAAAAAAAACATTTGAATACTTATCTTGGGGTTCATTTCCTTAACATGAACTTCTCTGACCTTTTCTGCTTGACTCAGACAAAAACTAGTTATTGCAAATAAGGGAAACCGTGGGACCTATATTTCCTTGGGCCTGACTTACTTCCCTTAATATAATTTTTTTCAAGTCTTTCTATTTCCTAACAAATGGGGCAATGTCATTCTTTCTGATGGAGGCATAGAATTCCATTGTGTATATATACCACATTTTCTTGATCCATTCATCTACTGAGGGGCATCTGGGTTGGTTCCATATCTTAGCTATGGTAAATAATGCTGCAATAAACATAGTTGTGCTGGTAGTTTTAGTATGGTCTTGTTTGTGATCATTTGGGTAAATGCCCCAAAGTGGGATTTCTGGGTCACAGGGGAACTCTATGTGGAGTCTTTTGAGGAACCTCCATACTACTTTCCAAAGTGGTTGAACAAGTTTATATTCCCACCAACAATGCAGTAATGTTCCCTTCTGTCCACATCCACTCCAGCATTTATTGTTATTAGAGTTCTTGATTGTAGCCATCCTAACTGGGGTGAGTTGGTATCTCAATGTTGTTTTGATTTGCATTTCTTTTTTTTTTTTTTTTTTTGTCGGTTGTGCGGCTTGAACTCTGGGCCTGGGCGCTGTCACTCAGCTCTTCAGCTCAAGGCGAGCGCTCTACCACTGGAGCTACAGCGCCACTTCCGGTTTTCTGGTGGTTTATTGGAGATAGGAGTCTCACGGTCTTTCCTGCCCGGGCTGGCTTTGAACCGCGATCCTCAGATCTCAGCCTCCTGAGTAGCTAGGATTACAGGCGTGAGCCACCAGCGCCCGGCTTGATTTGCATTTCTTTTATGGCTACTGAGGTTGAGCAATTCTTCATGTGTCTATTGTCCATCCTTCTTTCCTCTTCAGAGAAGTTTCTCTTTAAGTCTTTAGCCCACTTATTTATTGGTTAGTTGTTTTTTTGAAGATTTGTTTTTTGGGGATTTAATTTTTTGATTTCCAGGTATATTTTAGATATACCTATATACCTAGATATGGCTAGTGAAGATCGTCTCCCAATTCGTGGGCTTTCTATTGATCTTGCTAGGTATGTCCTTTGCCATGCAGAAGCTCTGCAATTTGATGCAATCCAATTTGTCCAACCTTTCTTTGATTTGTTGTGTTTCTGGGTCTCTATTAAGAAAATTTGGTCCTGTGCCAAGGAGACCTAGGGTTTCTCCTATTTCATCCTGTAATGTTTTGGGAGTGTCTGCTTTGACTCTGAGGTCTTTGATCCATTTGGAGTTGATTCTGGTGCAGTGTTATATATAAGGATCTATCTTTAGTTTTCTACAAGTAGTTAACCAATTTTGCCAGCACCATTTACTGAAGAGGCTGTCTTTCTTCCATTCTATTTTTTTTAGCTCCCTTATTGAAAATTAGATGTCTATAGGTCTGTGAGTTCATTTTATGGGTTTTCAATTCTATTCCATTGGTCCTGCGGTCTGTTCTTGTGCCAGTACAAAGCTGTTTTGATTGCCATGGCTTTGTAGTAGAGTTTGAAATTTGTTATTGATATTCCTCCAGCACTGTTCTTTCTGTTAAGGATCATGTTTGCTATTCGGGGTCTTTTATTGTTCCACATAAATTTTTGGATTGTATCTTCTATTTCCTTGAAGAATGAGGTTGGAATATTGATAGGTATCACATTGAATTCATAGATAGCCTTGGGAAGTATTGCCATTTTCACGATGTAGATCTTTCCAATCCAGGAGCATGGGAGGTTTGGCCACTTTCTGTGAGATTCTTTTTTTTGTTGTTGTTGTTGGTCGTGGGGCTTGAACTCTAGGCTTGGACACTGTCACTGCACTCTTCAGCTCAAGGCGAGCCCTGTACTGTTTGAGCCACAGCACCACTTCCAGTTTTCTAGTGGTTTACTGGAGATAAGAGTCTCACAGACTTTCCTGCAAGGGCTTATTTTGAACCGTGATCCTCAGATCTCAGCCTCCTGAGTAGCTAGGATTACAGGCATGAGCCACCGGTGCCCAGTGGTTTTGTCAGTTTCTAAGTTCTGTTTTGATTTCCTTTTTTAGGTTTTTAAACTTTTCATCATAGAGGTCCTTCACTTCTTTGGTTAATTTAATTCCTAGGTATTTTATTTTTTGTGAGGCTATTACAAATGGAATTGCTTTCCTAATTTCAGCCACACTTTTCTCATTTTTGGCATACAGAAAAGCCATTGATTTACTTTTATTTTTATTTTTATTGGTTTTTTTTATTATTTATATTTTAAAGGCCTGGGAAAATCCTGAGAAAGAAGCTGGGATAGAGCTGGGAAAGTTCTGGGAAAGAGATTTGGGAAAGAGCTGGGAAAGAGAGTGAAAAGAGCTGGGAAAGAGTTGGGAAAGAGGTGGGCAAAGCATGGAAAGAGAGCTGGGAAAGAGAGAGAACTGGGAAAGAGAGAGAGGGAGAGAACTGGGAAAGAGAGAGAGGGAGAGAGCTGGGAAAGAGCAAGCCAATGATTTATGAGGGCTCATTTTATACCCGGCTAGTGTGGGCTTGATTGATTTATGCTCGAGTTGTTTAGCACTTGCAGAACTGAGGTGGAGTCTGTCTTACCCTGTTACAGTGCCTGGGAATAGCAAAGGGTTTTCCTCTCAAGAAATACTGGTTGCCGTTTGTCTGTGATGGGATGATCAGTCTCTAATAGTACTCATCCACCAAGTAATCACTGTTTAGTATTCAGAGAGCCAAGTCTCTGTGTCTCAGGGGCCACAGTGACATTTTCTATAAAAATTGCAAATGAATTATCTTGGTACTCTCACCAGTGTGAAGATAGAAGGAAAGTCATAGAAGGAAAGCATGGGTCCTAAACAGCGTCATCCCAATTATGTTCAAGGTATATATGCTTAAATATGCTAATGACTGCGTTCCTTGGTACAATTATCAGTTATTCAACTTTTTCAGTTATTACTTGTTTGATGTTTTAGGATGCATATATATATGCATATATTATCTTTATATACTCTTTATCTACTCATGTATTGATTGGGAGTGATTTCATAACTTGGCTACTGTGATTGATCCTGCAATAAACATGGGTTTACAATAAAAATATAGTATACTAACTTTGTAGTAAACTGATTTTAAGTCTTTTGGGTACTTAGAATGAGGGAGGGGAGACATTGTTTAAAAGGCAATTACTCATTACCTGAATCATGTAACTGTAACCCCTAGGTACATCACTTTACAATGAAATTTAAAACAATCTTTTGGGTATAGACTGAGCAATGGTATTGCTAAATTGTGTGGCTCTTATAACTTTAGTTTTTGTTTTTTGAGGACCCACCATATTGATTTCCCTAGTGGCTGGAAAAAAGAAAAAGAGAAAGGAGACATGAAATGCAAATTGTCTTTAACTTTCCCTCAGAACCAATGAGCTAAGAGTTTCTCCATCACTAGAGAAGGCAAAAGTTAGACAAGAGCAGACAGTGGGAAGAGTGAATGGGTAGCAATGGAACCACAGGAAGGGACTATACCCATGTTCATACTTTCACCTTATTCTTGTCTGTAGTTTTACTTTTTTTTCTAAAGATAGATTGCATTTCATATCTCCTTTCTGTTTTTTAAATTTTTTAATGTGAAACTCTGTATTATTGATTTGCTATGCTATTGGGTGGTGATATTTCACCATGTGTCTGATTAAAGTTGTCTAACTTGTCAATCTTAGGTTGGTGATTTTGTGTGTGGCCCAGCTTTTCTATTACACTGATAGAAAAGACACCAAGGGGAAATGGTCTCAGTTGCAAGTAACACACAGACACAGACGCAGATACACACACACACACACAGACACACACACAGATATACACATACACACACATACATGCACACACACACACACACACACACACACACACATGCACACACACACATAGTGGAAATTTATTCATCCATCAGGAAGAATGATATTGTAGAAGTCATTTGCAGGGAAATCGATGGACCCAGGGAAAATTATGTTAAGTGAAGGAAGTCAGGCTCAGAGAGACAAAGGATGCACATTTTCTCTAATATTTGCAAGTTAAATCAAAATTATAACTATATATATAAACATATTTACACAAATGGGATAAATTATGGCATATTTAGGGAAAAACTGATGTATGGTATATGCAGGGAAGGATTGCAATAGTGTAATTCCTTTGAACAATTATCATAAAGTTTAACACATTGTTGTGGGGGAGCAGTGAGGCCAAGGAGAGGGGGCCAGACAAATGGATAGAGAAAGGGTGGGTGAATGCAGTCATGGTATTCAAAGTACTTATGAGAAAATGGAACCAGGTAATTTGAGGGGACAGGTGAAGCTGAGATAGGTGTGAGGGGCAATAACAGAAGAGGTGACACTGATCAAGATGCATTGTACTCATAGCTGACATGTTGTATTGAAACCCTTTTGTACAATTACTTAAAGATAATTAAAAATATTGAAAAGATATTTTAAAACATAGAACTCTTTCCTCAAGGTAAATGCAACATTTAATGCAATCTGCATGTGACTTCGTAACATTTAAAAATATTATTTTTGTTTAGCATTGGCACTTCTCTTTTTTTTGCTCCAGTAAAGGAACCAAATCCTTAGCTTATATTACATGTAGGGATTTTTTTTCAGCTCCCAATCAAAAGCTTTGTAACACCCACTGCTCTTCCCTTGTACAAGTGCAAGATAGTTATGAGATTGTTTTATAACCTGATTTATGCCCAAGCTGAGGATGGACATGCCTTTGAAAGTTACATGATTCCAAAGGAAGACTTACTCCATTTCACAACAGTGTGTGTTGTTTATATTTAAGAGAAAAAGGCATTAACCCAGAGCTACAACTTACGTTCAACTGTTAGGTAATGACATGACCTTGAAGCTAGGATTGCTAAGAATACTTGGTAAAGTGAACCCAATATGGAAATATCATTATGTAACAAAAAGTCACACACTCTATCATGTAGCCTCCAATCTGAGAACTGCCTAAAGATAAGAAGTAGAGGTAATCAGATACTATGGATATAGCAGTAATCATAATGGTGTTTCTCCATTTCTTCAGATCCCACCCCTTGATTCAATTTTGATTCTGAAAAGGCAGAAGCTGCAGTAATGACAACAATTATGCTTCTGAACTATCCAAATAGATGGATATATCTATTTTGACTTGAATCAGTACAATAACATTCATGTAAACAAATAAAAGAAAGTTGCTCTAGTTATCTTCTTCCCTGTCTGCTGCTCTTTTCCTTAAGTAACAAGGATGCTGTGATGGCTAGTTAGCAACTTCTCATTAAAGACTAGATGAGGGCTGGGAAGGTGGTTCAGTGGTAGAGCACTTGCCTTGCATGCATGAGGCCCTGGGTTCTATTCCCCAGCACCACATAAGCAAAAAGAAAAAAAGCTGGAAGTGGCGCTGTGGCTCAAGTGGTAGAGTGCTAACCTTGAGCTGAAGAGCTGAGGGACAGCACCCAGGCCCAGAGTTCAGGCCCCAAGACCGGACCATCCCTACCCCCCCAAAAAAAAGACTAGATGATTAATGTCATTTCTAAATCTCAGATATGCTTTCAATTGTTTTAGGATAACATTTATAATAACTATAACCATAAGACGATAATACTTCATTCCCATGGGATGCCCACCTAGATCCAGGCCTGAGTGGGCCAATCTGAGAGACAGACTTAAACAATGTGGAAAGGCTTCAATGTCCCAGTTTCATTTGTGTCTGTTATTGTGTTCACTTTATAACCCAAGGCATGGTGCTTAGTAACTGCTCAATGACTATATGTTTACTAATTGTTGAAAAAGAGTTGTATTTTCTATTTCTCCTGCTCCTTTGTACTTAAGAGACTGATCCAGACCAGGAGGCTAGCAAGGAATTTTAGCCTAGAGACCAGCAGTGACTGAGAGAATCAGGATGCTGAAAGAGATATCCAGGGGACTCTGAACATATGGGGGACACTAAGCTGAATGTGAGAAGCTGCACTGGCACTGCTGAAATCACCAAGTCAAGTGCTCTGGAGAGACCCTGATAGTCCTGTCCAATATGGGTCTTGCATGATGTCAACACTGACCTGGTTCTTGTGAAGTTCTTCTCAAACAGATTATAAGCCGGGTTAGTACCCCAGTGATGAGGGCATAATTAGACCCTACAGTAGGGCTTTGAGTGTCCTAGAGAGAAGTGGTAAGAGGAAGGGAGTTGCTCATATCAGCATGGTCTAGAGAAGACAGGTATTGATACACTCAAAATTCTTAAGTAAAGATGGAGAATAAAGGAGATGGGAAGCTGGATGCCAAGCTTGGCCCTGATCTCAGAGGAAGACAGAAAAGGAAACTAATTCCAGATGAGAAATAGGAGCTGCTCAATGAACCCTTCCCAACTTTTGCCATTTGTTTCAGAAAGGAAATACCTTGCTCAGTATGGCTCATTCCCAGCTCAGTGGGGTGTCTCAGCAGGGACCTCAGCCATGCCTGCTTCATCTCCAGGACTCTTGGTGTTAGTCCCTTTTCCTCTGCCATGTAAATACAGTGGGAGGTAAGGAATTCACCTTGAACCCTGCAGAAACAGCTCTCTCAGCTTTATCTTTTTTATTTCTCAACACCAATCAGAAGGCAGTGCCTGGGGAGACAGTGGGTGAGAAGGAGCTGGGTAATAGCTTTGCATAGGGCTTTGGGAAGGTGTGGAGGAATGAAGGAAGAAGGGAAGATAGAAAACTGAATTGTGCCATTGGCCTGCTAGCCCAGAGTTGGTTCCTGTGGATGAAGGCCAATGAATAAGAGACCAGCTTTCACACTGAACCAAGAGACATTTATTTAGTTGTTGGCATCTTGCCTGGTACAATTCCAGCTTCAGCTCAAAGAAAGATGGTCAGTTATTGGGAGGGGGATGCATGTTACTCTGCCTCTTGTGGTTGGTAGCGTTTCATGTTTTTCTCTATCCAATGTGAGAACTTTGAGATCTTGGTGCAGGCTCGTGGAGGTGTCCCATTAGCTTTTCCATAGGAGATAATGCCTTGGGCTACATTGTTACACACGAGGGGACCTCCTGAGTCTCCCTGTAATAGAGAAGGAAGAGGACTGAGTTTGTGATCCTTCTGGCTCTGGCCTCCATGCCAACTGGGACTCCAAGAGGACTGGGACTCCAAGAGGATACCCCAAGAGTCTTCTGAAAGATGACTGATTGATACTGTCTGATGGTAGAAAATCAGAGACCAGAGCAGGTCCCTGCAAGGCCCTAAGCTGCTAAGTACTGCCCATGGTATTGTTACTGGTTCAGGACAGCCTCTATCATCTCCTGATGAAGGTGTGAGATAAATTGGCCCCAGGCCACTGTGTAAGGACATGGAAGCAGGAGGAGGATGGGCCAACTGAGCAAAGGTGAGTGCTAGTTCTGGGAAGCCATCTGAGAGAAATTGCTTCAGACTGAGGGAACACAGATTCTAAAAGCCTGTGCCCTGAGATTGGGCATCTTACTATAAACTCCTGCCTCCAGGGGGCAGTATTCACAGAGACCCCTTGGTGAGAAGCACAGGTCCTTGTGATTTGTGGAATACAACCCTCCTCTTTACCCAGGGAGAAATCACAGACTGATATGCAAAGAAGTTCCTCCTTTGGGTCTCCAGGTTCTGGATTTTCCCCAAACGCCCCTCTTCTCAGAGCCTGGAGATATAGATGACCAAATCTTACCTTAAAGGAAGACCTTTTCATCTTTGGGTCTCCCACGCAGATCTGACTGACACTGTTATAGTAACCTTCTAAGTGGGACTCACACATTTGGTCTTCCTGCACAGTTAGCTCCACCTCTTGCAGTGTGTTTGAGCATTGGCCACTTGGGGTCATCCGTCCCCAGCCAGCCACATCGCACACCTGTCCTGGCTTTACATGGGACCTGCCATTGGGCAGCTTGATGAGCTTCACGGCTGTAGTCAGCTTGGCTTTTCTCTGCAGCTGATGGGAGAGGAGCAAGAGAGTCCAACTGACCAATGGCCTTCTGGATCTAGATTTTCATGATGATCAGAATAGAAAGGAGGGATGGGAAATGTCCTAGAAAGAGAGGCTTGTCCTGTAGGAAGGAGATAGAAGCAGCAAGGAAGTATGACTTACCTGTAATAACATGATATCATTGGAGTGATTGTCAGTATTATAGCCTGGGTGGGGGATGTGTTTTTTCACAGGGATGACCTGCTGGGTCTTCTCCCGTTCCTTGATGTTGTGGGCACCGAGGGTGACATTTGTTAAGCTGCACAGAGTGCACAGTGTGGTTAGATGATGGGGAGCAGAGGAGATACAGCCCAAGAAGTATTAAGAGTAGGCTACAGAGAGTAGGGCTGGGCAGTGGCTGAGGGAAAATGGAGGAGAGAGGAGTGATTGAACCTCACTGCTTCTTAGCTGTTGAAGTAGACTTCTGGAGCCATTGGTAACTGTACCAGAGTACAACCACTTTATTTTGTTTGTCATGGGGCTTGAACTCTGGGCTTGGGCGCTGTCCCTCAGCTCTTCAGTTCAAGGCAAGCACTACCACCTGAGCTACAGTGCCACTTCCAGTTTTCTAGTGGTTTATTGGAGATAAGAGTTTCACCACCTTTCTTGCCTGGGCTGGATTTGGACCACAATCCTCAGATCTCAGCCTCCTAAGTAGCTAGGATTATAGGCATGAGCCTCTAGTGTCCAGCTTCACAATCAGTTTAATTTCCACTGTATTACCAACCTAGTTCTAATTATCACATGCTTTGCTACTCAGAGATGTTTCTGATACCAATTTGCTGTCCTTTCCCAGGAGGTCTTGCTTAGCCCTCTTCCTTATCCTCAAAGAATTCATATTCTGCATATGTATTTTCAGAAGCCCAGGGAGCTTCCTGGACAGAAGATGGGTTCTCTAAGGAGCATCTAAGGAGCATCTACAGAAAACCTGGGGTTTTCCCCTGTTCCTTACCACCCTAAACAGTGAGCAGCTGTCATCACAAAGTCCTCTCGGATCAGGAAGCCACCGCACTTCTTCCAAGAATCCCCATCGAAGTATTCAAGATAGGCCATGTAAGGGCGGGAGTGGGGCTTGGCCTCATGTCCCCCGATGATTTCCCCTGAAGAAAAGTGTGTCTCATTATGTGTACCTCTGAGTTCACCTTGATGGCCCTGTCCTGCTGATCATTTGGGAAGCTGAGATGACCTGCAATTGGGAAGGGGTTAGACAAGAAACTTCACATTCCTCCTCTGGAAAAAGAAAGAAAAGCAAGTCTTGGGCTATAAACCCTTTTTCCAGGTATAGCTGCACTGCGCATAACTTTTTCAAATCCCTAGGACTCCTTATAAATCTCTCCTGGTTTTTCTGTGTTCAAGATATTTTCTAAGACCCTCCTGAGTTCTGCAATGTCTAAAATGGAGCTTCTTTCTAGTGCCCAAGATTTTAATTTAAATCCAGATGTTGTTATGTCCTATTTCCTAGGCCTTGACATGCAGTGAACACCCAATAAATGTTTGCTGGCTTCACTGGGGAATGGCTCCACTTAGTGTCCTGATCAGATTGGTAGGGCAGTGCTGGTGGTATTCTGAAAAGCAGAGAAGTGGGAGTCAGACAGAGTAGGTCCTACTTGGAAGTTAATGGGTCACCAGAGGACTGGGAATAAGAACAGAGGCAGAGAAAAGGATGAGTTGCTTGGGAGTGAGCAAAGACAAAAAACAAAAGCAAAAACAAAACAGTGACCAATTCTAGGGTAACTGAGCTCTGGGGTTGCCTGTGAAGCAGTTGCTGAAGAGAGCAATCACCTCATTCCAGACACAGAAGCCACACATAGTATCTCCTGAGCTCCAGGATATTTCCCTATTTCCTCCTTTCCAAATTCCCACTATACTCTGTCATGCCCTTTAGCTTACTTTCAAGGTGATAAGGGTGGGCCTTAGGGAAGACTAAGAGAACAGTGTCTCCCAGCCCATTCTTGCTGATAGGTCATCCAGTGTCATACTAGGGCTTCTATGGTAGTATTGGAACTGAGATCCAGAGTGTTTGTAATAGGTGGATCCACGGTATGCAGAAGACACAAAAATTTGTTCCTGCTGTGGGATGAGTTTGGTCCTCTGAGTTGGGGTGGTCACTCACCTGTCTTTGCTCTGGGGGGCAGACAGAAGGCCAACAGGAACAGGAGAAGCTGCATCCTCCCAGGAAGGCTGCTCAGGCCTCAGCTTCTAGAACTGCATCTGGAAATTGCTTCCTTTTAACCTCTAGCAGAGGAAGTAGGTGGAGTAGGGTCAGAGTCCATGTGATTCATTGTAGAAGGGTTTCTATGAAGTCCACCTACCCCTGGCCCCTCCTGCCTTTGCTTGATAACGTTTTTCTGAGTGGTTGTGTGAGAATCACACACTGACCACATTGGTACCCACCGCTGGAGGATGCAGAGACAGCCACCTGTTCCTGCCCAGGCAGGAATCCAAGAGTATGAGGTGGGGACTGCAGGATGTGGTTTTGACCGGTAGAGGTATAGGAGCCTGAGTAACCCATGTTTTCAATGCTGTGCTGTGAAATCTAGGAGTGTAGTTTCTGTGTGCTCATTGCTATAGTTGTGTCCATTTTCCTCAGGGAGCTGACAATCTTTTAGGGGTGGTAGAGATGCTAGAAACCAGAGTACAGTTTGGGGAAGGCCATGGTGCATGGCCATTGTGCATTAAACTGTGTCATCATAGCTTCCTCACAAGGGAGTTTAATTGTTTTATTCTTATGTACAGAGGGTTTACAGTTAGATGAGTTAGGTAAAGAGCACATTTACTTTTGGACAATGTCACCCCTTCCTTCCCTCTCTCTCACAGGGAATTTTAAACATCTCTGATTTAATTGCAAGTGATTATGATTACAAATTATGATGATGTAGTCGATCTCTCTTTTCAATGCTTTTAACAAAAGTTTTGTACTTGAACTTTATTGAACCGAATTAGCAAATTTTGTGCTGACTTCTAAATGTTCAATCTAGTGACTAGTATAAGTTTGGGGGCACTTCTACATCTTTAGGAAGGCTGGAGTCAGACTCACCCAAACTACCTGAAGTACCTGAAGGCTGATTTTCCAAAAGACAATCAGGTTACTAAATTGATGCCTTGTGTCATGAGAAAGCAGGCCATGCAGCTAAAATTCAGCAATTGTCCTTTAGTATTGTCTATATTCTGTTCAGAGAGCCACACACAGTGAGCTCAAAATAAGCATTTCTAAACACCTGTGCTGATGTTCTTACTGTAATGGAAGTGAAGGATTGTGTTCAATTCTGTGAAAAGAACAACTAAATACAATTGACCCTAAAAGCATGGGTCCTTTTCCCCAGATCTATGCTGTTGAAAAATCCATGTATAATTTCCAAAATTTATGTATGAATAGCTTCAAGTTGTCTATTGTTATCTGTAACATATACCATATATTTTTATAAGTATTATATGAGATCACTTTTTTTTTGCATATGTAATTGCTGCAGCAAGCATGGAGCACATGGAGAAGATCAGTGTCAAATGACACTTTGAAAAGATGCTTGAAACACTTGCACTCACTGCAATACATGTGTCTAGGAAGTTATTAACATAGTCTTAGATGTACTACAGTTAATTTATACAATTATTACTTAATCTAAACATAAGATTATGACCCATTGTAAAAATTGAGGTGAAATTCACATCAGATACAATTAACTACTATAATGTATATAATTTGGTGATATTTAGTGCATTCAAAATGTGTAATCATTCTGTAGGTGGTGCTACATTCTGTAATCTTCCACTCAAGAGGCAGAGGTAGGAGGATCCTAAGTTTGAAATCAGCTTAGGCTAAATAGTAACTCTATCTCATATTTAAAAAATATGCAGACACTACCTCTTTAGAATTTCTGATTGTTTTCCTCTCCCCAGGACACAATGAAATTATGTAATAATCAGGAAAAAGTCATATACCCATCACAATAGATACAAAAATACCACTGGGAAAATTTTATGATAAAATTTCTGACAATTCAATTTAGTATTAGAATGCCTACCGAGAGCAATAAGACAAGATGCAAACATAGAGGGGAAACATAGGAAAGATAAAGTAAAACTCCTCCTCTTTGCAGATGACATGATCTTGTATTTAAAGAACCGCATAGACTCCACTCCAAAGTTACTCAAGCTGATCTGACACTTTGGCAAAGTAACAGGGTACAAATTAACTCTCAAAAATCAATGGCTATTCTGTTGCTAAAAGGAGAAGAGTGCAGCTGAAATCAGCATTTTGTAATAGCCCCACACAAAATAAAATACCTAGGAGTTAACTAAAGTAGTGAAGGATCTTTATGTTGGAAACTTTAAAAACTGAAAAAGGAAATCCAAGCATAACTGAGGAAGTGGAAAAACCTCCCATGCTCCTGGATTGGGAAGATTAACATCGTGAAAATAGCAATATTGCTAAAGGCTATTTACAAATTGAATAGGATACCTATCAATATGCCAACTTCATTCTTCAATGAAATAGAAGAAGCAATCCAAAAATTCATATGGAACAATAAAAGACCCAATTAGCAAAACAATTGTTAACAGAAAGAACAGTGCTGGAGGAATATCAATACCAAATTTCAAACTACTACAAAGCTAAAGTAATCAAAACAGCTTGGTACTGGCACAAGAACAGACCTCAGGACCAATGGAATAGAACTGAAGATTCAGAAATGAACCCATAGACCTATAGCCATCTAATCTTCGATAAGGTAGCTTAAAAAACAGAATGGAAAAAAGACAGCCTCTTCAGTAAATGGTGCTGGCAAAATTGGTTAATCACCTGTAGAAGACTAAAGCTAGATCTTATATATCACTCTGCATCAGAATCTAGTCCAAATGGATCAAAGACCTTGGAGTCAAAGCAGACACCCTGAAAACATTACAGAAAAGAATAGAAAAAACTCTAAGGCTCCTTGGCAGAGGTTGAAATTTTCTTAATAAAGACCCAGAACTACAACAAATCAAGGAAAGGTTGGACAAATGGGATTTCATGAAACTGTAGAGCTTCTGCATGGCAAAAGACATAGCTAGCAAGATCAACAGAAAGCCCAGGGATCATTAGCCATACAACAGACAGGGTCCTCATATTCAAAATATTCTTAGAACTAAAAAAATTAAATATCCAACAACAAATCCTCAAACAACCACTAAAGACTTAGAGACCTCTCAGAAGAGGAAATAAGAATGGCCATGAAGAAATGCAGGCACAAGCAATGAGTTTCTCAATAGGATTCCAATAGTTTGGGAAATAATAGCAAAAACTTACAATGAGATTCTCAAATTAAAAAGCTTCTCAACAGCTAATAAAGCAATTAACAGAGTGAAAAGATATAGAGTGGAGAAAATTTTTCCAAATATTATTGGACAAGGGATTAATATCCAGAATATATAAAGAACTCAAAGAATAAAATAGCAAAAACTACAAATAATCCAAACAACAAATGGTCAAATAAAATAAACAGTTCTCAAATGAAGAACAGGTGGCTAAAAGTACATTAAACATCTTTAGCTTTGTTAAACCATCAGATAAAATGAGATTCTATTTCATTTCATCAAGCAATCCAAAATCCAGCTGGTTGCCAGCTGCTGTAACCTGTAATTCTGACTACCCAGGAGGCTGTGGTCTGAAGATCTTGGCTCAGTGCCAGCCAAGGCAGACAAATATGAGAGATTTCTATCTCTCAGATTATCATTATTCCTTTTTCCAATTAACCAGCAGAATATTAGAAATGGAGGTAAAGCTCAAGTGATAGAGTGCATACCTAGTAAGGGTAAGGCCCCGAGCTCAAACTCCAGTACTACAAAACAAACAAAACAAAACAAATCCCAACCCCCCAAACCAATCCCCAGACCATTTTTTTCCTTAAAAAAATTGACCATACTTCAAGCGGAATTAACTGACATCTACCGAGTATTTCACCCTAAAACAACACAGTACACATGCTTCTCAGCAGCTCACGGAACTTTCTCCAAAATAGACCATATCATAGTTCATGCAAGGAACTTAAGCAAATACAAAGGGATCGACATAATCCCCTGTATCCTATCTGACCACAGTGGAATCAAGCTAGCTCTCAATAACAAAGCATACCGCAGAAATTTCTCCAATACATGGAAATTGAACAGCACACTCCTTAACAATGCCTGGATAACAGAAGAGATCAGAGAAGAAATAAAGCATTTCCTACAATTCAATGAAAATGAAAACACCTCACAAAGAAACTTGTGGGACACAGCAAAAGCAGTCCTGAGGGGCAAATTTATTGCCCTCAGTGCCCACATCAAGAGAATGGAGACAGACCAAGTAAATAATCTCATGTTGCAATTAAAACAGCTAGAAAAACAGGAAAAAATGGGACCTAAAGCTACTAGAAGAAGCCAGATAACCAAATTAAAAGCAGAGATTAACCAATTAGAAAATCAGAAAACCATAACCAAAATAAACCAAACAAAAAGCTGGTTCTTTGAAAAAATAAACAAAATTGATGGCCCATTGGCTAGATTAATTAAAAAAAGAAGAGAGGAAACCCATATTAATAGGATTAGGGATGCCACGGGAAACATCACCACACGTACCCAAGATATCCAAACAATTCTAACAGACTACTTTCAAAAGCTATACTCTCTAAAGGAAGAAAATCGGGCAGAAATGGATGCATTTTTAGAGAAATACAAGTTGCCCAAACTGAGCAAAGAAGAAGTTAACCAATTAAATAAGCCAATATCCTATAATGAGATACAGGAAGCTATCAAAAGTCTTCCAACAAAAAAAAGCCCAGGAGCAGATGGATTCACAGCAGAATTCTATAAGACCTTTAAACAAGAACTAATACCCATACTCCTCAAGCTCTTCAGAGAAACAGAGAAGGAAGGAGCTATCCCAAACTCATTCTACGAAGCCAATATCACACTCATCCCCAAACCAGGCAAAGACCCAACCAAAAAGGAGAATTACAGGCCAATCTCCTTGATGAACACAGATGCAAAGATCCTTAACAAGATTCTAGCTAACAGAATCCAGAAACACATAAAAAAAATAATTCATTATGACCAGGTAGGCTTCATCCCAGAGACACAGGGATGGTTTAACATATGTAAGTCAATAAATGTAATCCAACATATCAACAGAGCCAAGGTCAAGAATCACATGATTATCGCTACAGATGCAGAAAAGGCCTTTGACAAAATTCAACATTCATTCATGCTAAAAGCTCTGGAGAAAATAGGAATAGAAGGAACATTTCTAAAAACAATAAAAGCCATTTATGACAGACCAATAGCCAATATTATACTTAATGGGGAAAAGCTGCAACCAATTCTCCTAAAATCAGGAACAAGGCAAGGATGCCCACTGTCTCCACTCCTCTTCAATATAGTCCTAGAACCCTTAGCCAGGGCAATAAGGCAAGAAAAAGACATTAAAGGGATCCGCATAGGGAAAGAAGAAGTTAAACTATCCCTTTTTGCAGACGACATGATACTATACCTCCACGATCCCAAAAACTCCATCCCCAAACTCTTAGAAATCATAAATCACTTTGGCAAAATAGCAGGATACAAAATAAACCCACAAAAATCAGTTGCCTTCCTATACACTGATAATGTACAGGAAGAGAGGGAAATAAAGGGAGCAACCCCATTCACAATAACCTCCCGAAAAATAAAATATTTAGGAATTAACCTAACCAAAGATGTAAAAGAACTATTTAATGAGAACTATAAAAAGTTAAAGAAAGAAATTGCAGAAGACACTAGGAAATGGAAAGACCTCCCATGCTCCTGGATAGGCCGACTTAATATAGTAAAGATGGTAATACTTCCAAAACTAATATACAAATTCAACGCAATTCCTATTAAAATCCCAATGACGTACATCACTGAAATACAGAAAACAGTCCAAAAATTCATATGGAACAACAAAAGACCTAGAATAGCCAAAACAATTCTAGGGGATAAAGACAATATGGGAGGGCTATCCATGCCGAACTTCAAACTCTACTACAGAGCTATAATAACAAAGACAGCATGGTACTGGCACAAAAGCAGACCCGAAGACCAATGGAACAGAATAGAAGATCCAGAAATAAATCCACAGGCCTACAGCCAGCTGATATTCGACAAAGGAGCCAAAGACATACAATGGAAGAAACACAGCCTCTTCAACCGCTGGTGCTGGGAAAACTGGGCAGCCACATGCAGAAAACTAAAAGTGGACCCCAGCCTATCACCATGCACCAACATCAACTCAAAATGGATTAAAGACCTTAACATTAAACCTGAATCTCTGAAACTACTGCAGGACAGAGTAGGAGAGACACTTGAACTAATAGGCACAGGAAGGAACTTCCTGAACAGAGTCCCAGGGTCACAACAAATTGGAGAGAGACTCGACAAATGGGACTACCTTAAAATAAAAAGCTTCTGCACAGATAAAGCTATCGCAACCAAGCTAGAAAGACAACCAACTAATTGGGAAAAAATATTTACCAGCAATATATCAGACAAGGGGTTAACATCCTGTATATACAGGGAACTCAAGAAACTAATCCCTCCCAAACCCAACAAACCAATTACTAAATGGGCAAGGGAACTAAAGAGGGACTTCTCAAATGAAGAAATAAAAATGGCAAAGAAACACATGAGGAAATGTTCATCATCCCTGGTGGTGAAGGAAATGCAAATAAAGACAACCCTGAGATACCACCTTACCCCAGTCAGAATGTCCCACATCCACAAATCAGCCAACGACAAATGCTGGAGGGGATGTGGAGAACGAGGAACGCTATTACACTGCTGGTGGGAATGTACACTCATACAACCACTTTGGAAAGCAGTCTGGAGGGTCCTTAGAAAGCTAAAGATTGACCTCCCTTACGACCCAGTCATACCACTTCTAGGCATCTACCCTGAACAACAGGAACCAATATACAAGGACACGTGCACCTCCATGTTTATTGCAGCACTGTTCGCAATAGCTAGGATATGGAAACAACCTAGATGCCCCACCACAGATGAATGGATCCAAAAATTGTGGTATCTATACACAATGGAATATTATGCAGCCATTAGAAATGACAAAATAATGGCATTTGCAGGGAAATGGATGGAGGTAGAAGGAATCATGTTGAGCGAGGTAAGCCAAGAACGAAGAGACAAACAGTACATGGTCTCCCTGATAAGTGGATGATAAATCCAAAATGTTAGGTGATATGACAAAACTAACAGGACTTAAGAAACAAAGAACTCCCACTCATCTGGTTGAACCACTACTAAATATCCCCATGCTGCTGATCACATATATGGTATATAACATATGAGCACCGTTATATATTACAGACTGTGATAGACAATTTGCTCCAGGAAAGTTAGAATGAACTTGTGACTTTAAATGAGCATCATTATTCCACAATACTGTGAATTTCCGGAAATTAAGTAATCACTTAATCACAATCAAAAAAAAAAAAAAAAAAGAACCTTGGGGAAGGGAGGGAGGGAGGGGATGGTAGGGGGAAAACAATGGAGGGGGTAACAATGTTCAAGAGGAAGTGGAAGTGTACTCATTACCTCACTCATGTAACTGTAACCCTCTGTATAGTATCTTTACAATAAAAAAAAAATTGAATAGCCTTGTTTGTGGTCATTTGGGTAAATGCCCAAGAGTGGGATTGCTGGGTCATAGGGGATCTCTATGTGTAGTCTTTTGAGGAACCTTCATACTGCTTTCTAGAGAGGCTGAACAAGTTTGCATTTCCACCAATAGTGTAGTAGCGTTCCCCTTTGCCACATCCTTGTCACCATCTGTTGTTATTAGATTTCTTGATAATGCCCATTCTAACTGGGGTTTGGTGGAATCTCAAGGTTGTTTTGATTTGCATACTTTTATGGCTAAAGATGTTGAACATTTCTTCATGGATCTATTGGCCATTCTTATTTCCTTCAGAGAAGTTCTCTCTTTAAGTCTTTAGTCCACTTGTTAATGGGGATGGTTGTTTTTGAGGATATTTTTTGGGGGAAATTTAGTTTTTTGAGCTGTAAGTTTATTTTAGATATGAGGCCCTTGTTTGTTGTATGGCTTGTAAAGATCTTCTCCCCGTCTGTGGGCTTTCTATTTATCTTGCTAGCTATGTCCTTTGCCATTCAGAAGCTCTGCAGTTTAATGCAGCCCCATTTATCCAACCTTTCTTTGATTTGTTGTGATTCTGGGTCATTATTAAGGAAATTTTGACCTGTGCCAAGGAGCCCTAGTATTTGACCTATTCCTTCAGGCTATATAAACCTACCCTCACAAACATGTTCATTGCAGCATTATTTACCATAGCTAAGATGTGGAACTGACCCAGATGCCCCTCAGTAGATGAATGGATCAAGAATATGTGGTATATATACACAGTGAAGTTCTATGCTTCTATCAGAAAGAATGACATTGCCCCATTTGTAAGGAAATGGGAAGACCTGGAAAAATTATATTAAGCAAAGTAAGCCAGACCCAAAGAAAAGTAGGTTGTATGGGTTCCCTCATTTGTCATAACTAGAATATGTCTTTGATATTCTTTTTTTTGGGGGGGGGGTCCAGTCGTGGGGCCTGAACTCTGGGTCTGGGAGCTGTCCCTCAGTTCTTCAGCTCCAGGCTAGCACTCCACCACTTGAGCCACAGCGCCACTTCCGGCTTTTTTCTTTTTTCTTATGTGGTGCTGAGGGCCTCAGGCATGCAAGGCAAGCGCTCTACCACTGAGCCACCTTCCCAGCCCTGTCTTTGATATTCTTAACAGAGGATCTCAATAACCCAATTGCTTAGCACATAGGATCATATATAATAAAGTGCATAAACATGAACTCTAAGAATTGGAAAGAAGAGGTTTTTATTATGTCCTGTATGTAGTTAGCTCTCTCTCTCTCTCTCTCTCTCTCTCTCTCTCTCTCTCTCTCTCTCTCTCTCTCTCTCTCTCTCTCTCCCTTTTAGCTTTATGAAACTTGTATCTTTTATATAAGTTTGTTTGATCTGTGAAAAGGAAATGGAATCAAAGAAACAGCAGGACAAAGGATGAACTAATGCAACATTGACACTCACTTGACATTAAGTTGGAAATGAACTCTACAGCTTAGGGAGAAAGGAAATAGGGTAGAGTAAGTGAGTGGGAGAAAATGAAGGATGGGGTAACAGTGTTTAAAAACAAATGCAATTATTACCTTACTTACATAAATTGAAGAGGTCTGAATACCAGTGGTGCATGCCAATAATCCTAGCTACTCAGGAGGCTGAGATCTGAGAATCTTGGTTCAAAATTAGCCTGGGCAGGAATGTCTATGAGACTCTTACCTTAATAAACTACCAAAAAGCTAGAAGTGGAGCTGTGACTCAAGTGGTAGAGTGTTAATCTTAGGCAGAAATAGTTCAGGGGCAGTGCACAAGCCCTGAGTTCAAACCCCAGGTTTGACACAAACCTGGCACACAAAAAAAGAAGAAAAGTGATTTCTATTTGCAGATGATTTGACTGTGTATAAAGAAAATCCCAAAGAATCCAAACAAATCTAGTAGACCTTATAAATTAATTCAACAGTTTGCAAAATACAAACATTTGTTGTGTTAGTATATATTAGAACAGGAAATGAAATCAACAAATTTATTTAGGAGATCATCCCACAAAATAAAATATCTAGGACTAAATTTAACCAAGGAAGTGGAATATTTTATACTGAAATCTGAAGACATCTAATTCATATTCATAGATTGGAAGACTTCATAAAGTTAAATGACAACAGTCTCCAGAATTATCTACAGATTCAACACTATCAACATTCCAATGGTCTTTTTCCCTCCCTGAAACAGCAAAAGCCAATTCTAAAGTGCACATGGTATTATAAGGGGCTCTAAAGAGCAATATGGAAAAAGTTAGAGGTCATAATTTTTTTAGTTTAAAAACTTTAGTAATAAAAGTAATGTAATGTGACATTTATAGACACATGAATCAATGGAATATAATCTAGAGTCCTCCCTCTCTCCCCCTCCCTTCCTTTCTTCCTTCCTTCTTTTTCCTCCTCCTTTTCTCTCTTCCTTCTTTTCTTTCTCTCTCCTTCCCCTCCCTACCCCCTCTTTCTATGTCTCTTCTTTTGTCTTTTTGGGGTTAAACTCAATACCTTGTGCTTGCTGGGTAGATTGCTATCACTTGAATCACAGTCCCATTCAACCACTTGATTTTTGACAAATGTAGTTAAGGAAGTTATAATTATTTAGTGGAGAAAGAATAGTATCTTCAACAAATGTTACTGAGGAAACAGATAAACCATATGCCACGGAATGTAATGGACATCTCTATGCCATTTTGTGTAAAATAATTAATCCAAATGGACCAACAGCTTAAATATAGTAGCTAAAACCATAAAATTCTTAGAAAAATAAGGCAGGATAAATCTTTATTACCTCTTGATTTGACAATAGATTTATGGACTTGATGTTGAAAATATAAATGACAAAAAATAAAGTAAATAAATTAGAATTTATAAAACATTAAAATGTGCATTAAATGACAGCATCATGAAAAACAAAAACTACAGAATGGGAGAATATATATTCATAATATAGAAAGGACTCATATTTCAACAGGGGAAATACAATTTTTTAAATGGTGGAAGTACTTGAATTGGCATTTCTATAAAGAAGACATGGAAATGAACAGCAGGTGCATAAAAGGAGGTTCAACACAATAAAGTCATTGAGGAAATGCAAACCCAAACCACAATGGCTACCACTTCATGCCCACTGCAGTAAATATAGTAATAATAACAATAACAACAAAATGAGAACCACAAGCCCACATTTTGGAAAGACAAGAAACCTCATATGCGGCTGGGGAAATGTAAAATGGTATAGCTACTGTAGAAAACAGTTTAACAATAGCTAAAATATTAACTGTTGTCTGTGTGACATAGAAATTGTGCTGTTAAGCCGGGCGCCGGTGGCTCACGCCTGTAATCCTAGCTACTCAGGAGGCTGAGATCTGAGGATCGCGGTTCAAAGCCAGCCCGGGCAGGAAAGACCATGAGACTCCTATCTCCAATAAACCACCAGAAAACCGGAAGTGGCGCTGTAGCTCAAGTGGTAGAGCGCTCGCCTTGAGCTGAAGAGCTGAGGGACAGCGCCCAGGCCCAGAGTTCAAGCCCCACGACCGACAAAAAAAAAAAAAAAAGAAAAAAAAGAAAAAAAGAAATTGTGCTGTTAGTTGTATGTCCAAGAGAAACAAAAACATGTAGCCTACATAGATATCTACACACAAACTTTTATGGTTGCTGGAGTCATAAAAGCTAGAAGAAATAGTTCCAATGTTTCTTAAGAGATGAATAGATATATTGTGGCATGAAAATATAACAGACCTGTAGAGATAAATGAATATTAATACATACTGTCATTTGGTTAGACCTCAAAACTTTGTTCCTACAGGTCACACACATAATTCAATTTCTATGAAGTATCTAGAATGGGTGTGAGAATCCACAGTCACAGAAAGATTAATGGTTGCCAAGGGCAATGAGGGGAGGGAGTTATGTACAGGGAGAATGGAAAACTATTTTTTCTGTTTATAGTGATTATACAAAAAGTGGCTTTATTGTGACATACACCATGTTTTCTCCCACCAATACCCTTTCTTGCCTATTTTTCTTCTTTCATGATCCCCATTTGATTCCTTTTTTTACTTTTTCTCTACATCCTCATGTTTGTTTTTATTTCCTTAATGTGAGTCATTCTGAGAATCTCAAGGTAGATTTTTTTTTTGAGGTACAGTCTTGGTATACAGCCCAGGTTTGCACTGAATTCACCATGTAGGCTATTCTGGCCTCACACACAGTTATTTGATCTATAACCCAAGTGATAGAACCAATGTCTTCTTATGTTTGTTTGTTTGGTTTCTTTAGTGGTAACAGGGATTGAACTCAAGGCCTCATGCTCTCTTGGCTTGTTTGCTTGGCTAGTACTCTACCACTTGTAACAACAATGACACACCCAGTGCCAAAGATAGAAAAGAGCTAGAATACTTGCAAGATAAATCAGGAATTTAAAAATTAGTGAATTTAAAATATCAATGCTTAAGTAATGAAAAGAAGACAGATGGGAAAAGGAAAAGAGGAGAAAAGAAGGAAGGTAGAAAAGGCAGGGAAAGTACATTGGATAAAGGTATGAGAAATAACAGCCAGGGCAAATAAAATACAGAGCAAGATACAATACTACACACAACTCAGCATTTCTTCATTGCTGAGGAGATGGGTCTGGTGATGCTTTGTTCCCTGCCCCTTAGGTTTGTCATTTTGCAGTTTACTTGGTATGTGTGTGGGCAGAGGGAGGGAAGAATTGAGTCATGTTTCTCTCTGAAATCCAAATAGGTTAAAATCATAATGCTGTTTGCGGCTGTTTCACCTTTGCATCTGCTGGATTCCTGCCAGTGTTTGCTCTCCATATACAGTTCTGGAAATGCTACAAACAAAGCCCAAACATTTCTTTCTAGCTGCACACAGGGACTACTTGTTTGGATGCACCCCTGTGCCAGTGTGTACACAGTCATGGAAAATTCCTGAGCAATGGAGATTTCCACTAAATAACTCCAGGGCTCTGAAAGTATAGAAAAAAGTCCAAGTACTTTGTATTGGAAAGGGAGGTAAAGCTGACTGACTCCGTGTGCCTGTTTCTACCCCCAGTCTTACTGAGGGTCACTTGTCTGTGATGAATCATTTGTCTTTAAAGATTTCTTCTTTCTTTTGCCTTTCAACTGTTTAATTAGTGTTTCTCAGTGCAGATCTGTTTGAGTTTATCCTGCCCAGAGTTTTTGAAGTTTCTGGATGTGTATGCTTTTGTATTTCATAATATTTGTGAAGTTTGGTGGGACATTGTTTATTCAAAATGGTTTTGAACTTATTTTGATCTTTCTAGGATTCTCTTAGTACATAGGTTGATACTCTAGTTTCCTGTAGGTCCCTTAGGCGCTGTTTACTTTTCTTCACTCTTTTTCTTTCTGTTCCTCAGACTGATTTTTTTATTTACCCTTTAATTTCACTGATGATTTACTATGCTTGCTCAAATCTAGTACTGAATTTCAGCAATGAAATTTTCACTTTAGCTATTGTATTTTTCAGTGGGAAAAAGTATAATTTATATCAATCTATGAATGTTCTGTACTTTTTCATACATTGACCCTTATTTCCTTTTGGCTCCTTACCAGTTTCTTGCAGCGTCATGAGCATTTTAAGATAGCCAGACGGAAACCTTTGTTTAGTATAGCCAGGTTTCTTCTGTAAATTTCTTTCTTTGTGAATAGGTCACACTTTACTGTTTCTTTGTAATTTTTCCTTGAAAACTGGACATTGTTTAACATTGTAATGTGGCTGGTTTTTTAAGAACTTTGTCCACGAAGGCCACTTCCTTTACCAAGAGCATTCTGTTTCTATAGGACCTGAAGTTCACACCTTAACCTCTGAGAATGATATGCTCTTTCTCTGATCATCTTTTTCAAGTTCTTAGTTTGTATAGTTCTCACCCTGTCTTCATAGGATGTGGCAAATGGTTTGGTTTGGTGTAGGTAAGAGGGATGCTGCTGAATCATTTACTAGAATTTCTAGTATAACTATGGTTCTTTCTATTTCTTTTTTTCCTTTGTTTTTTTTTTTTTTTGGGTCTGGTTGTGGGGCCTGAACTCTGGGCCTGGGCGCTGTCCCTCAGCTCTTCAGCTCAAGGCTAGCGCTCTACCACTTGAGCCACAGCGCCACCTCCGGCTTTTTTCTTTTTGCTTATGTGGTGCTGAGGAATCAAACCCAGGGCCTCATGCATGCAAGGCAAGCACTCTGCCACTGAGCCTCCTTCCCAGCCCCTTCTTTCTATTTCTTTCTCTCCAAATAATTCTCCCTGCCTAATAATTCTGTGTCACAAACCCTATCATTCAATCTTGGTGTGACCTCCCAATTACAGATATTTCTTTGCTCTTTAGTTTTTCTGTTTCTCATTAGTAACTGGGGAACAACCTAATAAATATATAGGAATAAAACAGGAGATCTGGAATGTGGTAGGCAGCCCTTCAGAGCCTTCCCCATGAGAAATCAAGTATTATGGAAACCTGATGGGCTGCTGAGGACCTTACATAGTGGCGGAGTGACTTACTAGGAGAACCAGTGACATTATTCTCTTTTTATTTATTTTGCTGAATGCTTTACCAGATCCTCCAACACAACACATGACTGGAAGCTCTCACTTTCTATTTCTCTAAAATATATAATATATACAAATACATTATATAATATGTACATATAAATATATAAAATGTATGAACACACACACACACATATATATATATATAAAGTGTGTGTGTGTGTGTGTGTGTGTGTGTGTGTGTGTGTGTGTGTGTGTGTGTAACTCAGGGCTCTGACACTGTCTCTCAGCTTTTTTATTCAATTCTGGTATTCTACTACCTGAGCCACTGTTCCATTTCATGTCACTATCTTTAAGCTTTTTTGTTCAATTCTTGTGTTCTGCTACTTGAGTCACAGGTTGTTAATTGGAGATAAGAGTTTCATGGACTGTCTTGTCTGAGCTGGTTTTGAACCATGAATCTCAGATTTCAGCCTTCTGAGTAGCTAGGAGTACAGATGTGAACCATCAGTACCTGGATTAGACATTTATTTACTTTTGTTTATTATTGTGGATTGTGAGGCTTGAACTCAGGGCTTGAATGCTGTCCTTGAGCCTTTTCACTCAAGGCTAGCACTCTACCACTTTAAGCCACTGGTGCCTGGCTGCATTTTTATGTTCTTTTGTCTCAGGTTTCAATGCCTAAAAGCCAAGATCAGTTACTGTTCCATGTGAAATTTATCAAAGCATTGAATATTTCCTTGAGGCTTTGGGAAGTCATATATCCCTGTGACATCAGATGCTAAAATTTTGGTTCTGCAAACATGAATAGTTTAAACACCTATGTTGTTCATAAATTGTACCCCTTAACTCTTGAGGACACAGTGGATACTGAAATCAAGTAGAATTAGCATTAGCCCCTGTCCTTTGGTTTAGCTCCTTTCTTTTCAGAAGTTTCTCCTTTGCCCCATTGCTCACAGGTGGGATGACCAAGGTTTTCTTTCCCCTATAGAGATTAGAAGAGATAAGGGGAGCAAACGCTTTGTTCCAGAAGATGCTCAGCCTCAACCCTTGAAGAAAAGGTCTTGACTGCGGAATTAAACTCTACTGGGTTCATGGAGGGCATGGAGTGGGTACAGTTGAGACACCTCATAGGTATTTTGAAATAATTTGAGGCTATCATTAAGTAGCAGAATTGACTATTTTAAATGCAAAATCATTTGGAGGAGAAATCAAGGAATAGAGGAGGCAAAGAGTATTAATATTAATTAATATTAATCCATGCCTTATTATGGTGCATTAAAGTTTCCATATTCTACATGGAATGCTTGTTTATCACATTAAAAATGAAACAGAGCCCGAGATATTAAGTGATAAGCCCAAGATCATCTGCTTTCAGAAAGTGTTTGTACAATAGAATGGAAGAAAGACAACCTCTTCAGTAAATGGTGCTGGCAAAATTGGTTAACTACATGTAGAAAACTAAAGCTAGATCCTTATATATCACCCTGCACCAGAGTCAACTCCAAATGGATCAAAGACCTTGAACTCAAAGCAGACACTCTGAAAACATTACAGGATGGAATAGGAGAAACCCTAGGTCTCCTTGGCTCAGGCCAAAAATTTCTGAATAGAGACCCGGAAACACAACAAATCAAAGAAAGGTTGGACAAATGGGATTACATAAAGTTGCAGAGCTTCTGCAGGGCAAATGACATAGCTAGCAAGATCAATAGAAAGCCTACAGATTGGGAAAAGATCTTTACTAGCCATACAACGGACAAGGGTCTCATATCTAAAATATACTTGGAACTCAAAAAATTAAACCCCCCAACAACAAATCCTCAAAGAAACAACTGCCCAATAAATAAGTGGGCGAAAGACTTAAAGAGAAACTTCTCTGAAGAAGAAAGAAGGATGGCCAAAAGACACATGAAGAAATGTTCAACATCCCTAGCCATAAAAGAAATGCAAATCAAAACAACATTGAGATATTACCTCACTCCAGTTAGAACAGCAAAAATCAAGAACTCTAACAACAACAGATGCTGGAGGGGATGTGGACAGAAAGGAACCTTACTTCATTGTTGGTGGGAATGTAAACTTGTTCAACCACTTTGGAAAGCAGTATGGAGGTTCCTCAAAAGACTTCACATAGATCTCCCCTATGACCCAGCAATCCCACTTTTGGGCATTTACCCAAATGTTTACAAACAAGACCACACTAAAGCTACCAGCACAACTATGTTTATTGCAGCATTATTTACCATAGCTAAGATCTGGAACCAACCCAGATGCCCCTCAGTAGATGAATGGATCAAGAAAATGTGGTATATATACACAATGGAATTCTATGCCTCCATCAGAAAGAATGACATTGCCCCATTTTTTAGGAAATGGAAAAACTTGGAAAAAATTATATTAAGTGAAGTAAGCCAGGCCCAAAGAAACATAGGTCCCATGGTTTCCCTTATTTGTAATATCTAGTAGATGTATGAGTCAAGCGGAAAAAGTCAGATAATGTGATGTCAGGAAAATGAACCCTTAGATATGTATTTTAATGTTTTTTTTCTTTCATGCATGTGTTTCTAATGCATTTATAAGATTATCTCTTTGTTGCTTTGTATGTCCCTCCCCCACAGTATAACCCCTGCTTTCACTATATTTGATGTCAGTATAACTTGTGGAGGAGATGGGGAAAAACCAGTTGTTTAAGGATACAGGTGGACCTGTTGCAACAATGAGAAGTACAAGTTGTCATGTCCAAAACAAGCTTTACAACGTTGGTGCGGGGGGGGGGAGGGAAGGGGGGGAAGGAGAAGGATTGGGATTGGGGGGGAGGGGGAGGCTGGGAAGGGATGTGAAGGGTAAACAAAGGAGGAGGCTGCAATGCTTGGTAAGAAATGTACGCATTATCCTGCCCATGTAATTGTAACTCCTCTGTACAGTATGTTCACAAATAAAATAAAATTAAATTAAAAAAAAGAAAGTGTTTGTATGTATACACAACCCTCTGAAGAGTGGTAGAAGCCACAACGGGTGGATTTAAACTCACAAAGGAAAGTGATTTTGTAATTAGAGGTCCCTTGGGAATGTCTGCTTTGGTATGCAGGCTGCTTTCTCTACTGGGAGTTATACCACATGGGCCTCCTTGAATGTGACATCATTTAAGAAAAATAAAGATGTGAAGAATTGCTTCCATGTCAGAGTATGTACTGCAATTTTATATCCCTCAGGGCATCCTAAAAATGGCTGTTCTAGTAGTGTTTTTCTTTTCTGCATGACTTCCTCACCCAGGCATGAGGCCCCATGGAATATAGGATTGGAAACTTTCAGATCAGAACATCTCCATGCCATTTATGAACCTATATTTCTCTGTCTTAGGCTCAAATGAAAACTGTAAGTTGCAAAATGACTGGATGTTAACTATGTCAAACAATGTGACTTTGAATTTTGTGCATCCCTCCCCCCCAGACAGATTCAAGTCATCCTGATGAACCAAGAAATAGGACATTGTGCTGAAAATCCTTACAAATGTAACTGGAGAGTATAGAGTATGCTTGCCATGCCCATGTTGGAACTCTCAGCACTCAGCATTTAGTGGGTGGGTCAATATGTTTGTTTTCTGATTAATAATTAATTAACAATTAGTGGTGTTTTCCAGTTCCACTACAGAAAATTCCATTCTTACTCAAGTGGTGGCTAGAGCCTGAGTGGACAGCAAAAGTCTTAGACAAGAGGCCACATTGCTTACTGGAGATTAGTCAAAAGGGATTGAGGCTATTGAACAAGAACTTCCAGTGAACTCTGAGCTCATTGGAGATATTAAGCTGGATGTGAGGGCTTCAGCTGGGCTGCTGTGGGCTGAGAGCTCCGGGAAAGGTCACCTGCCCACTCCTGTCCAACATCTCACTGTAGAGCCGGTAGATGTCAACCTGCAGAGGCTTGCTCAGAAAATTTGTAAGATAAGTGGAAGGCATCCTTAAATGGAAGTTCTTAGAAGTTGATTAGAAAAAAAGCTCTGTGTTTAATAAATACAGGTTTAGGGATTACCAGATGCAGAAGGGCGGAGGTCAAGGTCATATGGAAGAGCAGGAATTAGGACTATGAATCCCTTAAGTGAGTCTGTAAGGTTCAACCAGAGCTTCAAGAAGAGAACAAGGTAGGTGCTGGTGGCTCACACCTGTAGTCCTAGTTACTCAGGAGGCTGAGATATAAGGATTTCGGTTCAAAGCCAGCCTGGGCAGGAGTCTGTGACACTTATTTCTCCAGTTAACTACCATAAAACTGCTATGGTTCAAAGTTGTAGAATGCTACCTTTGAGCAGAAAATCTCAGGGACAGTGCCCAGGCCCTGAGCTCAAGCCTCATGACTGACCAATGAAAGAACAAGAGAACAAGGATCTAGGAAACTGTGGGTTACTCAGAGCAAAGCAGGGACATCATCAATGGGACTGAGCAGCCCCTCAACTCCTAACCTTCTAACATTTCTGGCTGTGCTCCCCAGATGAAAAATGTTTACCTGTTTGGGTTTATACTTCCTCTCAGTGTAGAGGAGACAGAAAAATAAAAATTGATTTGTGCTTACACATGACTTTGCAACCTATTTTTATTTAATTATATCCAGCTCAAGAAATATTAATTTGAATTATCATTTTTGGCTGTTATTATTTTTCATTTACAATGGAATATGAATTTAACAGCCTGTAATGATTTCTCTTTTGCTTCATATCAATTTGCTCACAATGTTTTCCTAATATATGGAATACTGTAATAAATATGCTTTAAACTTTTTTGGGGCAGTGCTGGGGTTGAAACTCAGGCTTTTGGGCTTGGTTGGCTGGTTGGTATTCTACCAGCTTGGCTTTCTGGAGATGGAGTCTTGAGGGCTTTTCTGCTGGAGCCAGGCAAAATGTTTTCAAAATTGTTGTTATTGTTGTTCTGTAGTACTTGCTAAGCTGGCAGTGTACTACTTGAGATATATCTCCAGCCCATTTACTTGTCTTATTTTTCTGAGAATTTGAACATCAAATAAATTTGTAAATTCAAAGTATACTTGCATTTTAAAACTAACTGTACACATTGTCAATTTCCATTCAAAAAGACTGCCAGTTTGTATACTCAATTATATATTTGTATATATATGTATATATATTTGTATATATATACATGTATATATATTTGTATACTCAATTATATATTTGAAACCTGGATAGAAGTTTCTCTACACCCAGGCTTGCATAGAGTGCTTGCCATTCTTTTAAATGGTGTCCAGTGCAGTTGGCTAAAATGTAATCTTTATATTTTAAAGATTTTTCCTTTTGGAGTGTTGTTCGGGGACACAAATTGCCAAATAATTTGTCCTGGTATTTTTTAGGGCCCCTAATATTCCATCACATTGAAACCAAAGTTATCTTTGCAATTTGCTATTTAAACGCTGTCTTAAGTTTTGAAAAATTTAAATAATGGTGTGAAGAGCACATTTATACTGAAAATTTAGAAGGTATATGTCTATTTTTAAAGATACAGTCCCTATAGTAGAATTATTGTGTGATATAAATATTAAAACTTTGATGCTCAATTACTTAAATGTTTCTTCTTCCTGCTATGACAGTTTCTAAGGAAGACACATGTCCAGGAGTCATATTCCATCACGCGTTGCTTTGCCATAGCATTAACTACAATGCAATGCTATCTTACGGCCTACCCCTAAAATCCATGGCTGGTCCTCTGTCCTATTTCTTCTGGCCCAGGACATATTCTAGCATATCCTTAGTCCTTTCTCATTCATGCTTTCATCTAATATAGACCTGAAATGAGTCTAGGCCTTGGAATCCTGTCATCTTCTGTACTCTGTACCACACCACATAAATTCTTTCTTAAGAGAATAGATGTATATAGATGTATATAGTCAAAAAGAGAAAAAAATCCAGTGCAATGGATGAGAACCTGCAGAAATACTTTTAGAGGGGACAGCCCAGCCAGTACTTAAGATCTTGGAATTACACCATACCTAAGAAATGGAACCAACCCACATGCCCCTCAGTAGATGAATGGATCAAGAGAATGTGATATGTATATATATATATGTATGTGTATGTATGTATATATATATATATATATATATATATATATATATATATATAATGGAATTCTATGCCTCCATCAGAAAGAATGGCATCACCCCACTAGTTAGGAAATGGAAAGTCTTGGAAAAATTATATTAAATGAAGTAAGCCAGGCCCAAAGAAACATAGGTCCCATGGTGTCCCTTATCTGCAATAACTAGTATATGACTAGGACAAACAGAAAAGGTCAAAAGCTATGTACACATGACCATATAAGATGATGCTCAGTGAAATGAACCCCAAGATAGGGACACAAAAGATTTTATCTTTGTTGCTGTTGTTTTTAATATACTTATAATGAACTATGTGATTTTTTTGTTTCCTTTTTATGTTCTTCCCCCATGGTATAACCCAAATTTTCACTGTATTTGATGTCTGTGCCCTGCATCTTGTATATATATATATACACTATATATATATTGTATATATATATTTGTAATTTGGGGAGGGGAAGGGAAATAACATAAGCTGATACAAGGATACAGGTTGATACATTGTAACAATGAGATGTACAAGACACTATGTTGAGAACTAACTATACAGCCTCCTGAGGGAGGAGTTGGGAGGTTGAGAAGGAAGGGAAGAGATGGCAGGGGAAAAACAAAGGAGGAGGCAACAATGCTGGATAGGAAATGTACTCATTACCTTACTCATGTAACTGTGGCCCCTCTGTACAGTATCTTTACAATAAAATATATATTAAAAAGATCTTGGAATTATCTGGTGCATATTACCATATAAACTTGAAAATAATTGGAGGGAACAGGAAAGCATGAAGTGTTAACAAATTCAAAAAAGAACGAAGTAGATATTTCAAAAATAAAAAAAGAAATAAAAGTCACAAAATAAATGGATGAGTTTGCCTGTAAGTTGAAGACAACAGAAAAGAGAATTATGTTCTTTAAAAATTTTTTAAATTATCTGTTAGTAGTTGTATAAAGTGGTTTCAATTCAGAAGGGCAGTTTATGAGTACAATGCAACTTGATCAATGTCACTTCTATCATTCTTCTCTCATATCTCAATCCCACAATTCTTTCATGTTACATGGATCTAATTTTACACTTGTAAAATTACATATGTAAAATATTGTGACTGTATTTGCTCACCCTTCCTAAGAGAATTATTAACTAGAATAAATACCAGAATAATTGTTAGAGTATAACCCAGAAGAAAAACAAAGCTAGTCTAGTATTTAAAAACTATTAAAGAAAAATGAGCCTTACTTATAAAGTAATAATTATTATTAAAAAAGAAACAGAATGGAGTTTAAGTGCAAAAATATTCAGAGAAAATAAATAAGGTTAAAAGTCTGAGTTTCAGCTAGCTTCATGTGACTCACACTTGTAATCCTAGCTACTCAGGAGGCTGAGATCTGAGGATTGTGGTTTGAAGCCAGCCTGGGCAGAAAACTCCCAATGAGACTCTTATTAACTGCTCAATTAACCACTCAAAAGCTGGAAGTGGCACTGAGGCTCATGTGGTAGAGCACTAACCTTCAGAGCAAAGAGGCTTAGGGACAATGCCCAGGCCCCGAGTTCAAGCTCTCTGCCCCCACCATCACCAAAAGTCCTGACTTTCTTATACTTTAAAAAAGAGGATTACCTGTTGGCTAAATTATGTATTTATAAGTTAAAGAAATACTTTATATTCTTGTGTAACCACTGAAAAAGTATAAACAGAATGTATTACTTTCAAATTAGCAGAAAGGAAAAAAAAAGATACTTATTTAAGTAAAAGCAAGGAAAAAGAAGGAAGAATAAAAAGCAAGAAAGAAATACAAGATAAAAAATTAGCTCCTAAGCCATGAAAAGACACAGAGGAACTTTCAATGCATATCACTAAACGAAAGAAAACAATTTCAAAAAGCTACACCCTGTGATTCTAGCTATATGACATTCTGGAAAAGAAGAACTGTAGAAATAGTGAAGGGATCAGTCATTTCTGGGATGGGAGGAGGAGGGGATGGAAAGAATGAACAGGAGCAGCAGAGAAGCCTTAGGATAGTGAAATTGTTCTGCATAAGACAGTATAATGGTTATGACATGCCAACATCAGAAATACGTACCAGTGGGGAGGGGAAAGAAGGTCCCTATGTGTGGGCTTAGAGGGATGTGGGTAATCTCTATACCTTCCTCTCCATTTCATTACGAACCTAAAATTTCTCTAAAAATTAGAAATGCACAAATAAATCTCCATAAAATAATTGGGAAAAATACAAAGCATAAAGTCAAAATACCTTTAAGAATAACTATGTTATATTCCAACTTCATTCTTCGAGGAAATAGAAGAAGCAATCCAAAAATTCATGTGGAACAATAAAAGATCCTGAATAGCAAAAACAATCCTTAACAGAAAGAACAGTGCTGGAGGAATATCAATACCAAATTTCAAACTCTATTATAAAGCTAAAGTAATCAAACAGCTTGGTACTGGCACAAGAACAGACCTGAGGACCAATGGAATAGAACTGAAGATTCAGAAATGAAGCCACAGACCTATAGCCACCTAATCTTTGATAAGGGAGCTAAAAAAATAGAAAGGAAGAAAGACAGCCTCTTCAGTAAATGGTGCTGGAAAAATTGGTTAATCACCTGTAGAAAACTAAAGCTTGATCCTTATATATCACCCTGCACCAGAATCAACTCCAAATGGATCAAAGACCTTGGAGTCAAAGCAGACATCCTGAAAACATTACAGGAAGGAATAGGAGAAACCCTAGGTCTCCTTGGCATAGGCTGAAGCACAAAAAATCAAAGAAAGGTTGGACAAATGGGATTGCATGAAGCTGCAGAGCTTCTGCATGGAAAAGGACATAGCTAGCAAGATCAATAGAAAGCCCACAGATTGGGAGAAGATCTTCACTAGCCATACAATGGACAAGGGTCTCATATCTAAAATATACTTGGAACTCAAAAAATTAAATCCCCCAACAACAAATCCTCAAAGAAACAACTGCCCAATAAATAAGTGGGCGAAAGACTTAAAGAGAAACTTCTCTGACAAGGAAGAAATGCTCAACTTCTTTAGCCATAAAAGAAATGCAAATCAAAACAACCTTTAGATTCTACCTCATACCAGTTAGAATGGCTATAATCAAGAACTCTAATAACAACAGATGCTGGAGGGGATGTGGCCAAAAGGGAACCTTACTGCATTGTTGGTTGGAGTATAAACTTGTTCAACCACTTTGGAAAAGTAGTATGGAGGTTCCTCAAAAGACTCCACATAGAGCTCCCTATGACCCAGCAATCCCACTTTTGGGCATTTACCCAAATGATCACAAACAAAGCTATACTAAAGCTACCAGCATAACTATGTTTATTGCAGCATTATTTACCATAGCTAAGATGTGGAACCAATCCAGATGCCCCTCAGTAGATGAATGGATCAAGAAAATGTGATACACACACACACACACACACACACACACACACACACACACACACACACACACACACACAATGAAATTCTATGCCCCCATCAGAAAGAATGACATCACCCTATTTGTTAGGAAATGGAAAGACTTGGAAAAATATTATATTAAGTGAAGTAAGCCAGGCCCAAAGAAACATAGGTCCCATGGTTTCCCTTATTTGCAATAACTAGTATATGTCTGGGACAAGTAGAAAAGGTCAAAAGCTATGTACATATGACCAGATAAGATGAAATTAAGTGAAGTGAACCCCAAGATAGGGACACAAGTGGCTTTTTTCTTTCTTGCTATTGTTTCTAACATATTTATAATGTACCATGTGATTTTTTTGTTGCTTTGTATGTTCCTCCCTCATGGTATAATGCCTGTTTTCACTGTATTTGATGTCGGTATAATTTGGGGAGAGGCAGGGAAAAAACAAAATGTTTAAATAAGGTTACATGTTGACCCATTGTAACAATGAGTGTATAAGACACTATGTTGAAAAATGAACTTTACAATTTAGGTGGGGTGGGAGGGAGTGTAGTTGTGGAGGTGGGAGGGATGGAATGGCACAATAAACAACTTAATAAAAATAAAAATAACTATGTTAGTAACTCTGGAATTCAAGCATTCTACATGCTGTAGGCAAAAGTCAAAGCATACCAGACCAGTTTATAAAAGCAAAATGTAAGTATGTACCTGGTGCAAGAAGTTGAAAAAAGTTGAAAATAAAAGAAAGGAAATAGCTATATTTGTAGTAACAAAAAGAAACCATGATAGGTGTATTCATAGAAAGTACAGGCATACAATAACTTTTTATAAGGAAAAGTTGTTATTCTGTAACTCATTGGGAAGACATTATATTTAAACAGTTTAATGCCTCTGATTACATGACTAGTGAACATATACAACAAAAAATAGAAAGAGCCACATGGAGATAAATAAATTTTGATCCCAGGAATTGAGGTGGTAAAGATAATTCAGAGCACAACACACTGGATCTAATAATTTTAGCATTCAACCCACCCTCTGTATAATATATATTTTATAGGTATACCCAAAGAAATAAGGGTCACAAAAATGCATCTTGAGATATTCCAAAGATGAAAATCTCTGAAACATTTTCTGGCCAAAACATATGTAAGCTCGATTGCATGGGTTAAATTATATAATAGCAACTTAAGATATAGCAAAAATACGAAGCTATTACTTGGAGAGAGAACTCGAGACAAGTGGACTCATGTGTTAAAGCCTTTACTTAAACATTCAGATGCAGGGTGCGTTAATAGATTAAGACATAGTATGCCAATCCTAAATGGGATGAAGATGGCGACTTAACAAAAGCTATCAAGTATGTTTATATTCAGAAATTCTTCCTCACGTACAGGAGTCAGGGAGACTGGATGCTCTCACTGGAGAACGTCTTCCCACCCAACCAGCTATCACAAGGATGAACAGTCATTGTATCCACATGCGCAGACATACTTCCACATGCGCAGGCATACTGCCATGTAAGTTTAGTTGACGGCTATAATCATTATTCATTTTACAACTTCATTTTTGTAAAACTTCATTTAAAAAATTCATTTTAGCTAGAAAGTACGTTAATGTCCCATAGTTAATTAATGGACTGTGTATATACATACACATACAGGATGGAGGTAAATGTTAAGGTACTAGCATACTTAAGAGAACTTCACCTTAGAATACTAGTGGCTTAAAAAATCCAACATCTGGAAGCGGTGGGGCTCCGCGCCCCGAGCTGCTCAAGCCGCCCGGCTGGAGACTCACAGGGGACTACAGAGCCACAAGCACCCTAAGGCTCCCAGGAGACTCCCAAGAGCCGGTGCGGACCTGGAGAATACAAACAAAACTCGGAACCCAGAACCCGCATGAAGACCCGAGCCCTCCACGACACAGTGCCTGTGTACGGCATAAGCCTCGCCTAACCCGAAACCGCAGTGGCAGCCTTCAGCGGCAGCGAACAACCCCAAACTTGGGGCCCAGCACCTCTCTGCACAGGTCCACATAAGCAGCCCAGGCCAGCCCGGGGTGGTGGTGAACTACTCCAGACTCACAGTGGGGCACGGCGCATCTCTCCACCTGCCCACATAAGCGGCCCAGCCCAGCCTGGGGCGGCAGTAGTGGTGAACGACCCCAGACTTGTGGCAGGGTGGCTCTCTGCTCCAGCCTGCGTAAGTGACCCAGCCCAGCCTGGGGCAGCGGTGACAGCGGTGGTGGACTGGCAGTACTGGGTGGTACTTCTCTGCATTGGCCCCTGTAAGCAACCCAGCCCAGTGACGGTAGCAGTGGCCCGGCGGTGGCAGCGGTAGTGAAGGACACCAAACACAGCGTCATCCTGTGCCTCCTTGCGCCAGCCTGCAGAATCAGTCCAGCCCTGAGCAGGGGTGACAGGAGAGAGGAATCCCAGACCTGCCTCGCTAACCCCAACAGCATAAACAGTGGCAAAGGCTGTGAAACACGGACCCAGCTTGCACCACCATCCAGCATAGCCCACAATCATCTCAACAAATGTGGAACATGGTATGACCAGCAACCTACAGCACACAAAAACAGCCATCTGCAACAGTACTGCTGGACAGCTCCCAACCAGTACCAGGATAAGTGAGTACCCCTCCACCTACATAACCCCCACCTACGTAACCACCCCCCCCCCAACCTACATAACCCGCTCTGCCACAGGAGACCAGCAGTGGTGGTAACCCCCCAGAGCTTTACTTGGATCCCCCTGCCACCTGGACTACAGATCCTAAGGAAGCTAGGAGCTGTGCAAGTGCACTAGCAACCAGCGGGCACACCCAGCCCACCAGGCTTGATCAAGAGCGCCCCTGGGAGGGAACATAAACAGTCTAGGCTGCTGGTTCTTGACTAAAGGTCGGAACTGCCTAGGATCTCCAGTAGGCAGTTGACGGAACTCTACCTGGGACCCAGGCAGGAACCCTAGCTATCTTAACTGCCTGCCCTTGACTAGTCAGGATCTGAGTGCACACCCCAGCAGAAGGCAGAGTGTGTCTGCCCACCACAGTATAACAAGAGTAAGCCCTACTTGGGTCAGACCAGCCTGGAAAGCAACCCTTCCCACAACAGAACCTCGGACCAAGTAAAGTACTCTGAACCAGCCCAGCGCCAAGAGCAAACTACAACAATTGATCTAGGAACAAATCCAGAACCAAGCAAAGGTAACTACCTAGTGATCAAAACAACCAGAACCTGAAATTCGTCTCCAATAATCCCTGATCCACATGCAAAAATCACAATGAAAAATCACAAGATTCCTCAATGGCCAAGATAGTAAACCAGACTCAAAGGCCAGCAACCACACAGGGGAGAACACCAGTGGAAGCAAAAAAGAAATGGAAGACAAACTCTACATCCAAGAGATGATAGAGGCAATGACTCAAGAATTAAAAGGAGAAATAGATCAGAAAGTTAAAGAACAAAGGAACGAACTATCAAAAGAGATCCGGGACTTCAAAAAGAAATGCACTGAAAAATAGATGAGTACACACCTTGCTAAAAGATGAGATTAATATTGTAAGAAACGACTTAGAAATTATAAATGGATCAATTTCCTCCATGCAAAATTCAATTTCTTCCACAATGGAAGCCACAGTTAATAGAGTGAATGAAATGGAAAATATGCTATCAGATACTGAAGACAAAATGCAGGCACTGGAAAAAAAAGTTACAGATAGGGAAAAAAACACTCAAAATATGTCAAAGGGAAGTTCAAGAACAAGCCGACTGTGCCAAGAAATTTAGCCTACGTATAATTGGGGTGGACAAAGGGGAGGAATACCAAAATAGAGGAATAAAACACTTATACAATAAGATCATCACTGAAAATTTCCCCAGTCTTTTTTTAAAATTTAATTTAATTTTATTTGTGAACATACTGTACAGAGGAGTTACAATTACATGGGCAGGATAATGCGTACATTTCTTACCAAGCATTGCAGCCTCCTCCTTTGTTTACCCTTCACATCCTTTCCCAGCTTCCCCCCTCCCCCCCAATCCCAATCCTTCTACTTCTCCCCCCTTCCCCCCCCCCCACCGACATTGTAAAGCTCGTTTTGGACATGACAACTTGTACTTCTCATTGTTGCAACAGGTCCACCGGTATCCTTAAACAACTGGTTTTTCCCCATCTCCTCCACAAGTTATACTGACATCAAATATAGTGAAAGCAGGGGTTATACTGTGGGGGAGGGACATACAAAGCAACAAAGAGATAATCTTATAAATGCATTAGAAACACATGCATGAAAGAAAAAAAACATTAAAATACATATCTAAGGGTTCATTTTCCTGACATCACATTATCTGACCTTTTCCGCTTGACTCATACATCTACTAGATATTACAAATAAGGGAAACCATGGGACCTATGTTTCTTTGGGCTTGGCTTACTTCACTTAATATAATTTTTTCCAAGTTTTTCCATTTCCTAACAAATGGGGCAATGTCATTCTTTCTGATGGAGGCATAGAATTCCATTGTGTATATATACCACATTTTCTTGATCCATTCATCTACTTAGGGGCATCTGGATTGGTTCCAGATCTTAGCTATGGTAAATAATGCTGCAATAAACATATTTGTGCTGGTAGCTTTAGTGTGGTCTTGTTTGTAAACATTTGGGTAAATGCCCAAAAGTGGGATTGCTGGGTCATAGGGGAGTTCTCCCCAGTCTTAAAAGAGAAAATCTTACCTACATAACAGAAGCCTACAGAACACCTAACAAGCAAGATCCCAGGAGGAACACTGCTAGGCACATTATAGTAAAAATGCTAGATTTTAGCAATAAAGAAGCAATCTTGCATGCAGCAAAAGCAAAGAAGGCGCTATACTATAATGGGAAAAAATTAGAATCACTGCAGATCTCTCCACACTGACACTGAATGCAAGAGAAGTCTGAGAAAGTACCATCAGAGCCCTGAGAACCAATAACTGCCAGCCCAGACTGGTATTATCTAGCAAAGCTAGCATTCACATTCCATGGAGAAACTAATGAGTTCAAAAACAATAAGCCAGCCGGGTGCTGGTGGCTCACGCCTGTAATCCTAGCTACTCAGGAGGCTGAGATCTGAGGATCGCAGTTCAAAGCCAGCCTGGGCAGGAGAGACCGTGAGACTCCTATCTCCAATAAACCACCAGAAAACCGTAAGTGGCACTGTACCTCAAGTGGTAGAGTGCTCGCCTTGAGGTGAAGAGCTGAGGGACAGTGCCCAGGCCCAGAGTTCAAGCCCCATGACCGACAAAAAAAAAAAACAAAAAACAAAAAACAATAAGCCAACTTTAAAAAGAATATTAAGAGAGGGATTACAATCCAAAGAAAGCAATCAAGAACAGGGATCCATACCAGATAGATATCATTAAGAGACCAACTTAGTAAACACAGGAGGAAAGGAAAGAAGAAAAACTTCAGAAAGTAGGAAAATGACAGGAAACACAATATATCTCTCTATAATAACCATAAATATTAGCAGACTCAATCCACCAATCAAAAGAAAAAGAACAGCAGATTGGATCAGAAAACAAGATCCATCAATTTGCTGTCTTCAAAAGACCCACCTCACAGCCAAAGATAAAAGCAAACTCCGAGTGAAAGGATGGAGGAAGATCTACCATGCAGATGTCCCCAGCAAGAAGGCAGGAGTTGCCATTCTGATATCTGATAAAATAAACTTTACATTAAAATCATTACAAAAAGACAAAGAAGCTCACTATATAGTAATACAGGGAACAATCCAAGAAGAGGATATCACCATTGTCAATCTATACGTCCCGAACATTGGTGCACCCAAATATGTTAAACAAATACTCTCAGATTTACAGGAAAAGATGGATCCAAATGCAATAATACTAGGAGACTTTAATACTACACTCTCACCAAAGGACAGGTCTACCAACCAAAGAATTGGCAAAGATGTCTCCGAATTAAATGATGCCATATCTCCACCCAACAACAACTCAGTACACATTCTTCTCAGCAGCCCGTGGAACTTTTTCTAAAATAGATCATATCTTAGTTCATACTATGCAAATAGAAGAGGATCAACATAATCCCCTGTATTCTTTCTGACCATAGTGGAATCAAACTACTTCTCAATAACGAGGCATACAGTAGAAAAAAACTCCAACACATGGAATTAAACAGCACACTGCAGAGCAACACATAGGTCACAGAAGAAATTAAAAAGGTCCTTCAATTCAATGAAAATGAAGACACATCACAAAGAAACCTATGTGACATACCAAAAGCATTCCTGAGGGGCAAGTTTTTGCTCTCAATGCGCACATCAAGAAAACAGAGACAGACCACATAAACAATCTCATGATGCAACTAAAACTGCTAGAGAATCAAGAAAAAGTTGAACCTCAAGTTGCTAGACAGAGCGAGATAACCAAAATAATAATTGAAATTAATGAGATGGAGCCTAAGAAAACTATAGATAAAATTAATAAAACAAATAGCTGTTTTTTTTTCTGAAAAAATCAATAAAATTGATGGACTACTGGCAAGATTAACTATAAAAAGAGAGGAGACCCAAATCCATTAAGATCAGAGATGCCACAGGAAAAATTACAACAAACATCCAAGACATCCAAACAATTATAAAGAAATATTTCCAGACTCTATACTCACAAAGGAAGGAAAACCTAGCAGAAATGGATGAATTTCTAGAGAAATACAAATTGTCCATACTGAACCAAGAATAAATAAATCAATTAAATATGACAATAACCTACAGTGAGATAGAGGAAGCAGTCAGAAACCTTCCAACAAGGAAAAGCCCAGGGCCATATGGATTCACTATGGAATTCTATGAGACCTTTAAAGAGGAACTAATACCCATACTCCTCAAGCTCTTCAGAGAGGGAGGGAGTAATCCCAAATTCATTCTATGAAGCCAATATCACACTCATCTCCAAACCAGACAAAGACTCAACAAAAAAGAACTACAGACCAATATCTTTGATGAACACAGATACAAAGCTCCTCAATAAAATTCTAGCCTACAGAATCCAGAAACATGTAAAAAAAATACATTATGACCAAGTAGGCTTTATCCCAGAGATGCAGGGATAGTTTATTGTACATAAGTCAGTAAACATAATCCATCACATCAACAGATCCAAGATCAAGAACCACATGATTATCTCCATTGGAGCAGAAAAGGCTTTTGATAAAATATAGCACTCATTCATGTTAAAAGTTCTGGAAAAAATAGGAATATAAGGAACATTTCTTAAAACAATAAAAGTCTTATATGACAGACCAACAGCCAATATTATACTTAATGGGGAAAAACTACAAGCAATTCCTCTAAAAACAGGAACAAGGCAAGGATATTCACTCTTTCCACTCCTCTTCAATATAGTTCTGGAATCCTTAGCCAGAGCAATAAGGCAAGAAAAAGACATTAAAGGAATCTGCATAGGGGAGGAAGAAGTTAAAATGATCTCTTTTTGCAAATGACATGATTTTATATCTAAACGATTCCAAAAGCTGCATCCCCAAACTCTTACTACTTACAAACCATTTCAGCAAAGTAGCAGGATACAAGATGAACCCATAAAATCAGTCGCCTTTCTGTACACTAATAATGTACAAGAAGAAAGGGAAATCAAGGAAACAACCCCATTCACAATAACCTCAAAAAAAAAAGTATCAAGGAATTAACGTAACCAGAGAGGTAAAGGGTCTATTTCATGAAAACTATAAAAGCCTAAAAAAAGGAATCCTAGAGGATACCAGGAAATGGAAAGACCTTCCATGTTCCTGGATAGGCAGAATTAATATAGTGAAAATGGCCATATTGCCAAAATTGATATACACCTTCAATGTAATTCCCATTAAAATTCCAATGACATACTTTACTGAAATAGAGAAAACAGTCCAAAAATTCATATGGAACAACAAAAGACCTAGAATAGCCTAAGCAATTCTAGGCAAAAGAAAGAATGCAGGAGGGATCATGATACCAGATTTCAAGCTCTACTATAGAGCCATAATAACAAAGACAGCTTGGTACTGGTACAAAAAGAGACCCAAAGACCAATGGAACAAATGAGAGGACCCAGAAATAAAGCAGCATACATATAGTCAGTTGATATTTGACAAAGGAGCCAAAGACATACAGTGGAAGAATCATAGCCTCTTCAACTATTGGTGCTGGGAAAACTGGGTGGCCACATGCAGAAAACTAAAAGTGGACCCTAGCCTGTCACTGTGCCCTAACATCAACTCAAAATGGATTAAAGACCTTAACATCAAACCTGAAACTCTGAAACTACTGCAGGACAGAGTAGGAGAGACACTTGAACTTATAGGCTCAGGTAGGAACTTCCTGAACAGAGTCCCAGGGTCACAACAAATTGGAGAGAGACTCGATATATGGGACTACCTTAAAATAAAAAGTTTCTGCACAAATAAAAAAATAGCAACCAAAGTAAAAAGAAAGCCGACCAATTGGGGAAAATATTTACCAGCATTATATCAGACAAGGGTCTAATATCCATTATATACAGGGAACTCAAGAAACTAACCCCTCACAAATCCTACAAATTAATCATGAAATGGGCAAGAGAGCTAAAGAGAGACTTCTCAGAAGAAGAGATAAAAATGGCAAAGAAACACACGAGGAAATGTTCATCATCCCTGGCTGTAAAGGAAATGCAAATAAAATCAACCCTGAGATACCACCTTACCCCAGTCAGAATGGCCCACATCTTAAATTCAGCAAATGACAAATGCTGGAGGGGATGGGGAGAAAGAGGAATGCTACTGCATTGCTGGTGGGAATGTATACAACAACTTTAGAAAGTATTCTGGAGGTACCTCAGAAAGCTAAATATAGACCTCTCCTCCACCCAGCCATACCACTCCTAGGTATCTATCCTGAACAACAGGAACCAGTATACAAAGACACATGCACTTCCATGTTCATTGTAGCACTGTTCACAATAGTGAGGATTTGGAAACAACCCAAATGCCCCACTACTGATGAGTGGATCCAAAAATTGTGATATCTATATACAATGGAATATTATGCAGCCATTAGAAAAGATAAAATAATGGCATTTGCAGGGAAATGGATGGAACTAGAACAAATTATTTTGAGCGAGGTAAGCCAAGAACAGAGAGACAAACGGCACATGGTATCCCTGATATGTGGATGCTAAAGCCGAAATGCAAGAAGATATGACAAGGTAAACAGAACTGAAGAAACAAAGGACAGTCACTCATTTTGTCATATCATTACTAAATGGCTCCATGTTCTTGAACATATATATGGTAGCTACATTCACGCAATGGAGGGAGGACAGGAGGAGGACACAAAATAAGTGGGAAATGGAACAACATACAACAAAGGGGCTCATTAGCTGCACTGGACATAGAAGAAAAAGAACTAAGCAGCCCAAAGACAGTGATGAGAAGGGAGGAATGAGAGGGAAAGAGGGAACAGCCTACAGTAAGCAAAAGGAAAGAAGTGTAAACATCACCTGATGTGGAAAAAACAATTTGTATTGTCAAAGCTCATACAATTCACAAACTGTTTAGACCATGATAATGACAATGTGCCTTGTGAAGGTTAAAATGTGTTTGTGACTAAGTATCCCTATTCCACAATACTGTGAAGTATTTGAAATTTATGTAATCACCTAATCTCAATTTAAAAAAAGTGAGAGAAGGGATGGGTTAGAGTGACGGGTGACAATGCTGTCAGACACCTTGTGTTCATATACTGTTTTGTAGAATGGGAACTTCTTTGAACAACTACTTAAAGATAACAATAATAAAAAGTGTTTAGGCTGGGTGCTGGTGGCTCACGCCTGTAATCCTAGCTACTCAGGAGGCTTAGATCTGAAAATTACGGTCCAAACCCAGCCCAGGCAGGAAACTCAGTAAGACTCTTATCTCCAATAAATCACTAGAAAATGGGAAGTGGTGCTGTGGCTCAAGTGGTAGAGCACTAGCCTTGAGCTAAAGAGCTGAGGGACAGCACCCAGGCCCAGAGTTCAAGCCCTACAACTGACCAAAAAAAAAAAAAAAAAATTGAACATCTGGCTGTGTGTGTGTGTGTGTGTGTGTGTGTGTGTGTGTGTGTGTGTGTGTGTGTGTGTGTGTGTGTGTGTGTTTTAGTGGTTAAAGAGAGGTATTTGATTGTTCTTTGTCAAATTTCCTTTCAGTTTTTCCTACAGATTGATCTAAACCCAGATATTGTTGAGAAGAGCATAGTGACATGGAATATGTTACTTTTTTCAGCTCTGCTTTAGATTTAACAGTGTAATAAATATCAGGTAATAATCTGTTAAATTTTAAAGTTTGCCAGCCATATGTTAGATGAAATGTCTGCATTGTAGCCTCTGATCACTGACACATATGTAATAGTTTCTTCATCTGATTTGTAGAAAAGCTCTATAGTAGAAACACCAGCAAGCAACTTTTATACTATTAAAAAGTTTTGTCCTTCCTAAATGTTTTTTATTGTATCATAATATTATGCCCACTGAAGAAGCTTTATTTGGACCCTGCAACTTTGTTGCTAGCTTGAGGATTGATTATTATAGTTGTATTGTTCACTACTTGTAGAACTAGAGTGAGTATGATTTAAATATAATGTTTTTAATATTAGCATAGCACTAGTTAGTATCTCAGGAGTTTCATGAAACATTTCCTATGTTCTAATCTATTTTGAGAAATTTTGTGGTATTTATTTATTTATTTATTTTTGTTGGTCGTGGGGCTTGAACTCTAGGCCTGGGTACTGTCCCTCAGCTCTTCAGCTCAATGCAAGCACTTTACCACTTGAGCCACACTGACACTTCCGGCCTTTTCTGTTTATGTGGTTCTGAGGAATCGAACCCAGCGTCTCATGCCTGCAAGGCAAGCACTCTACCACTGAGCCACCTTCCCAGCCCAGGTCTTTATTTTTAATTGCATTGAACAGTTCACATTTTGTAGATTTTCATAAGCAACGGTTTTTGAATATACAAAAAGTTCCACCTAACATTTATCCATCTTTCATGAACCCACAAACAGCTTCTTTAAATCTGTAAGTAATTTTCCGTAAGTATCATACTTTTGTGATCTTTCAAGTTCAGTGATAAGGAGGAAGTATCAGAGAATGTTCAGAATACAATTTTTATTTTGTAAACACTAAGGTATTAAACTTGCTATACATGAAAGCAAATAATACATCTGCATTTATTTGAATTGTATATACAGGAATTAGATGTTATAATGAATTGATTGTTTCATTGTGTTAGAGGTATTTTGACTGAACAAGGTCATTGGATTACCTCAGTATTACAGCCAATATAGTCTGAGGGACAATTTCCCTCCAAGTCTGTGTTATATTTTATTGCGTGAAGTCTGCGTTCTTGTGATTTGTAAAGGTGTTAGTGAGCTGGGATGAGTGCACTTGCTTTCTGTGCCTCAGAAAAATAAGTAAGCTTGAAGTAAAAAAAAAAAAAAGGGTTATCATTTCTGAAGCATTAGAAAAGAAGAAATACACTTTATTTGTTTGTTATCTTTATGTATATTTACAAAGAGGTTTCAATTCAACATGTCAGTTTATGAGTCTAATGTATCTTAATAATACCCCTTCCATATCCCCTCCACCCATCCCCTTATATTGACTGGTTCCTTTTTCACATGTATGTAGTGTCTGTTCTTGCCCATCCTTCTTTTCTCCATTTTTGACTCCCTTGCTTGACCTCCCTCTAACCCAAACAACACATGTTCCAGCTTTTGATATTCATTTTTGTTAAGCTGTAAATTTATTGTTCATAGGAGTTATACCACTGCGTTCTTGTCCTGCATATACCAGGACTCCTCTCCTGCATATACCATACTTGAGTTAATTTAGTTTTGAATATCTACATATGACTTAGTATATATTTTCATATATGTTTAGAATTCAGATCTAACTTCCACATATGAAGGAGAATATGCACCTTTTGTCTCTTTAAGCCTGACTTATATCACTTGACATAATTTTTTTCCAAGTTCATATATTTCCCTGTAAGTTACACATTCTTTTTCTTGACAGATGAATAATATTCCAAAAACACATACATACATATACATATCACATCTTCTTGATCCACTTATCCACTGTATAATTTCTGGACTGTTTCTATAATTTGGCTATGGTGAAAAGTACATCAATGAACAATGGTATGCAAGTGACTTTACTGAATCTTGATTTATAATCTTTTCCCCAAGAGGGTACACTGGATTATAGAGTAATTCTATGTTTAGTTTTTGAGAAATCTTCAAACTGTCCTTCAGAGTGGTTGTACTAGTTTACATTTCCACCAATAGGGTTCTTTCCCCTTTTCCCTCCCCACCAGCATTTGTAGTTGTATTTATTCTTGATAATGGCTATTCCTACTGCAGTGAGATGGAATCTCAGTGTTGTTTTGATTTGTATTTCATTTATGGATAGAGATGTTGAGCATTTATTGGCCATTCTTACCTCTTCTAAAAAGTCTTTTGTGCCAGTCGCTGGAGGCTCATGCCTGTAATCCTAGCTACTCAGGAAACTCCTAGAGACTCTTATCTCTATAAACCACTCAGAAGATTGGAAGTGGTGCTGTGACTCAAGTGGTAGATCACTAGCCTTGAGCTGAAGAGCTGAGGGAGAGTGCCCAGGCCCAGAGTTCAAGACCCAAGATTGACAAAAAAGTCTTTTGTTCCTTTGTCCACTTATGAATTGAGTTATTGGGGGTTTAGTTTCTTTAGCTCCTCATAAAATTGGATATAGTCTGGATATTAGGTCCTTATTAGACATATATCCAGCAAAGAGCTCCCATTTTGCAGGTATCTTTTTAGCTTAGTAACTATTTCCTTCACTGTACAGAAACTTTTTTCTACATATTTTTTATTGTAAAAATACTGAACAAAGGGGTTACAGTTACATGTGTAGGGTAATGAGTACATTTTCTATCAAGCATTTCCTCCTTTGTTTCCCCCCTACCATCCCTTTCCTCCCCACCTCCCTAACTCCTCCCTCTCCCCATGCAGAAACTTTTTAGCTGGATATAATCCTATTAAAATTTTGTCTCCTATTTGCTAAGATTCTACGCAGTAGTCCAATGTTCTAGTAGTCCTACCTTACACTGAAGTCTCTGACCCATTGATATTCATACAAGGTGACAGGCAAGGATCCAGATTCAGTTTTCTCAGCATCATTTATTGAAGCAACTGTCTTTTATCCAATATACATTTTGGATCCCTCATCCAATATCAGAGTACTGTAAGTCTATGAGTTTATTTCTGGGTCTTCTAGTCTATTCCACTGGTCTTCAGGTCTGTTTTTGTTGCTATAGCTTTAGAGTAAAGTTTGAAGTCTGGAATTTTTGCTTTTTTCCCCTTCTTTTTGGTCAGAATTGCTTTGGCCCTTTGGGGCCTCTTGTAGTTCCATATGAATTTTTGGATTGTTTTATCTATTTCTGTGAAGAATGATGTTGGGATTTTGATGAGTATTGTATTGAATTTGTAGATCATCTTTGGCAGTATGGCCATTTTCACTATGCTAATTCTGCAAGACTATGAACCTGGAAGGTCTTTCACTTCATGTAGGAAGGTTATTCACTTCTTTCACTTCCAGTAGTCCCAAGTTACACTGAGGTCTTTGAGCCATTTTGAATTGGTATTAGTACAATACATTAGTCCTCCTCAATTTCTTTCTTCAAAGTTTTATAGTTTTTGCTGTGGAAGTCCTTTACCTTCTTAGTTAGGCTTATTTGTATTTTATTTTATTTTTTAGATTACTGCAAATGGAATTGTTTTCCTGATTTCTCCCTTGGTCTGCTCATTGTTAGTATACAGGAAAAGCTACTGATTTTTATGGGTTGATTTTATATCCGGATATATCACCAAAGGTAGTTATCAACTTCAGAACTTGGCGGTAGAATCCTTAGGGTCCTTTAGACATAGGATCATATCATCAGCAAATAGGGGTAGATTGAGTTTTTTCTTTCCTTATTTGGATCCTTGTTATGTCTTCTTCCTGACTTATTGTTCTGGCTAGGGATTCTAGGATTATATTAAAAAAAAAGTGGAGAGAGTAAACATTGTTTTGTTCCTGATTTTAGTTTTTTTACCATTTAGTAAGATGTTGACTGTAGGTTTGTTATAAATAGCTTTTCTTATGTTGAGATATGTTCTTTATATTTTTAGGTTTTCCAGAATAAAAACACTTTAAAAATCTATCAGTCAAAATAGAACTTATAAAACTATAAAATGTACTGCCTATAATAATAAGAACAATACTTATTAAAATTGGATGGGGAATACAACTTAAAGAAATAGGAAAATTTTTATCTTAAAACTGAGATTGCAAGAGGCAATTTAAAAGCATTTTGCCAGTACTAGTGGCTCATGATTGTAATCCTAGCTACTCAGGAGACTGAGATCTGAAGACTGCAGTTTGAAGTTAGCTCAGGCAGAAAAGTTTGTGAGAACCTTATTGCCAATGAACCACCAGAAAACTGAAAGTAGAGCTGTGGCTTAAAGTAGAAGAGTGCTATTCTTGAGCAAAAGAGTTCAGGGACAGTGCCCAGGCCCCGAGTTCAAGCCCCATAACCAGCCCAACCCCCTTTCTTTTCTAGAGCCCCCTTCTCCCCATACATATTTTGCATCTGTGTTCTTTGACCTGGTATAGTCACTTTGCAATCACCTTAGGCTCTGGGAAAGATAGGACTCACTAATTAGAATCTTAGGACAAAAGGATACTGCCCCATAGACAGGCAGTGCCATCTTCTCATCTTAAAGAGAGCATCCCTCCAGAGACAAAAAGCCTCTAGAGCTAATGACTAATCTGGTCATACCTGTAGCTTGGGACTGTTTTAATTATGCATACTTTTTCTCATTCTCTGCCCCATTTCTCCCTATTTAACCTGAGGCCAATGTCTGTACCTCTGAAGATGGCTAAACATACACCATAGTGCTTACTTCCATGGCTGCCTTGTAATAAATCTCCTTTCTCTGCCCTTTTCATGTGTCTTTATTTGGCATATGGGGGTGAGTGGCTGAACCTGACTTGGGATTCCTGGACTTTGGGCCTGGGGTCTAAAAATCTGGTTTCAATATTACAAAAAACTGAAATTATTGAGCTGATTATATATCTTAAGAGGTAAGAAATTAGTAATTGGGATGAAGTAGGAGGAAGAAATAATAAGAGACAGAAGGTGTTAATGAAGTAATAGAAAAACATTCAATAAGCGGGATTTTACAAAGCAAAGATGCACTATTGGAGTGGCTAAAAAGTTGACAGAGAAACTGATCAAGAAGAAAGAAAGCACAATAATAACATCAGAAATAATATTAATGTCAGAAATTTAAAGGGGATATTTTAAAATAAATGTTTCAGATCCTTATAAGATAAACCAAGAATATTATTTAGAAGTCTATGCTAGTAAGCCTGAAATGTTAGGCAATACAGAAATACCACTCCTAACACCAACTTAACAAAAAGATTGCCAACTTGAGTCATACCAGAAAATGAAAGAAATTGCTTCATCAATTTTTTCCACAGAGAAACTGGATTATATGACTTGTTATTTTCTACTGGAATTCAAAGAAGGAAAATGTTTAATGTTCTATAAACTCTTCCAGAAAAGAGAAAGAGAAAGCACTATGTAGCCATCTCATTTTGTAATGGGACATAACCCAGCTACAAAGAACTGAGAAGGAAAATTTAAAGGTCAACCTCATTCATGATTTGTAGACACAAGTCTGTCCCCACACAGGCGATCAGCTCTCAAAATGAATCCTCTGGTCTTTGCCAAGATACAGTCATGGACAAGTTAAATTGACACCAGAAATGCAGATTTGACCTGACATTAGAGGAATCAATTAATATAGTTTGTTATGTAACAAATTGAAAAGAAAATTCATGGGATGAGGTCAAGGGGAAAGGATAGATGAATGAAAAGAGGAATGGTGGGTGATTGCAGTCATAATATTCAGTATGTGTGTGTGTGTGTGTGTGTGTGTGTGTGTGTGTGTGTGTGTGTGTGTGTGTGTGTGTGTGTGAAAATGGAACTAGGAAAATTAAGGGTAGGGAGAGATGAGAGAGAATGATGGAAGGGATCATATTGATCAAGATACTCACAAACTGACCAGTTAAATTAAAATCTCTTTGTACAACTGCTGGAAGATATTTGAAAACATACTCCTGTAATCCTAGCCACTCAGGAGGAGGGTGAGATCTGAAGATTGTAGTTTGTAACCAGCCTGGGCTGGGAACGTCTGTGAGACTCTTATCCCCAATTAGCCACCAAAAAAGTCAGAAGTGAAGTTGTGGCTCAAGTGATAAAGTGCTAGTCTTGAGGAAAAAAGTTTAGGGACAGCACCCAGGCCCTGATTTCAAGCCCCAGGGCATGGTGTGTGCCCACATGAACATGCGCACGTGCATACACACACACATACACACACACACAAAATAATAAAAAAGAAAAATTATAAAATCATCTCAAGAAGCATTCGATGAAATTCAACCTCTATTCCTATTAACAAAAAAATACCTTGTAGCAGACCAAAATAGCAAGGAATTTCTTTATTCTAATAAAATGTATCTGTAAAACCTACAGAACTATGTAACCAATCCCATACCTAGCCAAAAGACCCAGCTATCTACCAGTAGTTCTTTCCAGACTGTGCTCTTCAGAGTGATTCTAGGGTTCTCCTGCCAGCTGTCTTCCCTGAGTAGGAAGGCATTTAAGAAGAAGGGTACATGGATGGAAGAGAAGAGCAGGGCTGAGGTCCAGATGGGGGAGGATTATTCTCTACCTTAAACCCCGGAACCTGATGTTTTGCTGTGATGTGTTCCTGTGGTTGTGTTCCTGGGGTTCTGCTGCTCACCCCTTCCATGTTAGGACATAGTTGAAAATTACCATTATTCAAAAGGTCCAGGTGTGGCCAGTCTCTGGTGTGTGTGTAAGGGTGTCACTGTGATGGTCTCTTACTACCCAGTAAAAAAGCTTTTGCTTCTTGGTAACAAAATCAGAAATTCATGGAGGCAGTCTGGACCCAAAGGTTCTGTTGAGAAGGAACAATACAAGATTTCTGGTGTTCTGGGATATTATTATTATTATTATTATTATTATTATTATTATTATTATTATTTTCAAGGTACAAGCACAAAGTTTATTATACAGAGGAAGTAGAGGAAGGTTTTTTTTGTTGGTTCCAGGGAATGTAATTGCCATTTGCAGAGTTATAATCATGTGTCATTGTAAGGATCACAGTGTCAATCATCTCCTAATGGGGTAACTTCAATGCCTAAATACCCAGGAGGACAAGAAGCTGACTTCAACAGGTGTTTCAGACGCTGGGTTTTAAGTAGAAATCTACTTACCCATTTAAATGTATAATTTTAAGGAGAAACAATACTCCTTCCATCTCCTGTAGCAAAGGAAAGTGTAAAACCCTGAGCCTCAATCTTCCACAATATAGTACCAGGACAGTATTGTGTTTAATCTTTTAAAAATTTACAAATGTGCCCACATTGTCTGGATTCCTCATGTTCCATGCACTGGTAGGAGCTCTTAGAGGCTAGGCAAGAGTTTCCAAGACTTTTTGGGACAATCTTCTAAGTCTTCCTGCCTTACTGAAGTCACCTATCTTTCTCATAATGAAAACAAGGCAAGCTTTATGTAAAAAAAAGTATTAGACTGCTCAAAACAGCCCAGGTCACTAGAGTCCTTCCTTGCCCATGGGTTTGATTTTTTTAATTTAATATTATTGTTAAGGTGACGCACAGATACTATTTTTTTTTTGTGGGAACTGTTCTTGATGATCTCCCTAAGAAAAGTTTCTATTTTAGCTCATACCATCCAGGTTTGGAGATATAAATTTTCCTTTACTTTAATGATGAGCTTTTTCTGTCTGAACAAGTGCATGCTCTCTCTCTCTCTCTCTCTCTCTCTCTCTCTCTCTCTCTCTCTCTCTCTCTCTCTCTCTCTCTCTCTCTCTCTCTCTCTCTCTCTCTTCTCTCTCTCTCTCTCTCTCTCCCTCTCTCTCTTTCTCTCTCTCTCCTCTTCACATTCTCTTCCTCTCTGAGATGATGCTCCATCTATATCTTGTTGTTTCTCTATTTTTGTATTTGAATGATACAGCACATTCTAAGGCACTGAAATTGACTTCCTGAGTGGCAACACTAGTAAAATTGTGGTTAAAACCAGTCTCAGCCTCAGCTCAATGTATATGAAACTCAATCAATTCTCAAACATCCTCACGTATTTTTTTGTGCCAGTCCTGGGGCTTGAGCTCAGGGCTTGGGCACTGTCCCTGAGCTTTTATTTATTTAAAATTTTTTTATTGTAAAGATACTGTACAGAGGGGTTACAGTTACATAAGTAAGGTAATGAGTACATTTCCTACTGAGCATTGTTACTCCCTCCTTTGTTTTTCCCCTACTATCCCTTCCTTCCCCACCTTTCAACTCCTCTTCCCCCCCCCCCATCCCAAGAAGTTGTAAAGTTCATTTTCAACATACTGTCTTGTACATCTCATTGTTACAATGGGTCAACCTATATCTTTGTTTCAGCATTTTGTTATTTCCCTTCCCCTCCTCAAATTAGAAAAATGTATATACAAGATTCAGGGCACTGGAATCAAATAAGTGAAAATAGGGGTTATACCATGGGGGAAGATCATACAAAAGAAAAAAAAATCACATAGTACATTAAAAACAACAGTGACAAAGAAAAACAAAACCTCTTGTGTCTCTATCTTGGGGTTCATTTTGCTTAGCATCATCTTATATGGTCATATATATATATATGGAGAGAGAGAGGGAGAGAGAGGAGAGAGAGAGAGAGAGAGAGAGAGAGAGAGAGAGAGAGAGAGAGAGAGAGAGAGAGAGAGAGAGAGAGAGAGAGAGAGAGAGAGAGAGAGCTTTTGACCTTTTCTGCTTGTCTGGTAAGATTATCCTAGACATATACTAGTTATTGCAAATAAGGGAAACCATGTGTCCCTGAGGTTTCATTGTTCAAGGCTGGTTCTCTGCCACTTGAGCCACAACTCCACTTCTGCCTCTTTGGTAGGTAACTGGAGATCAGAGTCTCATGGACTTTTCTTCCCTGGCTGGCCTTGAACACAGGGGCCCCACACGTTCACTTGGCTGTTTTGCTCAAGGCTGACATTCTACAATTTGAGCTATACTGCCACTTGCAGCTTTTGGCTGGTTAATCAGAGATAAGAGTTTTTTGGATTTATCTGCCCAAGATAGCTTCAAACCTTGAATCTCAGATCTTACCTCCTGAATAGCTAGGATTACAGGCATGAACCCCTGGTACCTGACAACATTCTCATTTCTGAAGCCCACTAATCTCCAGATACATTTTTTTTTGTAAAATTAGTGTTGGTTGATAGGCATTTATAGCTCTTCTTTGCCTAGAAAGCAATAAACTCACTTCTTGTTATTTTCTTCTTGTGAGTACTCTTGAAATTGTTCTGGAGAAGTCTCATGTAGTAAGTAGCCAAGTATTCCCAGAAACCCACCTTGAAAGCATATTACATTATATTGTACAAATACTTAACTTGGTTCTTTTTTTCTTCTCTGTCTCTGTCCTAGGTTTGTCTCTCCCAAATAAATTAGTATGCAGTCAGGTACTAGTGGCTCATACTTGTAATTCTAGCTACTTAGGAGGTTGAAACATAAAGATCAAGATTTGAGGTCATAGCAATCATACTTTGGGGCATATATCCAAATGAAGACAAACATGGCCACATTAAAACTACCAGCACAACTATGTTTATCACAGCATTATTCATCATAGCTAAGATATGGAACCAACCCAGCTGCTCCTCAGTAGATGAACGTATCAAGAAAATGTGTGTGTGTGTGTGTGTGTGTGTGTGTGTGTGTGTGTGTGTGTGTGTGTGTGTGTGTGTGTGTGTGTGTGTGTGTATGATGGAATTCTATGCTTCCATCAGAAAGAATGATATCACCCCATTTGTTAGGAAATGGAAAGATCTGGAAAAAATCATATTAAGTGAAGTAAGCCAGTCCCAAAGAATTATAGGTCCCATGGTTTCCTTATCAGATGAGCAGCAAAGCTAAAAGCCATGTACATCTGACCCTATAAGATGATGCTAAATGAAATGAATCCCCAAATATATAAGATATAAGAAGTTTTTCTTTGTTGCTGTTGTTTTTAATGTGCTATGTGATTTTTTTTGTTTCTTTTATATGTCCTTCCCCTGTGGTATATCTTTTGTCACTGTATTTGATTTTTGGTACTCTGCCTCTTGTATATACATTTATCTAATTTGGGGAGTAGAAGGGGAAAAAACAAAACGCTGAAACAAGGTCACAGGATGACCCATTGCAATAATGATACTCGCAAGACACTATACTGGAAATGAACTTTACAGCCTGAGCGGGGGGCAAGAAATGGGAGAGGTAGGGGAGGAAAGAGATAAGAGGGGAAAACAAAGGAGGAGTAATAATGTTTAACAAGAACTGTACTCATTACCTTACTCATGTGACCATAACTCCTCTGTGCAGCATCTTTACAATAAAATAAAATTTTTCTCTTTAAAAAAATATTTTTTTATTATTGTGAAAATACCATACAGAGGGGTTACAATTACATGGGCAAGATAGTGAGTACATTTCTTATCAAGCATTGTTGCCTCTTCCTTTGTTTCCCCATATCACCCCTTCCCCTCTCCATCCCTGACCCCCACATCCCCCTAAAATGAAATTTTTAAAAAAGACTTGAGGTCAGGTTGGGCAAATAAATCCCAAAAAACTCCAATCAACCAGCCAATAGCTGGATGTGAAGGTGTAGTTCAAGTGATAGTGATAGAGTGACAACTTTGAGAAAAACAGTGAAGTGAGAATGTGAGGCCCCAAGTTCAAGCCCCATTATGGGCACCCCCCCAAAAAAGAAAAACTGATGCTGTGTTTATCTTTGCTCCATGAGCTGCCTTCTGTAAGTCAAGATTGGGTAAAATGGAGAAATGTTTGTGATCGTTTGGGTAAATGCCCACCAACAACAAAGTCTTAAATGATTCAATTGTATTTCACTTCTCACCACCTCGCTGACTTGCCAGTGTTCCCTAACTTGTAAAGGATGGCAAATGTGTGAAAGCCCATCAATAGGCACGTTTTTATGTTCTCTTTTCTTTTCTTTCTTTCTTTTCCTTTCTTCCTTTCTATTCTTTCTATTCTTCTTTCTCACCTTTTCTCACTCTCTTTTCTTTCTTTCTTTCTTTCTTTCTTTCTTTCTTTCTTTCTTTCTCTCTTTCTCTCTTTCTTTCTTTCTTTCTTTCTTTCTTTCTTTCTTTCTTTCTTTCTTTCTTCTTTCTTCTTTCTTTCTTTCTTTCTTTCTTTCTTTCTTTCTTTCTTCTTTCTTTCTTTCTTTCTTTCTTTCTTTCTTTCTTTCTTTCTTTCTTTCTTTCTCTCTTTCTTTCTTTCTCTCTTTCCTTTATTCCTTTTTCTTTCTTTTTGTGCTGGCCAGTACTGGAGCTTGAACTCAGGGCCTAGGTGCCCTCTCTTAGCTTTTTTGCTCAAGGCTAGCATTTTACCACTTGAGCCACAGTTCCACTTCCTGCTTTATGGTGGTTAATAGGAGATGAGAGTCTTATTGATTTTCCTTCCCAGGCTAGCTACAGACATAAGCCACCAGCTTCCAACAAAAGTACATCTTTGTACATTTTTCAATCTGTACAAAGGGAAAAACTCCTTATCTCTCACAATTTCTATCAATTACTTGATTTAATCCCCTTTGTCTTTAAACATTTTTTGGCTACTTCTAACTTGTACATGATATTCAGTCTCCTTCCTAAACATCTTCCAATATTAATTTTCTTTTCTAGGAACTTGGTATAAAAACAAAAACCAATTGTGTATTCTCAGTGTATCTATCTATCTATCTATCTATCTATCTATCTATCTATCTATCTATCTATCTATCTATCTATCTATCTATCTATCTATCTATCTATCTGTCCTGGGGCTTGAACTCAGGGCCTAGGCATTGTCGCTGAGCCTCTTTGTCCTCAAGGCCAGAGCTCCACCACTTGAGCCACAGTGCCACTTCCTGTTTTTTCTGAGTAGCTTATTGGAGGTAAGAGTCTCATGGACTTTCTTACCCATGTTGGCTTCAAACTGTAATCCTCAGATCTCAGCCTCCTGAGTAGCTAGAACAGGTGTGAGCCACTGGCACCTGGCTTATTTTTGTCTTATTATTTTTTTTAAAACTTTTTTTGATTCTGGTATTGGGGTTTGAACTCAGGAACTAGACTCTTAGTTTTTTCCTCTCAAGAGTGGTGCCGGGGCTGGGAAGTTGGCTCAGTGGTAGAGCGCTTGCCTTGCATGCCTGAGGCCCTGGGTTCGATTCCTCAGCACCACATAAGCAAAAAGAAAAAAGCCGGAAGTGGTGCTGTGGCTCAAGTGGTAGAGCACTGGCCTTGAGCTGAAGAGCTGAGGGACAGTGCTCAGGCCCAGAGTTCAGGCCCCACAACCGGACCAAAAAAAAAAAAAAAAAAAAAAGAGTGGTGCCTTACCACCTGAACCATATCTCTATTTCTGGCTTTTTGATAGTTAATTCAAGTTAAAAGTCTTTCCTTCCCTGGCTGGGTTTGAACTGGGACCCTTAGATCTCAGCCTCCTGAGTAGCTGGATTACAGGTGTGAGTTACCTGTGTCTGTTCTTTTAGACTTTCCTGTAATGCAGGCTGGCTTCCAGCTCAAGATCTTCCTGTTTCCTGAGGTTACTGGTATGAGCCACCACAGCTAGTGAACTCCCTCTTTTCAACATGATTTCCATCCCAAGTTTTCCTCCATTTTATACACAATTATATATTACATGCCTCATATTCCCGATCAGTGTCATCACCTTATATTTTGCTTCCAGTCTGAACTCTAGGCAGACTGAAGGGGAGAGGGTACAAATGATGTTCTCAGAAAAACTGGCAACATACTGAGAGAATGGGAGCATGTGGGTGGGGTACACACATGACAATCCTCTATACCATAGATGGCAGACATTTTAATATGGAAAATGTACTGCTACAATTTACCTTTACACACTTAATAAATGGACAAAAATTAACTTTTACAATATCATTACTATGTCCTGAATTAATCATCATAATAAATTGAATTATAAATTCAATTGTATAATAAATATGAATTAGTCATAATAATAATTGGTGACATATTTTTCAGTGCCATATATATAATAAAGACAAACAATTTCTTCAAATGTGTCATGGAAAAAATGTGAGATACTAGAGGAGAGGTGAGTTGAGGCTGAGAATTCATGATGATTAGTCAATAACCACACACTTGCAATTAACTGCTCTAACCATAAATCACCCTACTAGGGTTCACTGTGTCGAAAGAGCCGTTGGTTTTTTACTGTCATTGTAGCCACAGCTGGAACCTCAGAAAGAGGTGATCACGTGGGTCTTAGACCACTGACAGAGATGTTATTTCTTGCAAAAATGGAAACTTTCTGTAGTGTGAACTGATATAGAAGAAGCCAAATTATACTGACACTGGAGAGTTGGTTCCTAGACAAGGGCTTTACAATAATCTAAATCTGGACAGTTCCTTCTTCCAAGGAGAATACATGAATTTTTCTGAGAATGGTACTCTACAAAGCACTGAAAAGCAAATGGTCAGGACTATTAGAGTTTGTTTCTAATACAAGAAATAGGACATAAATTAACTTTGGAATCATATACATATGATTATAAAATGCGAAAAATATCTTGAAGGAAAAATTATAGGATACTATTATAGATCAATCTAACTTTTAATAGAGCACAAAAAAGAAAAAAAACCCAAATAATAAATGTGTTCCAATCACAGATGCACAGATGCAGATGAGAAATGTCTTCTGATCCTGAAGCTCTCACTGGGATGTTTGTGAGTGCCCAGAAGGTTATAAAAATAGTGAAAAATTATACTAAAAACTAATATCCTATATTCCATTTAAGCATGTACATTTATAGGGATTATCTATAAACTGATAAGCATGAGTCTTTGAAAATCTCCATCTCCTATACAATCAAAAGCATCATAAAGTGCAAAAATAGTTTGAATTAGAAGGCAGCATTTATAATGATCTATCTGGTGAAAACTGGGATTTATAATATATAAAGATCCATTTATAGTTATTATGGGGAATAAACTACTCACTTGTAAATGTTCAGAGGGTATGACAGATAAATTCAAATGGCTAATAAGCATTTGAAAAGAGTATTAGAAAGGGGAACAAAAACTGATATAATTTACATTATATACCTACTAGGCTGACAAAAGTTAAGTTTTATAATGCTAATTATTTTGTGGACATTGATTGGAAAAATGAAACAATTGCATAATATCTAGGACAAGTAAGGTACAAGTCCTTTACAATCCAGGGACTCCACTTTAAAAATATGTTCTGGAGAAATTCTTGCACATATAAATATAGAAACGTGTTATATAATGTATTTTACAACAATTTTGTTAGCAAACATTGGAAACAAGACTAATGTCCTAAAAATGTCATTTGAATCATGGGAATATTATCCATCAATTGAAGAATTAATCTCAAAAACTATTATTGATCTATTTCTCCCAAGGAGGTAAAGATGATGACTAGGATTGAGGAGGATTTTTATTTTTCAATTTTAAAAATGTGGGCCCAATGTGAACATATATGTATATACACATATATAAGAATATATATGTATATATGTATATGTATATATGTATATAACGTTATATGTGTGTATATACATGTTATATAATGTATATATGTATATAACATATATATGTATATACATATATAATAGAAATCTATATACAGAGAAATATATAATAGAAATATACATATTTCTGGTCCTTGGGCTTGAACTTGGGTCCTGGGAATTGTCTCTGAGCTTCTATGCTCAAGATTAGTGCTCTACCACTTGAGCCACAGCTCCATTTCTAGCTTTTTTAGTGGTTAACTGGAGATAAGTGTCTCATGGACTTTCCTACTTGGACTGGCTTTGAACCACAATCCTCAGATCTCAGCCTCCTAGCTAGGATTATAGGCTTGAGCCACTGGTGTCTGGCCCCTATTTCTTTCAAAAATGTAATTAATTAAACTACTAAGTGGGTTGCACCCACAGGGACTCTGGGCTGGCTGAAAATAGGAGTACAGTTTGAGTGCTGCCTGGGTAGAAAACTTTAGGACACTTTTTTTCATTGTATTATGTGAGAGGTTGAGATTGTAGTTCTAGGCCTGCTTGGGCAGAACAGTCTATGAGAGTCTATTTCCAATTAACCAGCAAAATGACAGAGTGGAGGCTCAAGTGATAGAGGACCAGTCAGAAGCAAACCAGGTGAGTACTTGAGACCCTGAGTTCAAACCCTGGTACTGACTGGCACTCACACAAAACTTCTCTATCTGAGTCTGTATACCATACTGAACACTAAATATGCCATACTGGCTACCGATACTGACCAGCAGGCACTTAAAGTAGGATATCTCAGAGACATTTCAAATACAAATAGAGAAATACAACTCACCATCTTTGATACAAATCCCATTTTTCCTTTTGCTGTGCTTGCAAATAGAACTGTTTGCTGCTTAAGCCTTTCTCTTCACATCCCACCTCAAATCCTTACTGAGGCTGTTTAATCTTGGTTCCCAAGGATTTAGCAGAAAGCTCCCTCCTCCTCCTCTTCACAGCTGTATGGTGGTGGAGGCTCGGTTAGTGTATGTGTGTGTGTGTGTGTGTGTATACACACACACACATATGTTCACATTGGGCCCACATTTTTAAAATTGAAAAATAAAAATCCTCCTCAATCCTAGTCATCATCTTTACCTCCTTGGGAGAAATAGATCAATAATAATAGTTTTTGAGATTAATTCTTCAATTGATGGATAATATTCCCATGATTCAAATGACATTTTTAGGACATTAATCTTGTTTCCAATGTTTGCTAACAAAATTGTTGTAAAATACATTATATAACACGTTTCTATATTTATATGTGCAAGAATTTCTCCAGAACATATTTTTAAAGTGGAGTCCCTGGATTGTGAAGGACTTGTACCTTACTTGTCTTAGATATTATGCAATTGTTTCATTTTTCCAATCAATGTCCACAAAATAATTAGCATTATAAAACTTAACTTTTGTCAGCCTAGTAGGTATATAATGTAAATTATATCAGCTTTTGCTTCCTTTTTCTAATACTCTTTTCAAATGCTTATTAGCCATTGTCCTAACGCATCTCTTGCCTCATATTCATAATTATTTACTTACTCTTCACAGAATTCCAAGATTGAGGGTTAAGATTTTAAAAATCTGCTTATGCATCTTGTGATTCTTCTTTTAAGAAATGATTTAGTAGCTTTAATTTTACTATCAAATTAAAAAAAACACACTAAACTTCCTAAAATGACTAAGTGTGGGTTTAAGTGAGAAGACTTCAGTGTGCTAAGGCTGCTCCTGTGTTTAATGTGGCCTGAGAATAGTGGAGGACTACTTATGGTGAGCAGGAAATGTTTTAATTCCTTTTTTTTGTTATTTGTTGTGGGGCTTGAACTCAGGGCTTGGGTGCTGTCTCTGAGATCTTTTTTTTAATTAGATTTTTATTGTGAAAATGCTGTACAGAGGGGTTACAATCACATGAGCAAGGTAATGAGTACATTTCTTATCAAGCATTATTGCCTCCTCCTTTGTTTTCCCCCTACCATCCCTTCCCTTCCATCTCCACAACTACATTTCCCCCCAATCCCCACCCTGTGCCTAAATTATAAAGTTTTCGACATAGCATCTTGTACATCTCATTGTTGCAATGTGTTCCTGAGATCTTTTCTCAGGTCTACCACTTTGAGCCACAGCTCCACTTCTATCTTTTTGAGTCGTTGATTGGAGATTAGAGTTTCATGGGGACTTTTCTGCTTGGGCTAGTTTGGAATTACCATCCTCAGATCTCAACCTGCTGAGTAGCTAAGATTACAGGCATGAGTCACCAGTGCTCGGCCACCTTTTGATTTTTTAAGCTGCAGTTATATAGGATGTTTGGTACACTTGTGAGGTCTTTAGCTTGTTGTCTCTCTTTGGTCAAATACTACCAAGCCCCTCCTCAGAGGCTTAAGGACAGCTTCCTTTGGGTTTATGTATTGGGTCAACTTTCTTTATACAGTACAACTTATCAGGCTGCAGGGTCATAATTCGCCAAGATGTCCATCTCCTTATGACCATAAGTATTTTGTGGCAGGAGCTGGGTCATCTAGCCTTTAGATCCCAAGCCCTGGGCCTAGATAATAGAAGTTCACTCTGTTTTCAGATCTATGCTTCTTTCAAGGTCAAGGGTTATGGGTCCTTCAGGAGAGAGAAAGGCACTGGACCATCTCACCAGAAGCAGAGTGCTCAGTTGTGGCTCTAAAGGGCATACCCCAGTCCTGCAAAGAGGGTGGAAGACATTTCTATATCAGATCAGCCAGGGCACAGACAGTGGACAGAACCCAGACAATAGAAACCCAAGTAACCTCATCTCCAGACCAGTTTTTCTATGGGGAGATCACAAAGCCAAAGCTTTCTTGTGAGAAAAACTACAACAAAATAGGCTGTATTCTGTATTTTGACATTTCTTATTACATACCCAAATTAATACATATCCAGGAAAGTATTTATGCTTACATAAAGAAAATACAAGCCAGTAGATGATAACACATCTAACATGTTATACTGTATGGTACTGCTATACACATTGCAGGTGGCATTCTTTTATCAGGAACATTTAGGTTTCTTTTCCTGTCAGAAAATACAATATATTGGCTATATTAGGTGGTGCTTTGCCAAAACTGATTCTCAATATGTGTGTAGGCTGAAGTCTATAATGTAAATGATCATTGCGCAGGTGTCTAAGTCCTGGTATCTCTTAGTTCAGGTCTCTCCTGACACAGAACTGATTCTTCCACTGGAAGATAAAGTCTAAACTTTATGCTGACTTGACAGGGGCACAGATGACTAGCTCGGTCTCTTCTTCATCACTTAATCCTTCTTCTTTGTATCCTACCAACTTAGGCTAAATCGGTCTTCAAACTTCTTACAGAATGCATTGAATGCCTCAATTTTCTGTGCGGTCTCATGAGCCCTAAGGCCTGGTCACCCCTTGATCTCCAAGGCAAGAGCCAGATGCTCATTGTCTCATGTCCCTTTTGGTTCCTAGGGCCACTTGCTCAGGAGTTTGGTCCTGGCAGAATCTTCGTGTATTCTGTTGGGTTGGTATTCATGTTTCCTGAGTATTGAGGTGTTTTTGATACTGATCCAGAAGTCTAACATCCTAGGAGGGACATGACCCAAACTCCTAAATATCCCCTTCCCAGCTTTCTTCCCTTATTCCATCTAAAAGCCTGTCTTGGTTGAATCCACGTAGTTCTTGTAGGCAGAATCCTAAAATGATCCCTAGCCTCTCTTCTCTTCCAAGTTACCCATATTTTGGAGAGTGGTGAACACTGTGGACATAGGAGATATGTTGAATTATTGAATATTGGAACCCTTCAGATCCAAGTTTGAGGAGAATTTGGGACACTAATGCTGGCTTGAAGACCAAGAGGCTGAGTACAAAAATTAAGGCAACCTCTGGAAGCCCAGAGCTGCCCCCTACTGAAGACAACAAGAAAAGGGGCTGTCAGTCTATAAATGAGAGGAACTGAATCCTGCCACGGAAGCTGATTCTTTCCAGAGGCTCTGGATGACAGCTCAGCTCTCTCCCTGATGCCAGTGACAGAACCCAATTGGACTACCAGGCCTCTGGCCTGCAGAACTACAAGAAATGAGGTATTATTTGAAGTTGCTAGGTTTGTGGTAATTTGTTACACCATCATAAAAAACAAAAAAAACATTGATCAGATATGATTCAGATGACAGGACTAGTTTTAGTGCTTTATATGAACTCATTTCAGCCTGTAGGACTCCCAGGAATTTGTTCTATTATTGTCAACTATTTGACAGCTGAGGAAACAGGGCTCAGTGAGTTAAACAGCTTTGCCATGTTGATTCAGACAGTCAGGCAGAGTAGAAAGCCCTCATCCAAGCTGAAGTTCTTTCTTCAAAACTGAATACATATCTCACGTGTCCTGATGAATCTGAAGCCTTCCTAGCTTTCTCTTCCCTAGGCACATGGTGACTGTCCTCTTCTCTCCTCAATCTTCACTGCTATCCAAGACAAGTTTGGATCTCTGGTTCTGCCTAGGGAGTCATGGCAAGGAAGTCCTGGTTTTCTTGTATCTGAGGTATCTGTGAGCAGCTTCTGGCATTAAATGAAGAGAGAGAAGTCTAAGAATGGAGGTTTAATGGCTCATCTTGACTCTAGTGGTGACCAGAAATGTAGGGCTTGGGCCCTGCTTGTTGAGATGCTGCTCACAGTTAACCATGCTCTCCTGGAAATTGCTCTGCAGTGGTCCAGCTCCACCCTAAACCCAACAGGAGACTTTCCTGGTGGTTCCCAAACAAGTTTCCTATCACTGACTGGAAGCATGGCAAAACCATAGATAGAGAAGCAAAATGACAGACCTGTGGTTTTCCCTACTAACACGTGGGTTGTCACTGCCTAAGGACTTAGGGGTGGGGTAGGCTGATTTCTTCCTCTGCAGGACCACAGACCTCACTGCATATGTCCCTCTTTGGTGACTAAGTAACCACATTAAAATGTTTCTTGTAGCCCCAAGCCCTATCAAAGGCCCTTTTATATTTAGTTCCAAAGTTAAAGCATCTAGTTTTACTACAGATTCTAATACTTGTCTGCCTCATAAGGTGAGTTTTATTAAGATTCTTCTAAAATAATAGGAATTAGTGTTCTTTGGAAAATAGATGTTATTGATTTGTAGACTGGTTGCCCAGGCCTTGAGTTCAAATGTCAGTACCAGCACCAAGAATGGCTAACTAACTTTAAGTTTGCCCCCACGTCAAGATCAAGACATGTCAGAGTCAAAACTACCTCAATTTATTGAAAATACAAAAGGTGCTATAATTTAAATTCTAGAGTTTAAAAACTTTATATTTGTATGATAATAATTTTGACTAGGTAGCCATGCTTTTTTAAAAAAAAATGCAATGAGTATTATTATTAATGAAAAGATCACTGGACAATCTTATAAAATCTAGAAATTAATGAGGAAGTTTAGCAAGGGCCAGGAGTAGTGGCACATACCTATAACCTTAGCTCTCAGGAGGCTAAGTGATTGTGAGTTCAGGAAGATTGCGAGTTTAAGGCTACCTAGACTCCAGAGGAAACCCTGTTTCAATTTAACTCCCCCCTCAAAAAATAGGTAAAAGCATGACAATCTAGTAGTTAGAGGTAGATTCTGAGTGGTAGCACTAGATAGTTAGTATTCATATGGGAAAAATTGTATGGCATTCCTAATTCATACCACCACTAAGTAGAAATTAAAGATAGAGATCTGAATGTAAGAAAGACATTTTAAAAGTTTAAAAGAAAATATAGACTGTCCTTATGTTAGTATGGTGAAGAAGTGATCTAAAAACTGAAACAACATATTCCACCAGTAGAAAACATTTGTAAGCATATTAGCTTGACTATTAATTTCATGACTTAAGGCAAGTTTTTTTTTACAACTCCATGAGCTTCTTCTGTATATATTAACAATGTTGGATGAAAAAGCCAGTAGAGCTGTGGCTCAAGTGCCAGCCTTGTGCAAAAAAAACTTAGGAACATCTCCCAGGCTCTGAGTTAAGTGTGCGTGAGCACACACACACACACACACATATATACACACACATACATACACACAGAATGTTGGTGTGCCTCTGTATAACTACTTACATATAACAAAAAAAACAAACAAAAGGAGAATTAAAGTATTTTGATTTAGAAAATCTTGTTGTTCAGGACTATTAAAGACATTTGATGAGATCAGGTGTGTGAAAGTCCTTGTCCGGGGCTTAGCTTGGTGATTTTGCAGTAGTGTTCATAGACTAAATTTGTGATATAGACCTATCTTGAGCAGATACTGATGAATTTTATACTTTCATTGTGAGCCAAATAAAGGAAGTGGACCTGTTTTTTTTTTTTGGGGGGGGGGTCTGGTCGTGGGGCCTGAACTCTGGGCCTGGGCGCTGTTCCTCAGCTCTTCAGCTCAAGGCTAGCGCTCTACCACTTGACCCACAGTGCCACTTCCGGCTTTTTTCTTTTTTCTTATGTGGTGCTGAGGAATCGAACCCAGGGCCTCAGTAATGCAAGGCAAGCGCTCTACCACTGAGCCACCTTCCCAGCCCAGGACCTGTTTTTGTAGATGGTAGTCCTATCTTTTCTGTCCATATCAGCCATTCAGAAATGCTTGGACAACTTTTATGCTGCTCTTAACCCCTTTATTTTTTGGATGGGGCACAATTTGTCCTCAAATTCTATTTGCATTGTAAGATTACTTTGAATCTTTTGATCCAAGATAAATTTTATCTTAACTTCTTATTAGACAAAGAAATGACTCTTAACTATCTTTCCATTATACCACAACATTATTTGCTATAACCTAAGGATTAGGTTGTTATTTAGAATAGGAAACTAATGACAAAGCTGGACCTTCTAGTATACTTAGTCCTGTATGAAATGACCCAGTTCAGTGCCTGAGGCCATATTGGTGTCTAATAAACTTGAGTGGAATCTACATCAAACATATTACAGTAGCTTCTTGGTATCTGCACCCATGGATGTGATTCCAAGATCCTGCTGTGAGGAAAACCATGCAGAAAGAACAATGCTAAGCTGAGCCTGGCTGAGGACAGCATAGAGATCAGCCACGTAATGGTGTGTGCCTAGTTCCTTTTCCCCAGTCTTGCTCAACTTCAACAAAAATACAACACTTTTCAACAGAGCACTTAAATGAATCAACTTTTATCTTGTTTTCTGGGTACCATTCGTTTTTCAGAAGGTATATTTTCACATGATAAAGGGCAGGGAGGTACTCAGCAGATCACACAATGATTTAAACACCAGTGATAGTAACACAAGGCTGCTCACAAGTCTCTCCACGTCAACTGAGCTGTGTAATGTGCACACGGGAGTTTAACATGTTTGTTTTTAAATTTTCTTTTAAATCAATTAAATCATTACAACTGCATGTAATGAATTATTGAATAAAGCAAGCTTAAAGTAGAAACATGTCAACATCTTAAAACATTGGAGAACACAATACAACAAATATCCACACATCCCTATCAGCCAGCCTAAGCTGTTATCAAGATTTACCATATTCCCTTTGAAAAATGTCATTTTAAATATTATGCCTTTGAAAATCCCAGTAGTGGGAGACCTGACCAGCTGGCAAAGGGCCCAACAGTGACCTCTCTCCTATACCAGGAAATAGTGGGCTATAGCCAGCTGCATTTGCTACCAGCTCCAAGAACGCATCCCAACCAGTAGTGCTCTGGATAGTGACCCTGGACCTGTGTTAATAACATCACTCAGTGATGTTATTATCACCCATTGATTAAAGAGGCTCCAGTCCTCCTTAGGCAATCCAATCAAAAGCTCAGGAGGTATGGCCAGCAACCTGGATTTTTAAGAGTCCTGTAGATGATTCTTAAATACTGATACGTTTTAGGAAGTGAAAATGGAACTAAGTAAATTGAGGGGCTGAGTTGGGTTGGGAAAGATGGGGGAGAGTGATGGAAGGAGTGACATTGATCAAGATGTATTGTACTCATAAGCTGACATGTTGAACTAAAACTACTTTGTACACCTACTTTAAGATAATAAGAATTGAAATAAATGAATATTAGTTATGCCTTGAAACTTGTTTCAAGTCAAATGTAAGAAAGAACTTAGAAGGTATAGCTCAGTGGTAGAGCACTTGCTCAGCATGTACAAGGCCCTGGGTTCATCCCCAGATTTGAAAACCAAAAGTGACCCCATCCCCCACCAAAAAAACAACAAAAAAGAGAGGTAGAGAATGTGGCTTAGTGGTAGAGTGCTTGCTTAGCATGCATGAAGCCCTGGGTTCCAATTACTTAGTACCACATAAACAGAAAAATCCAGAAGTGGCACTGTGGCTCAAGTGGTAGAGTGCTAACCTTGAGCAAAAGAAGCTCAGGGACAGTGCCCAGGCCCTGAGCTCAAGCCCCAGGATTGGCCACAAGAGAGTGAGAGGGAGAGGGAGAGAGGAAGAGAGGAAGAGATGGAGAGAGGGAGAGAGAGACAGAGAAAAAGAGAGAGAGAGAAGAGGGAAGGAGAAAGGGAGGCAGTGAGAGAAGAAAGGAAGAAAGAAGACTTTGGGGAAAATAAGTATGACCTACTTTATTTTAGCCAAATTATATTGCTCCACGTGACATATTATTTACAAGTTACCCATCCAATAATCCCAGCACAAACATCTTGGATCAATGCTGGGAAAGGCGAAGGGACTCTCGTCATACTTCAGCAAGCACACTGGGAGGAAAGTTGATAGGAGGTATCTATGGTTGCTCCCATGTAAGTCAGAGGTGAAAAATTTCCACTCCACACTCCACTTTCATTGAAGCAATGAATAAATGCGAAGCCTAATCCTCTGAGAAGCCTTCATCAAGGATGATGATGGGATTTCTTTACTGGGGCTTAGAGTCCACTCCATTTATGTCCTAGTTCTCTGAGCAGAGCACACCTAAGGAGTTATCCAGCCTGATAACCCCTTAGCTTAAGCTACAGGGCCGACCTCTCTCTCCAGCTTTACACTGGAGAGCTTAGTTGCCTTCCAGGACCTTCATTTGGATGTTCCACAGTTATATCAAACTCAAGGGTGTAAAACTAATCATTTCCATTCCCTCTTCAAACAGAATCTTCTAGAAAACCCCTGTATTCTCCAGTTTAGCTTTTACAAAGTCCTGCTGAGGGCCTTTTTGTAAATTGAAGTCCGATTCACATGTCATAAAATTAACTATGCTAATTAACCATGCATAATCCAGCAGCATTCAGAACATTCACAAGATATTTTCATCATGAGATATTTTCATCATGCCAAAGGGAAAACTCTGAATCTAAGAAGCAATCACCCACTAGCTCTCCCTTTTCCTAGTCCTCTTAAATCACTTTCTATTTCTATGTATTTACCTATCTGGATGTTTAGTATAAATAGAATCATGCAATATATGACCTTTTATGTTTAGGTTCTTTAACTCAGCATAACTGTTTTTTTTTTTTCCATATGATTTTTTTTAATTGTATTTTATTTTATTTGAGAACATACTGTACAAAGGGGCTACAATTACATGGGCAGGATAATGCATACATTTCTTACCAAGCATTGCAGCCTCCTCCTTTGTTTACCCTTCACTTCCCTTCCCCGCCTCCCCCCTCCCCCCACCCAATTTTACCCCCCTCCCCCCACCCAATTATACCCCCCTCCCCCCCCACACCGACATTGTAAAGCTGGTTTTGACATGACATTTTGTACTTCTCATTGTTGCAACAGGTCCACCTGAATCCTTAAACGACTTGTTTGTCCCCATCTCCTCCACATGTTATACTGACATCAAATATAGTGAAAGCGGGGGTTACACTGTGGGGGAGGGACATACAAAGCAACAAAGAAATAATCTTATAAATGCGTTAGAAACACATGCATGAAAGAAACGAAAACATTAAAATACATATTTAAGGGTTCATTTTCCTAACATCACATTATCTGACCTTTTCCGCTTGACTCATACCTATACTAGATATTGCAAATAAGGGAAACCATGGGACCTATGCTTCTTTGGGCCTGGCTTACTTCACTTAATATAATTTTTTCCAAACATTTCCATTTCCTAACAAATGGGGAAATGTCATTCTTTCTGATGGAGGCATAGAATTCCATTGTGTATATATACCACATTTTCTTGATCCATTCATCTACTGAGGGGCATCTGGGTTGGTTCCATATCTTAGCTATGGTAAATAATGCTGCAATAAACATAGTTGTGCTGGTAGCTTTAGTGTGCTCTTGTTTGTAAACATTTGGGTAAATGCCCAAAAGTGGGATTGCTGGATCATAGGGGAGATCTATGTGAAGTCTTTTGAGGAACCTCCATACTGCTTTCCAAAGTGGTTGAACAAGTTTACATTCCCACCAACAATGAAGTAAGGTTCCTTTCTGTCCACATCCCCTCCAGCATCTGTTGTTGTTAGAGTTCTTGATTTTTGCTGTTCTAACTGGAGTGAGGTGATATCTCAATGTTGTTTTGATTTGCATTTCTTTTACGGCTAGGGATGTTGAACATTTCTTCATGTGTCTATTGGCCATCCTTCTTTCTTCTTCAGAGAAGCTTCTCTTTAAGTCTTTCGCCCACTTATTTATTGGGCAGTTGTTTCTTTGAGGATTTGTTGTTGGGTGGTTTAATTTTTTGAGTTCCAAGTATATTTTAGATATGAGACCCTTGTCCGTTGTATGGCTAGTAAAGATCTTCTCCCAATCGGTGGGCTTTCTATTGATCTTGCCAGTTATGTCATTTGCCCTGCAGAAGCTCTGCAATCTTATGCAATCCCATTTGTCCAACCTTTCTTTGATTTGTTGTGCTTCCGGGTCTCTATTCAGAAAATTTCGACCTGAGCCAAGGAGACCTAGGGTTTCTCCTATTCCATCCTGTAATGTTTTCAGAGTGTCTGCTTTGAGTTCAAGGTCTTTGATCCATTTGGAGTTGACTCTGGTGCAGGGTGATATATAAGGATCTAGCTTTAGTTTTCTACATGTAGTTAACCAATTTTGCCAGCACCATTTACTGAAGAGGCTGTCTTTCTTCCATTCTATTGTTTTAGCTTCCTTATCGAAGATTAGATGGCTATAGGTCTGTAGGTTCATTTCTGGGTTTTCAATTCTATTCCATTGGTCCTGAGGTCTGTTCTTATACCAATACCAAGCTGTTTTGATTACTATGGCTTTATAGTAGAGTTTGAAATTTGGTATTGATATTCCTCCAGCAGTGTTCTTTCTGTTGAGGAGCATTTTTGCTATTCGGGGTCTTTTATTGTTCCATATGAATTTTTGGATTGCCTCCTCTATTTCCTTGAAGAATGAGGGTGGAATTTTGATAGGTATCGCATTGAATTTGTAGATAGCCTTGGGAAGTATTGCCATTTTCACGATGTTAATCTTGCCAATCCAGGAGCATGGGAGGTTTTGCCATTTTTTAAGTTCTGTGTTGATTTCCTTTTTCAAGATTTTAAAGTTTTCATCATAGAGGTCCTTCACTTCTTTGGTTAAGTTAATTCCTAGGTATTTTATTTTTTGTGGGGCTATTACAAATGGAGTTGCTTTCCTAATTTCAGCCACACTTTTCTCATTGTTGGCATACAGAAAAGCCATTGATTTTTGGGGGTTAATTTTATAACCTGCTACTTTGCTAAAGTTTTGAATCAGCTTGAGTAATTTGGGAGTGGAGTCTATGGGATTCTTTAAATACAAGATCATGTCATCTGCAAAGAGGGAGAGTTTTATTTCTTCTTTCCCTATTTGGATCCCCTTTATGTCTGCATCTTGTCTTATTGCTGTAGCTAGGCATTCTAATACTAGATTGAAGAGAAGTGGAGAGAGTGGGCATCCTTGTCTTGTTCCTGAGTTAAGAGGAAATGGCTTTAGTTTTTCACCATTGAGTATAATGCTGGCTGTAGGTTTGTCATATACAGCCTTTATTGTATTGAGGAATGTTCCATGGATTCCTAATTTTTCCAGAACCTTCATCATAAAGGGGTGTTGGATCTTGTCAAATGCTTTTTCTGCATCTATTGAGATAACCATGTGGTTCTTATTCTTGCTCCTGTTGATGTGATGAATAATATTAATTGATTTGCGTATATTGAACCAGCTTTGCATCCCTGAAATGAATCCTGTTTGATCACATGGTGTATGATTTTTTGGATGAATTGTTGAAGTCGATTGGCCAAAATTTTGTTGAGAAGTTTTGCATGAATGTTCATCAAAGAAATGGGTCTATAGTTCTCTTTCTTTGATGAGTCCCTGCCTGGTTTTGGGATGAGGGTTATGATGGCTTCATAGAATGTGTTCGGTAGTGAGCTTTCTCTTTCAATTTCATTGAAGAGTTGGAGGAGTATTGGTGTGAGCTCTGCTTTGAAGGCCTTGTAAAATTCCGCTGTAAAACCATCTGGTCCTGGACTTTTCTTAGCTGGGAGGTCTCTTATTGCTGTTTCTATTTCAATGCTTGATATGGGCCTGTTAAGCTGGTTTAACTCATCTTGGTTTAGTTTTGGCATGTCAATATTTGCTAGGAAAAGGTCCATTTCTGTCAAGTTCTCAAACTTATTAGCATAAAGTTTTGAGAAGTATTCCCTTATAATGTTCTGAATCTTGGTTGTTTCCGTGGTGATGTTTCCATTCTCATCTCTGAGTTTATTAATTTGGGTGTGTTCTCTCCTTTTTCTGATAAGATTTGCTAAGGGTCTGTCAATTTTGTTAAGTTTTTCGAAGAACCAACTCTTTGTTTTGTTGATTCTTTCTATAGTTTTTTTGGATTCTAATTCATTTAATTCTGATTTAATTTGGATTATTTCTTTCCGTCTACTGGATTGGGGTTTATCTTGCTGCTCTTTTTCAAGGAGGTTTAGATGTGTCATTAAATTGTTAGTTTCCGATCTCTCCAATTTGTTGATGTAGGAGCTCAGAGCTATAAACTTGCCTCTGAGTACTGCCTTTGCTGTGTCCCAGAGGAGCTGGTAATTTGTGTGTTCATTTTTGTTGAATAGCATGAACATTTGAATTTCCTTTCTAATCTCTTCCATGACCCACTCATGATTCCGCAGTGTGTTGTTTAGCCTCCATGTGATACCGGGCTTTCTTTGGTGGCTTTTGGTGTTGAGTTCTAATTTTATTCCCTTGTGGTCAGAGAGAATGCAAGGTATAACTTCAATGTTTCTGAATTTAGACAAGTTTGCTTTGTGGCCTAAAATGTGGTCTATTTTAGAAAACGTTCCATGTGCTGCTGAGAAGAACGTGTATTCTGATGCTGCTGGGTGAAATGTTCGGTAAATGTCTGTTAAGTCTAGTTGATCTATGCAGCTGTTTAGATCTGCGGTTTCTCTGTTGAGTTTTTGCCGAGTTGATCTATCTAGTGGGGAGAGTGGTGTGTTAAAATCCCCAACAATTAATGTCTTTGGATCTATATGGGATTTGAGGGAAAGTAGTGTTTCTTTGATAAATTTGGGTGCTCCATTGTTTGGCGAATAGATATTTAGAATTGTAATATCCTCCTGAAGGAGAGATCCTTTAATTAGTATGTAGCGACCTTCTTTATCTCTTCTCACGAATTTTAATTTGAAGTCTATTTTATCTGATATTAGGATTGCAACTCCCGCCTGTTTATGAGGGCCGTTTGCTTGGTAGATTTTGTTCCAGCCTTTAACCTTGAAAATATGTTTGTTTTTACGGGCAAGATGTGACTCCTGCAGGCAGCAGATAGAAGGGTCTTGTTTTTTAATCCAACTAGACAGTCTATGTCGCTTAATTGGGGAGTTCAGTCCATTAACGTTAAGAGATAGAACTGAGAGGTATTTGGGAGTTCCTGCCTTGTTATCCACCTTCTTGGGGGCTGTGAAAACTGGGTTCTTCCTAAGGTTCTTGGATTCTCAGTTTGGGTGCAGTTTCTTGGCCTTTGTTGCGTTCTTGTTGGTTTTCTATGTGTAGGACATCTTTAAGAATCTTTTGCAGGGCTGGTTTGGTGGAGATGTATTGTTTCAATTTTTCTTTGCTATGGAAGGTTTTTATTTGGCCTTCAGTTATGAAGGAGAGTTTAGCTGGGTACAGTATTCTTGGTTGATAGTTGTTTGTTTTTAGGGCATGGCATACGTCATTCCAGGCTCTTCTTGCTTTGATTGTCTCTGCTGAGAAATCTGAGGTGATTCTAATTGGTTTCCCTTTATAGGTGATTAGCCTTTTCTCCTTGACAGCTTTAAGGATCTTTTCCTTGGTCTGGGTTGATCCTGTGTGGATTATAATGTGACGGTGGGATGTCCTATTCTGGTCTGGTCTATTTGGGGTTCTAAAAGCTTCTTGTATCTGAATAGGCCTATCTTTTTGTATGTTTTGGAAGTTCTCTGCTAGGATCCTGTTAAACAAATTTCCTAGACCATTAACTTCTGTTTCTAGGTGCTCCTCTACACCCATTATCCTTAGATTGGGCCTTCTGATGGTGTCTTCCAGGTGTTGGATAGACCTATCATACTTCTTGTACTTGTCTTGGATGGTTGTATGTTCTTTCTCTATAATATCTAGGCTGTCTTCAATCCCTGAGATTCGATCTTCTGCATGGTCTAACCTGCTATCAAGACTCTCTACTTTGTTTTTTATCTCTTTTCCTTCTAATTGGTCAGCTTTGATGGCTTCAAGTTCTTTGTTGAAGCTCTGTTTTAGGTCTTGTATGAATTTCTTTACTTCCTTAATTTGGTGTTCAGTGTTTGTTCTCAAATCACTTAGTTGATTGGTTATGGTTTCTTTGGACTCCCATTCCTTCTGTTGGGTTCCATTCGGCATTCCCTTTGTGGTCTCCCTGACTTCCTTCAGCTCTTTGTTAATGGATTCCATGAATGCCTTTAGTGATCTTTGTGTATTCTCTACCTGGTCTCTTAATTCGTGAATTACTCTTTGATTAGTTTCCTCCCTTCTGTGGGATTCCTGCAGTTCTCTTTGAGTGTTCTCTGCCTGCTCACGCCATTCCTCCCTTTCTCTTTGAGTATTCTCAAGTTGTTCACGCAAATCCTGTATCAGTTTTTGAGAAGCTTCCTCACGCTTATGATATTCCTGTATAAACTTCTGGGATGCCTCCTCTCTCTCCCTATCACGCTCATACAGAGTCCTTTGTACATTGTCAAACTTCTCATTTATCATGTTTGCTATTAGTGTTTGTAGAGCTATTTGGGAACTCTCCTCTGGATTATTCTTTATCTGTTCTAATCCCTGATTATCCAGGTTGGGAATTGAGATACCCGAATTTGCCATTTTTCTTGTGTTTTTCCGGCTTACTCGGCCCATTTGAGATAAAGATTGCACCAGTTTTGTGCTAGAACACTATCTTAAGGCAACCATCAACCAAAGTTTGCATTTGTACAGTCAATAGTCTACAGATACAATCTAGTTCAACAGATACATCTATTCAACATCAAATGACTATATGTTAAAGGACTTCGAACCGCAGAAAAGAATTTGGAAAACCAGAAATTATTAGGATTAGGGAGAGATGTGGGTAAAAAATAGGAATAGATTGGTGTGGGGAGGCACAGGGAGAGTTAACTATGTCCTAATCACAGTGCAGGAAATGGGTTTGGTAGGATGCAAGTAGAGAGAGAGAGAAAAAGAAGAGACGGAAAGGGGAATAAAGAGAGACCAGAAAAAGAATAGAAACGTAAAAATTAATGTTATTATAGAGGTTAAAAGACCGTCTATTTAGAGAGGAATGTGAATATGTTCAGAGAAGGGGAGGGACATAGAGGAGATGTGAAAAGCTTTAAGGATGGGAAAGGGAGAAGAAAAGATCAGAAGTTCAGTAGAGCTAGATAACAAATAAAAAGATAATTAAGAAAGAAAGAAAAAGAGAAAGAAGAGAAGAAAAGAAAGGAAATCTCTCATTCACGTATTCCTAAAATAAAAATTATAAGATGAGAAAAAAAAAGTTACTGGAAAACAATTATGTTTTCAGAAGAGGCAAAAATTAAAGATTAATAAAAGTTTTAGAAGGGAAAAAAATTTATATATATATATATATATATATATATATATATATATAAGGTAACAAAAAACAAAAAATAAGCAAAAAAAAAAGAAAAGAAGAAGAAGAAGAAAAAAAAAAGAAAAAAAAGTCTTTTGATTTTTTTTTTGGGGGGGGGGAGGAGTGGGAAGAATCCTGTATCTCCCTTTTGTCTGCAACCAGTCTCTTGTTGGAGTCTCTGGTCAGCTTGAGGTCCTGTGGCTTGATTGGTTTCTTAAGTCGGTTGGTTGGAAGAGGCAGAAAAATGCTCTGCTTTACCCAAGATTTTGAGATCCCCCTCCCAGGTTAGTTTTCTGGGAGGGTGGTCTGCTTTGAGAGTCACAAAAGAGGGGGATGTGGTGATGAGGCTAGGTTCTGGGTAGAGTTGAGGCCTTTCAACAAACAGTAGCTTTTCCCTGGGGCTATTTTGTGATAAAGCTCACAGCGCCCAGCCTGGAGCCATTCTCAGGGTTTCTGTTTTTCAATTGATTGTGGTGGCTGCTAGAGGGAGGGGCAGCCTCTGGCTCTGGTTACCAGTGAGGCAAGGCACTCCGATGGCTGGCGCCTGAGCTGGGTGACTTTTCCCTGGATGGAGCTGAGTCTGGCAGGTCACTTCGCCGTTAAGTTCTTGTGACCTGCTAAATGACTCATTTTATTCCAAGGCCTGAGCTGGAGCTAGCAGCTCCTCTGAGCTTTGTCGGTATCCAAGATGGAGATCACCGGTGCTGGGGAGGGAGGGGTGGCCTTCCCTCCTCTGCTCCCTGAGGAGTGAGGACTTCGGGCTTGTACTCATGCCGAGTCTTGGATCCTGGGTCGTCTCTGGTCTGCAAACAGCAGGATGAAGATGTTCGCTCCTTGTCGGTTCTTGTTGGTGTTGAGTAGAATCCGCTCGTCCGCTGCGTCTGGCTCCTTCATCCCCGGCTCTCTGTGTCTCAGGTATGACTCCGCGGCGGTGGTAGCCGCCGCGACCCCGCCGCCGGAGCGGCAGCTGATGCGTTTCCTTGGCTTCCCCTCTCTTGTCTAACTCTCTGTCCTGTGATGGCACACTTGGTGTGATTCTCTGGCTTAGGACTGTTTACTGGAACTCTAAAACTACTTTCTATGTGAGAGCTTGTTCAGATTCCAGCTTCTCCTCCGCCATCTTCCCGGAACCAGCATAACTGTTTTTAAAAGTTCATTCATTCTGTAGCACGAATCATACCTTCATCCCTTTTTAGGGCTGAACTGTATCGTATGATATACCACATTTTGTTTGTCCTGTTGGGGAACATCAGCCACTTTCTGGAATTATGTATAGTGCTGCTATGAATATTTTGTGTACAAATATTTGTATGAGTATCTGTTATTTAATTGTTTGGGGGAATATTCCTAGGATTAGAATTGCTAGATAATATATTAATTTTGTGTTTGGCTTATTGAGCAATTGTCACACTGTCTTCCACAATATCTATACCATTAGCATATATAACTTAACTTGTACATTGCTATGGCATTGTACAAGGACCATAATTTCCTTCATTCTTGACAACTTTTGAAATTTCCCTTAACTTAAAAACAAATTAGCTATGTATATATGACCATATAAGATGATGTTAAGTGAAATGAACCCCAAGATAGGGACACAACTGTTTTTTTCTTTCTTGCTATTGCTTTTAACATATTTAAAATGTACTATGTGATTTTTTTGTTTCTTTTGTATGTTCTTCCCCCACGGTATAACCCCTGTTTTCACTGTATTTGATGTTGGTGCCCTGCATCTTGTATATACATTTTTCTAATTTGGAGAGGGGAAGGGAAATAACAAAATGCTGAAATAAGGATACAGGTTAACCCACTGTAACAATGGGATGTACAAGACACTAAGATGAAAATGAACTTTACAGCTTGCGGGGGGTGGGGGAGGAATTGTTGAGGTGGGGAGGGAAGGGATGGTAGGGGATAAACAAAGGAGGAGGTAACAATGCTCGATAGAAAATGTACTCATTACCTTACTCATGTAACTGTAACTCCTCTGTACACTATTTTTACAATTATAAAACATTAAAAAAAAAACAAAACAAATTAGTGTTCTAGTGTGTGTGAAGTGGCATCTCTCTGTGGTTTTGATTTGTGTTTCTCTATTGACTAGTATTTGTTGGCTATTGTGCATTCAGCTGCCTTACTCATTTTCATCAAGTACCACAAGTACATCAAATACACTGAGAAATGAACTGGACTCTCAGGCCTAGTGCATGGGACTTTCTGTCTGGCAGTTACAATATCCACCCCCCACAATGCCCCCATACACTTATATAGAAAGTCAGCTGAGGTACAAGCAAATTTTTTTTTACTTGAATATAGGAAATATGACTCACAATTGTCAAAGTAAAAATTTTGCAAAAGACCTTTAACTTCCCTGCCATGTTAACTTAGGAAGAACCAAATTTACCAAACACATTGTCCCTGAGCTTTTTTGTGCAAGACTAATGCTCTACTACTGTAGTCAGAGCTCCACTTCTGGCCTTTTGGTAGTTAACTGGAGACTTTCCTGCCTAGGCTAGCTTCAAAATGGGACCCTTAGATCTTAGCCTACTGAGTTGCTAGGATTACAGGTCTGAACCACCAGCACCCAGCACAGTTGTATTTTTAAGCTTTAACAGACATCAAAAATCCCTAAAGTCAGCTTAAAGATACCAGTCTGTCTCCAGAGCTTTGGGCTCAGTAATCAGAATGCATGCCAGAAGCCTGAATTTTTAATAAGCTCACAAATAACCCTGATACTGGCTGTCCTCGAACTCTTAGATTCACCTTTGTGCACAAATATGTCTGTTACATAATTTTTCAGTGTGGATATGCTGCTACTTATTCAACTAGTTACTTCCTTAGGGCTCAACCAGCAAGGTCTCCTCCTTTTTTAGATTAATGCTATGCTTATTGTTGAAAGTTCCAAAATGGGGCTATATCTTTGGGATGAGGGAGACAGAAAGAGCGAATGAGAGTCAGAAAGCCAGAGACAGACTGAGACAGAGACAAAGAGTCACAATCAGAGTCAGAGACAGAGGGGCAGAATAACTTTTTGCACCAGCATACCTGGTGGAGAGAAGCCATGTGCAAAAACAAACACAAACTTTCTTTTTACTAAGAATCTCTATGAGATTAAAGTGCAGCTGGAAGGGCCTTGTTTCTGGAAGAGGAAGATGTTGTAGATAGGAAAGGCCAGTGACATAGTGAGATATGTGTGGGGATGGACAGAGTTGGGATAAATGGAGGGGTGATGGAAGGAGTGACACTGACCAAGATTGGGATAAATGGAGGGGTGATGGAAGGAGTGACACTGACCAAGATGTATTGCACCCTTACATTGACATGCTGAATGGAAACACCTTTGTATAACTATTTAAAGATAATGAAAAAATAAATAAAATAGCCAGGTGCTGGTGGCTCACACCTGTAATCTTAGTTATTCAGGAAGTTGAGATCTCAGGATCAAGGTTCAAGACCAGCCCTGGAAGGAAAGTCTGTGACACTCTATCTCCAATTAAGCACCCAAAAAGCTGGAAGTAGAGATGTGGTTTAAGTGGTAGAAGAGTAGCCTTGAGCCGAAAAGCTCAGGGACAGTGCCTAGGCCCTAAGTTCATGTCCCAGGACTGGCTAATAATAATAATAATAATAAAACTAATATAGAAGAAACCTTTAAAGAATACCTAGCCTCTTTTCTGGGCTCTCTGGAGAAGGTGACAGCTCATGAGTGTGGCCCTGATAAGGCTGCAGTGTTGCAAAGAGCTGGCAGGAAGGGGGTGTGTCAGTGGCAGGGAGAGAACGATATCTAGGCACAGGGACTCACCTGGGAGCACTAGTGAGGAATCTCCTTTGGGGACTTCCAGGAGTTATGTGGCAGAAGGGGAAGAGTGAGGACCTCACTGAGATACGTGGAACACAAAAGTTCTGCACTGGGGATGAAGACAGAAGCCAGGGAAGCACAGGCCCAGGGGCTGGGTGCTACTGAGGTGTGGGAGAGGATTGCTCAGGCCCAGTGGGGTGATGGGTTGCGTGGTGGGTGGGAGAGGTGGTGTCCACTGAATCACTAAACAGAGACCTCTCTGCAGTGACTAGAACAGGAAGGTTATTTCTAAGAAAAGGCAGTCCCCTTTCTCACTTTGAGGTAGACAGGGAAGTCAGTCTTTTCTTCCACCTGCTATTTGTGCTGTGCCATGACCGACCTAAGCACGGAGAGTGGATACAATCCCCAGACCCCAAGTGGAAAACCCCTCTGCATCCTGCTCTGTGCTAAGCATGGCTGTGAGTGTGGCATGGGAAGGGAAGAAGAAAGGGAAAAAGGAAAGGGATGGGGAAAGAAAAGAAAGGGATGAGTAAAGGGGAAGAGACTATGAAAGGGGGGAGGAAAGGGGAAAGGGACAAGGGACAGAGGAAAAGGGAGGAAAAGGGAAAAGGAGGAAGGGGAGGGAAAGGAAAGAAAAGGAAGAGTAAAGGGGAAGGAAGGGGAGAGAGAAGGGGAAAGGAAATGAGAAGGGGAAAGGAAAAGGTGAGGAAAATGGGAAAAGGAAAGGGAAGGGGGGGGGAGGGAATGAGGAAAGGGAGAAAAGGGAAGGCAGGCAGGCTGGAAGGAAGGAAGGAAGGAGGCAGGCAGGCAAGAAGGCAGGACAGATGGAAGGAAGGAAGGAAGGTGTAAGGTCCATTCCTGGATGGTGAGCAGACTCCACCCTCATCGCAGCAAAGTCTCTGCCCAGTACCTGTATTACCTAGGCAACTGGCACATCTGCATCTGCTGAGGTCACATCTGGATTCTATGTGGCCACACCTTTCCCCGCCCCTACCCTAGATAAGGCCTAGCCCAGGGCCAGACAATCTCTTTCCCAGGTCTTTCCCAGCGGCATGGAGGGCCAACATGGCCTGGTGCCAGCCAGAACAATGAATAAACCTACCCCTTCCCCGAATACCATGTGTGTGTGGTGTTCTTACTCGGCAACCTCTTTTTAGAAACCTAACATAAATGGTGCTGTGACTCGGATAAGGATCCTCATTGTCAAAATCTTTAGCTCTATCATTGACCGTGTGTTGGATGCACCATCTTGGCATCATGGGAGCTCAGCTGTTATTTTGCACCAACTCGATTACGTGCTGACCTCAACTTGATTCTGTGTGTGTATGCCTATGTGTGTATGTCTGTGTCTGTGTAAACTTGTTATCTGGCATTGTAATCAAGATATTTGGCTTAAATTGTCTGAGATCCCTGAAGTTTGCTCAGTTTGGATTCATAGTTCAGAGCCAGCCAGTCTGCGTGCAGCCAGATTCAGTCCATCTCTTCCAACCTCGAAGACAGGCCTCACTCCTGCCTAGACCATCCTGACTACCTCCACCATGGTAAAAGTAGGCTGGACTCTCACTTAACTCCATCACATGCAGCTGATTTCCTGGTGAAAGATTGCTTTGGATTTGTAAAAGCTAAGGCTCTTTCTGTAACTTTGGTTAACTTAAACACTATTAGGTTTACCAGAAAGAAATCAATACTATGTGCTAAAATTCTCATGACATCTAACAAGTTTTGTTATTTCAGAATATTTGTTGGTCAATTCTTGATAAGAACCAGGTAAACTCTACTTATTCTATTTGATATCCTTGTTGCTTTAATTGGAAATAATAAAGGGTTTTTGTGGCAAAGATTGCAGTTCAAAGCCAGCCTGGGCTGGAAAAATCCCTAAGACTCCATCTCCCAACTAACTCTTATCTCTAACCAGCAAACACTGCAAGTGGTACTATAACTCAAAGTGGTAGAGCACTAGCCTTGAGCAGAAGTGCTCAGGGACAGTGCCCAGGCCTTGAGTTCAAACCTCCTTGAATACCAACTGGAACAAGCTATCCCAGCAATGAGCACCTAGACTCAGTCAGTCTGGGGAACAAGCGAACATGGAGAGGAGTAAGAGGAGATGATGTCACATCAGCCACTTGTGCCCGCTCTTTCAAAATTAACCAGAGCCGGGAGGTCAGTAAAAGTAAGAAGCCTGCTCATCTCATGTCCATACCTGCATACCTTTTAACTAGACAGGAATTTACATTCTTGCCTTTGTCACCTGACTTCTCTACCTAGTGGTCAGATATCAGAAGTAAGCTAAGGACATTTCTATCAATATTTTCAGCCCCAAGTCCTTCCTCTAGCCATTTATTTGCTCTCTAGTATTTTTCAGCCCCTCAATGCCTCAAGAGACTTTCCCAGACTTCATCAAAGGACTCATGCCTACTAAGGGACAGCTGCTGCTCACTGCCTTCTCTGGGAGGGGACCACATTCTGGCCTTTTACCCCTAATGTTGACACCCCCTTGTCAGCAGGAAGTAGCCCAAGAGAATCTGCACCCTATTTCATGATTATTAAAAGGCAGGAATGTAAGATCCGTTCCTGGATGGCAAGCAGACTCCACCCTCCTCCCAGCAAAGTCTCCGCCCAGTACCTGCAACTGGCACACCTGGGAGAGGTCACATCTGCATCTGCTGAGATCACATCTGGATTCTATGTGGCCACACCTTTCCCCACCCCTACCCTAGATAAGGCCTAGCCCAGGGCCAGACAATCTCTTTCCCAGGTCTTTCCCAGCCGTGTTGAGGGCCAACATGGCCTGGTGCCAGCCAGAATAATGAATAAACCTACCCCTTACCCGTGCATATTGGTGTTCTTACTCAGCAACCTCTTTTTAAAAACTTAACAGAAGAAAGGAAGGAAGGAAAGAAGGAAGGAAGGAAGGAATGAAGGAAAGAAGGAAGGAAGGAAGGAAGGCAGGAAGGAAGGCAGGCAGGCAAGCAGGCAAGCCAGCCTTACCATCTAAATACATGCAAAGAGAGCCTGGGGTGGGGGAATGGGGCACAACAGGGAACAAAGCCTTGTGCCTGCGTGTCTGGCTTGGTCCCCAGAAGCCTCACAGAGCCCAGAGCGGATGTGGTTGCTTCCTGTTTGCTGTTTCACATCAAAGTGGTTTGAAATGGCAAAATATTAGCTAGATCAAGATCCTTACTCCTGTCTACTTAATTCTGTGAGTCAATGTGAAGGAGAATGGCCATTTTGAAAGCACTGAGTGTTGCTACCTATAACCTCTAGTGATGTTTTAGATTCAAGTCAGAGGCCTGATTTTCAAGATGGCAAACAATAAGGTTTATGTGACAAGATGTAGCTGGAAGATCAGCCTTTCAGGGCTACTTCAAAGTCTCTCATCTGGCTTCTTATTCAGTTTCATAAAACCTTCTCACATAAATATTTCAACATTATTAATTTTGTTCCCATTTAACCCTAGTGATGATCATTTCTTACTTTTTTGTCATTTTAATGAACATTTAAAAAATATATTACGTGATATAGAACTACCATCACACAATGTCAAACTCTGTTTTCACGATGCTGCTGCTGCTGCTGCTGCTGTAGTGGTTTAGAGGAGTTACAATTCTGTAAGTTAGGTTATGAGTACAATGCTTCTTGGTCAATGTCACCCCTTCTTCCATTATTCCCCATTTTCTCCCTCTTGTCCTATCCTCCAGTTATACCACTCATTTTTTACATGATGTTCATTGAATAAGATGACCCCCTCCATTCCTGTGCACGTACCCTTTGCCCATGCCCACAAACATGTTTCCATTTCCTAATTTTCATTTTGATAAAGAGTACATTCATTGTTCAGAGGAGTTTGTGCTTTCAAATTCCTCCCCTAAGTATGCCATCCTTTAGTCAGTTGTGTTTAAATGCATTGAGCCCTGTATGTTATCATGCAAATTTGTATTTTAGATCTAGCTTCCATATGTAAGAGAAAACATGCTCTGTTGAGTTCTCTGAGCCTAAATTACTTCCTTTAATTAGTGAAGTGGATCAAAGCAGTAAGGGGTGGACTTTGCTGAATTACATGAATATTCCTAGAGTTTAACTCAGGGCTCAAGGCGCTACGCCTGAGCTTTTTTGTGCTCAAGGATAGTGCTCTACCATTTGAGTGACAGCTCTACTTCCAGCTTTGGAGGTTAGAGATAAGAGTCTCCTGAAGTTTCCTGGCTGGCTTCAAACAGCAATCCTCAGATCTCAGCCTCCTGAGTAGATAGGATTACAGGCATGAGCCACCAGTGTCCAGCAGGAAAATGTTGCCTGCTTTTGCCTTATTTTCATTCTTTGTTATTGGTGAATTGTATTCTATTTACCTATATTTATGTCCCTTTGTGAATTGTTAGTGTCCTCTGCCTATTTCTTATTATTTGTTAGAACCTTTATTATTCTGGGATATTAGTCCTTTGTCTGAAAAAAAAAGCACTACAAATTGATTATAGAAAGGTACACTAAATCAGAAATTTTACCATTTTATTGATTTTACAATCCTTCCAAAAGTCCTGTATTATAGTCTTATTATTGCTTTCCTGCTTCAAGATTTGAACTCATTTATTTTCTGTGCCAGCATTGGGGCTTGAACCTAGGGCCTGGGTGCTATTATTTAGGTTATTTGCTCAAGGCTAGTGCTCTACCACTTGAGCCACAGCTCCACTTCTGCCTTTCTGGTAGTTACTTGGAGCAGAGAGTCTCAGGAACTTTCCAGCTTGGTATGGCTTTAAATCTCCATCCTCAAATTTCATCCTGCTGAGTAGCTAGGATTACAGGCATGAACCACCACCACCTGAATCTATTATTTTCATTTTATAGGTGAGAAGACAAGAGGACCAACAAGCAAGGAAAGCCAGAGTGAAATCCAAAATCATGTGATACCAAAATGTCCTCATTTACCATTCTGCGTGCTTTAAAAAATCTCAGAAAAACTGCTATAACCCCCAGTGCCTTATCAAGGTTGCCATCAAGACCAATTATTACACTTATGTCTTACATTCAGATGCATCCTGTCTAGCAGATTTAGTCTGAGATGGGTAATCCCATTATTAATGCTGTAGCCATGTACAGTTTGCTCCACAGTGCATTGAGGACTCTGAATAGGAATCTAGGAGAGGAGCTGGAGGCTCTTGCTAAGGCTTGTAGAGAATAAAGCATCATCTAGCAGGCACCTGACAAGCTTTATACTGTAATCTCTCCTCTCCATGGTTTTGCACTCTATGGTTTCAGATATATACCATCACCTGAAAATACTAAGTAGAAAAAATCCACACAAATTCCTAAGTTTTAAATAACTTTTGTTTCTTTTGTGTGCCAGTACTGGGACTTGAACTTGAGACCTTGAGCTCTCTCTTGGGGCTTTTTTCATTTGAGCCATTCCTCTACTTCTTTTATTATAGTCAATCATTATAGCTCTGTTTTTATTGTTATTATCATTAGCTTCTTATTATGCCTAATTTATAAATATTCTTGCAGGTATATATAGAAGACAGTACTTATGGGGGCCATGCAATCTGTGATCTCAGACTTCTGCTGGATGTCAGGGCGTCTTGGGATTTATCCTGCTAGGGGTAAGACAACTTCTCTATGCATTATGAGGATGACATTGTAGGCAAGGAAGATCAACTGAGAGCATAGCAACCTGGGAGCCACCTCAAACCGTCTATCTTGGCTTATAGGTTCAATCAAAATTGTCTCAGAGCTGGGCACTGGTGGCTCATTCTTGCAGTCCTAGCTATTTACAAGGCTGAATTACTGGAGGATCATCAAAGCTAATCTGGATAGAAAAGTCTGTGAGACTCCTTATCCAAAACAACCAGCAAAACATTGGGCTAGAAGTATGGCTCAAGTGGTAGAGCTCCAGATCTGAGGAATGAGGCTGAGCTGGAGGCCTGAATTCAAACACTGGTTTGACCCTTTCCCACCAAGGGGAAAAAAATGAAGGAAATACACACACACACACACACACACACACACACACACACACACATACACACACAGACACACACATACACCCCACCCAAAAATGCCTCTGAAGCCCCTTCTGGACTGAACTTCATGGAATTGGTCCACTCCTAACAATAGGCATCTTCTAGTTCCCTGCATTTTTTGCTTACTTTCTCATTTCCCTCTATCCTTTGTGTCCAATCTCTTTAAATTTCCTTTTCTGTCTGGTATGCATAAGACCAGACAATGAATGGCCCCTTTTTGGAAACCCTATCTGGTTTGTACCCCCAGATGAAAATGTCTGTATGCTGCTCACCCTGGCGCTGGTCACTCGGGTCCTGCCCCTGGACTTACAGTCCCAAGAACTAGGATTTCCACATTTATGGAGGAAAGGCAGCAGAGCCTAGAACCCTGAATTGCATCTTTTCCATTTCTGCATCTTCTGGCGTCAGCAAGGCGCCCTCTGGTGTCCACAGTGTGCTCTTTTACTGTGTGGACCGGCAACCTAAAGCAGACTTCTTTTTTTCCTGCCACACGAGGGAGCAATTCAGGGAAAAATAAAACCATCACCACAACACACTATTTCATTTCTAAATAACGGTTATCTGAGTTCCCCCATAGCATTCTTTTTTTTTTTCTGTTTCAATATTTCTTTCTTTCTTTCTTTTTAATTGTGAAAATACTGTACAGAGGGGTTACAATTACATGGGCAAGATAATGAGTACATTTCTTATCAAGTTCGTTTTTGACATAACGATTTGTACATCTCATTGTTGCAATGGGTCCACCTGTATCCCTATTTAAACGATTGTTTTTTCCCTTTCCCTCCACAACATATACATTCTTAAAGACTAACCTATATAGTTTATTCAGTAGGAGATAAGTAAAACCTGAGAAGGAACCTTTAGTTAGTAAAATCCTAGTGAGCATATTTAACATAGTAACCCAGATGAAGCAACTATTCATTTATTTCTTGTTTGCACAGTTTTTTTTGTAGTTTGTACAGTCTTAATAAGATTATCAAGTGTGTGCATGTGTTTGATGTAATTTCAGCCCCTAAATAGCAAGAGAGCTAGCTCTAGCACTAGTCTTTTTTAAAAAATGTTTTTTATTGTAAAAATAGTGTACAGAGGGGTTACAGTTACATGAGTAAGGTAATGAGTACAGTTCCTATGGAGCATTTTTACCTCCTCCTTTGTTTTTCCCCTACCATCCCTTCTCTTCCCACCTTCCTACCTCCTCCCTCCCCCTCACCCCCACCAGAAGTTGCAAAGTTCATTTTCAACAAAGTGTCTTGTACATCTCATTGTTACAATGGGTCAACCTGTATTTCTATTTAAGCATTTTGTTTTTTCCCTTCCCCTCCCCAAATTAGAAAAGTGTATATATAAGATGCAGGGCACCGGAATCAAATACAGTGAAAACAGGGGTTATACCATGGTCTAGCCCCAGTCTTTAAATAGCCTACTCAACTCTCTATATATGTGCAATAAATATAACACACATAATTTTGTGCAAAACCAGCTTTTGATCTATCCTTCCCAAACCTGAATCACCCGGGTCTCCCTCCCCGTGGTTGCACAGGACCAAAGCCATAGTCATTGTGTGTGTGTGTGTGTGTGTGTGTGTGTGTGTGTGTGTGTGTGTGTGTGTGTGTGTGTGTACTAGGGTTTAAACTCAGTTTTTTCTAAACTTAGTTTTTTTTTTTCAAGGCTGGTGCTCTACCACTTGGCCACAGTTTCACTTCTAGCTTTTTGGTAGATAACTGGAGATAAGAGTTTTATGGGCTTTCCTTTCTGGGCTGACTTTGAACTGTGATACTCAGAACTCAGTCTCCTGAGTAGCTAGGATTACAGGAGTGAACCACTGGCACCCAGCCAGGAGTCATTTTGACCCCTCCTTCTTGCATATCTTACAACAAATTCTATATCCCCAGTTTATACACTGATGCTGAAGGAGGCCAAGTGGCTTCCCCAAGTCAAAGACAGGCAGACTAAGGGGAAGACTGGGAGTATCCATTTGGTCAATGTAGCTGTTCAATCGTGTTCTAGTCACTATATTAGGTTTGGGGACCATTAAAGAGAAGTTCTTGGCCTATCCCCCAATTCATCTTGTCTTTCTGGCTGTGAGTTCTCTTGTCTTCCCCTTCCCCTACAAAGACTGATTCTGGGCCAAGTTTCTGTAGAGAAGCTGGTGTCAGGATAATGAGGCCTGTTCTCTGCTTCTGTGACTTCTGTACCCAGGGGCCTGCCTGATGAAGCTTGACACTGTTCCTTCTGGTTCCAGTGAGTAGAAGCCTGGCCTCCCATGGTAACGGCCCCTCTATCTTTCCACAATATCCTCTTTAGTATTGTGAAGTGGGAAAGGTCACACACAAAGCATTTTGTTCATTGCTGGCCCCTCCCAGGAGAGGCTGGGTAAATCTTACCCATTCACCAATACATTTCTGTCCACTAAACCACACATGAATTGGAAGGGCACCCAAAAGTCTTGGAGGAGCAGGCTGATGGTTTGATTGGACAGTAAAGGATGTGTTCAGACAGAGGTCATGTTCACAGCAATTTAATATGTAAGAGTTTTCTTCTTCAGATAGATACCACTGTGTCATGATAGAGAGGAAAATTTAAAAGCCACATCATTAGCTACTCAGGAGGCTGCAATCTGAAGATTGAGGTTCAAAGCCAGATAAGGCAGGAAAATCCATGAGACTCTTATTGCCATTTAAGCACCAAAAATCAGAAGTGGAACTGTGGTTCAAGTGGTAGAGTGTCAGCCTCGAGAAAGAAAAAAAAAGGCTAAGGGACCATGCCTAGGCCCCGAGTTAAAGCCCCAGTAACTGACACAGAACAAAAATTAAAATATAAACAAAAGCCCATCATTATCTCTTCTTTCTTGCCCTTTCTCCAGGGCTCTTTAACTTTTTATCTTTCTTGGTTATTTATCCTGTTCAATTCTTTGTTTCAGAGCTAGAAAGTTCTTCATCCCCTCTCTCTTTAGCATTTTGCTTATCCTGTAGTTTGTTGAACCTCAGGGAATTTATGCCCTATAAATAAATAAAACTATTATTATTATGTAGTTCCATTCAGAACATTAGTGGAAGGAGAGAAGTGACATTTTTCTTTATTTGCTTTAGAAATATTTCACAGTCACAAGTCTCCTCCTGCCTTGGATTAATGGCATAATTATTCACACAGGGAAACAGAGATGGAATGAGCTTGAACTTGACATGGATTAATGCACCAAAATATGCCTTCTGCTCTCTCTCCTTGTCTAATTAATTCTGAATTATGAAATTCCCTTTGAGCAACCCAAAAAGCATGGTCACTGGATTCCAGTGCAAGTATTCTTTCCTTGCAATAAAAATCAACTCATCGGATAGTTACGGGCTATTTGAGAAAAAGAATGTCCAATTGAGCATCCAGAAATAGAGTTGGCAGGCATCCTAAAGCATATCTGCAGAGGTTTTACAGTGAAGAACTTGTGCTTTGCCAGTGGGAAAAAAATGGAGGTGGAGGATAGAAGTGTTATTTTTTCCAAGTCTCTTCAAACCCTCTCCCTTGATGTCTGAAATTTTCACTATGAGAGTCATGCTTTTGGATTAGGGCCAGATCCTCAGGTTTCTAGATAAATGAGTGACACTCATACAACCATCTAGCAACTATTTCTATAGGGTAAAGAAAATTCTCTATTGCATGGCCAATTTGGGTCCTTTCCTTGCTAGCAGCCCCTAGGAAGGAAGAGTTATGAATGAGAATAATTGGAACTCAAGACATTGACTAGGTCATAACAGCTTGTAGATGGGTTGGGGGGGGGTAAGGTAGGAGGGGGGAGCAAACCATAAGAAGAACAAACACTGTCTCCCTAAGCTCCACCTTCCAAAGGTTCCTTTATCTTCTAATAATATCCTCTAGGGACCAAGCGTTTTTCACAAGCCTTCAAAAGTCAGAATCCCTGACTTTTGTGCTGGTACTGGGGCTAAGGGCCTTGAGCTCTCACTTGGCTTTGTTGCTCAAGGTTGACACTTTGCTGGTTGAGAGCCCCACCTCCATTTCTAGCTTTTTGCTAGTTCATTGGTGATGAGTCCCATAGACTTGTCTATCCTGGCTGGCTTCAAACTGTGATCCTGAGATCTCAGCCTTCTAAGTAGCTAGAATTACTCATGCAAGCCAGTTTACTCACTTCTCTGCCTGTTTTCCTGCAGGGTAGCAGTTTTTAAAAAAATTAATATGGTCAAGGTGATATACAGAGTGGTAACAGTATCATAAATAAGGTAGTGAGTACATTTCTTGTCAAACTTGTCACCCCCCCTCATTTTCTCCCACTTTCCCTCCCCCACAATCTTCCCTCCTAAGTTGTACAGTTCATATTGTCTTGTGAGTAATGCTGGGTAGCTTTTTTTTTTTGGGTCCGGTCATGGGGCCTGAACTCTGGGCCTGGGCACTGTCCCTCAGCTCTTCAGCTCAAGACTAGTGCTCTACCAATTGAGCCACAGCGCCACTTCCGGCTTTTTTTTTCTTTTTGCTTATGTGGTGCTGAGGAATCGAACCCAGGGCCTCATTCATGCAAGGCAAGCGCTCTACCACTGAGCCACCTTCCCAGCCCGCTGGGTAGCTTTTAACCCAAAGGCTGACCATATTCTCAGGATACCAAGACTTTGGAATATTGAAACCCAAGGGATCCTCAGCAAGGAGGGTCTGTGTGAATATATCACCCTTCATTTCAATATGACATGATGCTCAAAATATGAAGGCTGGAGTAGTTCTTTGTTTGCAACCCTTTTCAGTCAGCACTCCTGGCCCTGGTACTCTAAGCAGTAGCTCCATACTGCTATGTAGAGCAGGAGCCCAAGCAAGTACTTGAAAGCTTAATTGATCTGGATGTTTAGAATCAAACTTCATTAGCTCAAATTACTTCAGTTTGCCTAATTTGTTTCTCCATGTGAGCTTTGATAAGCTTGGGTTAACATCTTCTAAACTGTGGTGTTTATCATCATCAATGCCTACTCGAATTACCTCTGCAGAGTAATGGCTCAGGAGAAGCATGGCTTAAAAGGTCCAGCTGTTTGGTGTGCCTATTTCAATACACATCTCAATAATAGGAGACATCCAAGACACTTCCAACATGCATTTATTTCCACAAGGCAATCTTACCTTTTAAAAACAAAATTCAGCCAGAAAACCCTTTCAGTCATTAAACTTCAAATATGTATATGTACCGGGAATTACACAGACTTTGAATTTTTTTCTCTTGATTGGCAAGGATAGATCACACACACACACACACACACATACACAGAGACATACATACACACACACACACACACACACACACACACACACACACACACACACACAGACCACACTTTGTTCCTGTACTGGGACTTGACTGAGCAAATATATTTTTATTTTATTTGTTGGTCATGGGGCTCAAACTCAGCCTGGATGCTGTCTCTGAACGCTTTTGCTCAAGGTTAGCATTCTACCACTTTGAGCCACAGCTCTACTTCTCCTGTACTGAGATCCTTGAATTCAGGACCTTGTGCTATCACCTGGCTTTCTCATTCAAGGTGGTGCTTTACCACTTGGACCACAGCTACACACTTGCCTTTTCTTGAATAACAGTAAAGTTATATTAAATACATTTTTGAATTACATTAAATAAATAAGAGATAACTTGCAAGCAGAGGGAAAGGACTTCTGTAAGTGCCTGAGCTAGTCTCAGTGGAGCTCAGGAGTTTCTGAGTCTCTACCTCCACATCCAAAGTTGTGTTCCCAGTCTTAATTTGGAAGCACGCTGGGGTGTATCTGCTGGAGCTAAGTTGCCCTCTGCAGGTAAAGGTCGGTCCATATCAGACAAAGCCTGCTGAACCTGCAACATCTTTACAGCAGTGAGGACAGTCACAGACTGGAGTCCATTTGTAAAGTGCCCTCGGCAAACTCGCGATTGAGGTCAGATGGAATGTGGACTGCCTCTTCAGATGTCCACTGGAGAAAGAGGATTTCCTTCATATGTGTTGGTCAGAGAAACCTCCTGATGCCAAAGTGCTTTGTGGCCTCTTTTCTTCTGGTGGAACAGAATCTGTGTCACATACCAAGAACTGATCCAGGTTGGCTGCACCATGTTGTGGCTCATCATCTTCTGACATGGGAGCAGGAGAGTCTGTCTCAGATGCCATGGACAAGAAATCCCCCAGATGTAGATTGGCTGCCCCGTGTTGAGGATCTTCACTGTCTGTCTCAGGGGTAGGTTGCTCTTTCTTGCTTGGTGTGGGCAGAGGTGCACTGAGAGCCACACCGACTGCGCCCTGTGCTGGTTCTTCTTGGCTTTCTCTGATGGAGTGGTGTCTTCATCATGTTCCCTGGGCAGATGCACAAGATGCAGCACTGCTTTCCTTGGCTGTGGCTCCTTTGCTGCTGCTTTTCGTGGGGCTGGGTCTGTCTCCGCAGCTGTGCACACATCCACTGGGAGATCTATGTGGGTACCCGGCAGTGGTGGCTCTTGTGTAGGCACAGCTGGAGATTCATGAATCTGGCCTCTACAGTAGCTGGAGCACATGCTGATCCTTCAGCTGCTGCCTCAGCCCCACACAGCTTCATCTTTTGTGGAATGGGCACAGCCCACTGGGCAACCACTGATCATGGCACGCGGGATTGGCTTAGAGGAGTCACAGCAATGGCTCCATCCTTGCTGTCCTGGTCTGGGCTGCCAGGTACTACCTGCTGGTCTCTTCTTATAAATCACCAGAATGTTCTTCTGGGTCCAGCTGGAGGTTGGAGTCTGGGTCAGGGGTTGATCCAGTGTCTGCAGGTGTCCACTAGGTGCTCTCTGAAGGATCTCCTGGAGTCTGAACTAGTGAAAATCGGGAAGCAACAGGAAAACATGTTGCTTTCTTTGCTATCGCTGGATTTGTCTGACCATTATGGCTGGCTCTGGAATGTGGCTGCCTGGAGACCTGGGTTCCAAGTTCTTTTTGGTCTTCTGTCAAGGCTGAGGTCACTTCCCAGGGTCCTCTTATCTAAGCAGCTTCTTCCTCCAACAGGACCCCACAAAGTCCCCCTGGGCTTCTAACTGTTCCTCATAAGACATTCATTATTTGCACAACTGGACACAGTTTTACCAATATATCCCACCATCTTTGAAAAGGACTGGGTGTTGACAAATGCTGGAGGGGATGTGGAGAAAGAGGAACCCTATTACACTGCTGGTGGGAATGTACACTTATATAACCACTTTGGAAAGCAGTCTGGAGGGTCCTTAGAAAGCTAAAGATTGACCTCCCTTACGACCCAGTCATACCACTTCTAGGCATCTACCCTGAACAACAGGAACCAATATACAAGGACACATGCTCCTCCATGTTTATTGCAGCACTGTTCACAATAGCTAGGATATGGAAACAACCCAGATGCCCCACCACAGATGAATGGATCCAAAAATTGTGGTATCTATACACAATGGAATATTATGCAGCCATTAGAAATGACAAAATAATGGCATTTGCAGGGGAATGGATGGAGCTAGAAGGAATCATGTTGAGCGAGGTAAGCCAAGAGCAAAGAGACAAATGGTACATGGTCTCCCTGATAAGTGGATGCTAAATCCAAAATCTTAGGTGATACGACAAAACTAACAGGACTTAAGAAACAAAGAACTCCCACTCATCTGGTAGAACCACTACTAAATATCCCCATGCTGCTGATCACATGTATGGTGTATAACATGTGAACACCGTTATATGTTATAGACTGTGATAGACAATTTGCTCCAGGAAAGTTAGAATGAACTTGTGACTTTAAATGAACATCATTATTCCACAATACTGTGAAATTCCGGAAATTATGTAATCACTTAATTACAATCAAAAAAAAAAAAAAAGAACCTCGGGAAAGGTAGGGAGGGAAGGGATGGTAGGGGAAAACAATGGAGGGGGTAACAATGCTCAATAGGAAGTGTACTCATTACCTCACTCATGTAACTGTAACCCTCTGTATAGTATCTTTACAATAAAAAAAAAAAGAAAAGGACTGGGTGCAGTCAATGCTTCTGTTTCCAGGACACAAAGGGGAATTCAGACTATTTAATATCTATTGCTGTGAATGTTATTATGTATGAATGAGATACCCAAGGCTTGTTTTTGTTACTAATGCAACAAATTTGTGGTAAAATGATGACAAGAAATGATTTTAAAAAACCACAACTCATCATCCAGAGACACATAGGTAATAATGGAAACTCTTGTGGACACTAACATGGGTTCACATGTGTGTACATACTCATGTAGCCACATACATACATTGTTGCACATAGTCAATTTGTTCATGCCATCTAAATATCTGACACCCCCTCTCCCAATTAATCTGTTGGGACCTCGTCTCCAAGAAGAATATATTAGGAATAAGCCTTTGTGTGTGGTTCAGTTTAAGTAGAGACATCTGCATTAGAACTAATACTTTTATCTATAAGACTAGGGACTCTTATCTCCAATTAACCTTCAAAATGCAGGAAGTGGGGAAGGGACTGGTGGCTCACACCTGTAATCTTAACTATTCAGGATGCTGAAGTATGAAGATTCCCACTTCAGTGTCAGCCTGGGCACCAAAGTCCATAAGATTCTTAGGTTTAAGTAACTACTACAAAGAAAATCCAGGACATGTAGCAGTGGCTCAAATGGTACAGCAATAGACTTGAGCAAAAAAGCTCAAAGACAGTACTCAAGACCTAAGTTAAGCCAAGGACCAGGAACAGATGTGAGCACGCACGCGCACTTGCACGCACACACGCATGCACACATGCATACACACACGCACACACACACAGAGTAGGTAGTGCTGTGATATTGATATTCAGATAACTGGGAAGTTTGTTCCAATTTTAATATACATTGTTTTGGCATTTAAAAAAGTATCTCATTTCTCAGTGATGGTAGCTTATGCTTGTAATCTTAGCTAATCAGGAAGCTGAGATGTGATAATTGTGGTTCAAAGCCAGCCTAGGTAAGAAAGTTCCTGAGACTCATATGTTCAATAATCAACACCCCTCCCCTGCCACAGAAGTGGAGCTGGGGTTTTAAGGTGATGAATACTACACTTTAGTCAAAAAAAAAAAAAAAAAGCTCTCAAAGAGCATGTAGGCACTGAGGTCAAACTCCAAGATTGATAAAAAGAAAAGAGAATTTCTTTCATTATATGGTTGGTTTCTTCCCTAGGTGTGTATATTTTTAATACTAAGAACAGTCTATGTGATATTTTCAGCTCCTTAATTACTTTGGAGGATGTATATTAATTTTCCACCCATCCGGGTTAAAAATTAGCATTTTTAATTATATTAAGTGAAGTAAGCCAGGTCCAAAGAAGCATAGGTCCCATGGTTTCCCTTATTTGCAATATCTAGTATAGGTATGAGTCAAGCGGAAAAGGTCAGATAATGTGATGTTAGGAAAATGAACCCTTAAATATGTATTTTAATGTTTTCGTTTCTTTCATGCATGTGTTTCTAATGCATTTATAAGATTATTTCTTTGTTGCTTTGTATGTCCCTCCCCCACAGTGTAACCCTCGCTTTCACTATATTTGATGTCAGTATAACATGTGGAGGAGATGGGGACAAACAAGTCATTTAAGGATTCAGGTGGACCTGTTGCAACAATGAGAAGTACAAAATGTCATGTCAAAACCAACTTTACAATGTCGGTGTGGGGGGGGAGGGGGGTATAATTGGGTGGGGAGAGGGGGGAGGCTGGGAAGGGAGGTGAAGGGTAAACAAAGGAGGAGGCTGCAATGCTTGGTAAGAAATGTATGCATTATCCTGCCCATGTAATTGTAGCCCCTCTGTACAGTATGTTCTCAAATAAAATAAAATAATATTTAAAAAATTAGCATTTTTCTTTCCCCTGACCCTTTTCTTCAACAACAGATTTTAATTGATATTGTCTTTTTTATTTTTATTTTTTTTTGTTGTTATTGGTCGTGGGCCTGAACTCTGGGCCTAGGTGCTATCCCTCAGCTCTTCAGCTCAAGGCTAGTACTCTACCACTTGAGCCACAGCACCACTTCCAGCTTTTTCTGATTATGTGTTACTGAGGAATCGAACCCAAGGCCTCATGCATGCAAGGCAAGCGCTCTACCACTGAGCCACCTTCCCAGCCCCTGTCTTTTCTATTTTTATATATTTCATATCACTAAATTTGGACTAGTTGGTTTATCAGCTTACTCTAAAGTATTACATATGGAAATAAATATGTCTCATTTTTCTTCCCAATTTTATTAGTTTTACAAGTTCCCTATAGAATGACATCAAACATTTTCCTTTTCCTGATGTCTGTTCTGCACCTGCTTTGGTCTTGTTCTATAATCAGTGCTCATAGGCAATCCTTCTGCAGTAATGCTCCAGTCATCTCTCAGTCACCAGAATTCATCTCACCATAATGGAGTTTTGGTCAACATCTGAAAAGCTAATTCCTCTCCTAGAACTCCATAGATTTACGGTTTCCAGCATTGGCTTTCATTCCTTTGTGTTCCAAAGCTCTTTGCCTACTAGGAGACTTCAGCATGGCCACTCTTGTGCCTTTGCAGCGGGGAAAAGGGACTCCATTCTAGGTGCTCAGAAGCTTCTCCAAGGAGCCCTTCTGGCTCCAGTCTGAGCTGAGAGCTCAGAGGCAGCCTGGTCCTCCAGCAAGCCTGGCTTCTCCCAGAAGATACTCCAGCAAGAACTGGGGAGCACCATGCACATATCCCTGAACTTCTGGTGGTAGTGTGGACACTTACACCTACCTTTTTGATGGTTAATCAGATGTTAAGAGTGTCATGGACTTTCCTGCCTAAGCTGACTTTGAACCACAATCTGAGGATCTCAGTTTTCTTACTATCTAAGATTATAGGTGTGAATCTATTAGAGTTTTGACTATTCAATATTGTGTGTATATTTACAAATATATGCTTGTGTTGGTGAACGACACAAACATCTAAAAAGAGACAAGTCTCTAAGGCTGGCATTATGGACCCATCTCAAGTACAGAGAAACTTAGCATTACTGAAAGTTATATTGCATCTCTGAAAGTAACTGTTAGAAATGCATGTGCCCAAGGAGGGGTGTTGAGGGAAAAACTTTCTTCAGTGTATCTGTTTTTCCATCACAATGATATATGCTATCTTTCCCAAAAGTTAAAAATGAATAATGAATTGCTAATAACATTAATCCTAAATAACCAAATTCCTCATGGTATTTAGGCCTGTTAGCCATAGTATGTGTGGGGCTCAGATTTTTATGTAATTTTAAATACCTTCACTCCAGTGCATTAAAGCAGTAGCCAGGTAAAAGTTTGAAAGCTGTGTTGAAAGTCTGCTCATGAATTGCTACTTTCATGTGAAGATTTATTATGAAAAAATAAGACCGATATTGGAAATATGGAGATCCTTTGCACTCAACTTCATAATTGTGCCTTCTCATAGAATCAGGAACATACAGGCTCATTGACAAATTGACTTGTTGATTCATTTGTTCATGCTGACAGAAGCTTGAGATCAATCACAGATCAATCGCGGTCAGAGTTGTAAGAAATGGTCACATTCAGATTTCCCAGTGGGGCTTTGTAACCAGACAAGAGGCAGTGTACCTCTCACATTGACTTCTACCTTTTAGGTGTATTAGTTATACCACAAGAAATGGGAAATGCAGACAAAAGCACATGTAATCTAGAGCCCAAATGTCATCTGCACAAAAGTAGGGAGCTCAGAGAACCAAGAAAACATAGTCTTTCTTAGTTTTCAAGTTAATTAGATAATTTTAGTCTTCCCTTTGCTTAAGTATCAAGTGTCCTATCAAGTGACCACATACAAATGATATATGGAATAATTGTGCTCGTACTGATGTGTATAGCTAAGATGAGTTAGCTTATGGTTCTGACTGCTGGCAATCTGAAATCTGCCCCTTTTCAAGGCCCCAGCCACAATTATGGTCTTGAGGAGGAGCCTTCTGGATGAGGGAAGGCGGTGGTCACACTTCATTTAAGGATCATCACTAACCCACACTGCTTGCTCCAGAGCATCTGCCCTCATACTCCCTCCTCTGGGCACCATATGCTTGCTGTGCTTCACTCCAGGCCGCCTTCCAGACAGTTCTTCCAGGTAAATAGGACCCCACTGGAACTTCCCTCTGGGCTCCAAAAATGCCGCTGGTCAAAGCTTGGGTCTCGTTGCTATCCTCAAAGTGTGGCTGGAGAGAAAACAGTCATTGTCTTCCTTCACCATCTTAGCAAATCTCCCAGCATGGTTTCAAAGCCCTGGGCTGCTGTGTTGTTTTTACTTTTAAAAAAACAGATGTTACTGAGATATAACTCATAGGCTATAAAATTTGCTCACTTCATGTGAACAAGCTAGTCTGCAGTCCCAGATACTTGGGAGGATGAAGCAGGAGGATCACTGGAGCCCAAGAATTTGAGGCCAGCTTGAGTGACATAGTGACATTGTATCTCAAAATAAATTAATTAATTTATTTTATTCAAAATAAATTTAAAAAGAGTAAATACTAATCATTTTTAGTATATCACATGATCAGTTTAAGACATTGCTAAGTATATATAATGGAAAAGTTGTCATTGTCAACATAACAAGAAAATATTTTTGTCTTTTTAAAGTATACAACCCAGTGCATTCTCAATGCTGTGCAACTAGCAATATTCTCATAATGTTTTCATCAATCCAAACAGAAATTCTAGAAACTCTGCCCTCCCTTCCTCTCTCCCTTCCTGTTTTGGAGATGGTACTGGGGAACTGAGACTTTGTGCTTTCTAGGCAGGTATTCTATCACTTAAGCTCCCTTCCCCAGCTCTCAAATAGAACCTCTTCACTATATGAACTCTTTCATTTTTCCTTTGTCCATATCCTGGTAACTTTTAATATATTTTTGATTTTTTTTTTTTGTCAGTCATGGAGCCTGAACTCTGGGCCTGGACACTGTCCCTCAGCTCTTCAGCTCAAGGCTAGCGCTCTACCACCTGAGCCACAGCACCACTTCTGGCTTTTTCTGCTTATGTGGTGCTGAGGAATTGAACCCAGGGCCTCATACATGCAAGGCAAGCACTCTACCACTGAGCCACCTTCCCAGCCCCTACTTTTGACGTCTTTGGTATACATATAAGGATAGAGCTGGATCATGTGTCCATTCTTTCTCATTTTTGAAGAACCATGAAACGGTTTTCACAATCACTACACCTTTCTTACCTCACTCCCCCCAGCAATGCTTTTACTTTTATGCACCCTCTCTATTCTCCAATCTCCACCCCCCCACGGTAAGGAACCACTGATAGGACTTGGAAGGGGAAGTTTCAAATGACAACGCAAGTCTGTGATGTTTAGCTCACAGCTGGATGCTTGAAATGGTTTGTTTTGATTTGGCCTCCGTGTGTCCCTCCAATCTTGTCTTCTGGATGCACTTGCTCACGAATACTCACCATCTCTGGTCATTGATACTGTTCGAGTTCTAGTCTAGTAATTTTAAAACAATAAATGCAAACTACTCAGTAAAGAGAGATTGTGGTGACTCACATCTGTATTCCTAGCTATTCAGGAGAATGAGATCTGAGGATCACAGTTCAAAGACGGTCCATGCAGGAAAGTCTGTGAGACTCTTATTCCCACTAAATTACCAAAAAAACCAAAAACAAAAAAAAAAGCTATAAATGTCACTGTGACTCAAGTGGTAGAGCACTAGCCGTGAGCAACAGAAGCTCAGAGACAGAGTCCAGGCCCTGTGTTCAAGCCCAGGACTGGCACAAATAAAAGAAAGAGATTATTGAAGAGGGGACCCACAGCCTCTCTCAGTACAAATCTTTATTTGGATTAAACTAGGCAAACCTTTTCATAATTCCTTCACATACAGACTGGCCTGATAGTTCTAACCGAATAGACCAAATGAATGTATTCATCCAGTTAGTTACAAGATAGCCAATAAGCTGTGAAACTCCAGGCCCTTCCAGAAGCAGGCCCCATGATGGGACAAAGTATATAAGATATCTATGTGGGAAATGCCTGTGAGAAGGGTGGGTGGGGAGCCTGATTTGAGGTGTATGTCTGGCACCCAGGGAAGGAGGAAAGAAGGGAAAAGTGGCCAGAAGCACTGGGCAATCTAAGGACATTCAGCCAGACTGTTGAGAGTCCTCAACTCAAACTCAGACTCATCAGGAGAGGCCATCTTCTCATTATCCTTATCATATATATGTATATATATGTGTGTGTGTATATATACACACACATATGTGCTAGTCTTGGGAATTAAAAACAGGGTCTGGGTGCTGTCCATGAGCTTTTTTGCTCAAGGCTAGCACTCTACCACTTGAGCCACAGCTCTACTTTTGACTTTTCTGGTTAATTGGAGATAAGAGTCTCATGGACTTTCCTGCCTGGGCTTGTTTTGAATCCCCGTGCCCAGATCTCAGTTTCCTGTGGAGCTAGGATAATAGGCATGAGCCATCAGTGTCCACACCCTGCACCCTGCATTTTTGATCTTTTGTTAGGAGCATTCCTGTAAGGCAGGGCCTTAGCACAAATGCAGTAATGGATTTTGGAGCATCAGATGGTGCAGATAGTTGGAGGTTTGAAAGGTACAGTTCCATTGAGATGATCAAGTAGGCTTGTGTGTGTGGAGACAAATATGGTTCTTGGGAAATTTGTGAAAAAAGACATTCTGGAAGAACATTTTCTATTTCCTGAAAGAGGCCCTCTCTCCTTCAGTTCTCTCAAGTGTTCACACATTAACAACTTTGTTTACCCTTGTTGACAAGGCAATTGCCTGGCTTCCGAAGTGCCTGGAGCCTGGGAGCATTTGTGAATGCTGAGCCCACCTGTGTTAACAGAGCACCACTGGGCACTGGGTCCGCTGGGCACTGCTGAGCACCCCTGATGTTGAAAGCACTTTGACAGCTGTGAAACCACTCAAAGGTAATGAAGTCCCTAACCAAATAGCTCACTTACTTGAGGTCAGAAATAGAAAGCAGGATGCCCTTTTCCCAATCTGCTCCTTCATTTCGCATCTTTGGACTAGAGTTTACTTCCCCATTATTTTTTCATTAACATAGTTTGCCTCCCTGAAGACTTCTTCTTGCCTTGTACCTTTGTCTCATCTCTGGTGCCTTGCTCTGTTATTTCTTCCTCTTTAAAATGTTTGCCCAGGGGCTGGGAAGGTGGTTCAGTGGTAGAGCGCTTGCCTTGCATGCATGAGGCCCTGGGTTCAATTCCTCAGCACCACATAAGCAAAAAGAAAAAAGCCGGAAGTGGCGCTGTGGCTCAAGTGGTAGAGTGCTAGCCTTAAGCTGAAGAGCTTAGGGTCAGCGTCCAGGCCCAGAGTTCAGGCCCCACGACCGGACCCCCCCCCAAAAATAAATAAAAATAATAAAATGTTTGCCCAGTTCTCCTTTGTTTCCTACTGTCTTTCCTTACTTCCAACCGCAAGCCTTGGCTATGTCTTTCCTGTGGATCGGCTGTCCTCCTTTGACACAGAATTGCATGTGGCAGACCAACCAGGAGCTGCTCTTACATCAGACTCAGCCTGGGGCTCTCCCATCCTGTGCTCAGGGATCCCAGTGAGAGAACTGAGACTTGTGGCTTAGCCATACAATAAAGCAGGAATGACAATATGCACAATATAGGCTTTCGGGTTGATGGCCCTAAAATGCCTTCTTGACCTCAGCGCCTCATGTTCTTGCTTGGCTTTTTTAGCCCAAGGTTGGTGCTCTATCACTTGAGCCACACCTCCATTTTCTGGCTTTTTTTTTGGGGGGGGGGTGTTTAATTGAAGATAAGAATCTCATGGACTTTTCTGATAAGAGAGTCAGCTGATACCATGCATCATAGCATACCAGCAGTGCACCATCAGTGGCTTCACATTAGCATTCAGCTGTTGCAAAACTTTAAATAGACCTGTTCCGTTGAAGGAAAACTTCAAGGTCTATTCACGTAAACTCCAATTTTTCCTATGGGCTTAAGTGCTAGACTGTTAGCCCCAAGACCTGAGAGTGATGCTTAGCAGAACCAGCAGTGCCTAGAGAAGGCTTCTTACTCCCAATTTCTCTGCATTCTCCTGGGGAGAGAATCTGTACTTTCTATACTGTCTGTCTCTCTTTGCTGGGAATGTGGGCTACACAGACTTTGCTGTCTATTAAACTTTTTGCATAGAAGACAGTGAGACAGAATAGCTCTTCTTCTATTTTTGCCCAAAGAAATTTTTTTTGTGTGTGACGAAAACTAAGATTTAGGGCTGAGAAGTTCAAAGAGCAGTTAGGTCTACATACTCGCAGAGCCAAGTACAAGTTATATATCTGTCCACACTTAGTAATGGGCTGCATCTTCAATCCATCTTGAGCAGTTGGCAGGGTAAATGTTATCCACATTTTACATGAAAAACATCCATTTGTTCAACAAAAAAGCATTTAGTACCCACTAAGGTTGCTTTCTATTCTACTTCCTTATGGAGCAGAATATCAACCCCATCTGGCAGATGAAGAAACAGAAGCACAGAGAAGTCTATGACTTATCTGAGATATTAGAAAAGGCAGAGCAAGGGTCTGAGTTTGTGCAGTCAAATTTTAGAACTCATGTCCTGGATTGTTCTGAGTACAACTGTTCTATGAAGTTGTGTCAAAGAAACTGTTCAGTTATAGTTGATTAACACTATGAAGGAAAAGCACAAAGTTCCATGAGATAATATAATAGGACTCCTAACAGGGTGGGTGGGGAGGAGGGAAGGGCTTCTTCAAGACAATATCACTTAAATTGAGGCCCAAAGAAAAGAGAGAAGTAAAACCAGGTATCAGGCGAGAGTGGGAAGAAGATGTTAGGGCTAGAGAAGAGCACAAGGAAGAGAAGATGGCTGCACTCTGAAGGACCTGAGAAAGCCTGGTTTCTTTGTAGAGTGGAAAGGAAGGGGGTATTACAGCAAGATAAAGTTTGGGAAAGATGGACATAATAAGTTTTGTCTCACTAAAAACATTGGTGATCCACTGTAGGGAGGATTGGGGCTTGTAAAAACTCTCTGTGGCCATTTTGAGGTCAGAGGATTGAGATGAGGGGAACAAAAGTAGAAATGGAGAGAATGGCTAGAGTCTTCTCTCTCTAATGATGAATGCTTTGTGACTCCATTTCAGTTCCAGGCTGTGTGTGTATGTGTGTGTTTATGTGTTTGTGTGTGCCTGGGCTGGCTTCAAACTGCAATCCTTAGAAATCACCCTTTGGAGTAGCTAGGATTACAGGCATGAGCCACCATCCTGGCTACCTGTTTATTTTTTGTGTGTATACAAGTACTGGGGCTTGAACTCAGGGCCTTGAGCTTTTGGTTTGCTTTTTTATTCAAGCCTAGGCTCTACCACTTGAGCCATACCTCCATTTCTTGCTTTTTGCTGGTTAATTGGAGACAAGAGCCTCAAAGATTTGTCTTTGTGGGCTGTCCTTGAACTGCAATCCTCAGATCTCAGCCTCCTGAGTAGCTAAGATTATAGGTGTGAGCCATTGGCACCTAACTGGTTACAGGCTTTCTGATTCATTAAAAAACTGTATGTCTTGGGTCAGAGGAATGAAAGTTCCATTCAGATTAGGTCAGCACATAGATCTGTAGCATCTTGTTCTATGGCACTTGAGAGACAAGTTTTTGAGGGATCAGGGCTATACAACACCTAAATCACAGTGAGGATTTGTCCATGGCCTATGGTTTTGACAAAGCCCTCATTCACACTTGGGGTCAAGCCCCGATAAGAGTGAGAATATTGGGGCTGGGAAGGTGGCTCAATGGTAGAGCGCTTGCCTTGCATGCCTGAGGCCCTGGGTTCGATTCTTCAGCACCACATAAGCAAAAAGAAAAAGCCAGAAGTGGTGCTGTGGCTCAAGTGCTAGAGCGCTAGCCTTGAGCTGAAGAGCTGAGGGACAGCGCCCAGGCCCGGAGTTCAGGCCCCACGACCGGGCCCCCCCCCCCAAAAAAAAAGAGTGAGAATATCTTTTTGGATGTTGACCCTGATAGACATTTCATCATGACCAATTCTCAAGGAATCTTAGTGAGTGCCAGAGTGTACAGGCTGGAATGCAGGGTTTATACAAGCACTCCTACAATTAGTGTAGTCCCAGAGTTACTCATTTTTCATTGGAGAGAGAGATTAATTATGACAAGAATAAAAGGTGGGTTAAGACATCGTATAGCCAGGTACAGTGGCTCACAGTTGTCCTCCTAGCTACTATGGAAGTAGAGAATGGGAAGATTGTGTTTTGAGGCTAGCCTATGCAAAAATTTTACAAAACTCTGTCTCCACACCTGTCATCCAAATGACAGTAGAAAGTATAAATAGGAATATTGCAGACCTAATGTACCTAGGCAAGAATCAAGACTTTATCTCAGAAATCAGAGCAAAAAAGGTGAAAGATATGGCTTAAGCAGTAGAGTGCCTCCTAACTTTTATACTTATAAAACCTTGAGTTTAAACCCAGTACTGAAAAAAAAAGGAAACCTCTCTTTTGGAAAATCTCTTAAGGAAATCTCTCCTTTGAGGGGTCAGGAGACCCTGTATGTTTTAGAGGTCAGAGAAATAATACAAAGAAACATTTTGAGTGTGTGTCAGTATCGCTCTGTGTGTATGCACAAGTGTCTGGAGTCAGCTTGTAAATTCTGATCACAATACCCTTGACAAAGTCCAGACAGTGTTTCTAGGACATTGTACCATCACATTTGAAAGGAAAAAGTCAACAATTTATTTGAATCTAAAAAGGGCAATTGAAAAATTTTTATTTGAATTTACTAGAGGTTTTGTCACTGGCAAATATATTTTAACTCTTGTCCTATCATAGCACCCAGAGATAGCTTTGACCTCCAGCTATTATTGTATCTTGACCAATGATGATGGAGGACATTATTATCATTTGTATTTTCCAGTAGCCTCATCTTTGATCATTTCCTGCTATGTTGTATAGGTTTTAGAACTATCCTTCCTTTCTTTCCCTCCTTGTGGTAGCAAGGAATAAATTAAGATGAAATAGTACATCTTGCTATGAGATACCACCATGTTCAAATAAAAATACCTAAGTGTGAGTCTTTTGATTCTTTAGCACAACTACCTGTTTGACAAACCAGAAAACAAGGTGATCCTTGTAGAAGAGAAAGTACAAATTGGTTTTAGGATTTTGAATTCAACTGACCCATAAGACAAGAGAAGTTTGCCTCAAATGTTAAACCTCACTGTTTTATCCCATTAGATAGAATCTAACTGGGCCCAAAGACAAGAAAACACAATGTCTAGAAAAATAGAGCCAACCTAACTCCTTGAAAACTTTTTGAAAATAATCTTGAATGGTGAGAATTCTCCAAGAAATTTAATCTACTCAATTGCTTAATAAATCACTTTGAAATTTCTTAGTCAACCATGAAGACAATATTTACTTGATTTGAATAAATGACTAGCAATATGCAGAAGGAAGCTTCTCTTTAAAGTCTGTCAGCTGATTAATGACCTGGGCCGGATTCACTTTATGGCTCTTGGAGGCACAATTAGTCATTTTATTATATTGGGCTTTTGCCACCTTAAAATGTAGCTCTCTTTATGGAAATCCAGTTGTGATTACATGTGTTTGGAAAGGTTAGCAAGTATGTGACCGCACTCACTCTGTGACTGGTTTTGCAGGAAAAATGTAAGTCTTTTAAGAGTCTACCCTTGAAGACCATTGCCTAACAACATGTAGAACCATAGATCTGGTTCCCTTACATCTCTCCCTGCCACAGCCTGAATACAGAAACATTACTGAGGAATAGTTGTAACAATATGGCCACACATGTCAACCATCCATCCTGCCCAACACGAATATCTCAGATATGAGGAAATCCATAGTCTTCATTTTGAATTTCCCCTCTAATTGGGTTGGTAAATTGGCACTTGTAACTATCTAAAGACTGCACATGACAATATAGCAAGTATGAGCAAGTAGCCATTCTGAATGAAACAGACTGCATTTTGTATCTATGCTGAATATTCAGGTTAGTCTGTAGTGCAGGCTGAAAAATAAGGCAAAGGCAGGGAGGAAAGAATGAAGCTCGTGCCCTAAGGGACTTTCTTCTTCCCCATTCTGGCATAGACTGGTATAATGGAAAAGCTATTATTTCTGGTTTTGGAGCCAGAGGGACCCAGTTGACAGATCCAGCCCTGCCACTTCTTGTTGGAAGACTTTATGTGAATTGTTGTCCTTGTTTATGTGTAAAGGAGAGTAATTAGTAATACTTGCCTTATAGAATTTTGTGAAGATGGAGATACTTCATGGAAGTAAAGCACTCAATGGTATAGCTGACATTGAGCATTACTTGGTTCAAAGATTTATTACTGATATGCTGAAATCAACTATGAGGCTAGCCTAGTTACTGGTGTGGGGTGGGGAAGAGAGTGAGACAGAGGAGAGACAGACAGAGGAGAGAGAGAAAGGGAGATTTTGTGTGTATTTGTGTTCCCATGCACCAAGTGTTCTGCCTGTTTCAGCCATAAAGGAGAGATTAGGATTAAGTAATCCAACTTGTTGTACAGTTATCATCTATTTAATTATTTATAGTAGAGTATATATTTTAGCTGGGTGCCAGGAGCTCATATCTATAATCCTAGCTACTCAGGAGACATTATAGCTCAAAGCCAGCCTGGACGGGAAAGTCCATGAGACTTTGATCTCCAATTAACCACCAAAAAGCTAGAAGTGGAGTTGTGGCTTAAGTGGTAGAGACCCAGCCTCGAGAGAAAAAGCTAAGGGACAGAGCCCGGGTCCTGAATTCAAGCTCCAGTACTGGCATACAAACAAAAAGAAAAAAAAGAAAGAAAAGAAAAGAAAGAGAGAAGGAATGAAAAGAAAAGAAAAAGAACAGGACTGGGAAGGTGACTCAGTGGTAGAGTGCTTGCCTTGCATGCATGAGGCCCTGGGTTCAATTCCTCAGCACCACATAAGCAAAAAGCAAAAAGCTGGAAGTGGTGCTGTGGCTCAAGTGGTAGTGTGCTAGCCTTGAGCTGAAGAGCTGAGGGACAGCGCCCAGGCCCAGAGTTCAGGCCCCACGACTGGACCCCCCCACCGCAAAAAAAAAAAAAAGAACATAAAACATTCTCATTTGAAAAGTGGTCCTGACATTTGTTAGGTACAAACCAATAACCATGTTTTCTTTTTAAATAATAAAAACAAAAGAAGGCTACATTTCCAATGATCCCTCAAAGATAGGTTCAGACTATATGACTGCACTACATTCCATAAGGTATGGGGAAAAATGGTATACAATGCTCCCATGTTGGACATAAAACCAGTGGTATTGTTCCCCACAGTTTCCACTCATTCCTTGAGTGCATGTTCCAGATGATACAGCTGCTTAAAGGGAATATGGCATATCTCCCAGTTGTTAGAGGACTAAGGGGTAGAGGTAGTTGTAGTTCATTAAACCTTGAGTGGTCTTGAAAGGTCTTCTCACGATGCCTCCTGAACATCTGGCTGCACCTGATCCTTGGAAATCCTAACCTTTGGGTTCTATACTGGGGCAGCAAGGTTGAGGCAGGAGACTAGATACTTTATACATCATTCCTTACTACTTTACCTTTTCAGTTTCAATTTTATATGTCTTTGTAATATTGCCCAATTAACTTATGAAGTCATTTGAAACAGTGTTGCAGTTGTCAGAAGATATAGAGTCTGCCACCTGATTCTGTTGTGAACTTTTCTCATTGGTCTCTCTTTGAAAAAGAAAGCAAACAAAATCATCAACTGTGTATAAGGAATAAAACACATGTAAATTATTTTTTCTCTTTAGAGATTCTTGGAAATTGAACATACAACACTTAGCTTGTTTTTGTTGTTGGTATTGTTCTTGCTTGTTTTTGTTCTGGTCCTGGGGGTTGAACTTGGGGCCTGGGCACTGTCACTGAATTTGTTTTTGACTCAAGGCTAGTGATCTACCATTTGAGCTACAGTTCTACTTCTGGACCTTTTTGTGGAAATAAGCATCTTATGAATTTTCCAGCATGGGCTGGCTTTGAATCACGATCCTCAGATTTCAGCCTCCTGAGTCACTAGGATTATAGGTATGAGCCTCTAGCACCTATTACACCTGTCTTGCTTTTGAGCTGCAAGAGTTTTAACTTTTTCAGGATCTGACCTTGAACGTATGTCTCCTGAACTGCTGATATTATAGGCATCAATGACCATACTTAGTTAAGTCTTTTATTTCAAAGGGGGAAACACGATTTGTGTGAACTCTACATTTATGCCAAATTAAAATGGAAAAGTTTGAAAACCAAATCTCACTTACTTTTCCTACAGGGTCTTTAAAGTTCATCTAATTCAACATTTTCCCTGATTTCTCCTCCAGCTCCACATTAGAGGTGCTGAGAATGAGGCCTACCGAGGGAAAGGGCAGATGCTCGCTTCTTCAGTTTCAGTGTGGGGCTATGTCCCATTGCCTCCTACATAACAAAGATCTGGGGGAATTAGTGAGATCTCTCTTGTTTTAGAGACCACAGATACCCTTCACTGCCTATCCAGGCCCCAGTTTTGTTGGGTGTAGATGGTTAGGAATTGAGAGAAAGCCAAAGAGCTGGTTTTGTCACCCGCAATGCACTTGCTTCTGGAAGGTTCCTTTTCTACACCAGCCCGATCCTTCAGAATTGGTGTAGTCCTGCATTTCTCTTGTCCCATTTTTATGTCATGTATGTTCAGAGCCACTGAGAAATAGATCCTTCTATAGTCTGAATGTCAGTCCCTTCTCAAACTCATGCTGAAACTTAATTGTCATTGTAACTGGTTTAAGAGGTAGGAACTTTAAGAGGTGATTAGACCATGGAAATTTTTACCTTCATGAATGGATTACACACTTATTCTGGGAGTGGATTGACTATTACGGGGTAAGTTTATTATCATAGCAGTGTGTTTCTTATAAGAGGAGCTTAATCCTTTAACATCTCTCCCCACTTCTGCCCTTCCACCATGGGATTGCACAGCACAAAGGCTCTCCCCAGGTACCAGCCCTCCTATGCTGGACTTCCCAACCTGTGACACTGGAGAAAATAAATTTGTGTTCATTATAAAGTAGTCTGTCATATTTGCAATAGCAGCACAAAACTGACTTAGACAAATGGATTGTTGCTTTCCCTCCACTGATACAATTTGCTGTCTAAATTACATGGTTCATAGTAACGAGGGGCAAGTGGGGCTCTGAGGGGCCAGCCTCTTCCAGTGCTGGTTGCCGCAGTTCCTGCCACTGTTAAGACTCAGAGCCACTGCAGACAAAGCAGATGAAGCCAAGCTCCACGTGCCATGTACAACATACAAGCTTTATTTCATTTCACAGATTTCCCAGGTGGCTCTTTTCTATTAATATCACTGTGTGGCATGACTTTCCCAAATGTACACTATGAGAGGTTGTTGCAAGTATGAGCTAATGCATCCCCAAGCTGGAATATGTTTTTATTTTTTAAACTTGCTTTAACATTGTAACAAAAATTTTCACACACTGCCTTCCTTTGGCTTAGATTTCTTAAAACTATTAGAATGAGTCTTTCCTCCAAGAATGCCCTAATGGTTACATTACATTACTGAAGGAACTCATTACATACAAACATACATACATACACACATATATGAAGAAACAATATAAACTATATGTATTTGTGTGTGTGTGTGTGTTTGCTTGACATGGGGTTTGAACTCAGGACCTCATGCTCTTGTTTAGCTCAACGCTAATCCTCTACCAATTGAGCCATTGGCTCCTGGCTTCAAAATGTATTTCTTAAATAATATAATGACAGTTAATCATAATTAGTCATCCCATGAAAATAGTTCATATTTTTGTAGTCTTGCTCCATTTGTGTGTACCAATCAACATCCAAATTCCTCAAGACTAGGGATTTTTTTTATCTTATCCTTGTTTTCTTTATCTTTTATACAAATTCAGAATTGTTTAAGGTAGATGTTGAGTAAATATTTAGTTGCTACCATTCGTTTATTTCTTAAATCAGTTTAGGCTTAGAGATGATTAGAGTTGATATTACAGACTATTTTATCCTCTTCCTACCAAGCCCACTTTTCCAGCATCGAGTAATGAAGAAAACCAAAGTTGCTGTGAGTTGCCTGAACCAACACAGCTCATTAGTGGATGCATTAGAACATGACTTTTCAGTTCAGTGCTCTTTCCAGCACCAAGTGCTGCCTCCTGTCATCTAACGAGGTCAGGAGGAAATGGGACATAAAATAGGTAAGTTCTATAAGGGAGAAAGCACCAGAAAAAATTGGGAGAATATGGTAAAATATGGGACTGGGAAGAAGTGACAGGAACTCCTGGTGGACTATAAAGACAAAGGACACAAAAAGGACATGGGACTGGGCTGTAAAACAGACAGGCCAACTTCATCTAGTTTTCCTCTCATCAAGGTCTGAACCAGCTGTGTAAGATAGCGTGTTTCAAAGACAGCAGCTATGATGCCAAATATCTCACAGGTTCTACAACACAGCCTTCCCACGCCCCCAGCAAGAGGTGGCATCTAAACCACCACTGCTCGAAGGGGAATGTGTGACTTCTAAGGCTAAGTCTAAAAAGATCATACAGCCTTTTTTTTCTGGTTCTTTTGGAACATTTGCTGTTGGAGTTAAGGACAGATAGCCACCATGTGACATATTTGACTGCCCTGAGACCTTATTGGATAACCCACCTGTAACATCTTCTGTGGACAGCCTCAATGTACACAGCTTTCTAGGCATCCTCAGTATATTTATCTGTTTTTCTATTGCTATTATGAAATGTCTGATGTCTTACAGGCTAAAATCCAAGAGTGGACTTCTCTAACCATCTGACCTCCAATGAGGCCTTCCTAGGAAGTAGCATCATGAGAGGAACACACCTGACAGGAACAGACCTGAGGGTTAGACACCTTCTCATCAGATAGGAAGCTAGAGGGAAGTTTGGGGGCTAAATCTAGTCTTAGGAAAACTCACTATTGTGAAACTTCAGGAGTCTCTCAAGAGCTACCTTTAGCATGGGCTCCAACAGCCTAAATACCTCCTACTAGGCCTCACCTCTGAAAAGGGCCACACTATCTCCCAGTACCACTAACCTTAGAGACTAACCTTCAAACACATGATTCTTTGAGGGGGACAAACCACATGCAAACTATTACCTAAGTACCCTACAGGTGAGTGACTCATGTTGGATCCTGCACAACAGCCCTTAAGCCAGCTGAACACCACTGAGTGGTCTTAGCAGTTTCTATGGGAAAGGGAGGAGAATGACTAATTGCTCATTTGAGATAGACTGGATGTTTGAATATATATATTCATATATATATATATATATATATAGGGGAGGTATGTGTTTATGTGTGTACATGTGTATATCTCTATATCTATCTATCTATCTATCTATCTATCTATCTATCTATCTATCTATCTATCTATCTATCTTATGAGAAACAGTAAAAATGGTTTTAGGTCATCAGATTCTGGATCAATTTGTTACATTGCAAAAATCAGTGGAACTTCAGCTCTTCCTATATATTATGTGTGTGTACCATGGTAAAAATACCATCAGGTCTTTCTCATTGAGAGACTATCATTTTCTTTGCTCTGGCATAAAATTTTATAGCTGTATATCTACATTTTAACAGATTGGGGCTCTAAGGCCCTGTGGGTGTCCATTAGCCTCTACAAGGCCAGTGAACTTTTTCTTGCAGGTGGACATTGAATGGTGTTATGGATCATGGCATAACTTAGTAAAAAATCCATTTTCAGTTTAGACAGGAATTGATATTCATTGAGAAGGGAAACTTAAATACCAAAAAGGTGCCACAGAACAAGGGAGAAAACTGGTTGCAGGAGAGGGGATACTGCAGCACATATACCCAGGATGTACAACCTAAATACACAAGGAATTACACCATTTTATAGCCATTTTTCATTGACAAATTAATCAGATAGAGTATTTCATGAAGTCTACCTGAGGCAAAGTCTTCTTGTCCAAAATCCCTTCTGGCTATAGGAAGGCCCATGAATCCCATTTTTGTGCTGAGGTTCTACAAGGTTAGAGATAGTTATGGATAGGGTGTGGCTGTGTTGGGCACATGTGGAAACATTACACTTTCAGAGATAACTGCAATGCATTTCCTTATACAAGCTACCTCCCCATCAAAAGGGCTTCCTTTTCTCACTTTCAATCTGCCCTGGCCTCATGTCTCTGACCAATAAAATATGAGGGGAAAGATACTTTGAGACTTCTAAACCCAGGCATAAAGAGACCAGAGTGTACTTTGGAGTAAGTCAACTTCTGGGTAGGGAGTCCAGTGATCTTAGGATGACCCTGCCAGAAGGAGCCTGAGTCTGGCTATGTAGAGGAAAACTTAACTTCTCTTGACAGTGCCAGCTGAGGCCTAGCTGCCAGACAGCACCAACTTGACAATTATGGAAGGAAGGACATCTTGGGGGTGGGTCCTCCAATTTTAGTAAGGTGTTCTGGCTGTCAACACACACACACACACAGATACAGAGAGACAGAGAGAGACAGAGACAGAGAGACAGAGAGATACAGAGAGACAGAGAGAGACAGAGACAGAGAGACAGAGAGATGAGCTGCCCAGGCTGAGATCTGCTCATATTTCAGAATCATAAACAAATGGTATTGTTGTCTTGGGCCATGAAGTTCTGAGGTGGCTTGTTAAACAGAAATAAGTAACCAACACAGCAGGAAGGGGCAGAGAGCTGATCTTTAGCTCGTCACTGAGGGGACTGGAAGCAAGTTCCAGGAAAAAGGCCTCAGAATTCAGATTGGCCATGACAGGCACGTGGCTGAGAGTCATAAATCAGAGCTCAAATGGAGAGCAAGCAGCAGAAACTTGGCAAATTGGGAGAGTAGGGGACAGAGCCAAGGCGACGACACAAAAGCAAAGGCCAAGGAGGGAAGTTCAATGTGTGTGTGTGTGTGTGTGTGTGTGTGTGTGTGTGTGTATGTGTGTGAGTGCTTTTCCATATCCTTTCACAGAATTGTGGAAGAATACAAACCAAAGCAAGCACACATTCACACGCACACATACATGCTTAAACACACACACACACACAATATCTGAAATAGCTGTGATTGCTATATGGCCTTGAAGCAAGTGGGTCCCCAGCCCCAGTGCATAGTAACAAAAACATGAAATTCAGCACAAGAAACTCAACAATGGCAAAGCCTCACCCCAGCCAGGCAATGTTACATGGTCTAATATCTTAAAAGAGCTCAGGTCTTGTGTTATTTTTATAAAAGGTAGAAGGATAGGACCCCTTTAGGGACTCATATATAGATTCGTATTCAAAAGTGATGAACTAGTGTAAAGGTTCAAGGTTCTAGTGCTTAGAATGCGTGAACATTTTGTTTTCCAGTATTTTATCTAGTTTTGTTTCCAACTTGTGTAAACAATGTGGTATATTAGCATCCATCACAATATTTGATGTACTATTACTTTTAAGAAATTGGATTTATTATTCTATACATCTCTTGTTCAGTCACATTCAGAATGTTCTAAATTGCTAGTGCCTTATCAAAAGCCTGTAATTTAAGGTGCTTAGGAAACTGAGACCTGTAGGATTATGGTTCAAAGCCAGCCCAGGGAAGAAAACATTGAGAAATTTCTTCCCTAATTAATCAAAACAATACATAGCTCAAGTGGTAGAACATTAGCTATAGTAAGAAAACTAAGCTAGAACTCAAGGTCCTGACTTCAAGCCTTAGTACTGGTACAAGCATTCATACAGGCATATAACACACACACACACACACACACACACACACACACACATACATTTGGCATTCATACATGAATACAAAATCATGCAATAGCCACAGTATTAAAAATGTAGTAAAGTCTGGGCCTCAGTGGCTCACACCTGTAATCCTAGCTACTTAGGAGGCAGAGATTTGACAATTGCAATTGGAAGTCAGCCTGGGCAAGAAAGTCTGTAAGACTCTTATCTCCAATTAACCACCAAAAATGTAGAGCTATGCCTCAAATGGTAGAGAGCTAGTATTGAGCAAAAATAGATCAGGGACAATGCCTACACCCCCAGTTCAAGCCTAGGGGCCAGTACACACACACACACACACACACACACACACACACACACACACACACACACACGTGGAAATTTTGTTATTGTAACTATTGACAGCAATGTTATTGGGGACCTAGATTTGCTTTGGTAAACAAGTAACTACCTTAAGTTAGAAGTAAAGTCCTGAGGGTAACTGAGTTGGTAGGAGCTTGTGTAGCACCAGGATGTAGATAAACTGTTTGGCATAAGTTCAGAAACTAGGAGAGATTGCCTGGAGGCATCCTAGACTGAGCAGGAGGGCACATGGTGGTGGGTAGGAATTCTCAAGCAGAGGGGATATTGAAGGTCATTGTCAAGAAAGCCTGGCTGATGTGTTATTTGGAGCTCATGCTTCTCCTGGTCTTCTGATGGCACACATGTGAGAGAAGTGTGTATGTGCATTGGTAATGAGCTAAGACAGAGTTAGTGGAGACAGGAACGGGAACCAATAACTGACTATGAGAAATTAAACTCCTCAGCAATCTGCAGAAATTTAGGAAGAACTCAACTTCTACAAGGAGAGGAAAGCAGTTCATTTCATCTCATCTGCACTTTAGGAACCATGCAATGCTAGCTTATCTGCTGGTTAGAGATCAATCTACCATTCTGTGCCAGGGAAGAAGAATAAAAATTTTAGATGAATTATCTCATAATGGCAAGGATAATATTCTTCTTTAGAATTTTCTGTTACCTATGTTTTCTGCAATGAACATTCTTAGATTTGAAAACAATGTGCTTATTCTGAGCCTATTTACTTTGAACCATGAAGTTAGGAAGGATTTAGCACATCTCATTCCTGGTGCTAATGACTAACAATATATAATAAGCGAATGATGGTAGTAATGGATGTAGGAGCAAGAACATTTTAACTGTGGACTCCTGGAGGCTGTGATTCTATAAGACAAAGAAGTATAATTTTAACCGGAGAAAGGCAGCTCTACTCAAGTCAAATAGCTCCTTGGCCTGGCTACCTGAAGACTTATTTTACCCCTTAATGAGGTTGTAGACAAGTCCTGGAACTGGAGTAAAGATTGTGGTTCCTGAATGACATTTAAGAAATGAAGATTTCTCCAAAGCACCTGGAGACTCACGTGTGGCAATTCTGGCTGGGTTTGGGAGACAAGACACTAATATTTCCTAGTGGGTTGTTGCACTATTACGAATGGCCTCTTCTTGGATTTTGTTTAGTAATCCTGGGAGAACCTTATTCTCTTTGCCCTCCAGTGTGGATAAAATCCCAAATACCTTGAAGCTCAGGGTTTTTGACTAAGTTCCACTGGACAACATGTCTGTCATCTCAAGATGAATCCCTGGGAGCTAGAAAAGTGTGAGACACAACAAAAGACAGAATGGTGCTAGCAATAACTTCTTTGACTCAGTGTTTACAGCATGATGTCATATTTTAAGTCCCATAAATGTACTCCAGGGCTCCAGGGTATCATACACTGTTGTACACATTTTAAAAAGCTGAGGTTTAGCAATGAGCTCAAGTTTGTATATATGGAAAACTGTGAAACCAGGAGTTATGAACTCAGACTACTTGATTCCAGAGCCCACATGTGAGGGCTTTGCACTGCAGGTAGCTGCTCAAGAAATGGAAGAATAAAGCAATGAGGGTTTAAAGGCTAGAGAGCGGGAGCCAGGGAGGGGACAAGTCAGTTCCCTGAAAAGTCGTTGTTGTCGTCTTCTTCTTCTTCTTCTTCTTCTTCTTCTTCTTCTTCTTCTTCTTCTTCTTCTTCTTCTTCTTCTTCTTCTTCTTCTTCTTCTTCTTCTTCTTCTTCTTCTTCTTCTTCCTTCTTCTTCTTCTTCTTCTTCTTCCTTCTTCCTTCTTCCTTCTTCTTCTTCTTCTTCTTCTTCTTCTTCTTCTTCTTCTTCTTCTTCTTCTTCTTCTTCTTCTTCTTCTTCTTCTTCTTCTTCTTCTTCTTCTTCTTCTTCTCCTTCTCCTTCTCCTTCTCCTTCTTCTCCTCCTCCTCCTTCTTCTCCTCCTCCTCCTCCTCCTCCTCCTCCTCCTCCTCCTCCTCCTCCTCCTCCCCCCCCTCCTCCCCCTCCTTCCCCCCTCTTCTCCCTCCTCCCCCTCCTCCCCTTCCTTCCCCCTCCCCCTCTTCTCCCTCCTCCCCCTCCTCCTCCTCCTCCTCCTCCTCCTCCTCCTCCTTTCTTTTTTTTCACTTTATCAGAGCACAGCTACTGTAGAATCAATAACTCCCTAAAAATTCAAGTGGGGGTCCCTTGAAAACGAGCAACAGAGACAGTTGTTTTCATGGCTATCATAGGGATAAGAATTTGACTCCAACATATCAGTCCCAATCTCTCACATTGTCTGGATCATTTGGGGTCCTCCTTGAATTTAGAGAGAGAGAATCAGATAAAAAAAAAAAAAAAAAAAAGAACTGGGTCTTCTGAGCTGTTTCTCAGAGAGGTTGTTCTTATTCTGAAACACAAGAGGGCAGTATGTCAACAGACTGGGGATTTACAACACACCGCAAAGCCTGCTGCCACTATTTTCAGAGAGGAAAAAACAAGCCTGTTGGATTGATTATTTCAGCTCAAAAATTTTAGAGTCCAGAGGAGGATGCATTTTAACGACCCCAGGGAATGGATCAAATTAAGCACATTATCCAGGATTTTCTTTCCTAGCCTCCTCTCAACACCTTCTCAGCACTTCTGTCTGCCTGGTGTGAGTCCCAGCTTCATGCCCCAAATCAACCCCTTCTGAAAGCCAGACCAGACCAGACCTCAGCAGCTCGCCTTGGTGCTGCGCTTCCAAGGTCACCTTCCAACAGGAGAATTTAGGAACCACTAGAAGTTGCCAGCCGGCACATCTGCAGCTGGACAGATGGGCACTGGAAGGGAAAAACAAAGTGCTCAGACAGCTGTCCCATACCCAATGGCTTACCTTGAACAACACACTTAATCTAGGAGCTTTGCATTCATGATCTCTATCTTCCCCAAAACTTGACAAGTGAAATAGTATCAGCAAACAGCCTTAAGAATTCTTTCTTATTTTCTGTGTTTAAAGTTTTGACTATGCTATGTCAGGTAATATGCCTGACAGATCACACAAACATATAAACAAATGTATGGTAGATGGAGGGGAGAATTCCAATGGTGAAACTCCTTTGAACAAGTAACTTACAGTCTAACAAAAATGAATACCAGGAAGTTAGAATATGTGTTATTGAGGGAGATAAGGTCAAGGGGAGCAGGAACAGACCAGTGGAGAGAGGAAGGGTGGATGAATGCAGTCATAGTATTCAATGTATGCATGTGAAAATGGAATCAGGTAAATTGAGGGGTTGGGTTGAATGGGTTTGGGAGAGATGAAGAAGAATGGTGAAATGGGTGACATTGCTCAAGATGCATTGTACTCACAGACTGACATATTGAACTGAATCCTCTTTGTTCAAAAAAAGAGAAAAAACAAATAAACAAAAATCCCCCAAACCAACATGGCATTACCACTAAGTCAGTGAAAAAATACAATAATTAGAAGATGTCCTCAAGGTCACAGCTAGTAAATATAGTTAATACTCATAATAGAATGTCCAGAATAAACATGGCTTCATCATTTATCCCTTTTGATGTTCCACAATATTGTCCAGAACCTAGACTCGTTTGCACATGATGTGCTTTCCCTAGTCAGGTGGGGGGTGAGCTGGAGGCTGAGGGGCCTTTTTTGGGCCTCATGACTGTGAACGTCTGTGAAGTTCTGTTTATCTTCCAGCCCCTGTAGCTCCTGGAATAGCTTGGCATTTAGTGCTATTCAGTGCTGTAGAGATCAACTTAATTGTGTTTAATAAAATTCTGGGCCTTTTGGGTTATTTGACAGATTTACTCATGATTGTAAGGAAGTTTGCTTCTGCTTCACCTTTAGATAGGAGTTTCTGCTTCTTGTTCAAACACAGGTTTATTCTAAAAGATAAGAGGCCTAAATGATTTTTTTAAAGGCAGAAGAACTAGCTAAACAATCAAAACAAGCAGCTGTAATCTGTTTTTAGAACAATCTGCATGACAAGAGTTGGCCAAGGAGAAATAATATTCCTATCACAGTAGGATAACATGCAAATGAAATTTAAACTGCAGACTCCTTCCCCTTACAGAATGCAACAGAAATGCCCAACAGAATGTGTTTATGAATGGAAAAGCTAGTGGTGTTATATTTTCTCTGAGGTTATTCTCAATCTCGTTTTCATAAGGAACAAAATAGAACTAAACATTTCTAAATATTTCACTCCATATGGTCCAAATCCCAAAGTTAAAAATATTCATGAACTGCCCACAGAGAATGTTTTTAAGGAAAAAAGATCAGTTATTGGAACATTTTTCTCAGAAAATTATTTTCAGGGGATAGTTTTTTTTTTTTCCTGTCAGTACTGGGACTTAAACTCAGGGCCTGGGCAATGTCTCTTAGCTTCTTTGCTTAAGGGTGGCACTATACCACTTGAGCCACAGTACTACTTCCAGCTTTTTGGTGGTTAATTGCAGATAAAGAGCCTCATGCACTTTGTTGCACAGGCTGGCTTTGAACCTCAATCCTCAGATCTCAGCCTTCCAAGTAACTAGGATTCCAGGTGTGAACCACTGGTATATGGCTAATAAAGGGGTAAATTATTGACTTTCTACCCTTCAGTATAGTTGAATCTATTCTGGCAAAGGCTGGGCAATTGCTCATTAGTCACTGTCATAGAAAGTGTCATAGTTGGAGGAATGTTGAACTAGGTGACTCTGGGGAAATTTTTACCAACTCTAAAATTCTTATCAATGAAGTACATGAATGGGGATTGCCTTTTGTCTCAACCAAGTCCACCATATTATCTTGCAGAGAATCCGGGCCAGTAATTTAATCTTTTATTAAAGAGGCATCTTTAATCAGAGGCATCTTCAACTTCCACAAGACCTGTATTCTAACCAGCCCCAGATTGTGAAGAATACTTCAACAAAAGGAGAGAAGCTGCAGTCATTAAAAATGGATCATTTCTGAAAGAAAAGGGTTAGGAAATAGTGGCTTTATCTAAAATGAGAAAATTCTATGCCTCTTCTCACTATCTTGAAAACCAGTTGGTACATGACAGATACAATCACCTGAACAATCTTATAATTCTTTCTCTTTTTTTTTTTGGCAAAAGGTGGCACATTTATTTGTACTCTTTGATTTAATTATTTTCTTTTTTTTATTATTAGGTATTTGCCTCACATTCACAATGTGGTAAGCATTTTAAGAGAAGAGGGGTGGAGATAAAGTACAGCAATGTCACACTACTGAGTCTTTTTTTTTGGTCAGTCGTGGAGTTTGAACTCTGGGCCTGGGTGCTGTCCCTCAGCTCTTCAGTTCAAGGCTAGCGCTCTACCACTTGAGCCACAGTGCCACTTCTGGTTTTCTGGTAGTTAATTGGAGATAAGAGTTTCACGGACTTTCCTGCCTGGGTTGGCTTTGAACTGTGATCCTCAGATCTCAGCCTCCTGAGTAGCTAGGATTACAGGCATGAGCCAACAGTGCCTGGCTTACTCCTGATTCTTTTGAGCTGCTTATCAATTTGGTTTGAAAACATCCTTGAACATTCAGAGACGCGTTGACTGGACAGACAGAAAAGGAGAGTAGAGTTCACAAGTCTCTCAAACAGAAAACACAAACTTTCATCCAGTTTCTCACCAAAGGGTCAGCGTTTTCCCTTTTTCTTTATTTTAAACAGAAATCATTTAGAGACTAATGCAAGGGTTTGGGATGGTAGTTATTTCAGTGTGAGTTTGAACCTTTGTATAATATTTTCACTGTGTTTAAGGAAATGTTTTCTACTTAAAATGTATGAAAAGACATGAACTATAATATTTTCTTTCAATCAAGGGTCCAAACACTGAACTCCTGGCAAGGGAACGGCTGTGCTGATGCCCAGATGTACTCCCTGAAAGCCTGCAGGACACTTGCATAGTCATGGTCCCTTCTGACAAGTAGAGCAGGTGGCTTCTTCATAGAGGGCTGCTGGATACCTCACCCACCCTCATCCTTTCTCTCACCTATTGGATATAAAAGTCTTGAATGTCTACCATGTGCCAGCCACTGTATGAGGTGTTCAGAATACAGCAGCCGATGAGTTGAGTTTCCTGTTCTCATTAGGTATACCTGAGTGGCTTGGGCGACAAGAAAAAACCAGCCTTGAACATGTCTGAGCAAAAGCATTGCAGAGAGAGCAAACCACAAGTCCCAAGGACGTAAGGTAGAAAAGACTCCAAGGGGCTTAGAAAACATCAAGAAGACTTACCAGGATCATAAGACAAGGACTATGGTATGAAGTAAGGAGAAGGAGAAGTAGCTGTCCTGCAACCAGAGAAAGACTGAATCTCACCTGGACTTTCAAACATGTAGAGCCAGCCTCAGACTGGGTAAAGGGCATTTCAGACAGCCATATTTGCTGAACCTACTGCTCTGTCTCACTCAAGGTACAGGTCAGGATTCAGTTGTAATTTCAGTTAGCAGAAATTCCTTCTGAATTTTGTGAGCCTTGAGTCTGGAAAGTGAGCTGTGAAGAAGAAGAAAAAATAAAATTAAGCACACAAAGACCTTTTGTCCTTCATCAGCTTTGGGAACCCTGTCAGGCATCCAGTCTCTGAGATTGGAAGTGCAATACCAATATTTCAAAACTTTCTAAGCTCCAATGATCATTCCCATGGTGTCTCTGACATACGTAAATAAGAATTTACCCCAGAGTCCATCAAAACACACTCATATCCAGGTGCTGGTGGCTGGAGGTTTGAAGTTTGAAGCTAGCCTGGACAAAGACTGTCTAAGAGATTCCATCTTCAATTATCCAATAAGAAACTGGTGTCTAGCCCAGCTGGAGGGAGGTGTGGCTTAAGTGGCACAGTGTCATCTAAGCAAAGCAAGCTGAGCAAGTATTGAGTTCCTGGGTTCAAACCCTGATAACAATAAAAGACAAAAGCAATAATGATAAACACCAAAACCATAGTGTCTCTGCTGGTGTGAATAATTTTGAAAGCTTCTTATCACAGCAAACTATGAGCAACCCAGAAGGGCTGTATATTTATGACTAGGATGTAGCTTCAAGCTCAGCCACACATGGTTCTGCTTTCCTAAGATATGTACTCTTCTCCCCTGATTTTTTCTGTACTGTTTTCTCTCTAAAGGACCTAGTTACTGGTATTGTATTATAGCAATACAAGTGAACTAACATAGTAATTAAGTGGTCTATTTATCAAGAGGATGTAACAATCTGCCATAGGCATGAATTTAATGACAGAGCTTCTAAATGCATGGAGCAAAACTATATACAATCAAAAGAAGGAAGAGAAAAATCCTGAGCTATAGTTGAAGGTTTTGTTAAAGTAATTGATAAAGTAGAGAATAAATGAGTAAAGACATAAAAGTTGGAAGCAACATTATCAGTCATGTTGGCCTAATTGATGTTTACTCATATGTTGATTGGAACATATTGTAAACATTTGTGGAAATGTAACAAACATCTTTTTCTCTGTATAACTAATGTTAGCTAATAAATAATAAAATATGTGAAATAGCAGAATGCATATTCTTTCCAAATAAACAAAGTATTTTTATCAAGATATTGAGCTTGAAATAAAAGGCTTGAAATATATAAAAGAATTAAACTAGCCTACAATGAAATTGTATTTATATATGCATATATATAAAACCAAAAATTTAAAAACAACATAACGCAAGGGTCAAAGAAGATTTCACAAACATAATATCTATCAAGTATTTCTGAGTTGTATTATTTGAAAACACAAGATATAAAAATTATTTATACTTAAACCTGTATTAAATTCTACAAAAAATAAGACATAGGTTTTTTGATAGAATCAAATAGCTCAAGAAATAAGAGGAATAATTCATAAATGGGATTGTATTACATTAAAAAGCTTGCCAGGGCTGAACATTTAAATATCATGGTGAAATCTCTGGTACAATTAATATGCACTAACACAAAAAAGAAAGAAGAAAGAATGACAAAGGAGTAAAATAAATTCTGCTGTGGACAGAATCAACAGGATGGGGAAGGATCTCAGGGAGAATGAGTACAGATGAACATGAATAAAATATTTTGTTTGCATATATGAAAATAGAGCAATGAAACCTGTTGAAATTGTTATAGAAGGGACAAGGGGTTAAGAGAGAGTGTTAGAAGCAGAGCGAGTTTCATTGGGATACGTTATATGATGTATGGAAATGTCCCAATGAAACCAAAGACAGTTGGAGCAGAAAAGTCCATTTGACGCTCCTTCCAAAATAGCCAGCAGAAAACAGCTGAAGTGGCTCAAGTGGCTCAAGCATACCAGCCAAACAAGCAAGCTGAACAAAATTTAGTCCCTGAGTTCAGATCTCACTATTGCAAAACAACAACAAACAAACCTCCTTGCCACCAGTGCATCAGAAGAAATCAGTGCTATGTTACTTCTCCGACTTCGGTCTAATGAGACTCATTTTAAACTTGTGATCTCTCAACAGTAAAGTAATAAATTTGTGTTACATACAGCCACTAAATCGGTGATGAGTTTATTACTGCAGCAATAGGAAATGAATATCTGATTCTTTAAAGAGACCAATAAACCAGATGAACTTTCAGGAAAATAAGACAGAAAATGACCAATACAAGCAGTGAAATGGGAATGACTTCAGATTCACTCAATAATAAAAGGATGATAAAAGAAAATGATGAGCAACAGTATGAAAATAAATTAAAAAACTTAAATGACATAGACAGTGATTCAAACACATAGATGAACATAGTTTAGTCAAGAAGAAAATAGAAAATGAACATATATCTATATCTATATATATCATTTTAAAGGACAGAAAGCAAAAAGAATAAAATAGATAATCCAAAAAAGATAGGTAAAGTAGATATATCCACAAAAGCAATTGAATTCATAACTGAAAAACCCCATGGAAACCCAGCTTCCTTCACAGAGAATAATGCCAAGCATCAGAGGAAAAATGCTTCTTAAAATATTTTTAATAAAAAACCTTTGTTGAACAGAAGAGTTACAGTTACATGTCAGGCAAAGAGTACATTTTCTTTTGGACAGTGTCACCCCTTCCCTCTTTGTTTCCTATTTTCCCCTCCCATCCCTACCCCCAAGTTATGTAGTTTATTTTCAATATAGTGTCTGGTGAGTACCACTGCTGCATTTGTTCACCTTTTGTCTCTCTATTTCTGTGCCCCCTTGCCCTCCCAAAGACAGACAGACAAACAAACAAAACAAAAAGAAAGGAAAACAAAAAGCAGCAATAATGAAAAAACCTCTTGTTTTCATTTCCTGAAATTCATTTCAATAAATAATATGATCAGATGCACATAGGTATTGTGCCTTTCTGTTCCTTTCCTAAGAGTATCCTTCTTTGGTCTCACTGTGTGAATTCCTAGAGTCCTGTATAATTTATCATGTCCCAGGGTATTTTAGATCTAGATTCTGTGTAGGAAGAAAACATGCAATGTTTGTTTCTCTGAGCTTGGCTTACCTCACATAACATGATTTGTTCTAAATCCATCCATTTTCCTGCAAATGACAATATTATTCTTTCTAATGACTGTGTAAAAATTCGTTGTATATAGGTACCACATTTTTGGAACCACTCATCTATTGTAGGGCATGCTTCTTTAAGTAAAAGAAGAAATAATACTCTCAGTTTATTTTATGAGGTCAGCATTAATTTGGTACGAAAATAAGAAAAAAATTACAAGGGAAGAAAATGACAGGCCAATACTCATGAATTTAGATATAAAAAAGATCTTCATGAAACTTTTGCAAAATGAGTCCAAACTATACAAAATACACATTAATAAAAAGTAAGGCTTATGTCAGAAGTGTCAGGATAAGTGATTTATTTTTATTTTTAATTTTTGTTGGTCGTGGGGCTTGAATTCAGGACCTGGGGGCCGTCCCTGACCTTTTTGCTCAAGTCTAGTACTCTACCACCTTGAGTCACAGCACCACTTCTAGTTTTCTGAGGATTAATTGGAGATAAGAGTCTTTTCTGCCTGGGCTGGCTTTGAACCTCAGGTCTCAGTCTCCTGGTAGTAAGATTACAGGAGTAAGCTACCTGTGCCTAGCTTCAGGCTGCTTTAATATTAAAAATTGAGTAATATAATTTATTTACAGATGACAAAAGAAAACCCATGAGACTCTCTCATAAAAGCAGGTGAATAATTGAAAACGGAAAAATTTAAAAACCATTAGTAATAGCATTGAAAAACATGAAATACTTGAGATAAACTTAACAAAGTATAAGATAGAGTTGTACACTGAACTGCAAAATATTGCTGATGAAAAAAATTGAAGTTTTTAATAGAAAGATATACCATGTTCATGGTTTCATACATTCAATATTATTTCTGTTCAAGTTGTTTTGTAGGTCTTTAGCAAAGACAATATAAATTCCCATATGGGAAAACTAGGCAAATCCTAAAGTCTACATGACAAGGTAAAGGCCTAGAATGAACAAGACAATTTGAAAAAAGGTTATAGGACTCATCCTAACTTTAAGATTTAAAAAAATACATAGAATGGCCATGAAGTATTGTCACAAAAATAGGCATATGCATTTGTGTTCTGAAAAGAGAGATATGTGTGTGGGGGAGGGGTGAGGGGGCAGGTAGGGCTTATACTCAGTGCCTAGGTATTATCCTTTAGCTTTATTGCTCAAGGCTCAGCTGGCACTCTACCACTTGAGTTACAGTTCCACTTCTGTCTTTTTGATGTTTAATTGGAAATAAGAGTCTCACACATTTCTCAGCCCAGGCTGGCTTCGAACTATGATACTCAAGATTTCAGTCTCTTGAGTAGCTAAGATTACAGATGTGAGCCACTGGGACCTAGCTATAAGAGAGCCAGGTCTTGAGAAGTGCAAGAAGTATTGTTTTCTGGACCCTTGTAGCAGTGGCTTCCTTTTAGGGGTGTGACTTTCTACTCAAAAGCGATGTCGCACGAGAATGAAATATATGGGGAGGTAGGCGTCTTGGGTCTGAGTAATTTTAGAACAGGAGACAATGGCAACCACCAGCATGGCATATGACTAAAAACACCTAGCCATAAGTGGAGAGTAAGATGCGAGACAAAATCCACAATCATTTCAGCAATGACACACTCGAAACACGATTCTCAAAGAAAAATGGCTGAAGATGTTTTCAACAGGCTGGATTGGAAGTAAAGGCACTACAAAATGAGACCCACGGCCTGGAATTGCAAATAGATAAAGGTGGTTAAAAGGTAAGCCATTTCTCAAATTCCACCCTCTTAATGCTAAGACAGTGTGCACTGGTGGCCTTATTGTTCCTTCCTTCTAATATGGTGAAAATGATGCCAATTCACATTTGTGTTCTTTCAACAAAGATAGAATGATGGCTATCACAGAAAGCTGGAACTGAGGATTATAGCTTGTCTCTGTCTCAGTCTTTTGCTCATATGCAACTGCATCTCTGCTATGGTGTTTTTTCTTTTTCTTTTTTCTTTTGTGCTGGAACTGGAGCTTGTATTCAGGACTAGGTATTGTTCCTTGGCTTTTTTGTTCAAGGCTGGTGCTCTATCACTTGAGTCACATCTCCAGTTCTGGCTTTTGATATTTCATTAGAGATAAGAGTCTCATGGACTTCCCTGCCCAGGCTGGTTTTAATTCATGATCCTCAAATCTCAGCCTCTTAAATAGCTAGGATTACAGGCATGAGCCATCAGTGCTCAGCCCTCATGGGTCTTGACAACATAAATTGAGGGTTCTGGGAATATAATTTTGCCTAGGACACTTTCTTTTTTTCTTTCTTTCTTTTTTCTTTTCTTTTCTTTTCTTTTTTTTTTGTTGGTTGTGGGGCCTGAACTCTGGGCCTGGGTGCTGTCCCTCAGCTCTTCAGCTGGTGGCTAACACTCTACCACTTGAGCCACAGTGCCACTTCAGGCTTTTTTCTTTTTGCTTATGTGGTGCTGAGGAATTGAACCCAGGGCCTCATGCATGCAAGGCACTCTACCACTGAGCCACCTTCCCAGCCCTGCCTAGGATATTTTCTGACTGATAAGGATTGATGTTTTCTAAAACAAGTGGATGTGGATCTGGCTCTTTAATGTTCTCTTTGACCTCTTCCAAAATGAGGCATATGAATCCAGCTGAACTTTATTATCTAAGAAAAGTTTGTTTATTCCAGTAGAAGAGGGCTCAATGACAGCCCCTCCAAGAATTTCTACCTAAATGTGAAGGAAGAGGGAAAATGGAATTTGGGTCTGTGATTTCTTCTGCCGTTTAACACAAAGACAAGGTTATTTGTTTTTAGACATTAATAATTAAGGGATTTAGCTTTGGAGTTGTCATTCTAACCTGGGAAATTTATGATGGAGGAAGGCTTTGACTCAAACGTGGATTTTTTTTTTTTTTTTTTTTTTTGTCAGTCGTGGAGCTTGAACTCTGGGCCTGAGCGCTGTTTCTGAGCTCTTCACTCCAGGCTAGCGCTCTACCACTTGAGCCACAGTGCCACTTCTGGTTTTCTGGTAGTTAATTGGAGATAAGAGTCTCACAGACGTTCCTGCTCAGGCTGGCTTTGAAACACAATCCTCAAATCTCAGCCTCCTGAGTAGCTAGGATTACAGGTGTGAGCCACCAGCACCTGGCTCAAACGTGGAATATTTTTATGATTGACCTTCTATTAGAATTTCTTAGTGCTAACATTTAATTTTACAGCAGAATCTAATGAGCTATTCTGGAATGGGAAAGAGATGGGAGGTAGAATAGGGTATGATTGCCTTTGGGTTAAGTTACAGTTTAACACACTTCATAGCTTTGTAGGGACAAAAACCATCACTGTCCACTGGCAGTCCCATGAAGGAATCATGGGTTATTGTTGGAAAAGCAGCCTGGTAATGCGGTTCTAAAAGACTGTTGATTCCTCCTGAGGACAAGCCCACACTTATTAGGCCACAGGATCAGGTGTTAAGCCTCATCTGACACAGGGAGAAGGTAGCTGAGAAATCATCAATGGAAGCAATTCTTCTTCTCCCTAGTGATTCCAGTCCACTGTTTCCTTCAAATCATTGAACTGACTCAGCCTCATCAGGGAAGTTGTTAGAAATACAAATGCCTCACATCTATAATCCTAGATACCTAGGATGCTGATATCTCAGGATTTCAGTTCAAAGCCTGCCCAAGAAGAAAAGTCCATATGAGACTTTTATCTCCAATCAGCCACCCAAAACGCTGGAAGTGGAGCTGAGGCTCTAAGTGGTAGAGCGCAAGTCTGGAACACAAAACCTCAGAGGACAGTGCCCAGACACTGAATTCAAGCCTCCCTCCCAACTCTACTCCACACACACATACACACACACACACACACAAAGTAAAAAAATGAAACACAAATTCTTAGCCCTTACCTAAACCTACTGAACCAGAAACCCTTAAACTGCCCCAACATTCTGTATTTATAACCAGTTCTACAAGTGATTCCAATACATGCTTGGGTTTTGAGAGCCACTCGCTGGAATGGCTCTGCAGGCTCTTATTTAGTCATGCTGAGTGGGACAGAAGGTGGGGGCAGCTGATTGGTTAATGAGGTGGAGAGAGAAAGAGTATACCAGGCACTTCTGGGCATTGCTGTCTTTAGTCTTTTCTGTTTTCTTTCTCCGGGAACTGCCTGCAGACAGAGAATGTGTAGGTTTGGTCAGTTATCTCCACTTTGCTGGCTTGGACCTAGGAAGTTTAATTTAGTAGACAGTACTGTTCATTTGCCTCTCATACCCAGGCCAGGTTCCCAGGGCTCTGTTATTGATCATCGATTTCCACCTTTCTGGCCTCTGGTTCTGCACTGAGGTCTGGAAGAGGGGTGCTATTTACTGGATCCCTTTAATGAGAATAGAAAAAGAGCCTGACTAGGCAATCAGGTCACAGGCCTCTCACACAGATGCTCTTCACCATGTCTGTGAGCAGCCCTGTGTACAGGCTAGACATGATATTCCTGTGACCTTGACCAGTTGTACATGTGGACCCCTAGCTTCAGTTTCATGGCCCATTACCCCTAGGAGACTTGCACATAAACAGTGGACTGATTTGACCCCATTCTCTGTTTGCAAAGGGGCTTTGGCATACAGCTGAGGAATAGGAAGAAAATAGAAATTAGAAAATACTTATAGAGTTCTACTGTCTGGAGACTCAGCTTTCCTAAATGCCTCTCATTGGTTTATAAGAAACAGAGTGGAGGCTGGGTATGGTGGTACATGTTTGGACTTCCAGCATGCAAGAAGTGGAAGTAGAAGGATTGTGAGTTTGAGGCTAGCTGTGTCACCTAGGAAGTCCTTGGAGCTAGATGCATGGTTCAGGTGGTAGAATGGCAGCCTGTGAATGATAGCATCAGATAGCAGTTCAAATCCAGTCTCAGACAAATAAAGAAAAAAAGATCTTGCCTCAAAAAAACAAAACACAAAGCAAGCAGGAAATGAAACTGAGTCAAGAAGAATATTATACCATAGACTGACTCTCCATCAGGAATCAGCCAAAAATTAGAAAGAAGACTCAAATTTGTTCCTTATATTGTTTTTAGACTCAGATGTACATTCAAAAGTAAGGGTCATGTCAGCTTTTAAATTCTTTATGGGATATAGATACTCTACTTATCATCAGGCATTCACAATCACCGATAATTAAGAGACACCAAAACATGAGTAAGACCTAAAATGGAAGACACCTCCAGAGATGGAGGGTCACAGGTAACTAGAAAACTTCTTCAACATGATGTTCAAGTTTTAGGATTACAAACATGTATATTCCCCCTCTTATGACAATATTTTGTGATTACACAATTTATTTTCTTTTCTGGGTCTCTAAGATTGAATTAGCTGCATGTCAATAAACTATATTTTTATTATTTCAAAAAAAATAGTGCTACTTCCTAAATTTAACTATTGAAGTTCAGAAGAGTACACAGACACAGAGAGGAAGATAAAACATGATGGTGATTTAAGTGCAGGCTTTTGTGTCTTATTGAATATTTTCCTAGTAGGTTGGTTTTCTAAATTTTTCCTCAAGAAAAGATTTAGTCAGAATCAGGTAACTTAAGCAGAACTGGGAAATATAAAAAACCAAGTATGATTGCTTTCTGAACTCTGTACAGTGAGCTTACCTCAATGGATTGAGTTAGATAAGAGAGGTTAAGTGTGGGAGCAAGATCCTTTGGGTTGGTGTTGAGAAACAAAATCAGGTCAGAGTTTTACTACAGTTTATAGTTGACTTAAAACTAGTTGTGCTGATTGTATTCTAAAATTTCATTTATTGGCAGCTATTTAGAAGTTAAAATGCTTAAACTCCATTTATTGACAAAGACCTAGTCTCCATCTCCTCTTGGACAATTACAGATCCATAATCTGAATGCATATTTTACAATGAAGCACTTCCTACACATTTGTAATAAAGTCATGTTATTCTGTTAGCATGAGAAATTCAACCAAACAGAATGAACAAAGAATATTATGCAACTTTGTTTATTTTGGATGTTCAGAGGATAAATGGATAAAAGAATAATTATATAAAATTTGAGAAAGACTTTCTCTGCACTTTCAAGTGTTCTAGAATCTGATGACACTGATGCCTTTGGGGGTAGTTTTCTTAAGTTTCTGGGGAATTTTGCACTATTGCTTTACTTTCTTCAAGTGGAAGTGCCTTTTGTAGGGAAAAAAAAACATTTCCAAAGGCAAATGGTGCAGAGTTAAAAGAGCCGAGGAGGAGGATCAGGTTGGAAGGTTTAGGTCTTGATTTAAGAATTGAATTGCTCTGGAAAGGGATGTGAAGGGTAAACAAAGGAGGAGGCTGCGATGCTTGGTAAGAAATGTACGCATTATCTTGCCCATGTAATTGTAACTCCTCTGTATAGTATGTTCACAAATAAAATTAAATTAAATTAAAAAAAAAAGAATTGAATTGCTGGGCTTGGAAGGTGGCTCAGTGGTAGAGCGCTTGCCTTGCATGCATGAGGCCCTGGGTTCAATTCCTCAGCACCACATAAGCAAAAAGAAAAAAGCTGGAAGTTGTGCTGTGGCTCAAGTGATAGAGTGCAAGCCTTGAACTGAAGAGCTGAGGGACAGTGCCCAGGCCCAGAGTTCAGGCCCCACGACCAGACCCCCCCCCCCAAAAAAAAGAGTTGAATTGCTTAGATAGAGTTAAGTGAACTCTGAAAGCTGTAAAGTATACAGAAAATAGAGAGGGTGTGATTAGAGGTCCCCATAGAAATTTAAAAGGAAAAGAAACTTGGTTTGAATGAGACTAAATGCATAATTTCTTACTATGCACATAAAGGGTATTCACCCAGAACTTTATCACTTCTTAATTGGGAGGGGCGGGGGGGCAGCAGTAGTGTCCAGGAGGCTGTTTGGTAGGTTCTTAATAAATGTCCACTTGTTCATATGGAAGCTTCTAGAGTCCAGTGAACAAAGTGATTTGCATATCAGCTATCTCTTTTCATCTTGCCAGTTTTACGTGCTTCTGACGTTCAAAGGCCAATCAAAGGTTTCTAGATGTTTATGGTGTGTTGGAACCACTCCTAAATTCTTGGCCTGCATGGATTCTCCCTTCTTTGTTCAAGTTCCACCAGTATCATAGCGGTGGGGTAGTTAGGCAGCAAGGGGAAGAACTGCTGCCTCTTTACAAGTTGTTCATGAAATTTCAAGCGTGCCTGTTGGCCACTGATAGTGGCAGCTTCCGTAAGCCTCCTGCTGGATAATGCTATTGGATACGGTTGCTGGAGAGAGAGCGAGCAAATGAATTGAACTCCTTGTCCAGCACGTCGGATCAAAAGCAAACAGGCAGGACTGTGCCAAGTTTAATTCACAAAAATGCCCCCAAGGAAATGAACTCAAGTGTAAGTTGGGCTGCTCATTACAAGCATCTACAGTTCCTATCTGTTGTGTTTGTATTTGCAGCAGCATCTGTCACAGAGCAAATCACTCCTGAGCTGAACATCAAACAGATGTGAAGGGGTCAACAGTGAGGTGGTAGGTCTCTGCCGCAGCCATGTGTCAGTGAGGGCCTCTCCTGATGGGAGACAGAACTACTGGCAGGACTTCCGTTCTGAATTGCAAAGGAGAAGTAGGAAATGTATGTATATATTTCTTAGGACTGCACAATTAACAATCAAATTCCGTTTGTAAACAGAACATTGTATTATCCTTTGTTTGGATAACTGAGTCACATAGAGTGAGTGGGTTCATTCTGAGTCCCAGTTGGCAAATGAGTTTTCTGAGACATTCAGAGGAAAAGTCCTGACTCCAACAGGAGTAACAAGTACGTTTAGCTGGAAACTCTGATCCTTCTGTTGGATTGCACATAGCCCTTCCATTCAGGCTTACTTATTTTAAATTAAACTTTCTGCAAAAATCTTAAGGGAAAGCTTCTCTCCTTTTCCCATGAAAGACTGAATCTAAGGTAATTAGAAAAACTGTTCTGATCAGTAGCTTTAAGTACCCAGAAGCCCCAAACAAAGTTAAAAAACTCATTTTTGATGGATACAAATGTGTAAATCAGAAAGTTGTGATGTATTCTGATTTTAACCTGCCCTGTTGAAGTAGTAGTTTCCAGGAGGCTGGATAGCAGTTAATTGATAAAGGTCTCATACATCTGGAAGCGTCTAGGGTAAATGTAAATCCCTTAGGGTAAAATGTTAGCTCTGCTTTGGCATGTGTGTCTAGCTTCCAGTCTTATCTCTTCTTTTCTTTTTTTTTCTTTTTTTTATATTATTCCGGTCGTGGGCCTGAACTCTGGGCCTAGGCGCTGTCCCTCAGCTCTTCAGCTCAAGGCTAGCGCTCTACCACTTGAGCCACAGCACCACTTCCGGCTTTTTTCTTTTTTCTTATGTGGTGCTGAGGAATCAAACCCAGGGCCTCATGCATGCAAGGCAAGTGCTCTACCACTGAGCCATCTTCCCAGCCCTTATCTCTTCTTTTCTTCTTCTCTCCTCCACCTTTGTGTTTTTCTTGTGCATTCCTTCCTGCTATCGCTTCTCTTGGATGAGTTGATGACTAGTGGGCCTATTTGCTTGAGAAATTATTTAGTCTTCTTTGTCAAAAAGTTCCCTTAGGTTCCAAATCAAAGGCAGGGGGGCATTCTTGTCATTCTATATTTTATTTAGTCCTCTCTGAACATCTCTGCCATCTAGCTTTGTACAGAAGCGAACACACAAAACTGGTACAATCATTCTGTGAAACAAAACTGGTACAATCAATCTGTGAAACCACTTGGTAGCATCTGCAAACACAAACACATTCTCTGGTCCCATTTGGCATATATCTAACAAAAATGCATATATGTGTGCCTAGTAACAAGAGCCTATGGATGCTCAAACCAGTACTATGCAGAAGAGTAAGACTTTGGAATCAACTTACCATAAATAATTGATTAAAAATTGTGTCACCATCATAAAAATATAACTATGACAATGAGTGAAATGCAACTAACAATACAAGTAAGAATTAATCTCACAAAAATAATGTGGAGGAAAAGAAGCAGGGATGCATGCTGTATTCAAAAGTCAGCAAACTAATACATGGTGTTTGAAGTCAGGGTAGGAAAAATGGAACGAGGAGAATGAGAAGAATGGAATGAGGCAGAAGATAGGAAAGTGGTTTTGGGGAGCAAAATTGATGTTTCTTGACCTATGTACTAGGTACATGGCTGTGTACTATTCTATTTGTATACAGAATGACCATAAGATTTCACGCTACAAGGAAAAATTGAACACTGAAACGCATTCTAAGGCATATTCATTTCTGCATCACCTCAAATATAACAATTTCTGTTCAGTTTTACCATGGAGCAAACCACCTTCAGTAGACAACTTAGCAGCTCCAGCCATTGTCAATGATGAAACTATGTATCTCGCTAAAAATCTACTACAGAACTTGCAGAAATTCATCGGATATTTGAGTTCCCAATATATGTCAGGTATGGGATGAGGAGGATGGATCACTGTCTTCAAAGACCTCCTTGACTGCTTTGACCGTTTCTGGGCTTTCTTATTATACCTTTCCCTGTCCCAGCTTCATCTACATGCTTTTCTGAGACATATGTGCTTTGATCATCTTTCTCTCTGTCTCTGTCTCTCTGTCTCTGTCTCTCATTCTCTGTTTATCCCCTCTTTTGTGTTAATATTGGGTCTGAAGTAAGGGCTTTATGTTCTCTCTTGACTTTTTTCACTTAAGCCTGGCCATTCTACCACTTGAGCTATGCCTCCACTTCCAGATTTTTGGTGGTTAATTTGAGATAAGAGTTTCATGGACTTTTCTGTCCGGGGTGGATTCAAACTGTGATTCTCAGATCTCAGCCTCCTGAGTAGCTAGGACTACAGGTGTGAGCCACCAGTATCCAGTGGACCATTTCTTTTATAAGTACATGGACTTTCTTATGAAACATTCTATAATGCAGTGGGAACTCTGAGGGCACAGGACAAAGGACCAACTGAGAACTGGATTTTAGGTATCATTAGCTATGTATCTGTCCACTTGTCACATACACTGATTGCACCCTCCATACCTCTGTATAGCTGCTTATTACACCATTGACCTGACATACCTGAATTTTGCAATTCTGGAAGACATAGCCTTCATGGTCACAATATGACCAGTTAACATACCAAGATAATTTAAAGAATTATATAAAGGTGTTATGGACATGGTTAGCTATCATCCATGCATCTTTACTTATAAAAAAGAATATTTTAGTAATGTGACTATGGGTTAGGTATTGAGATAAATATTCTAACTCTATTGATCCAAATGTGAGTCTTTGAGCCTCTAGGTTAGAAGCATGTAATTTAACATATGTTGAAAAATCTGAAAGATATTGCATTATTGTAGTGACCGTCTACTCGACCAGCGAGGAAAAACGACCACCACACCAGGAGTCTTCTCAGATCACGCTTTATTGGAGAGCCTTTTAGTTGTAGGAGAGCTTGGGCGCGAGAGAGCGTGCACCCGAAACACAGCCGCTTATATAGGGAATAGGAACACGGGTCTTTCTATTGTTGGTCGCCTGCCTTTCACCGTCACCAGGTGTCATGGGATTGGCTGGGGACTCTACCTGGCTTGTGCACGCGCACAGCCCAGGCGTCCCGCCAAGCACCGTCTGGGGTGGTTACCTCAAAGCTGCAAGGGAGTGGGCGGAGTCTCGCCTGGGCTCCCTACACATTATAACCCCAAATAATTAAGTATAGTTTAGGTGAATGATAGTTTTTATGTGTTTGAATAGAAATGTGTAATGATTGTGTAGTAAACTTGGTTTCTATATGTTGATCACAAGATCTAATTGACTGTTTTCTATGACTTTGGTGAATTGAAAATTATAGAGTAATAGCTAATTAATAGCTGGAGTTTTGTGTAAAGATAGATCCCAAAATGTGATGTCCTTGCGGTTAATTAAATAATAAATAACTTTCTAGTAGGGAAAATTTTTCCCATGCACTGATAGTTTCAAGTGTTGTATTCTCCCAGATGATCAGCAGAGGGAGCTGATAATGAAATTGTTCCCTCCTGAGCCATGTTTCAAGGACACAAGATAAGGGAGAGGATGACAAGGATGGAGACCGGGACCCCTGAAGGCTGAAGGGGGATTACAGTGGGTCAGTAAGTCCATTCTGTTAAGGAATATTTAAAGAGTAGAAAGGCTAATACACAACAGGAATATTTTTTAGCCAACTAGGTATTTATTTATTTACTTAATGTGTGCAATTTGTTAGATTGTAGAAAAGGAATTCATTATGGCATTTTCACACACACACACACACACACACACACACACACACACACACACACAATGTACATTAGCCATATTTCCTGCCTTTCTTCTTCTCATTTCTCCTTATCCCTTTTCTCATCCTTGATAGTTACCCTTTTACCTTTATGTCCTTTCTTCCTGCCCCACTCCCCACTAGATTCCTCATATGACAGAAATCATGTGATACTTGTTTTTGTAGGACTGGCTTATTTCACCTAATATGATGATCTCCAGTTCCATCCATTTTCCTCCCCCTCCTCCTCCTCTTCTTCCTCCTCCTTCTCCTCCTCCTCTTTTTTCTTTTTCTTTGTTACTATTTTTTATTGTGAAAATACTGTACAGAGGGGTTACAATTACATGGGCAAGATAATGGGTACATTTCTTTTTTTTGCTTTATAAGACTTTCTTTTTTTAATTTTTATTTTTTTTATCGTGAAAATACTGTACAGAGGGGTTACAATTTCATGGGCAAGATAGTGAGTACATTTCTTATCAAGCATTGTCGCCTCCTCCTTTGTTTACCCTTCCCATCCCTTCCCATTCTCCCTCCCCCTCCACCCAATCCTCCCCCCCCAAAGTTGTAAAGTTCGTTTTCGACATGACAACTTGTACATCTCATTGTTGCAATGGGTCCACCTGTATCCTTATTTAAACGACTTGTTTTTCCCCTTCTCCTCCACAAATTATACCGACATCAAATACAGTGAAAGCAGGGGTTATACTGTGGGGGAGGGACATACAAAGCAACAAAGAAATAATCTTATAATTGTGTTAGAAACAAATGCATGAAAGAAAAAAACATTTAAAATACATATCTTAGGGTTCATTTTCCTAACATCACCTTATCTGACCTTTTCTGCTTGACTCAGACATATACTAGATATTGCAAATAAGGGAACTCATGGGACCTATGTTTCTTTAGGCTTGGCTTACTTCACTTAATATAATTTTTTCCAAGTCTTTCCATTTCCTAACAAATGGAGCAATGTCATTCTTTCTGATGGAGGCATAGAATTCCATTGCGTATATATACCACATTTTTTTGATCCATTCATCTACTGAGGGGCATCTGGGTTGGTTCCATATCTTAGCTATGGTAAATAATGCTGCAATTAACATAGTTGTGCTGGTAGCTTTAGTGTGGTCTTGTTTGTAAACATTTGGGTAAATGCCCAAAAGTGGGACTGCTGGGTCATAGGGGAGCTCTATGTGGAGTCTTTCTCCTCTTTTTTTTTTGATGGTACTCAGGCTTGATCTTAGGACCTTGAACTGTTGCTTACCTTTTCTTCTCAAGGCTGATGCTCTTCTACATGAGTCACATACCACTTCCAGGTCTTTGCTGGTTGATTGGGAGATAATTTCATGGACTATTCTTCCCACAATGTCTTTGAACCACATCTTAGATCTCAGCCTCTTGAGTAGCTAGGCTTACAGGCATGAGCCACCTGCATCTGGCTAATTCTTTCTTTTTTATGGTTGAGTGAAGCTCCACTATGTATATATACTGCATTTATCCATTCATCTATTGATGGGTCATAGATATTGGTTATTGTGAATAGTGTCACAAGCTTTTTGAATTGTTTTTTATTATGGCCCATCATTATTCACACAAAGTCCATCCTAGTGTATATTCAGTTAGGGTACAGGTGAACGCATAATATTACCTCAGACCGTCTGAAGTATCATTTTCTTTTTTTGTTCTTAATATATATATTTTATTGCAAAGATACTATACAGAGGGGTTACAGTTACACAAGCAAGGTAATGAGTCCATTTCCTATCAAGCATTGTTACCCCCCTCCTTTTTTCTCCCCCTACCATTCCTATAGATCTGAGGAGGTTAAAACAGGTCAGTTGTCTTGGCCTTTCTATCCTTAATTTTGCTTCCTCTTCATCTCCTTGTTGTTCTAGGAATGACCAAGGAAGAGGGAGTTCAGGCACTAGTAAGTAGGAAGGGGAGGTCCTTTTAGTCTTGGTTAAGAATCTCCTCTTTCTTCTGGTCCATTAGTTAGAAGAAAGGTGTAGCCTGCTGTGCCATCATGAGGGATGCTCTGTTGTAAGAAATGAATGTGGTCAGAACAGAATGGACTCCATCATTTCATGCTTTCCATGTGACTGATTATCTCTTTCCAGAGAAATGGAACATGGGTCATCTTGTCTCACTGCTTTTTATAGCTGTACTTTCAGCTCATTACTATTCTACAGCTTCACATCAAGTTTCATTAAGCCTTTAACCTTAATTATAAGAATCCTTGTACTCATCAATTCTTTACATCTCAAATGTTCCTATAGTTTTCAAACTCATTTATTCAAGCTGGATATGTGACTTTTTAAAGTTCTTTCTATTTTGAATAAGTATTTATGTGTCTGAAATTACAACTCCTGTTCTTCTCCTCTCACTACCACCTCGTCTGGTAGTGGAGCTTTATCTTAGGTCCTTGTACTCTTGCTTGGCTTTTTTGCTCAAAGCTGATGTTCTACACTTGAGTTATATCTCCACTTCTGATATTTTCTTGATTAATTAGAGATAAGAGTTTCTTCGATTTGTCTGGCTGGCTGTTTCTGAAGATAATCAATACAAAAAAGGGTTGGCAGAGTGGTTCAAGTGGTAGGCCTTTGCCTGAGATGTGCAAGACCTAGAGTTCAAACCTATCACTACTGCTACAACTACACATATACATACATACACACTTACATACATCTATATATACAAAAATACATAACTATATATATCTAATATATAATGTAATACAATAAAGAGAAACATTATAGATAAGTTGATATAGATGTATGTACCATGAAGTATGATTCAGTCAAAAAGAAAAATGAAAATGTATTATTTGCAGGAAAATGGGTCTGTTTTCATGAATTATGTTGAGTTAGGAAAGCCAAGCTCAAAAAGTCAGGTATTACATATTTCCACTAATTTGTAGACTAATTGCAGAAAGTAGATGATGATGAAGATGACAATGGGACAAGAGTATAAAAGGTGTATTGTCTAGGGATTGAATAGGAGTGAGAAGGGAAGAAAAGGGGACTGTGTGTGTGACTTTGGCCTAGTCATTTAACTGCTGAACCTCCAATAAAAATGAATAAGAAAATCATCCTACCTACCTCACAGCAATTTTATGGCCATCAGAAGATAATGAGCCTGGAAGTACTTTGTAAATTTAAAATCACTTACAGATGATTTTCTCTTTCCTCTTCCAATGTCTCAAGCTTGCTTGCTTTTCCAGTTTTCCTTCTCTTAGTAGCAAGCTGATATTCATTATATACCTGGTGAAAGTTTATGTGTTTGTAGTGCTTTCACATATACAGGCCCTAGCCTTCATTTCTAGGTTTATAATCTTTCTGGAGGAATTTTTCTCTTGAGTTAATCACTCAAATTTGCAAGACATATTTTTCAAATAATAATAATAATAGTAATAATAATAAAAGATATAATACAACTACTGTTGATATTTCCAGTCAAAAATGTTAAAGCAGTGCCCATATTGAAGACATAGGATAGTCTTTTTAAGTTAATTTCAATAGTTGTACAAAGGGGTTTCAGTCCAATATGTCAGTTCGTGAGTACAATGCCTCTTGATCAATGTCACCCCTTCCATCATTCTCCCCCATCTCTCCTAATCCCATCCCCTCAATTTTCCTAGTTCCATTTTCACATAGGTACATTGAATATTATGACTGAATTTGCATACCCTTTCTGTTGAGTTCGAATTTCAAATACCATTAGTGGAGTTGGTGGAGCAGCAGGATCTTTATGATTTGATTTTAAGCTTCCTCATTTGTAAAGACATAAAACTTCAGACTCAGAGTAGTTTAGGTACTTCCTGGGGTCTCACAGCTTCTTCTGAGAAATCAATCTGAGCAGGTTGTGATACATTTATGGTTATTGCTTGGCCTGAGGCCCACCCCCTGCCCCAAATTGTTCTGGCCTGGGCTTCTGCTTTCCTGGTGATCTTATGTGTGGCTGGAACTCTATACACAGCTCCACAGAACCCATCTGTGTACCTCACAGCCCTGGGAGAGCTCAGGTGCATGGAAATGACAGCTTGTGCATTGATCAGCGCAGACTGCTGCAACAAGTTAGCACAGTCTGAGTGGCTTAGACACTAGCTGTTTATTTCTTATAATTCTGGAGCAGAGGAGCTCTAACGTTGGCTACCAGCATGGTGAGGTCTGCTTCCTGGCTTGCAGATGGCCATATCCTCACTGCAGAAAGGAAAGTTCTAGTCTCATTTTCTCCACATGAGGGCACTAATTCTACCAGAGAAGCTGCCTTCTCTTAGTTTAGCTACACATGATCACCTTCCAAAGGTCCTACCATCATTTTAGGAGCTGAGACTTCAGTCCAAGTAATCAGGAGTAAGAGATCAGGAGGATCTCAGCTGAAGGCCAACCAAGTTAGTCCCTATTTCAACAAATAAGATGGTTGTGATGGATCAATTTTATGTGGAAGGTATAACTAGGAGGGAATCAAGGTCTGGGGCTGGTTCTGGGCAAAAATGACCTTATTATTTGCTTTTAAAGCAAAAAGGGATGGAGAGCATGGCCTAGCAAGCACAAAGCTCCGAGTTCAAAATCTATTATTGCCACTAGGCAAAAGTTTCCAACACAGTAATGATTGTTTTTGAGTACAAATTCAAATTCCTGGAAGGCAGAAGCTAATATGACTTGAGTAATTTTTGTTCTGGAATTAGGGCTAGAACTCAAAGGTCATGTGCTTCCTCAGCCTGCTTGCTTTACATTCAGTTTCCTACCATTTCAGTCACTCCTCCAGCCTAGGTTTTTGCTGGTTAGTTTGAGATGGAGTTTCACTCACTTTTCAGCTGAGAGTCTTCAATAGCTAGGATTGAAGATATGAGTCATCAGCAGCCGGCTCTAATTTGATCAATTATCACTGGCAAAGGGTTTGAGGATATATGGATTTCCCATAGTCCACTGCTTTCAAGATGTAACAATAGTCAAAGGACTTAGAAAAATGGAATATTGGCTGACCAACAATACCCCAAAGAAAAAAAATAATTCCAGAAGCATTTAGATTCCCTTTGGCTCTGAGGAGGAAATATGGGACTAGGAAAAGAGTAAATACACACATGGTCTTTAATCATCGAGGCTAAGTTCAGTGGTGGGTATACATACATATGTATGTGCCCCATGAACAAATATCTTGACCATGGAAAAACGAATTTTAATACAGTAAGACCGTCAGCTACATTTGTGCCTTTTGTTTATAATTTTCTTATTGTCTCATCTATAGGGGTCCTTCATAGCTGAGGCCAGTAGGGAATGTATCAGTTTCATAGAATGCTGTTGACTCTGATGAATGGCATGCCCAGTGTCCAAAATCAAGCTAAGATAGGGATAGATCTGAGGGAGGTCCAGGGAATAGTATCCTTCTTTGCAACACACTGAACTTCTGTCTCTGTTCCAGAACCAAGACTGGGCCTGGCTGGCAATGGGCACTCAGTAATTGTTAATGAATACGTAGATGGGTAGATGGATGAATAGGTAAAAGAAAGAATGGATGGATGGATGGGTGGGTGGGTAGGTGGGTGGAAGGCTGGATGGGTGATGGTTGGAGTCTCAACAATTTTTTGCAAGAGGAAGAGGATAAGAAAAGACCAAAGAATGACAAGAGAAGACAAGCAAGACAGCAGGGCTAGCAGTCACTCATCGTTATTTAATATTCTCTCTGTACCATATTTAGGACTTATGTTGAGCTGGAGACAGGAAAGATTGCCTTAAAGAGATGGACAGGGCAGATTGGGTGATGCTTTAATCGTATATCAAGGATTTTTTAAAAAAATACTTTTTTAGGAAGTGGTGCTGTGGCTCAAGTGGTAGAGCACTCGCCTTGAGCTGAAGAGCTGAGGGATAGCACCCAAACCCAGAGTTCAAGACCCATGACCGACAAAAAAAAGAAAAAAATACTTTTTCAATTCCCTTTTGTTTACAAACTTTTTAAAATAAGTTTTTATTGTGCAAATACTGTACAGAGGGGCTACAATCACATGAGCAAGGTGATGAGTACATTTCTTATCCAGCATTGTTGCCTCCTCCTTTGTTTTTCCCCTACCATCCCTTAACTCCCATCTTCCCATCTCCACAATTACATCTCCCCCCTACCCCCCATGCCTAAATTGTAAAGTTTGTTTTTCGACATAGTGTCTTGTACATTTCATTGTTGCAATGGGTCAACCTGTATCAGGGTTTGATTTACCTATCTATGCTCTCATCCTCTATTAATAATACATACAAACAAAAAACTCCTAGAGCTAGTACTTAGCAAGGGTTACAGGATACAAGTTCAATATTTTAAAAATCAATTGCCCTTCCAAATACTAGAAGCAGATTATTTCACACAATAACTAAACCCAACACTCAGGTATAGAAATAATATCATTTACATACTCTTTGTATTGTTTGATATAAGTGTAGCTCCTAACATATAGTCAGTGGAAATTACCTGAGAACCCCCCTTGACTCTTCTGAGATAAAATGGTCATCTGTAGAAATAATTATTTTTATAAAAGGAAAAAGGAAAATAAAAATAAAAATTAAACAAAATCTCCCAAACCTCTCACATCTTTGACAAGTGCTTAAGTTCTTGAGAATAAAAACATTTATGAAATATTACTTCCTACACTAAAAACAATATATCAAAGTCAATTGAAAACTATTTTTCTTGGCTTCCAAAACTTTGAATTTATTAACTTATTCAACCAGTGTTTATGAAAGACAGCTGTGCACAGGAATATATTATTATTAGAGGATGGAAGCATAGATAGGTAAATCGAACCCTGGCGGCTTCTGCCATCAAGAAGTTTATAAATAAAAAGGAATTTAAACAAAACAAAACTTGGTGTGGAAGGAAACCACAAGGGGAAAAACTGGGACAGGATGAGGGAGGGAGTGACACTATTCAAAAGGAAATGTACTCATTACCTCACTTATATAACTGTAACCCCTCTGAATATCAATAAATACAATACAATTAAAAAAATTAATAATCAATAAAACATTATCCAGAGGGGAAAAATACTAGGATTAACATAAGTCTCTTGTGGACTGAGGTTCCTATTTCTTTTCCCTTGAATTTCCTTTGCCTTGGAGGTAAAGACCAGCAACAACTGGGCTACCATAGATTCCTCCATTTGTAGCTTTTTGCCATCCCTGGCTTCTTCCTCTGCAGCAGGAAGGAACAGGAAGAAAAATCACCCAGGTGATTACTGGTATAGCTTGCTTTGATTTAATCCTTTTCATCTTGACATGTGATAAAGCAGTGTCAAAAGTATTGTTTCTTTTTAAAATATATGCATCTTTTGTTGTTGGTGGTGGTGGTAGTGGTCATGGAGCTTGAACACTGGGCCTGGGTGCTATTGCTCAGCTCTTCAGCTCAAGGCTAGCACTCTACCACTTGAACCACAGTGCCACTTATGGCTTTTTCTGCTTGTGTGGTGTTGAGGAATCAAATCCAGGGCCTCATGCTTGCAAGACAAGCACTCTACCAATGAGCCACCTTCCCAGCCCCTGTATGCATCTTTATACAGCCTTTAATATATCTTGACAGCAAACACAATGAATTTTAAAACAAAACTGAAATGGATATATAAAAAAAACTATTAAGTTTCTATTTTATAGTCCTCATTTATTTTTTTTACCCTAGAATAAATACGGTACACTCAATGATAGAGCCCTGGGGACAAACCCCTGGTTTTTAGTTGGGGGCTGCTCAAGTCCTCTTTCCCCACAGATTTTTGTGTACAATCTAACCATTTGGCTTGCATTTTTAGAACCAATGAATTAAGGAGATAATTATTAAAAATAATCTTAGAATATCCCATTGTTATTGCCATATATGGGGTGAGGGATCAAAAATTAGACCACAAAATCTATTTCCTAATTTTCAAAAAGTTCTTCTAGCATCTCCACAAAGAGCGTGGGTGACTAATAGGATATAAATAAATGTAACTTTGATGCATTATGCAGCATGTAGTCTGACTGGAACTGAGACAAATGAGACAAATAGATACTCTATTCAGAATCATGGAACTGCTTAATGATAAAAGTTCAACTAAAGCATATGTGATTTTTTTCCAAAGAAAGACTTTTAAGTAACTCCTATGTGCAGATGTTAGAGCATTTTTCTGTCAGCTTTTTGCAAGAGGTGAGAAAAGTTACAAATTCATTGAAGAAATAACCCTAAGAAAACTAGCAAGCATTACCCCAAACATGTTACGGGGGGTTCCCAGATCTGTCTCATGCTTGCTTTTCCTATTTTAAAAATTAATTTTAATAGCCAATGGTGATGATTAACTTAATGCATCAGTTTGGCCAAGACCATAATAGCCTTAAAAGATTATTTCTAAGTATGTCTGTGGGGGCATTTTTGAAAGATACTTACATTTAAATAAATGGACTGATGAAGAAGGTCCATCACACTAATGTGATGTGTGGAAAGCATGGGCAGGACAAAAGAGCAGAGGAAGGATGTCTTTGCTCTCTCTGCTTGAGTGAGTATATCCATCTCCTCCCGTCCTTGAATGTCATAGCATCTGGGGCCTTTAGAATTGAATGAGGGCTCACCACTGGCTTTTCTCTTTCTTAGGTCTTCAAGCTTGGATTTGAGCCATGCAGCTTTCCTCGTTCTTCCACTTTCAGCCCCCACAATTCTCAGAGTCAGTTCTTTATAATATATGTACGAGTATCATATGTACTATTTTGCTATTATTCTGCCTTTCTAGAGGACTCTAATATAATAATATAGTCACATACTTAACGTTCTATATACAAAGTACACCATGTTTGCATATATGTATATGTACACATACACATGCATACATATGTGTGCATATGCACACATTTATATACCTATGTGTATATACATGCAATATACACATGTATATATGTATATGCATGCATATATATACATATGAGAGTGCATAATGAAGCTCATCAAACACTTAAAAAAAGAGAAAGGAAGAAAGAAAGAAAGAAAGAAAGAAAGAAAGAAAGAAAGAAAGAAAGAAAGAAAGAAAGAAAGAAAGAAAGAAAGAAAGAAAGATAGAAAGAAAGGGAATTAAGGGAATATAATAGAGGTGGTGTGTTGCTGATTCCTCAGCAAGACCTGGGATCATGCATCTGGTAGACAGAAAGTGGATCACACCATGTGGGCATGGACAAAGTTTATTGAAGCATCACATGCTTACATACAGCATACAGGCATAGAAAGTAAATCTTCAGTCAGGGGGCAGAAAGTTAATCTTACTTTTACTGGAATACAGACAACGAGAGTTAACCTTTAGTCAGTGAGTGGGAAGAGTTAATCCTTGACAATAAATGTGAAGCAGTTCTATGTTATCAAAGTTTACAAAGAGTAAGCAAAGTGTAGGTGGGCTTCCTCAGACACACAAAGGGAATATTGAAGCATTGTTCCACAGGATTAATTGGAGGAGCAGCATGAAGGGTGTTTTCTTCATGTCCTCTACCAAGGTCATGGCCGAGCATCCGGACCTTTGCCTAGATTTGGAAAGAACTTTCTCCTCCCACCTCTCCCCCCGCCCCCCGGAGGCTATAGCTTTGCCAGGATTATGGAGAAGTTTTCTCCTTGTTTGCCAGCACACATAAACCTCACACAGAACACGAATTCTCAGGCAGGGTCACATGAGTCTTTGTATCCGATGGTGGTGGACTTGTTCAAAGTACATTGTATGTATACTTTGTTCATACACAAGGAATGCCCCTGTATTGTTAATGCTAATAAAAAAGAAAATATTGTAGTTCACACCCAGTTACTCAAATATGGGGGATCACAGTTTAAGGACAATCTGCACAGAAAATTTTGGTAGACTCCTTTTCCAAAAATAATCGGCAGAAAGCAGAACTGAAGATGTGGCTCCAGTGGTAGAACACCAGCCACACAAGCAATCTGAGCAAGTGCAAGACTCTGAGGTCAAATTCCAGTACTGGCAAAGAAAGAAAAGAAAACGTCACACATAGATACACACATGTTCACAGATGCGCATATGTACCTGTGTAGGTGTGTGTAAAGTATCTTTGTTTGGATTTTAATGCATTTTTTTTACAATTTTACCAGATTAAAGAAGTTCTATTTTGGGCTAGGAAGTTGGCTCAGTGGTAGAGTGCTTGCCTTGCATGCATGAGGCCCTGGGTTCGATTCCTCAGCACCACATAAGCAGAAAAAGCCAGAAGTGGCACTGTGGCTCAAGTGGTAGAGCGCTAGCCTTGAGCTGAAGAGCTGAGGGACAATGCCCAGGCTCAGAGTTCAGGCCCCATGACTGACTTAAAAAAAAAGGTTCTATTTTAACTCTCCATCTAATTGTCCACAGATACACCATACTGAATCTGCAGATGCAATTTCCTTTATCAAGTACAGTGCTCACATTTTAGGCAGTCTTTAAGACATATAAATACAGAGCAAAGAAAATTATTCATTAAAAACTTTATCAAATGCAGGAAGTAAAGTGTCTTTTAAACTCCCATTTCCCATCTGCTCACCTACATATAACCATGCTACACTTCCTATACTACTACTTGCATATTTATTTATATCATTATTTTATGAGATTCACACTGATACCACTACATTTTTATTTTATTATATGTTACCTAAAGGATGGCACACTGAACACACATCTCTGTGTCAGCATGCCATGGGCATCCATCTTATTGGTTGTATTTCTTTGAAGAACTTTGGCTGGCTCAATTACAATATGTTATTTTTTTATTTATTTTTATTTTGATGGTACTGGGGTTTGAACTCAGGGCATTGTGGTTATTATATGTTACTCTCCTACTTGAGTCATATCTTCACTCCTCCCACTATTTTTTTCCCTCTTTTTTCACTATAGTTTATTTCTCAGATACTGTCTCTTTCTTGTGATTCTCCTACCTCCATGTCTTGGGTAGCTGGTGCAACCCAGGAGAAAATCCACAGAGTTACAGTTAAAGGTGACAAAGGAGTTATAATAGTTGGTTTGCAACCCTGTCCTCGGTTACCTCAGAACTAGAATCAGCTGTAACCTCCAAGTGGGCAAGATTTTTTTTCCTTTTCCTCCTTTCCACAGGCCTTGCCACCTCTCCACAGGCTTCTCCACCACTCCGTGGGCCTCTCTGATCTCCACAGGCCTCTTGGCTCCTCACAGGTCTTTCCACAAGCCTATCTGCCCTGTGCAGGCCTTTCTGTAGGCCTCTTGGCCCTGTGCAGGTCTCTCTGCTGCCAGCCTGGGTCTTGTTGGGCCTCTCTGCCAGCCAGGGTCTCCTTTCAGACCGGCCTGGGCCTCCCCAGGCCTCTCTACTGACCTGGGCATCCCGTGTGCCTCTGCCATTTGGGATCTTCTCGGACCTCTTTGCTGGCCTAGGTCTCCTCTCAGGCTGGCCTGGGTCACCTCTCAGGCTGGCCTAGGCCTCCAAGGGCCTCTCCTCCAGCCCAGGTCTCCCTCAGGCCAGCCTGGACTCTCAGTCTCTTGTGGTGTCTCCTTCTCTCTCTCCTCCTGGGACATCTCTCCTCTTTATATCCAGTGGACCCTGCCCCCCCAGCGGCCTGGCTTGCGTGGTGGTGACATCAGGTTCTCACACTGGAACTACAAGTGTGACCCACCATACCTGGCCTATATTACTTTTTAATTTAATGCTGAGCCCATTTGCAATCAGAATTGCAAATGGGAATTTGGGAATTCTGGAAATTTGGTCATTAATATTCAAAAGAGAATCTGTATTTCTTTTTTTCTCTCTGCTATAATGATCAGATTTGATGTTAAAATTATACTGAAGTCATGAGCATAATTCTTGAATTATGTTCTTGAATAGTTGCAGTAGAGTTAAGATTGTTTTCCCATCCTCCATCTTTTAAGGATTGAATAAAATTTCTCTGTGAAGCTATTTAGGATTAGTGCTGTTTGAAGAATGCTTTTTCTAGCTTTTGCAGTAAATTTTATTTTTCTCAGAGAAAAAAATCCATTTCATCCAAGTTTAAAACTTATTTGCATAAATTTAGCAAAGCAGTTGATATAATGCTTTTATTACTCTTGGGGAAGATACATCATTTATTAACCTTGTTTTTGTTCTTTCTCTATTTAGGCTTTCCCAACCCCTTTTGTACTTCTTTTACTTTCCCCAGTATAGGTCCCTCATTTATTACTTTTGAAGGCTGCTAGAAGATTAATTCATTCTTATTATAAGTGGAAATAAAAAGAGGAACCATGCATTTTTCTTGCCTTTCTTCTATGAACTCAACATACCTCATGCTAAGTATTTTATTTGTGGAACTATTCCAGCTAACACATTCTAAAAGAATGATAGAATCCAATTATCACCTTTTGAAATCCCTAATCAATTGATAACTTCAGATGCTGATAATCAACAACTGCTAACATCACAGAAAGGGACCCAAGTAGGTGTTATATGTATCTTATTGGAGATACACAAAATCACTTCTGAAGTGTTCTTGGGAGAACAGTGAATATGATCAAGCCTATCTGTTTATAGGAGCTACAGCTGAGAGAAAAGGATTAACAAAACTGATTCTTCTTCCCTTTGGAAAGTTAGAACTAGTTTTCACAGTTTCCCTAGAAATTGCTCAGGGTAGAGCTTGTACTTGGTCAGGTTTATCTGGACTGGACAGAGGTGAAATGAACCACACATATGGGCCAGAAGGCCATAGTTATAGACTTCTCTGAAAGCCTCATATCTTTTATTATTTTTATTTTTTTATTTTTATTTTTTTAATTTAATTTAATTTTATTTGTGAACATACTGTACAGAGGAGTTACAATTACGTGGGCAGGATAATGCGTACATTTCTTACCAAGCATTGCAGCCTCCTCCTTTGTTTACCCTTCACATCCCTTCCCAGCCTCCCCCCTCCCCCCCAATCCCAATCCTTCTCCTTCCCCCCCTTCCCCCCCCCCCCCCCGCACCGACGTTGTAAAGCTAGTTTTGGACATGACAACTTGTACTTCTCATTGTTGCAACAGGTCCACCTGTATCCTTAAACAACTGGTTTTTCCCCATCTCCTCCACAAGTTATACTGACATCAAATATAGTGAAAGCAGGGTTTATACTGTGGGGGAGAGATATACAAAGCAACAAAGAGATAATCTTATAAATGTGTTAGAAACACATGCATGAAAGAAAAAAACATTAAAATACACATCTAAGGGTTCATTTTCCTGACATCACATTATCTGACCTTTTCTGCTTGACTCATACATATACTAGATATTACAAATAAGGGAAACCATGGGACCTATGTTTCTTTGGGCCTGGCTTACTTCACTTAATATAATTTTTTCCAAGTTTTTCCATTTCCTAACAAATGGGGCAATGTCATTCTTTCTGATGGAGGCATAGAATTCCATTGTGTATATATACCACATTTTCTTGATCCTGAATGCCTCATATCTTGCGGATCCTTAGAAGCACTGCTTAGAGAGTTGTTAGAAGAGATACTGACCCCTTTTGGAATAGAGTATATTTAGATAGTGCTTCTTTCACAACTATCATGTGATCTTATTCTCTTGCACTTGACCTGCGCTTTGAAGGGTCAAAGTAGGCTGTCTATAGATAGCTGTTAACATCTGAACAGGAAAGACATATGTTGTTCTAGCATGTCTTCATATATTTTGAAGTGATTTTCCATGCTATGTGGCTTTATGTTGGTAATTGAGTGAATCTATATGTTTAATTGAGAGTAAAATAGCTCCACAGTAGAAAGTGACATTAGGACTCAGAGGAACATGGTAAATGGGAGGATGCAACAAGCAAATCAACATTATGAACATTTTCCAGGCCAAATGACCCAAATTTCCTCAATATATATACTGGAGGAAGAGATAGAGGACAGACTGCGCATCAAAAGAAACCTGAAAGTGGTGCTGTGGTTCAGGTAGAAGAGCGCTAGCCTTGAGCTGAAGAGTGCTGGGACAATGCCCAAACCCAGAGTTCAAGCTCCTCGAATGACAAAAAAAAAAAAAAGAAAAAGAAAAAATAAATTAAAAAAATCTGAAATACACATCAAGCTCAGTATGCAAGAGACTTACTTGGATCTTGAGTCAAATGAGACAATAAAGGAAATTTGAATGTGGGATAATTTCTAATATATTATTATTTCAACTGTAATAATTTTGTGGTTAAAGTTTTTTAATAGTCCTTATATCCTGAAAAGTATACTAAAATATGCCTGGAGAGCTAGGTGCCAGTGGCTTATGCCTGTAATCTCAGGAGACTGAGATCTGAGGATTGTGGCTCAAAGCCAGCTTGGGCAGGAAAGTCCATGAGACTTGTAGGTCCAATTGACTAGCAAAAAGGCCAGAAGTGCAGTAGGGTGTGTCTTACGTGGTAGAGAGCCAGCCAGTGAAAAAGCCAAGTGAGAGTGAAAAGCCTTGAGTTCAAGCCTGGGCACTGTTTCTTAGCTTTGCATTCAAGGCTAGAACTCTATCAATTAAGCCACAGCTCCATTTCCATTTTCTAATTTATAGGAAATAGAAGATAGAGCAATGGGTTAAGCGGCTATATGAAGAAACATTTAGCCAAATCCAAAAATCAGGTCATCAAGGGCACTGGGCCTTCAAAGAGCTGATACTATGAAAGAAAAGAAAGTAGGAAAAGTGTTGTAGATTAAAAAGTTCTAAAAAGACAGCAAATGAATGCACTATGAAAAATTGAACTGGAATCTGGATAGCAGGAAAAGAATTTATAAGATACTGTGAAGACAATTCAGAAATATCAATAAAGGTTGGATAGGTTTCAAGTGACATAAAATTTTATCATCTGAATTTTTCTCAGCTATAACAATATTGTGGGGTTTTATTTTTATTTTTTTGGTACTGGGATTTGAACTTAGAGCCTCATACTCACTCAACTTGCTTACTCTGTTGGTGTTTTACTACTTGAGCTGTCTCTTTAGCCTGGCTCTTTGCTGGTTAATTAGAAATGGAGTCTTGTAGACTCCAGAGGCTGGCTTTGAACCTGAACTCTCTAGATTTCAGCCTCTTGATTAGTTAGGATTACTGGTGCCTGGCTTAATATTGCAGTTTTATAAGAAAAAAATCCTTTTACTTAAAACATGTGAGCTGAAATATTTGAAGTTCATGCAGACTCTAACTTATTCTCAAAGGGTTCTGAACAAAGAAAAATAAAGCAAAAGTAGCAAAATGTTACTAGTTGTGGATGCTATTTTGGAGATTTATTTTTATTATTCTTTAAACTTTTCTATAGCTTTGAACATTTTCAAAGTAAATAGTTATAGATAAAAGCACACTAAGATCAACTTGAAGTCCCCACTGGGCTAAGACAATTTGAACACTAGAAAGAATAATAAACAATGTTTGGGACACTCTCCAGTATATAAAAATTTATGAGCTTGTGATAATATTCTCAAACAAGAATCTCATTTTAACTATGGAATATGCTATTAAATTAACTTATTCTGAGAGATTATGAAAAATGATGAATTATTTCTTTTATTTTCCTGCACAAACTTAAAATTCAAGAATAAGATATTGTGTATAAGAAAGTACTTTTTTCTTATGTATGCTGATACTTGGGCTTGAAATCAAGGTCTCATAGGTTTTGCTCTTCACCTGACCCTCTACCACTTAAGTCATACCTTCAGTTTCAGCATTTCACTGGTTAATTGGAGTAAAAAATCCCATGGAAGCCAGGTACCCGTGGCTCATGCCTATAATCCTAGTTACTCAAGAGGCTGAGATCTAAGGATAGTGGTTCAAAGGCAGCCCAGGCAAGAAAGTTCATGAGACTCTTATCTCCAATAAACCACCAGAAAACTGAGATTCTTATCTCCAATACACCACCAGAAAACTGGATGTGGCTCTGTGTCTCAAGTGGTTTAGAGTTCACCTTGAGCTGAGGAGCTCAGGGACAGCGCCCAGGCCCAGAGTTCAAGCCCCATGACCCAAAACAAACAAACAAAATCTCATGGACTTGTCTGCCTAGGCTGGCTTCAAACCTTGATCCTCAGATTCCAACCTCCTGAGCAGCTGGATTATAGGTGTGAGCCAAGGACGCCTAGCTTGTGGAAAGTATTTCTTTTTGGGAAATGTATAGTTATTACAACCAGAAGGAATGATAGAATTGAAAATTACAAATTTGTATTCTTCAATGAAACTAAGAACCTAGGTAACATCCTTCATGGATGCTAAAGTTACTATCATATAGTTTGGTGGGAGATTTTATAATGAGTATTAAAATCCAATCAATCTTTATATCACTTTAAACAAAGAGAGAACAGATTCTATGAATTAGTAAGAAAAGTATCATTTATGATGCTTTGTTGCTTTTTTGAATCTCATCAAGCTTAGTGAATTAATTGCCAGTGTGCAGGGAATATGAAGACGGAGGAACAAGATGAGCAATATTAAGTGTAAGTCACCCATGAAACCTAGCATGCAGAATATTCCACAGGAAGACTGGTTTCTCTTACCAGTGTACACAGGAAAACAAGACCAAAAATAAGGAGAGATTAAAGGAGACAGAAATGTTAACAACCAAATACAATATGTGTCCTTATTCAAATGCTGACTCAAAGAAACAAGACAGAAACACGTTTTTGAGATAATCAGAAAGAATTGTTGTGTTGACTGCAAAGAGACATAAAACTTTTTTGCTGAAATCCAATTTCCTGGTAATATGGAAATGTACCCAATACCTTGAATTTTAAGGAAACTGCCTACCATTCATTGTATGTACATTCATTGATGATATTTGTTCTGAGTTCATGCTGTGTGCAAAGCATTGTGGACAAAGTAGAAATATAAGGCATGAATCCTGGAGCCAGACATGTACCAGGGGAGAGATTGGTTGTGCATCTGTCATCCCAGCACAAGGCATCCTGGGAGAATGACATGGTGGAAGGGATAAGCTTGAGGAGCTCTAATGGGGGAATCCTTTTGGTTGGTGGAACCATGGAGAACGTCTTGAAGAAGCTGAGAGCTGAGTCTTAAATTTGAGTAGGCTTACAGACAAGAGGATACAGGTAAGAGGAATTATGTTCATTTTTCATTACAAAATGATGAAGACTTTTCATCTTGGTCATATGGCAATATGATAAAAAAAATTGCCCTATTTCTCACTTCTTTGCCCTATACATTTTTCTTTTTCATCTGACACAAAGGCTCCTTTTTTAAAAATTTCCTAGCAATGACATTATTTTGTAGTATGCCTACATTCTTTCAAATTCTAACCTAGCATTATTTATCCTCTACCATTACAAATGTGAATTTGAGCCTTCACTGAGCCTGAGCAAATACATACACCTGCTTCTCATTCACTTCTTTTAGTCTGAGGCAAGATATTAAGGCAATTCCATCCTGAGAAAGAACAGAGCAGCCAAATTGTTGAGCTTCTCCAATGTTTACTTCCTGGTAAATAAGAAGCAGAGGCCCTATTACTCCCCTAGGGAAAGTGACTTTCATTTTCCAAGGACGCCTGGGAAAACATGGTATAATGGAATTGCTTGAGTGCTGTAAGCTTGTCTTTTTCAAAAACGCTTTCCCTCTGTGCCCATAAAGTCTTCAGAGTAAATCCTTATTAAAGCAATAGCTATTATTCAAAATACCTCACAGTTCAGAGCAATTACTATTCCCCAGTCAACTAAATGCCCAATTAGTCTTTAATAAAACCAGCACCTTATACAGTGCCCAGTGGAGAAATGTATTTAACAAATCTTTTAGTGTCCAATTCATTTAACTTGAATGACCCAAATAACATTTATGTACATTTTTTTCTAAAATAAATATTACACATGGGTTGACTAGAAAGGAATTATTTTGACTAACTCTTCTTGTTTGGGATCTTTATGCATCATTCTTTTTGTCCTTATATGATCCCAGGCAACAACAAAAAATTGGCTATCATTATTCTTTTAACATTGCCTAGGGCACCAGTTATGCAAATTTTCCTTTCCTGTCCCAACTTCTGATTGCCTTCTTCTCTCTGACTTGCATGAAAATGTAGGCAAGAATAAGGACCCCCTTTGAGTATCACTGGAGCCCTTGATGGGTAAACTGTAGCAGTTGGTGCATAACCCAACAATAGTGTACTGGGGTTCTTCAAATATAGCTCTAACCAAGAACAGTTTAAAAATGAAGTATCAAGCCATGTGATGGTGGCTCATGCTTGTAATTCTAGTCTCCCAAGAGGTTGAGATCTGAGGATCATAATTTAAAGCCATCCTGGGCAGTAATTCTTACCACCTATTAACCAGCAAAAAGCCAGAAGAGGTGTGGCTCAAATATAGAAAGCTAGCCTTTAGGGAAAAAGCCAAACAAGAGTGTGAGGCCCAGAGTTTAAGCCCTAGTACTGACATATGAAAAAAACTGAAGGGTTATAATGATAATTTCTTTTCTGGTCCTGTGGCTCAAACTCTTGGCTTCGGTGCTGTCCCTGAGCCCCTTTTTGCTCAAAGCTAGTGCTCTACCACTTTAAGTCACAGCACCACTTCCAACTTTTTCTGTGATCAATTGGAGATAAGAGCCTCATGGACTTTCCTGCCCAAGCTGGCTTTGAACTGGGATCCTCAGATTTCAGCCTCCTGAGTGGCTAGGATTACAGGTGGCAGCCACTGGCTGAAATCAGCGTTTGAACAATCTTGAGCTTCCACCTGACTACAGACAGTAGCTGTTTACCTGGAGTGTCTGGGTAAATTGTCCATGCATTGCTTTTCTATGGTTGTGTATTGATATACTGTGCTCCTTTTCTTACATTGCAGCTGACTCAGTTAGTTAGTTCTTCAAAACATTTAGTGTAGACTCTTCAGTTAAATGGATTTGCTGTGTTTGTTCCAAATTCTGATAAAGGCATTCCTTCCTGTAACCGAAGCTACCTTCCTCTTACTTCTACTGTTTGCCTGGCCTTTGCAGTGAAATGGTCTCTGAATCCTGTTCTTCACTTTGAGCTGTACCAACATGGGGCTAATAAACACACACACACACACACACACACACACACACACACACACACACACACACACACACACACACACACACACACACACACACACACAGCATGGGAGTAAAGGACTCAAAATGGCATCTCTTGTCTGTGGTTTTTATACTGCCTGAGCTGGAAGAGCACACCCTAATCCTTAGACTTTGTTTTTGGTTGGATGCTATTTATTGTTCTATAACATGGAGATGTGATGTAGTCAGCCCCAAACACAGGAACAATAGGTGACTTTAGGATTCTTCTTTGCCAATCTTACCTTTTATTTCCCTCTCCCTACCTGCTGTAAAGAGAGCTTCTTAACATTCTCAAAGAACATATTTTTCCTATTATATCTTCTTGTCCTTCCTAAGTTAATACCTAAAAGGAGATGTGGTGGGAGGGAGAACTAATTGCTTTCATTTTTCAGTTTTTACTTCCTGGTTTTAATGTCTGAGTCTGAGTCTTTTTTGGTGATTATTAATTTTAATTTTCCTGTCTCCTTATTAGTCAATCTGCATCATTTCTGCATGGAAGAGTTAGAATGGAGCAAATTAAAGAGTCAAATTAGGAACTACAATAGCTGAGCAAGACAGAAAAGAAATCTTTTAATTCAGAAACCTCTAGATTTCAGATTCATATATACAAGCTGTCCCAGCTTTATCTCCCAGCTCCTTCTCTTCTGTCACTTTAATAAATACGTCCTTAAATTCCAATTCCATTAAACTTCCAAAGAAGTTTTGTCTAGGAGAGATTGTAAGCATAATTTCTTTTCTAACTTTGTTAGAATAAATTATCTAAGGAGATTTCCAAGAGAATCTTTGGGTTGAATATCCATCAAACTATATCCACCACATTATTTCCATATCAATCAAACTAGTTATCGTAAAACAGCCTGTGGCTTCCTTTCATTAAGAGTAGTAAAAAAATAAAAGAAAAGAAGGACCAGACTCAGGGGCTCTATGGTCCTGCCTCACAAGGTGGTTCTTGGAGAACTAGCAGCTTACTTTTTGAGCAAAGGGTGGCTTTCCTATGTTTGTTGGGCTGCATTCAGGAGGAAAGGGAACAGAATAACACAGTAAAATAAACCATCAATGCAGTAGATTAAGTCTGGGAAGAGATTTTAGCACCTTAAAGGTCATCAGGACACTAGAATAAGATCTTCCTTTTCAACAGTCAAGCTCAATAAGTATATCCCAAAGGTAGGCACATTCTAATGGGCAGGAATGAAACTATTTTTTTGTAGTCTGCTCTGTTCTCTGAAAGCTTCCAGCTTGCACACCAAACTGCTGCATTTTGTGTTTGCTGACACAGAAGAATGGCACTTCCCTATAACACACCACCAGATGGTAATTGGATTCTAATAATAGAACCCAATGCAGAGAATTCCCACTGCTTGGCTGGGTTTTAACTGGTGTGACCAGAGAGCCATCCCCTTCACTGTGTCCCATATGGGGAATAAGCTGTGAAGATTTTGACCTACAAAGTTCCCGTAGAGATCCTGGGCCAGTGGTGGAGTCATATATTTATTGCTTGGAGTAACCCTGGGGCTCTAGCTCTTTCATTAGCTGATCCTAGACAATAGGCTGCCTTCCCCCCTCCCGCCCCCAGGCATTTTCAGAAACCCAGAAGGGATTTCAGGCTTCTGCATTAGAAGCTACACTGCTACGTTCCTTGCAGACCTCCATGGCAGCCACCTTCTCTCTTTACCATCCTCAGTCCAAATACCTTGTCTGAACCCTGAACTTCTAGAAAATGTTAGTTATGTAATTCAGATATGGAGAAAGCAACCTGGTGGTTTAGTTTCAGCTGCTGGAGGGCATGTTTCTTAGGGGAGCTACTCATCTCAAGTGAGTCATCAGAAATATGGACTCTCCTGAAAAAAAAATAGGGCTAGCTGATTCATATTATTTCTTTTTCCAGAGGCTATTTCGTAAAATATACTTATGATGTAATACACTCGATTAGGGTCTACCTACCAAGAAGAGTAAGACACACTGATTCCTCAACCAATCCAATAATACCAAGCACCAATGTTTGTTCTCATTGATGTAGAAGCTGAAAGTAAATAAGTAAGTAAATAATCAGGACATAGGAACGTTCAGATCCCTAAAAATATTTACAATTAGGATTACATATAAGCAGAGACAGCTTCTATTTTTCTAGATGAGAAAAATAGGAATTGGAGGAGAAAATGTAAAGTTTCTTAAGTTACAACACTCAATGAAAAAGAAAAGGCCAGGATTGGCAAATACAATGCACATCCATAATTCTCTTCCACTGCAGGAATGCAATTTGCTTTTATTTTATTCTAGAATTACTGGGATTTGAACTCCAAGTCCTTTGTACTTGCTAGGCAGGTGTCCCACCTTACCTTCAGCCCTTTTTGCTCTGGTTACTTTTAAAATAAGGCTTCATTTTTTGTCAAGTTCAACCTAGAGGATGATCTGCCTGCATGCTTCCTGCCATAGTTGAGATGTCAGAGACACAACACTATGTCCAACTTTTCTGTTGAGATGGAGTCTTATAAACTGGTTTTTGTTTATTTATTTGTTTTTTGCCCAAGTTGGGATTAAACCTCTATTGATCTTAGCAGTATTAGCAAGGATTAAAGATGTTAGCTGTCACACCCATCTAGAAAAGGTTAATTTTTTTATTATGAAAATACTGTACAGAGGGGTTACAATTACATGGGCAAGATAATGAGTACATTTCTTATCAAGCATTGTAGCCTCCTCCTTTGTTTCCCCTTCCCATTCCCATTCTCCCCCCCACCCCCCCTCCCCTAATCCTCCCCGCCCCCCCCCCACCAAAGTTGTAAGTTCGTTTTCCACATAACGACTTGTACATCTCGTTGTTGCAATGGGTCCACCTGTATCCCTATTTAAACGATTTGTTTTATATATTAAAACTATTGAGGCTGGGCAATGGGGGTTCACACCTGCAATCTTAGCTACTAAGGAGGCTGAGATCTGAGGGTTGTGGCTCAAAGCCAGCCTGGGCAGCAAAGTCCATGAGACTCTTAGCACCAATTAACCACCAAAAAGCTGGTAATGAAGCTATGGCTCAAATGGTAGAGTGCTAATCTTTAGCATAAAACTTAGGGACAGTGACTAGGCCCTGAGTTCAAGTCCCAGTACTGGTATAAAAAATAGAAACAACCCTTTTGGGTGTGCTAGAATATTTTGGGAAAGAAAGAGGTTAACTATAAAGTAGAAAGAAAATCACAACTCAGATCCCTTAGGTTAAGTCTTGTGAGGAATGTAGACAGACACATTGGCAATTTAGAGTTTAGAGAAGCCGAATTCAGACACTCACAAAAAATGAGAACAGGCTCCGTACCTGTGGGGCCCTGACTTCTCTGAACTCTGAAGGTTTGAAGGAATTCTCATGGGATTCCAAGTAGACTCCTAGGGGAATCTAAATTTGGATCTAAACTTGAATTAAACTGGGAAGGATGACTCCAGGTCAGGTGAGGAATGAAAAAGCCCAACAGGACTAGACTGGTCCAGAAACTTCTGTTAAAGGAGGTCAGAAAGAAATGACAAAGAGGCATCTTTGTTAAATATCAGTGTTAAGAAAGAGAAAGTTATGTTAGGATCTATCACGAGCATCCCAGGGGACCATGCAGAGGAAGGCAGGCAGGCACAAGAGAAAGATTATTGTAAGGTTTATTAGAGGGGCCCTAACTCCCCAGGAGAGAGAGCAATATGGCATCTGCCCTTATTCAGGTGGGTAGCTCTGGGGGTAAGTGGCATGTGCACATAGGAGTGGGGGGACGAGAGGGGTGGCCAGCTATAGGGTGGGAATCCTAGGGCAGGGAGGAGCTCAGGTCTGGGTGGAGTTGAGGACTGGAGGTGGGGATAATGCTAACATTCCCTGCTTTGTTGCTTAATAATAACAATTAACTAGTGGTACCAGGCTGGGAGTGTGGGCAGAGGTTGCTTCTTCTGGAGCTACTTCCTGCTGCAAAGTAGTCAGGGGTCCGTGATTTGTGGCTTGGCCAGGTACCATCCAAGAAGCATTTGCTTGGCAGTTTGGTTGTTAAAGGTCCTCATCTTCCTCATGATACAGCTATCTAAAATGCAAGGCACAATTAGTTAAAGGCAAAAATTGTTACTAGCAGGCCCAAGAGAGGAATAAGCCAGGGAGGGATTGATTTCCAGAAGGGGAGGGCTATCTATCAAAGACCTGAGATTGCCTTTTCTATCTTGATTTGGAGACATAACATTATATCTGACTCCCTGTATTCTAGAGGTGGGAGTAAGACTTTTCCAGCTTTATGATCATAGGAACCTGAGGAGGAGGTAGAAGAGATGTTTAAAGGTACCAGAGCCAATGGTGTCATGCACTCTTTTGGCCACTTCTTGCTGGCATGGGGCATCAAGGAGTCATTGGAGCTGGGGTCTTTAGGGTCCAGGTCTGCGCTGGGCAAGGCAGGGCAGTGTAAGTGAAGTCTCTGGTTGCCTGTAGTAACAGGTTGGCCTTGACTTGTTCCCAGGTGGTGTCCTGGGTGAGGACTGTTATCCTGTAGAGAAACTTTTGGAAATGTGACAAGGCCAATTAATATGAATGACACAGGAGAACACACACTAGTCACAGGCCAGAGAAGTTCCATTTGGAGCATAAACTCAGTTGTGGCCCATTACAGGGAAGGAGGAATAACTGGACTGGGGGGGGCAGGAAAGGGGTGTCTAGGGTTTTTAGCAACTAGGTAGGGAACAGCATAATGTACTGGTTGAGAGTAAACAGTTAGAGGCTACTATAAATACAAATACCAAGTAACAAAGGCAAGACTATAAGTTTCTGTTCAGTTAGAAGGTAGACAGGTATGGATATTATTAGGTGGGCAAGCAACTATTTTTCTTGATCTCCTGGCTCTGATTAATTGTGAAAGGGTGAGTGAAAAGTTTAGATGACATTTGGAATGTCATCTCCTCTTATTCCTTCCACAGTTCCTCATTGTCAGGACTGACCTCATCCTGGGGGTCTCAGTGTTAGTTGCTGGGATAGCTCGTCCCAGTTGGCATTCACAGATTTTGAGCTCAAGGCCTGGGCACTTTCTCTGAGCACTTCTGCTTGAGGCTAGTACTCTAGAGTAACAATACCACTTCCAATCTTTGGCTGGTTACTTAGAGGTGAAAGTCACTTGAGCCAAGCCTCCAGCTTGGCTCTTTGCTGGTTAGTCAGGAGTTGGAGTTTTAGAGAGATTTTTTTTCTGCCCAGGTTGGCTTTGAACTGTTTTCAAAGAAGTCTTTGTGGCAAAAACCCTTTTTATTTACAATTAAAGCAACAAGGAGATCAGATAGAACTTACCTGTAACTTGTTAACAGTTGACTAACAATTACTTGCCAGAGTTTTATAAGGTCAAAACTCAGTAGATGTTTTAAACTGCAACTGAGTAGCGCTCTAAGTACCACCTGTTGCCTCTGGGTAGCCTGTTTAAAATGTCTTAATGCAAGAATTACAAGCACCATCACTGTGCCAAGAATCCAAATTTGGCATCTTTTTTTTTCTATTTTATCAAATGCACCTAATACCATAGAAACAAAATCACATCATTTCTTTGCCCATACATCCCTTGTGGTATAACTTGTAGGGATTAACATCACTAGGTGGAAAGGAACACAAACAAATCAGGATGATGTAAACATCTGAGCTTCAGTGGATCTGAAGTGGCTTGTGTCTTCCACCTTGAATCACCTTTCAGCTTTCATCATGTGTGATGGAGCCAGTCAGGTACCCAGCCTACTTTTACCACAGTGGAGGTAGTCAGCATGGTCCAGGCAGTCTGGGATAGGCTGCAGTAGTTTCTCCCAGTGTGTAGAGATTGTCCAACATCCTGCTGTTTGTTTCCTACAAATTTCTCCACAGATGATCAAAGACATCCCCAAGGATTTTTGTTTAATGTTAGCTTTATCCCCACATCCAGTCCTCAGCTCCACCCAGACCTGAGCTCCTCCCTTCCCTAGAGTTCCTGCCCAGTAGCTGGCCACAACTCCCTCCCCTCCTCCCACCTATTTGCACTTGCCACTATACCCAAGGCTACCCACCTGGATGGGGCAGATACCTTATTGCTCCATCTCCTGGGGGAGTTAGATCCCCTCTAATAAACCTTATAATAATCTTTCTCCTTTGCCTGCCTGCCTCTGTGTGGTCCCCTGGGATGGTCATGATGGATCCTAACAGTCACTATTGTGAGGCAGTTATAGGAAACTCAAGAGTGCTGCTGGCCAGGTACCAGTGGCTCACATCAGCATCCTTAATTACTCAGGCGGCTGAGATCTGGGTATCACAGATCAAAGGCAGCTGAAGCAGGAAAGTCCATGAGACCCTGATCTCCAGTTAACCAGCCACAAGTGGAGTTGTGCAACATTCTTCTTCAATAATATAGAAACAATCCAAAATTTCATATAGAATAATGGAAGATTTCAAATAGCAAAAACAATCTTTAGCAGGAATAACAGTGGTGGAGGAATATCAATACCAAGCTTCAAACTCTATTACAAACAAAAACAGCTTGGTACACCTGAGTACCAATGAAATAGAAGACCCACAAATGAACCTACAGATCTATAGCCACCCAGTATTTGATGAGGGAGCCAAAAGCACAGGATGGAAGTGGTACTGGCAGAACTGGCGATATATGTGCAGAAAACCGAAATTAGATTCTTATATATCTCCCTGCCCAAGAATCAACTCCAAATGGATCAAAGACTTTAAAGTAAGATCAGATATCCTGAAAATGTTACAGGAAAGGATAGATGAAACAGTAAGGCTCCTTGGCACATGCCAAAACTTCCTAAATAAAGATCCAGAATAACAACAAATCAAAGAAAGACCAGATAAAACTGAATAGTTTCTGCATGACAACGGACATAACTAGCAAGACAAACAGAAAGCCCACAGAATGGGAGAAGATCTTTACTAGTTAAGCATCAGACAAGGGCCTCATACCTAAAATATACTCAGAGCTCAAAATATTAAACCTGCCATAAACAAATCCTTGAAGAAACAACAACCCAATTAATAAATGGGCTAAAGACTTAAAAAGAGATTCTCCGAAGAAGGTATAGAAATGGCCAATAGACATCTCTGTCCAAAAAGAAATGAAAATCAAAACAACATTGATACTCCATCTCACCCCAGTTAGAATGGCTATTATCAAGAAAACTAACAATCACAGATGCAGGTGAGGATGTGGCCAAAAGGAAATGCTACTACACTGTTGGTGGAAATGTAAACTTGTTCAGCCACTCTGGAAAGGAGTATGGAGGTTCCTCCAAAGACTCTGTAAACACACCAAACTCCCCTATAACCCAGCAATCCAACTTCCGAGCTTCTATCCAATTGACCACAAAACAGGCTACACTAAAGCCACCAGCATGACCATGTTCATTGCAGCATTGTTTACCATAGCCAAGATATGGAATCAACCCAGATGTCACTCAGTGGATGAATGGAATAAGAAAATGTGGTAAGGGATGGAATGTGGCTTAGTGGTGGAGTGCTTGCCTAGCATGCATGAAGTCCTGGGTTTTATTCCCCAGTACCACATAAACAGAAAAAGTCAGAAGTGGCGCTATGGCTCAAGTGGTAGCTGGGTGCCAGTTGCTCGTGCCTGTAATCCTAGCTACTCAGGAGGCTGAGATCTGTGGATAGTGGTTCAAAGCCAGCCCAGGCAGCAAAGTCCATGAGACTCCAGCAAACTAGAAGTGGCACTGTGGCTCAAGTTGGTAGAGTGCTAGCCTTGAGCTGAAGAGCTCAGGGACAGCACCTGGGCCCAGAGTTCAAGCCCCACGACCGACAATAAAGAAAAAGAAAAAGAAAAGAAAAGAAAATGTGGTATATATAAACAATGGAATTCTATGCTTCCATCAGAAATGATGACATTGCCCCATTTGTAAGGAAATAGAAAGATCTGGAAAAAAAATTATACTAAGTTATATAAGCCAGACCCAAAGACACATAGGCTGCATGGTTTCCCTCATTTGTAGTAATCAGAATGTGCCTATAAATCTACATGTAAGGCCAATGAATAGTAAAAGACAAATAATTACAACTGGACATGATTAATAAACAGTGGTCACACAGTCAGAACAAAGGAGGATTTTCTTAGGAGAAGATCACAAGGGTTCAATAGCTATGTGCATATGATCATATAAAATGATGCTTATCGAAATGAACTCCAAGAAATAGAAGCAAGAGTTTTTTTTTATCATGCTGTTTGTGGCTCTTTTTTTTTCTTCTCTTTTTTCTTTGCGTTATTTCATTCTGTGACTATTTTTGATTTCTGCACCCTTTGTCTTGTATATGAGTGGGACAAATCAGCAGTGATACTCAATAGATTCTATATTGGAAATGAAATATACAGCTTGGGGGGAGGGAAGATGGAAGGGGGAAAAACTGGGAGAGAGTGAGGGAGAACTTGACTGTTCAAAAGAAAATGCACTCATTTCCTGACTTACATAACTATAATTCCTCTGTATATTACCTGTAAAATAAAGTTTTAAAAAATCTAAAAAATATTAAGTGAAGCTGTGGCTTAAGTGGTAGGGCAAATTAGCTCAGGAATAGCACCAAGGCCCTGAGTTCAAGCACTAGGACCAGCAACAACAACAAAAAGCTGTTAATTCAGCTAAGTGTAGCTCTGTACATATGTAACTATGTGTAGAAATCTACTTTGGCTAGATACCAACATATTTTAAAGATTGAGATAATAATAGAACTTTTGTCTTCATTTGGAGGCTTGATAATGAGCTGGAAGGAACTCTCTGGTAAGGGGAGAGGTTAGCACTCGTAGACCTAGGTGTGTTTTGGAGCCTGAGTTGGTGAATAAACTACTTCGGAAATTACATCTACAGATGTTTCCTGCCCCAATGGTGACCTCATATGACACGCTGACTCCTTCCTTTGAGCCAACTCTGAAGATTTCACATAAGCATCTCATAACATGGCAAAAAGTACAAAACGATCCTGGGGAGACAGAAAGTTTGGAGGTCCAAAATGTGTGTATGAAAGGGTCTAGGAGAAATGAGGGTGGAAAGGGGGAGAGAATGGTACTGAGAATGGAAATAGACACAGAAGAATTTTCTCACTATCTCCACATTCACCCACATTACTATGGGAACAAAATCACTTGCAAGGTAGAAAATCAGTTCTGCAGAGGCATGGAGGTAACACAGGCAACCTAGGGAAAATGTGGGAAAATACCAGGGTGGAGAGCAGGTGATAAATTGGAGCAGGCAGAAAGCCTCCCTAATGCACTACTCTGTTTCCTCAAGCTCCCTGAAGTATAGTATGAAGGTTAAGACCTTGGACTCTAAAGCCAAGCTGCCTAGATTTTCAAGCTGCCCTTCCCCCTCACTTACTTCTTCAGGGTCATTAGGAAAGTTACTTACTTTTACAGTGTCTCTGTTTTTCTCATTTTTAAAAAGGACACAATAGCATTACCTACATTTTGTGTGGTCTAAAGGATGCCATATATGGCTGATGCTGGTGGTTCATGTTTACAATCCTAGCTACTCAGGACGCTGAGATCTAAGATCTAGGCTGGAAGCCAATCCTGAGCAGGAAAGTCTGGGAGACTCTTATCTCCAGTTAACCAGCAAAAAGCCAGAAGTAGAGGTATGGCTCAAGTGTTAGAGCCTTGAGAGAAAAAGTTAGGAGATTGCAAGTTGCTGAGTTCAAGCCCGTACTGGTAGCACATACACAGGGGAAAAGATGCAATATATGTAAAATAGCTTAAGACTGAGACTGATATCTGCCTGTGTATATGACGTGTTAGCTATTATTTTGGAAACTGGAGATAGAAATCTTGAGTATAGTGGCCTTATTTGAGAGTTGGAAAGTACACAAGGAATAAAGGAGTCCAGAGAACCTTTTCTTTTAGAATACAGTACTCACTCTTATAATTCACCAGGAGAGGTACAAGCAAGGACATGAAGCATACCCTTTCTTCTAGATATCCACTGTCAGCCAAGGCAATTGATGTTCCCAGGATAATATCCGTCATCTGCATTGTAAGCAATACAGGGAAACTGCATCGTGGAGGATAAACAGGACAGAGTCCAATTTAAAAATCAGCAAAGGAGATACTCATAGAATAAGGAGGATGTTGGAAACATGAAGAATAAACCACAGAGAAAAAGAAAAAAAACATCTGAAGATGCTAGGAATAAAGAATATAAATTTGAATGCCAGGAGCTCAATTTTGTGTCTAAATTCTGCCTTAGTCATTCTAGCTGGGTGACTTCTCTGGGTTCATTTGCATCATGTGTAAAATGGAATTGATAAGGTAGAATCCAGAAAATTATTGTGAGAGCTCAGAGTCTAGTAGGAAAGTTGGTGGATTTGTAGTAAGCTCTCAATAAAAATTTGATGTTATTTATATGGGAGAGCAGCCTGAGGGAAGTAGGAGATGGACAATTAAAATGAACTATACTCATTTAGATAAAAATGAGCAACCTAAAGATAATACATGATATTGTGGCTAGGGATAATATATTAAGTGTTCAGAGAATCTCTCTGCAGAAGGGACTCTTGAGCTGTGATTTAAATGATACTAGGATTATCATACAAATCATCAGAGGGCTAAAGCTCTACTTCCTTTAAAGCATCCAGGGAGGGAGTAAGACCGCAGTGAGGAATGGATTCCTGCTTCAGAGAGGCCCAAGATCCATAAATTAAAATATTCTTGAATCCAAGCTGACACTTACAGTGTCAGGGGAGGGCTGCAGTCATAAGGAGGGGAACAGACAAATGAAGAAAGAAAGGGTGGGAGAATGGAGTCTTAATATTCAAGGTATATATGTAGAAATAGGGAAATGGAGAGGATGGGTTGGGAGAGACGGGGAGAGTAATAGAAGGAGTGAGATTGACCAAGGTGCATTGTACTCATAAATTGGCATAATGAATTGAAACCCCTTTGTACAACTACTTACAGAAAAGAAAAACAAAACAATACAAAGATTTCTGTGGTATAGTCAGAGCTCATTTTCAAGAAGCCATGTGAGTTTGAAATATGACAGTCACCATGACCAAGTGATCGAGGGGCCAATTGCCAGAGGAGTCTCTCCCTAACCTGCTCTTCAAAGGAACTTTGTAACTCTCACATGTCCCTGGGGGAGAAGCAGAGACAAAAGACTCTAAGGCAATTATTGACCTTGAGTTTCCCACCAGTTCTGAGGGATGGAGTCCACAAATCCAACTCTATTGAAAACACAAATGATATTTCTTTCACATGATAGTTTGTGCAATAAATGTTATGCATTTGGTTTGGAAGCACTTCTTTAGCTTCTTTGCTTTTTCTGTGCTCCTTTCTCTTCCTTCAATTAAACTTTAAGGCATGGCATTTGTCTAGGAAGGCATACTACTGGTTTGACTAGGTTGTGGTTTTTATTGTTAAGATAGTTGTCACCACAGCAGACCCTTCTAGTCATAAATTGTTCATCTAGGTCACTTTTCATTTTAGTATCTGAAGCTTAAGCCAATGAGTTTTTCCTTAAAATTACCTTTAAATAGGTGTACAATTGGCTTTCAGTTGAGCATGCCACTTTGAGAACAGTGCATCTTGATCAACATTGCCACATTCATCATTCTCTCACACCCATCTATAGAAACCCCATCCACCTCTTCATTATCTAGTTCCATTTTCACATATATACTTTCAGAATTATGAATGTATTGGCCCCCATTCCTCTCTCCATTCACCTGCCCTCTTCTCAGACAAGACATGATTCAGCTTCCTGGTATTTACTTAGTGAAACCATCAGTTAATTGTTCACGTTACATTATGAGAATCCACATTTAGGTATACCTTAGTCAGTGTATAGATACATATGGCCCTTTTTGTGTTTTCATCTGTGTTTATACTTAGCTCTAACTTTCACATATGAGGGAAAACATGCAATCTCTCATCTCTCCAAGCTGGCCATTGCCTTTTTGAAGAATTTTTATTTAGTTAGTTATTTTTGGTTGGTCATGGGGCTTGAACTCTGGGCCTGAGCACTGTCCCTCAGCTCTTCAGCTCAAGGCAAGCACTCTACCACTTGAGTCACAGCACTACTTCTGTTTTTCTGGTGGTTTATTGGAGATAAGACTCTCATGGACTTTCCTGCCTGGGCTAGCTTTGAATTGGGATCCTCAGATCTTAGCCTCCTGAGTAGCTAAGATTATAGGCATGAGCCACCAGCTCTCAGCTTGAAGAAATTTTTGCTGAACACTAACTCTGAAGATATTTGTATATGTCAGCTCAGTAGGGAAGGTACCAGTAATCAGAATTTATGTGCCCTTCCATAGCTTCTCAAAGAGATAACCATTAGTACATTTTGGTCCTGCCTCTGATACAATCACTTGTGATTTTTTTTTGTGCCAGTCCTGGGATTTGAACTCAGAGTATGGGTGCTGTCCTTGAGCTTTACCACTGGTGCTTTACCACTTGAGCAACAGCTCCACTTGTGGCATTTTGGTGGTTAATTGGATCTCATGGACTTAATTGCCTGGGGCTGACTTCAACCCTTGATCCTCAGATCTCAGCTTCCTGAGATGCTAGGATTACAGGTGTGAGTCACCAGTGTCCAACCCACTAGTGATTTTTTAAACAAGTAACAAACCCTTCCCTCTTATGTTCCTAATTTAACCAATGACTTTAGATCTCTGGTCATGCTGACTCCCACTATAATCATTTGGAGCCTAGAGTGCCCATAGTTTGGGGGAGATGCTAATTTACTGAGATCTTCCATTGGGTTTTCAAAATGTATTATCAAGCAAAACTATTTCCCAGAACATTGAAGCTCTAAAAACATATGACTCTATCCATCTTATTGTATAGATTTGGATATAAGCTTAAGTTTCCCCATCTGTAAATGGAGAAAGAATATGATGGAGCTATGATTAAGAGGAAAGAATATGTATAAAACAGTTTTACTTATTGCTGCATGATAGCTTTTAGAAGGCATTAGCAAAGTTTTGCTTTTTGTGGTTTTGGTGAAAAAGGTTAATGTAATACATTCCAGTCATGAATAAAATCAGTGCTTTCTATCCCAGGAATCCCAGATCTTACTGTGGAAAATTCAGGGCTTATTCAACCATGTGAGGAGCTGGGATGAGCCAAAGTATCCTCAACATCTCAGCCTTAAGGCATTGAAATGGGTTCTTCTCAGGGCTCACCCTGAGATCTTTCAATTCTTGTTTTGGGGCTTCCACCAATCACATCAGACTAAGCATTAAAGAAAGTAAAACTCATTAAATACGTACTAGGAAGATGCTCTGAATCCCAGGGCTTTGGTTGCTATGGTCTTTCCCCTACTTCTCTTCTTAGGTAAGTGTCTTCTATAGTTGTGGACTATAGCCCTGTATCACATAGCACCTAGCACCTTCGGTTCTCTCAAGTAGCAAATCAAACTGGCTGCATTTTCTCATCTGATTTCCACTCCAGTTAGAGAAAATAATGAGCAGGGAAAATGTCCAGAGATGTTTTTAAAAAATTGACCTGAGTAGCAGAATCATTCTGCTATACCTGAGGTCTTGCTGTGATGTTTACTTTTTTTCACAGGAAGAACTCTTCACATCACTGGGGATATATTTCTTATTAAAATAACAATCACTTGTATTCATGCAGCTTCTTTCAGTTTGCAAATGACTTCTGTGATTTTATTATCACTGTGAAGAAGATTACCCCAGTGTCACAAGTATATGAAAACTACAGCTCATAGATTCTGCCAGCCCAGACCTCCTGGGCCTGCACTACCACTGTCTTCCTCAGTGTAATGGGTAAATAAATAGAAAAACAAGCATCTGGAAACTTATTTGTGCCCAAAGTAATAATAATCCATCCACACAATTTAAAATTATGCTATTTATGTTAATTATGCTATGTATGTTTTCAACACAGTATATAGGGCATAAGAGTCTTTGGTAAGTTATAATCAGGTAGTCAGGATAAAAATTCATATATACACTAATCACAATGCAAGCTCTGTGGTCTGGAAAGGTAAACCGCTTGCTTCAGACATATGGCTTAAGAATGATGATTTAGAATTTAAATCTGGTTGCTGGACTGAGATTTAAGAGCCACTGGTGATGATCTGTATGTTGACATGAACTTAGTGGCTTTAGTTCCTCTGATTACTTCTATTTATTTTTTAAAAACCACTGTTCTTTCCTCCATTTCCTATAGGAATTATGGGTACCAGAGACTTTTATTCTAGATAGTAAGTCTTTGATTAAGCTTGGGAGGCCCTGGCACTAAGTTTGACTGCCAATATTGTAATCTAGGGCAGGAAGTGAGCCTAAAATGGGTTCTGAGGAAGATCATTTCAATATGCCTCAAACATGCTGAAAACAGCTGCACCAATTAAAAGGCAATTAAGTGTGTAATAAATGGAAATGCTACAAAATTGTTCTTCAAAAAAAATCCAAATGGGAATTGCTCGGTGTACTTGCAGATTGGGAAATGAATGCTAGGATGCAGATTAACACCCCACCCTGCTGGGTCATATCAACAAGATATCTTTAAAAGTCAACAATCAGCCAGGCACTTGTGGCTCCTGCCTATAATCCTAATTACTTGGGAGGCTGAAATCTGAGGATCGTGGTTTGAATCCAGTCCAGGCAGTAAAGTCCATAAGACTTTTGTTATTGTTGTTGTTGCTGCTGCTCAGGGCCTGGGCACTGTCCCTGAGCCACAGCACCACTTCTGGTTTTCTGGTGGTTAATTGGAGATAAGAGTCTCCCAGACTCTCCTAGCTGGGCTGGCTTCGAACCATGATCCTCAGATCAGGATTACAGGAGTGAGCCACCAGCACCAGGCATCTGTGAGACTCTTTATTTCCAATAAACTAACCCCTCAAAGAAGCTGGAAGTAGAGCTTTGGCTCAAGTGGTAGAGCACTAACTTTGAACAAAAAAAGGCTCAGGGACAGCACCTAGAGCCTGAGTTCAAGCTCCAGTGCTGTCACAAAAACACCTAAAGAACCAAAAAACAACTCTTTTCTGAGTCACAGTCCAGCATGGGGTGCTATCATTTCTGCCAGCACAAGGGAGGAAATGGAATGCAAAGCACAGAACTGGGGGTGGGCATTAAAGGGAAGCAGGGTAAGTTACTGCTGAGCAGATCTGCCATGGTTTAGAGCTTGTGAATTTCAGTATTACCTGGTGTGAGGGGCAGGAAAAGTAGAATAGGGAAATGATGCTGCAAATAAGAATCGCTAACAAGAACCTCCACAGACTGTGACAGCCAATATTCTTCCTGGTAGAGAAGAGCCACTCCATCTTTTCTGTCTGATTTCATGGCATTCCATAATCCAGAGTTGCAGGGGCGGGGGGGGGGGTGGAGGGGTGGGAGAGGAAAGACTTCTGTTGAATCCTGATAAATCAAATGTTTATCCCTGTTCCTATGCTACAGGCCTCTCTTGGTTAGCATCTCTATTTTGTTTGCAGGTGGGATTTTTTTTCTTTCCATTATGCCTTTTCCTGAGTTACAAGCCTTTGAGGTACATTAATTCATATGGGGCCCTTTTGCTCCACATGGCATTAGTCAAGGCCTTGTCACCTGCCTTCACTGTAGCCATTTATACTCAAGCCTCCATTCCTGGCATGGACTCCTATTCTCCCTGACAGCATTTTCTTCCTCTCTGAAGAGATGCTATATCCCTTCTGAATTTAACAATGTATTTAAAAAATACTTAGAGGATGTTCCCAGTTACTCCCATCAGTAATTCTAGCTACTCAGGAGGCAGAGATCCAGATCATCAGACCAGTTCAAACGAAAGGTTACTGAGAGGCAATCTCAATTGATAAGTCAGATGTAGTGCTAAACAACTCTCATCCCAGTATGTTGGAGACCAGGTAGGGAGATGTGGTCTAGGCTGGCCCATGCATAAAAGCATAAGATTCTCCTGAAAAATAACTAATGCAAAAAAGGGCTGGAGGTGTGGCTCAAATGGTAGAGTGCTTGCCTAGCCAAGGCAAGGCCCTGAGTTCAAACCACAGCACTGCAAAAAACAATACAAACAAAGCCTTCAAACGACTTGCATGTTTTATGCTGTATTTCCAGGGGCATGTACCACTAGTTCTCAGTGTCTTCACATTCCAGAAGTCTGGAAAATGAAGTTGTAAAGATCATCATGAAAATTCTCCATGCCCAACACTTGTGCTATAGGTTGAAGCACTGCCTGGCTAAAATCCTCTTTCACCTAGAATTAAAGGGAAACAAGCTTGACCAAGAGATGTTTCCTCTAAGCATCTGGAAGTTGAGGGACCTCCACTCCATCATTCTATACTCAATATATTGTCAGAGTTCTTCAACCTAATGAGATAGCTTCCCTTGTCAGGCTTTCAGTTTTTAAGCTAGTGGTATAGATGATGAGAAAGTCTAGTCATTTCTAATCTCTGAAGACAAAGTTCTTGGTATTCAGTTGTGGTTTTGAAACTCTAAATTCATGGTCTGTTAAATAGTGCAGATAAACTCTGGAACATTCCTAGATCTAGTAAACCATCTATTTTTGCTTCAGAGTGGTGAAGATAACTGAGCCCACAAGTAATGTACCCTTTTAGATTTAGAACCAGCCAATACCTGGAATATGGGGAGAGGAGTTGAAATTAGGCTTTAAAATGGACAGTTGGACTTGTTCCCTTTCTGATTATTTAGAGGCTTCTTTACTGACACTAAGAAGGGACTTAGCTAATAAAGAGTATAAACGTGGAGCTAGGTGCTGGTTTGTGTCTCGTGCCTTTAATCCTAGCTAGTCAGGAAGCTTGAGTCCTGGAAGATTCAAGCCATCCTGAGAAACTCTGATTTGCTAGCAAGAAGTCTAGCTGGAGGTGTGGTTCAAGTGGTAGAGGTCCAGCTGTGAGCAAGAGCACGGAGTTCAAACTGAGGTACCCACATCCCTCCTCCCCCACCATACCCATACAGTATGAAAATGGAGATAAAGTCATTCATTGTGAAAAGTCCATTAGGCATGGAGAGGAGAGGCCTTCCCAAAATAAATCAGAAGATCTGACCCATGTTATACACCATTGTTTCTTTTTCTCTCTCTCTTTTTTTATTGTGAGAATACCGTACGGAGGAGTTACAATTACATGGGCAAGATAACGCGTACATTTCTTATCAAGCATTGTTGCCTCCTCGTTGTTTCCCCTTCCCATCCTATGCACCATTGTTTCTACCAATTTCCCTCAGCAGAAACCAAACAAAGTGGCATCCTTTGTTAAAGAAGGCTGACAGATACCTACCTGATCTGGAGTTCTGCATGTTGATTTCACGTAGTAGGAATGGGTCAAAGCAGGACTGAGTGTTCCAGTGAGCAAACTCTAGCACACATATGTGTGCATGAGCTTGAAAGAAGTGCATGGTCTGAGAAAGGAGATAGACATGCCTCTTCACTTCCCATATGATTGTCTGTATGGGAAACCTCAGGGGACAAAACAGGCAGCTCAAATACTGGATAAAGGGAGAGTCATGATCCCATGTACTCATGGCAGCATGGAAGAAACCAATTCTTCATGAGGAAATAGAAAATAAAGATAAGGAAAGATGGAATACTATCTTTTACCTTTTGTTTATTTATTTTTTAGCACTTGTATTTTGGCTTGAAATCATGACCTGGGCTCTGTCCCTGAGCTGTTTTTCTCCAAGCCAGCACTCTACCACTTGAACCACAGCTCTATTTCTGGCTTTTTCATGGCTAATTGGCAATAAATGTCTCACAGACTTTCCTTCCTGGGATGACTTTGGACCACAGTCCTCAGATCTAAGCATCCTGAGTCACTAGTATTACAGGTGTGCCCAAATCTATTTTTTATTTTTAACTTGTATAATTCTTAATTTTTTAAATTACAATTTGTTTTGTAGATGTGTGATTAGTGGGTTAGCACAGGCTTCTCTGTTTCCCTAAGCTCTGGACTTGCTGGCCTCTCCCCACTTCCCCAGCACCACCACCATTCTGCTTAACTTCATCAGCTCTCCTATACTGATGTTTGAACTCTTGGAACACAGCATTTTTTTTTTGTAAAGATACTATACAGAGGGTTACAGTTACATGAGTGAGGTATTGAGTACACTTCCTATTGAGCATTGTTACCCCCTCCATTGTTTTCCCCCTACCATCCCTTCCCTCCCTACCTTCCCCAGGGTCTTTTTTTTTTTTTGATTGTGATTAAGTGATTACATAATTTCCTGAATTTCACAGTATTGTGGAATAATGATGCTCATTTAAAGTCACAAGTTCATTCTAACTTTCCTGGAGCAAATTGTCTATCACAGTCTATAACATATAACGGTGTTCACATGTTATATACCATACATGTGATCAGCAGCATGGGGATATTTAGTAGTGGTTCAGCCAGATGAGTGGGAATTCTTTGTTTCTTAAGTCCTGTTAGTTTTGTCATATCACTTAACATTTTGGATTTAGCATCCACTTATCAGGGAGACCATGTACAGTTTGTCTCTTCGTACTTGGCTTACCTTGCTCAGCATGATTCCTTCTAGCTCCATCCATTTCCCTGCATATGCCATTATTTTGTCATTTCTAATGGCTGCATAATATTCCATTGTGTATAGATACCATAATTTTTGGATCCATTCATCTGTGGTGGGGCATCTGGGTTGTTTCCATATCCTAACTATTGTGAACAGTGCTGCAATAAACATGGAGGTGCACATGTCCTTGTATATTGGTTCCTGTTGTTCAGGGTAGATGCCTAGAAGTGGTATTACTGGGTTGTAAGGGAGGTCAATCTTTAGCTTTCTAAGGACCCTCCAGACTGCTTTCCAAAGTGGGAACACAGCATTTTTATATCAAATCTTTTGAGATATGAATGGGGACATATGAATGGGGACAATAAGGGCTAAACACACTGGAGAATATCTCTACATAATCTTCATGGGGACACATGTTCTTGATCACTTATTAGGATGTTTGGAAGGGTATGGAGCTATACTATGCTAAAGGCCAATGAAGTTCTGCTACATCTCCGACACCTGGAAACAATTGGCCCTTGCTCATCTCAGAGTCTAAATACCATAAGTATTAAGGAAGATAGGGAGTTAAAGCTGACAAGAAGCCCAAAAGGAGAATGGAAGGGTATCAATACATCCTCTTTTTATAATGTCATTGGCTCCATCAGTGGCTTCAGGGACAGCAGTAGTGACAGACAAAACATATGGGAAGTTTACACATGGAACTGTTGTGCTAAGATGGCAGACAGCAATGGTGGCTGACATCACAGTCTCATACCACCTACTCTGGTGCTCATTTGTGTCTCCCTTTTCTTATGGGCCTCAAACAACAGTGGTGTGTATACACTGTTCTACTTTAAGGCACACCTCCAGCCCACCCCTTCCAAGATCACAATGAATTCTGATGGTTGATTCTGGCTGAAATTAACATGAGGTAAATAAACATAATTTACATGAATAAAATCAAGATAAATGTACACAAATAAAAAGATAGACATGAATATGTCACTTTGTATCTAGACACATAGAAGGATTTTCCAGCTGCAGAAGTGGGAGGAAGGGGCAATTTGGGGAGGTGGAAAGGAGGAGAGGAAGAAGGATCTTCAATAGAATTGGAGTTAGGAAATCCAGCACTGAATAAAACTTGCCCAGTCATAAAATTCCCTTAAGCTGGCCTCTGTGAAATATCCCCATTAACAAAGATAAAGAGCTTACAGATGTTCAACCAGACTAAGCAGTTGATTAGCAGGATGTCTAAGTATCTCCATTATGACAAGTGATACTTTCTCATTCAAAGGCAATAGTGAGCTGGTTTTCATTGATGCCATTGGAGGGAGTCTAGAGGACTTGAATATTTTCTCCTGCTATGATGTTATTGAATCATTAAAATTAAAAGTCAAACATTCATGTTAAAATTAAGATCAATCAACCCACCTTCCTCTATACACTCACTTCATGTCTTAGGAAAATTTGTACTGCCATTCCCATAAATTCTCACTTTCATAAATTGAAGTCACATTACAACAAGCTGACTGTGACAGTCAGCTTGACCTGAATACAACCATCTTGGGTATAATTTTGACTGCCAGGTAACCTGGATGCATATTTCAAAATCCATATGGTAAACAAAGTCATTAAGATAGGCAGTGGAGCATTCTGTTCCACAGCCACCCAGACCATTCTTTAACTGGAGTTTGACATGGTAATAGAATCTGAGAAAGGTACATTCCAGTTGGGTTGTAGCTCACCCTGTCTAGCTCCATCTTCCTGCCTGAGTATGTTGCCACCTATCTTGCCATCATCCAAGATTAGTTTCTGTCTTTGTAAATCCCTAATAAGTTATACAATGTGAACTGTAGATTTGTCAGTGTCTTTCTTTGGTCTTGGGAAATGATTTGCCTTTCTGGACCCTTTTTTTTTGCCAGTACCAGGATTTGAGCTCAAGGCTAGATTTGTTTGCTCATGGCTGATACTCTGCCACACTTACAGCCCTGTTTCAATTTTTTAATGGAGTTGTGTGAGTATTTCTGCCCATTATGGCTTTGAACTGTGATCCTTTGGATCTCAGCCTCCTGAGTGGCTAAGATTATAGGTGTAAGCCACTGATTCCCAGTTGGCAACTGGTTTTAGTACTATGGATTTTTCTAAAATAATGACTTGTCTTACCCAGTCCTTTTATCAAGCTACTTTAAGATATTCTTAAGTATTTTGAGATTATTTTCCTTTTAAAATTTATAAAATATAAACACACACATTTTTTTCTGAATCTCTGAAGAATTTGTCATTCATTTACATTTCTCCTTTCTTAGCTTTATTTTGTCATATCTTTTGTCATTTTAATTAGTTCCTATACATCCTTTAAGATAGTCCTCTTCTTTCTCTGGAAGACCTTGTGTCTTCTAATGCTGTTTCCATCCCTAGCTGATCTCATGCTCTCATGGAACCAAACACATAACTGTCTAAGGCTGCATCCTTAATTCCAACACATCATCCTGTGGCTATTTTCAGCTCAAATTTAAGACATCCAGAAATATACCATTATACCAGCATTCTTTCTTCATCTGGCTCTCATTCCAATATTTTCTCTTAATTCTTTTAACTTCTATTCTTCAAGGTAACCACATGGAAATTCTGGTAGACAATACCCACCTCCTCCCCCCACCCATTTTTTTAAAAGTATAGGAGATTGAACTCAGGGCCTTGCACTTGATAGGCATACTACTTGAGTCACACCTCCAGCTGATGACTCTGATTATATATATAATTAGCACATCCATAGAGGTTTACAGGATCCCAAGTTGGTTCTTTGAACTAAATCCTACTCTAGACAAGATATAAAAAAAGATATCATTTTCCAAAACAGAGACCAGCCCTGCTCTTAAAGAACTGAAGAATGTAGAGCTAAAAATCTTAATTGAATTCACCTGTCTAGCCCTGGACAAAAAATTGTATCTTAGAGGATGATACTGAAAACTCAATTAAGTGACAACTCTTATTTGCTGCTATAATGCTAGACTAGATTTGGTGTCTTGTCAATGTAGCATTTTGACACAGCTTTAAATTCAGGTTAGGTAGCCATGTATCAAGCAAATATGTTCTTTTCCATCTTGACCAGGAAAGAGCCACAAATGGTTCACATTCATGGAAATGCACAACAGTATATATTTATAGGCCTCAAGGATCATCATACTTATTCCCCAAACTGTCAAGAGTATCACCTGCTAATGGCTTACAGCTGACTTGCTCCTAGCCCTTATCCTGTGCCCTGCTAAAGGTTATACAATCTTCCTTGGGGTCATCACATAACCAATCACTGCTCAATGAGGAGTGTAAGCCTTATCTCACTTACCTTGATTTAGAGCATCTCTGATGTACAGATGGCTGAACTTTCTGTGGCAATTATTTTGTAATTTAACTTCTTTCCTTTTTCTATCACTCCCTTAAATAATGTTCCTGAGCCAATGCCCAATTAACCACCTGTCTGAAAATACCCTATGTGAATTTCTGTCTCAAAATCTCTTTTCCATGCAATTCTGTCCATGACACTGAACTACTTTCTTGATATCCACATCCATCACTGAGATTTTTCTCTGAGTAGATACTTTTTCTCCTTGTGGTAGAAGCTGTGATCAATTGCCTGATTCCCTTCAGGAATAAAAGGCTGGTTTCCCAAGCCCTAGAACTTCTAGCCTTTGGCTGTCAACTGTATTTTGAAGAAAATGACACACTCTGAATTGCACCTCCTTCTAGGGGAAACATTCATCTAATGACTAATTGACATAATGGCATAATGGCTGGGCTCCCTCTCTCATACTTGGCATAACTCTGAAGGGGTCATCTTAGTTCTAAAGTTCTTCTGGAGCTAATAGATTAAGGTCTTTGGACTCTACCAATTCTTTTCTTCTTTCCAATCTCATGTCTTTCTCCTCTCAGAAGTATTCTTTAATAAATGCCTCATATACTAATCCTACTTTTAGAATATGTTTCCTGGTGGACCCAACCTGTATTATTTTCCTTTTCAAGGTAATTTTTATGTGTTCTTTAAGAACTCAGGTGAAGAGTCCCCACATCAAGAACCATCCATACCTGATAACCCATAGTCAGTCCTCTTTGCCAGACTGGATTAGTTTTTCTTTGTTAGAATTTCTATTACATACTGGATGCTGTTTGCTAACACCTGTGATCCTAGCTATGTAGGATGCTGAGAGCTGGAGAATTGAGTTGAGTTGTGAGATTAGCCTGGACAGACAAGTTGACTAGACTTCATCCCTAAAACAATCAGTAAGAAAGCAAGGCTGGAAGCATGGCTCAAGTGATGGAATGCCAATCTAGTCCTGGCTCTAGGACTTGAACTCAAACCCTAACACTATGGAAAAAAATTCCATAATGTACTGTATGTGGCCCAGTCACCTCCATCATAGTAATGCTGTCCTTGGCTTTTAATATTTATCTGTATATGAGATTTTTTTTCTTCTACATGGGACTATATAGTTTTGTGCTCCCTGACTGATCACCCTAGGGGTAGAAGAGAGAAAACCAAGGTAGAGCTTTACAGATCTCAATACTATCTGAGCTCTTCTAGTAATTTTTTATGTGCTTTTCCTCTCATATTTCAATGTATGTAACAGCAAAATTGGAGTGGCGGCTTTCATCTTTCCTCAATACCCAATGAATTTAAAAGCATGGCTGGGAAACTCCCTGGGGAACTTACTACTTAGCAATGTCACCTATGCAAGGTAATAAGCATCAGCTGCCTGAAAGAACTCTAAGGCAGAGCACCAGGCCTGGTAGTTAGGACAGGGATATACTAATGTGAGGATTGACCCATAATGTTGTGGGTATGGCCCAATTCAACTTTGAAATAAAGATGAATATTTGAACTCAGTTAATATTGATTCTGAAAGTACCAAGTGAAATCCTTTATTAGGCTGTGTGACTCAATTCAGTTTTGGCAAATTATTATTCCATATTGAAATGGGTAACATTGACCAGGAGGCATTAACTGCTTTGTTGAATGACAACTCCTTTGTATAACAACTTAAAAATAATTTTTAAAAAACTTTAAAAAGAGAGCTAAAAGGTAGTAAATGAAACTAGCACAATAAAGAAGATATTATTACAGAAGTAAAGAAATTATTATTCTGTGTACACACATAATAATTATTTTCAGACCCTGTTGTAAATTGGAAGTGTGTGTGTGTGTGTGTGTGTGTGTGTGTGTGTGTGTGTGTGTGTGTGTGTGTGTGTGTGTGTGTATGGATTTATCTATATAAAACTGCTTCTTATGAGTCTAATTAGCTTGAATCCATTTCTCAGATTTTGGGTCCTACCTGCCCACTGAGATGTAGTTGAACTTCTAGTGTGATTCAGACTCTGTTCTAGACACTTGGCTGCTTCTGCTTTAATCTTCGAATCAACCCTGCAAGCTATCATGTTTCTGTTGTACAAATGAAGAAACTGAGCTTACTCATGCTTTGGGGCATGATGAGCCAGCTTATATAGGCTATAAGAGTTATGAATTCCTTCCCAACTTTGCATTTGGTAGCTTGAAATCAGCTTTGGTGAGAGCACGTGCTACAGATTAAGATTTTCTCTTAATTATTTTTTGTGGTATTGGGATTTGAACTTGGGGCCTGGAACTTGATAAGCAGACACTTTACTACACGAGCCATGCCCTAGCCCTTTTTTTATTTTTAGTTATTTTTCTGATAGAGTCTTTTTTTTTTTGGCCTATGGCCTACCTTGTAGTGAAATCTTGCTACCTATGTCTTCTGCATAAATGATTATAGCTAAATAACATTATACTCAGCTTGTGTGTTGAGATGGGATCTTGCTAGCCTTTTGCTCATGCTGGCCTTGAACCATGATCCTCTCAAGTAATTGGGATTACAGATTTGTGCTGGTACAACTGGCCAAAACTATTTATTTTCAGAACCTGTTGTTGACCATTTACTAGCATATCACAGCCTGCTACTAACTAGCTGGGTTGTGATTACAATACAAGTTGTCAGTCTCCAAGTCTTACCTAATCCCTTTGTTAAGAGAAGCCAGAGGCTGAGTCTTATAACACCATTTCCTAAGGTTTTGGAGCTCACTTCTTAGAAGACACCATCCCTGTCTTAAGCACTGCTAACTAAAAATAGGAGGCCAAGTTCAGGCCAGAGGTTATTCCCTTTATTCAATTTTAACTCTCACCAAAAAGAAACTATTAGAGAAAAAAAAAAACAGAGCAACAAAGACAATTTGACTCCAGCCTGTTCAGTGTCCATGAATAAATGCAAAGGAGGGGCTGAACAAGTCATTATTTCCCAAATGCTCTGAGCAGCTCCACTGAAGAGTGCTTTCATTTGGCAGCGAGGAGAAGGACTCCATGCAAGCATTAATCGACTCCATCTAATTACCGGAGATAGAATTTAACGTCTAGGCCAACTGTCCACCTGCTTCTCATTTCCAGTCAGTTAGCGCAATTGAAGTGAACACAACGTAAACTTGGAACAACCTCAGTGATTCACTACATTTCCAAGATAGGAAGCAACACAAGAAATGAACATCATGGAAGATGACTGCAAAAGGGGCCAGATGTCTTAGTAACTCTGGCATAGGCTAGCATTAGATATTGAGAAAATGGCCTTGGAGTGGTGAGACTCTCCACTGGCTACCATGACATTTCAATCAGTACTCAATCACCCTGCATATTCTTTTGATATGTCTCTTATAGTCCTTCTCTTTGAACATTGCTTCCATATTTGGATCTTAATTAAATCTTTGAGGATGTAGACCATGCACATTAGGTCTTTGTATATATCCATATAAACCACTCAAGACTACATTATTTATAATAATAATTTGAAGATTTTGCATGATAAATATACACTGACAAAGTGGCTGTGCTGGCCATGGTTTCAGACTTGTAGGGAGACAATGACAAGGGGGGAGCTGGTAGTAGCACAGAGCAGTGCCCTGCTCAGACCCTACCCAGAATTCTGGACCTGTGACCCAGGAAAAAGCCTACTTTTTTCAGCTATGCAAGGATATAAACCACTCAGCACCACAGCTGCCACTTGGGACCATGTAGGCAACTCAGGACCACATAGATCACTTAGGATCATGTAGGCCATGCAAGACATATTTGCCACTGGGCACTGTGTAGGCCACTCTATTTGGTGCCAAGAAGGCCAGTCAGAACCAGATTGGTATCTCAGGGCCACATAGACCACTCAGGACCACATTGGTCACTTGGAATCACATTGGCCACTCAAGACCATCTAGGATACTCATGTAAGACAAAAGACAAGTCTTGAAAGAAGGCAGAGGACAATACTTTTTTCAATAAACCACGGAAAGTATGGTTCCTAGGGAAATGATTTTCCAATGAAGGCAGATTTACAAAACCAATGCAAGCATTATTTTTCTTGATACATATTTTTTACTACTAGCAGTTTGAAGAAGGATCACTCCTAGGATAGCACAGAAAACAACCTTATTAGACAAAAAGCTGCATGTTTTCTATAATACGCTGAATCTAGTCCTAGAAATACAGATAGACCTTATGTAGATATGAAAAATATTACTAAAATTGTGGGACTATTCTGGTGGACTGAGGGGGAGAGGGAGAAGGAAAGAGAATGCTGGAAGATGAAAAATATCAAAATACATTGCTTCTCCCTATGATGATAGCACAAGGCATCCTGCTGAGAGCTATTGGAAAAAAGACAGGGAAAAGAGAGAACAACAGAGTGGGTTAGCCTGATTGGTGTATAATATAAGCATGTGTAATGTATCATGATGAAACCCCTTTGTACAATTAATAAAAAAGATACATTTTATTAAATATATATGACTTAAATTGCAAAAACAAACCCACCTTATTTCCTACTTCTTCTGGTATAATATAGTTTCTCCTCACATCTTAGGTGAAATCTTAAATAGATTTCCAGGCTATGCTCAGAGAAGTTAAAGTGCTGTGACCACCACATTATTACAACAAATTCCTACAGTATCTAAAATGCCCTACCTATGTAGGAGCCCAAATCCGAACTTAATTAAAAGAATATATTTGGAGAGAGACTCGACAAATGGGACTACCTTAAAATAAAAAGTTTCTGCACAGATAAAGACATAGCTACCAAACTAGAAAGACAGCCAATTAATTGGGAAAAAATATTTATCAGCAATATATCAAACAAGGGCCTAATATCCAGTATATACAGGGAACTCAAGAAACTAATCCCTCCCAAATCTAACAAACCAATTACGAAATGGGCAAGGCAACTAAAGAGAGACATCTCAGAAGAAGAGATAAAAATGGCAAAGAAACAGATGAGGAAATGCTCACCATCCCTGGCTGTAAAGGAAATGCAAATAAAATCAACCCTGAGATACCACCTTACCCCAGTCAGAATGGCCCACATCTTAAATTCAGCCAATGACAAATGCTGGAGGGGATGGGGAGAAAGAGGAACGCTACTGCATTGCTGGTGGGAATGTATACTAATACACCACTTTAGAAAGCATTCTAGAGGTACCTCAGAAAGCTAAATATAGACCTCCCCTATGACCCAGCCATAATACTCCTAAGCATCTATCCTGAGCCACAGGAACCAGTATACAAGGACACATGTGCCTCCATTTTTATTGCAGCACTGTTTATAATAGCCAAGATATGGAAACAATCCAGATGACCCACTACAGATGAATGGATCCAAAAATTGTGGTACCTATATACAATGGAATATTATGCAGCCATTAGAAAGGACAAACTAATGGCATTCGTGGGGAAATGAATGGAACTAGGAAAAAAATCATTTTGAGTGAGGTAAGCCAAGAGCAAAGAGACAAAGGGCACATGGTTTCCCAGAGATATGGAAAAGTAAACAAGACGAGAAACAAAAGACCTCCACTCATTTTGTCATATCATTATCAAATGACCCCATGCTGCTGACCACATATTTGGAACTCTCTTCTTTAACCTTTCCCTTCTAGTTTGCCCCTTCTCCACTACCTGAGCCTATGTTACTTTCCTGTCATTCTTTTTTCCCCATTTTTAGTGTGAATTAGTTGTACCAAGAAGTGCAATACCAAGGAATTTCACTATGGTATTTCAGCCATGCATATACTATGTTTTGTTCAGAATAATTCTTTATTGCTTTAATCTTTTATCTCTATTCAAGTTATTTAAGATTTGTACTATTTCTTCACTAAATGATTGGCAGGGGATCAGGCATAGAGATTCATACCTGAAATCCCAGCTATTTGGAAGGTTTAGGTAGAGGGGATCACAATTTGGGGTTGGTCCAGGCAAACACAAAAACAAAACAACTAAGCCAAACAAGAACACAAACAACTGAAACCACAAACCAAAAAATCCAAAAACACAACAAAAAATGCAAGACCTTATCTAAAAATAATTAAGCCAATAAAAGGGTTTGGGATGTGACTTAAGTGGCAGAGCGTTTGCTTATTAGAAGCAAGGACCTGAGGTCAAATCACATTATTATTAAAAGGAAAAAAACACAAACAACTGGTGGGGTTCTCCATTGAGAGTTTGGAGATTCTTTGCCGGATGACTCTGTTCCTCTTGGATGCTCTGTTGTTCTTTGGAGATCCCCATTACTGGACATTATCACCCCCAAATCTGCTTCTGTGCACTTGCACTCCAGCTGTATTCTCTGAGATCTTCCTCCACACACTCCTCTCTTCTCTGTTCTTCTTTCTCCTCAATTCCTTCCTTCATGGACAAAGTGCTTTTGAGAAGTTCCTCTCCTCTCCACTCTCCTTCCCTTCTCTTCCCCCCTCCCTCTCCCTTTCCTCTCCTCTCTTTTCCCCTCTTCTCCCATCTCTCTTCCTCTCCCCTCTTTTTCTCTCCTCTTCCCTCCCTTCCCCTCTTTCTGCCCCTCCCCTGCCCCTTCTCTGTTTTCCTCTGATATACAGAAAATATCTTCATTTTAAATCTTTCCATAGAGAGACTTCAAATCACTCCCCCAAATAAAGACCACTGCATTTCCTCCCCATGGCATCAACTAATCTTTTGTATTTCCTGTCTGTGAGTTAGAATTTTTGTTTAGGGGTCCCCTGCAGTCTTTTGCAGGCCTCCTTGAAGCACATATCACTAGACTTGAAGAGATACCCAAGCTTTTCCATTCCCCCTCCATTCTGCCTCCATCATGGAAGGTGAGAGTCTCATATCTCCAAATTAAAGCCTCCCTCTAAGCCCATACTTCTAGTTTCCTCAATCCTTTAGATGTTGGAGATGTAATGGGCTCAGATACCTCCTTTCCTGGTCCTGTGCAAATGATGTAAATGGTTCTGCAAGTGCTCCAAAGTCTTGAAGCTTCTGATGAAATAGGAACTGTCCCATTGTGACAGCCTCCTGCATCAGCTAGCATACCATACAATATCTCTTTGCCAAATTGTATGAAGACACAGAATTGACACATTTATACTGAAACAGTTTCTAAGTAGCTAAGGCTATAATTCAAAATGCTACTCTAAAAAAACATAAAATCTGTCATCACCCTTATTTCTTAATTTCCTGAATTGATCTCAGCCCTTAAAAGTGCTGCCAGTAATTCACAGTAGATGATTTTACATCATGTCAGGCTTACATTGGGTTCCACTTGACTCTCCCTTTGAGAGTTAGAATTTAGGAACCCTAATTCCATCTTTTGTTTAGATTCCAGGTTTCCTGTTCCAGTATTGTAGAAGTAGATCTTACTATTCCACCAGGCCCTTTTCTCCAGAGGAAATAAATGACAACAACAAAGACGTGACCATGGTCAGAGCCCCCAAAAAAATGGAAGAAGAAGGAGCAGTAATCTGAGTCTGAAGAGCTGGAGGAAGGTTGTAATGTTGCATTTAGATGGGGAGTTTTGAAAGGGCTGCCATAGCCTGGTGATGTCCAGTGTACGATGCTTTTAATGTTGGGATAGAAAAGCTGCAAGCATAGAGATCTAAAATCACTCTCTGCTTCTGAACTCTGACCTATATAGTTTTCTTTTTTTTAAGTATTTTTTATAAAGAAAGAGAACTATAGACCCATTTCTTTGATGAACATTAATGTAAAACTTCTCAACAAAATTCTAGCCAATCTGGGTTTGTTCCATATCTTAGCTATGGTAAATAATGCTGCAATAAACATAGTTGTGCTGGTAGTTTTAGTATGGTCCTGTTTGTGAACATTTGTGTAAATGCCCACAAGTGAGATTGCTGGGTCATAGGGGAGCTCTATGTGGAGTCTTTTGAGGAAATTCCATACTATGTTCCAAAGTGGCTGAACAAGTTTACACTCCCACCAACAATGAAGTAAGGTTCCCTTCTGTCCACATCCCCTCAAGCATCTGTTGTTATTAGAGTTCTTGATTATAGCCATTCTAACTGGGGTGAGGTGGTATCTCAATGATGTTTTGAATTGCATTTCTTTTATGGCTAGGGAGGTTGAGCATTTCTTCATGTGTCTCGGTAGATGAATGGATCAAGAAAATGTGGTATATATACACAATGGAATTCTATGCCTCCATCAGAAAGAATGACATTGCCCCATTTGTTAAGAAATGGAAAGACTTGGAAAAAATTATATTAAGTGAAGTAAGCCAGGCCCAAAGAAATATAGGTCCCATGGTTTCCCTTAATTGCAATAACTAGTATATGTCTGAGTCAAGCAGAAAAGGTCAGATAAGTTGATGTTAGGGAAATGAACCCTTAGATATGTATTCAAATGTTTTTTTCTTTCATGAGATTGTTTCTAACACATTTGTAAGATTTTTTTTTGTTGCTTTGTATGTCCCTCCCCCACAGTATAACCCCTGCTTTCACTATATTTGATGTTGGTATAATTTGTGGAGGGGAAGGGAAAAAACAAATTGTTTAAATAGGGATACAGGTGGACCCATTGCAACAATGAGATGTACAAGTCGATGTGTAGAAAACGAACTTTACAACTTTGGTGGGGGGGAGGATTGGGTTGGGGGGCAGGAGGAGGATGGGAAGGGATGGGAAGGGGAAACAAAGGAGGAGGCAACAATGCTTGATAAGAAAGATACTCATTATCTTGCCCAAGTAATTGTAACCCCTCAGTACAGTATATTCACAATAAAAAAAAAGAGATAAGATTGTATAATACAATTTGGCAAAAGATAAAGTGATTTAAAAATGAAAATCTCTCAGGCTAGTGGAAAAGCCCCAGTTCTAAATTAAGTGGTCTAAGCTACATATTTCCAAAGAGTAAAATATTATCTCTCATTTCAAAAAAAATTCTAGCCAATCGACTTCAACAACTCATCAAAACAATCATACACCATAATCAAACATTTCAAGGATGAAAAGCTGGTTCAATATATGCAAATCAACTAATATAATTCATCACATCAAGAAGAACAAGGATAAAAACCACATGATTATCTCAATAGATGCAGAAAGAGCATTTGACAAGATCCAACACCCCTTTATGATGAAAGCTCTGGAAAAACTAGGAATCCTACATAGTTTTCTTAAAGATACTTTTAGCATATATTATTTGTACAAGGAGTTTCAGTGTCATTTCCATCTATCAGTCCATACAATGTATCCTTAGTAAACTCACCTCCTCCATCCCTACCCTCATCCCCACTTCTTAAAGTTTCATTAGGTTTCATTAGTTTGTTTTCATACATTTCTATAAAATACTTTGACTACATTCACCTCCATTTATCCTCTCTTTTGGTCCTCCCTTTTAGTATCTGCCCCACAAGATAGCCTGTTTTAGTTTCCTGTGATTCATTTTTCGGCATGTTATTTGTACAGAGTGGTTTCACCAGGGTAATCTATACTTACATATATTATAACTTAGTCAGATTAATCTCATCTACTAACCTACTGACCTACTTCAGACTACTTTGAAAATGGAGGTCAGAAGACTATTATGGATAAGCTTGATTCTGAAGCTCAGGAATTCCTTTATTTGCTAGGGTGGTCTGGTATTTGGGGGATTTTAAAATAGATGCCAAGAAGCCCTGATAGAGTGACAGTAAAATCATGGAGGATGAATCTATTCCCAGTTCCATGGGGGAGAGGCATCTATGGATAGAGATGTACACAAAGTAATATTTAGAAAGACCTCAAAATGTTGGGAGGGTTGTATTACCAGGAATTCACTCTTTTTTTCCTCTCTAGAGGGCTGGGAATGTGGCTCAATGGTAGAGTGCTTGCCTAGGATGCATGAAGTCCTAGCTTCAATTCCTTAGTACCACATAAACAGAAAAAGCTGGAAGTGGCTCTATAGTTCAAGTGGTAGAGTGCTAGCCTTGAGCAAAAGAAGTGCAGGGACAGTGCCCAGGCCTTGAGTTAAAGCCTCATGACTGGCAAAAAAAAATGCTCCTTAGAGGTGGGTACTGATAGCTCACAAAGTTCTCATGCCCATTTTTCTATACTTCTTTCAACAGGATTTCCTTGCAGTAAAGAAAGAGTAGTAGACATTTTTGTGTTATATTAGTTTGATGTGGTCACCATAACAAAATTACTGTAGACCAGATGGCTTAAATGACATAAATGTATTGTCTTACAGTCTCTCAGGTTGGATGTCTGAGGTGAGATATCAGGTGGCAGGGCTGATCCCTTCTGAAGGGTATGAGGGAGAACCTCTTACAGGCCTCTCTCCTTGGCTTGACCCTCTTTTCTCTGTGTCTGAGAACTACCTTACCATTTGTCTCTGTGTTCACCTTTTCCTTTCTTATAAGGACAGCAGTCATATCAGAGGACCACCCATATTAATGACCCCATTTAACTTAACTGTCTTTGTGAAGACCTTATTCCAAATAAGGCACACTCACTGTGAGTTACTAGGGTTAGGATTTCAACATTTAAATTTCATTTGAAGCCACTGCACAGTTATACTCCTAACTATTCTGGTAGTGTAGGTATGAGGATAATAACTGAAGCCAGCCCTGGGGAAAAAAAGCAAAACTCTATCTGAAAAAATAGTGTAAGATTTTTGCTTGAGAGGCTAGAAGTGTAGCTTAAATGCAAGTGCTAGATCCTGAGTTCTAGTTCCAGTTCCATTTTTTTTGAAAGGGACACATATCAACCCATGATGGATTCCATTAGTGAGGGCTCCCTGATGCTACCTATACCCTTACTCTGTCCACAGAAGAAGGGTAACTGAGAAGCATGAGTCATAGTTCTGTCATCAGTTGTGCAGATGGTGCAAGACAAACCCTTTTGTTTTATCAGCCTCTGCTTTGATACATAGAAAAGGAAGTCCCCAAAGTGCTGGCTTCTCTTGGTTCTAGGGTCATATGCAGGAGAAAGCACAGATGGTGGTTGGTACACTGCCCATTGGGCAGACAGCACTCTGTGCTGCTGGTGAGAATAGAAGGAACCATTGCTCCTGTCAGGGCAGGCTAAAGATTGATTGATGCATTTTCCATGTTTGTTGTTTGTTTTGTTTGTGCTGTAAGTAGATTGTTAGGGGGTACAACTCATGGAATACCAACGATATGTTTTGCTTGGCTGACTTTCTTTCTCTTGTAAGACCAGGAGAGGATTCCTGGCAAAGAGCCTTTACTTCTAATTTTTGGATGGCAAAGGAAAGTTAAATAAGTACTGGATTCACATTTCATTGTGTCAGCTTTAGAATTACAAGAAATTTAATCTGGAATCCCTTGTTGCTATCTAGACTGAGTTCCATATTTTATCGCTGGAAGTATTAAGGGTCACTTGTGCCACCAGTTAGAGGGAAATGAGATTTGAATCTAACAATTTTCCTGTAGAAATTACAATGTTTTAGTGAGCATCTCTACAGGTATCTTTCTTTAGTTCCTGCTTCTCTGAGTGCAGCAATAGAGAGAAAGGGGTGGGGGGGTGAGGAGCAACTGTTTGCCAATCAATCATCTCTCTCCATCCTCTCTGAGGCTCTACAGCCTTCCATCTTTAGAGTTTGCAACTGAATATATAGCACCTTCTGCCCAAAATGAGTTTCAATGAATGGAGTGGGGTTTGTTTCCACTTGTTTTAGTTGACACACTGATACATGGGACCATTGTTCTCTTGAGCTCTCTAGGATTCACCCAATGGAACTACCCCTCTACTTTACCCAATCAATCGCTAAAGCTGGAAGCTTTTCTCCCATACTCATCCCTACACAGTGTCCTTATACTTAAGACTTGATTTCTTTAGGTTGGTCATTTGAAGCAATCCCCAGTCAGTGACTTGACTTTCATCTCTTTAGTCCATGAACCTTCAGGTTTAGCTCTTGAAGTGCTAATGTGTCAGGAATTGAACAACACAATAGTGATGTGCTGGAAAGGGGATAAAAGAACGTTGCCTTCAATTTGTGCATAATGCATTTGCATAAATTTGACATCTTGAAATAGCACCCATGTAGTGTCTCACAGTTCTGCAGACTTGGCTGATTTCCATGATCACAGTGTCTGAAGCTCAAAAGCAAAGTCCTGATCCCAGCCCAGACTCTCACCTAGACACTCTGGGAGGAGTGTACTGTACAGAGGGGTTACAGTTACATGAGCAAGGTCATGAGTACATTTCTTTTCAAGCATTGTTACCTCCTCCTTTGTTTTTCCCCTAGCCACCCTTCCCTCCCACCTCCAAAACTAAACTCCCCTCTCCCACCTCCCCCCTCCCCCCACCTAAATTGTAAAGTTCGTTTTTCAAAATAGTGTCTTGTACATCTCATTGTTACAATGGGTCAATCTGTATCCCTATTTAAGCATTTTGTTTTTTCCCTTCCCCTCCCTGAATTAGAGAAGTGTATGTACAAGATGCAGGGTACCAGCATCAAATACAGTGAAAACAGGGGTTATACCATGGGGGAGGAACATACAAAGCAACAAAAAATCACATGGTACCTTATAAATACGTTAGAAACAATAGCAAGAAAGAAAAAAAACACTTATGAACCTATCTTAGGGTTCATTTTGCTTAACATCATCTTATCTAGTCATATGTACATAGCTTTTGACCTTTCTGCTGTCCCAGACATATACTAGTTATTGCAAATAAGGGAAACCATAGGACCTATGTTTCTTTGGGTCTGGCTTACTTCACTTAATATAATTTTTTCCAAGTCTTTCCATTTGCTAACAAATGGGGCAATGTCATTCTTTCTGATGGAGGCATAGAATTTCATTGTGTATATATACCACATTTTCTTGATCCATTCTTCTACTGAGGGGCATCTGGGTTGGTTCCATATCTTAGCTATAGTAAATAATGCTGCAATAAACATAGTTGTGCTGGTAGCTTTAGTATGGTCTTGTTTGTGATCATTTGGGTAAATGCCCAAAAGTGGGATTGTTGGGTCATAGGGGAGTTCTATGTGGAGTCTTTTGAGGAAATTCCATACTATGTTCCAAAGTGGTTGAACAAGTTTACACTCCACCACGAATGCAGTAGGGTTTCCCTCTGGCCACATCCCCTCCAGCATCTGTTATTATTAGAGTTCTTGATGCTAGTCATTCTAACTGTGGTGAGGTGGGATTTCAATGTTGTTTTTATTTGCATTTCTTTTATGGCTAGGGAGGTTGAGCATTTCTTCATGTGTCTATTGGCCATTCTTATTTCCTCTTCAGAGAAGTTTCTCTTTAAGTCTTTCGCCCACTTATTTATTGGGCAGTTGTTTCTTTGAGGATTTGTTGTTGGGGGATTTAATTTTTTGAGTTCTAAGTATATTTTAGATATGAGACCCTTATCTGTTGTATGGCTAGTGAAGATCTTCACCCAAACCATGGGCTTTCTATTGATCTTGCTATATGTCCTTTGACATGAAGAAGGTCTGTAGCTTCATGCAATCCGATTTGTCCAACCGTTCTTTGATTTGTTGTGTTTCTGGGTCTCTATTGAGAAAATTTCAGCCTCTGCCTAGGAGACATAGGGTTTCTCCTATTCCTTCCTGTAATGTTTTCAGGGTGTCTGCTTTTCCTTCGAGGTCTTTGATCCATTTGGAATTGACTCTGGTGCAGGGTGATATATAAAGATCTAACTTTAGCTTTCTATAGGTTTTTAACCAATTTTGCCAGCACCATGTACTGAAGAGGCTGGCTTTCTTCCATTCTATTTTATCAAAGATTTGGTGGCTATAGGTCTGTGGGTTCATTTCTGGGTTTGCAATTCTTTTTTTTTAATTTAATTTTATTTTATTTGTGAACATACTGTACAGAGGAGTTACAATTACATGGGCAGGATAATGCGTACATTTCTTACCAAGCATTGCAGCCTCCTCCTTTGTTTACCCTTCACATCCCTTCCCAGCCTCCCCCCTCCCCCCCATCTCAATCCTTCTCCTTCCCCCCGCCCCCCCTGCACCGACGTTGTAAAGCTCGTTTTGGACATGACAACTTGTACTTCTCATTGTTGCAACAGGTCCACCTGTATCCTTAAACAACTGGTTTTTCACCATCTCCTCCACAAGTTATACTGACATCAAATATAGTGAAAGCAGGGGTTATACTGTGGGGGAGGGACATACAAAGCAACAAAGAGATAATCTTATAAATGCATTAGAAAAACATGCATGAAAGAAAAAAAACCCTTAAAATACACATCTAAGGGTTCATTTTCCTGACATCACATTATCTGACTTTTTCCGCTTGACTCATACATATACTAGATATTACAAATAAGGGAAACCATGGGACCTATGTTTCTTTGGGCCTGGCTTACTTCATTTAATATAATTTTTTCCAAGTTTTTCCATTTCCTAACAAATGGGGCAATGTCATTCTTTCTGATGGAGGCATAGAATTCCATTGTGTATATATACCACATTTTCTTGATCCATTCATTTACTGAGGGGCATCTGGGTTGGTTCCATATCTTAACTATGGTAAATAATGCTGCAATAAACATAGTTGTGCTGGTAGCTTTAGTGTGGTCTTGTTTGTAAACATTTGGGTAAATGCCCAAAAGTGGGATTAGTGGGTCATAGGGGAGTTCTATGTGAAGTCTTTTGAGGAACTTCCATACTGCTTTCCAAAGTGGTTGAACAAGTTTACATTCCCACCAACAATGAAGTAAGGTTCCTTTCTGTCCACATCCCCTCCAGCATCTGTTGTTGTTAGAGTTCTTGATTTTTGCCGTTCTAACTGGAGTGAGGTGATATCTCAATGTTGTTTTGATTTGCATTTCTTTTATGGCTAGGGATATTGAACCTTTCTTCATGTGTCTATTGGCCATCCTTCTTTCTTCTTCAGAGAAGTTTCTCTTTAAGTCTTTCACCCTCTTATTTATTGGGCAGTTGTTTCTTTGAGGATTTGTTGTTGGGGGGTTTAATTTTTGGAGTTCCAAGTATATTTTAGATATGAGAACCTTGTCCGTTGTATGGCTAGTAAAGATCTTCTCCCAATCCGTGGGCTTTCTATTGATCTTGCTAGCTATGTCATTTGCCCTGCAGAAGCTCTGCAACTTTATGCAATCCCATTTGTCCAACCTTTCTTTGATTTGTTGTGTTTCCGGGTCTCTATTCAGAAAATTTCAGCCTGAGCCAAGGAGACCTAGGGTTTCTCCTATTCCATCCTGTAATGTTTTCAGAGTGTCTGCTTTGAGTTCAAGGTCTTTGATCCATTTGGAGTTGATTCTGGTGCAGGGTGATATATAAGGATCTAGCTTAAGTTTTCTACATGTAGTTAACCAATTTTTCCAGCACCATTTACTGAAGAGGTTGTCTTTCTTCCATTCTATTGTTTTAGCTCCCTTGTCGAAGATTAGGTGGCTATAGGACTGTAGGTTCATTTCTGGGTTTTCAATTCTATTCTATTGGTCCTGAGGTCTGTTCTTATGCCAATACCAAGCTGTTTTGATTACTATGGCTTTATAGTAGAGTTTGAAATTTGGTATTGATATTCCTCCAGCAGGGTTCTTTCCATTGAGGAGCGTTTTTGCTATTCGAGGTCTTTTATTGTTCCATATGAATTTTTGGATTGCCTCTTCTATTTCCTTGAAGAATGAGGTTGGAATTTTGATAGGTATTGCGTTGAATTTGTAGATAGCCTTGGGAAGTATTGCCATTTTCACGATGTTAATCTTTCCAATCCAGGAGCATGGGAGGTTTTGCCATTTTTTAAGTTCTGTGTTGATTTCCTTTTTTAAGATTTTAAAGTTTTCATCATAGAGGTCCTTCACTTCTTTAGTTAATTCCTAGGTATTTTATTTTTTGTGGGGCTATTACAAATGGAGTTGCTTTCCTAATTTCAGCCACACTTTTCTCATTGTTGGCATACAGAAAAGCCATTGATTTTGGGGGGTTAATTTTATAACCTGCTACTTTGCCAAAGTTTTGAATCAGCTTGAGTAATTTGGGAGTGGAGTCTATGGGATTCTTTAAATACAAGATCATGTCATCTGCAAAGAGGGAGAGTTTTATTTCTTCTTTCCCTATTTGGATCCCCTTTATGTCTGCATCTTGTCTTATTGCTGTAGCTAGGCATTCTAATACTAGATTGAAGAGAAGTGGAGAGAGTGGGCATCCTTGTCTTGTTCCTGAGTTAAGAGGAAATGGCTTTAGTTTTTCACCATTGAGTATAATGCTGGCTGTAGGTTTGTCATATACAGCCTTTATTGTATTGAGGAATGTTCCATGGATTCCTAATTTTTCCAAAACCTTCATCATAAAGGGGTGTTGGATCTTGTCGAATGCTTTTTCTGCATCTATTGAGATAACCATGTGGTTCTTATTCTTGCTCCTGTTGATGTGATGAATAATATTAATTGATTTGCATATATTGAGCCAGCCTTGCATCCCTGAAATGAATCCTGTTTGATCATGGTGTATGATTTTTTGGATGAATTGTTGAAGTCGATTGGCCAAAATTTTGTTGAGAAGTTTTGCATCAATGTTCATCAAAGAAATGGGTCTATAGTTCTCTTTCTTTGATGAGTCCCTTCCTGGTTTTGGGATGAGGGTTATGATGGCTTCATAGAATGTGTTGGGTAGTGAGCTTTCTCTTTCAATTTCATTGAAGAGTTGGAGGAGTATTGGTCTGAGCTCTGCTTTGAAGGCCTTGTAAAATTCTGCTGTAAAACCATCTGGTCCTGGACTTTTCTAAGCTGGGAGGTCTCTTATTGCTGTTTCTATTTCAATGCTTGATATGGGCCTGTTAAGCTGGTTTAATTCATCCTGGTTTAGTTTTGGCATGTCAATATTTGCTAGGAAAAGGTCCATTTTTGTCAAGTTCTCAAACTTATTAGCATAAAGTTTTGAGAAGTATTCCCTTATAATGTTCTGAATCTTGGTTGTTTCCGTGGTGATGTTTCCATTCTCATCTCTGAGTTTATTACTTTGGGTGTGTTCTCTTCTTTTTCTGATAAGATTTGCTAAGGGTCTGTCAATTTTGTTAAGTTTTTCGAAGAACCAACTCTTTGTTTTGTTGATTCTTTCTATAGTTTTTTTGGATTCTAATTCATTTAATTCTGATTTAATTTTGATTATTTATTTCCATCTACTGGATTGGGGTTTATCTTGCTGTTCTTTTTCAAGGAGGTTTAGATGTGTCATTAAATTGCTAGTTTCAGATCTCTCCAATTTGTTGATGTAGGAGCTCAGAGCTATAAACTTGCCTCTGAGTACTGCCTTTGCTGTGTCCCAGAGGAGCTGGTAATTTGTGTGTTCATTTTTGTTGAATAGCATGAACATTTGAATTTCCTTTCTAATCTCTTCCATGACCCACTCATGATTCAGCAGTGTGTTGTTCAGCCTCCATGTGATACCGGACTTTCTTTGGTGGCTTTTGGTGTTGAGTTCTAATTTTATTCCCTTGTGGTCAGAGAGAATGCCGGGTATAACTTCAATGTTTCTGAATTTAGACAAGTTTGCTTTGTGGCCTAAAATGTGGTCTATTTTAGAAAACATTCCATGTGCTGCTGAGAAAAAGGTGTATTCTGATGCTGCTGGGTGAAATGTTCGGTAGATGTCTGTTAAGTCTAGTTGATCTATGCAGCTGTTTAGATCTGCGGTTTCTCTGTTGAGTTTTTGCCGAATTGATCTATCTAGTGGGGAGAGTGGTGTGTTAAAATCCCCAACAATTAATGTCTTTGGATCTATATGGGATTTGAGGGAAAGTAGTGTTTCTTTGAAATTTGGGTGCTCCATTTTTTGGCGAATAGATATTTAGAATTGTAATATCCTCCTGAAGGAGAGATCCTTTAAGTAGTATGTAGCGACCTTCTTTATCTCTTCTCACAAATTTTAATTTGAGGTCTATTTTATCTGATATTAGGATTGCAACTCCTGCCTGTTTATGGGGGCCATTTGCTTGGTAGATTTTGTTCCAGCCTTTAACATTGAAAAGGTGTTTGTTTTTACGGGCAAGATGTGACTCCTGCAGGCAGCAGATAGAAGGGTCTTGTTTTTTAATCCAACTAGACAGTCTATGTTGCTTAATTGGAGAGTTCAGTCCGTTAACGTTAAAAGATAGGACTGAGAGGTTTTTGGGAGTTCCTGCCATGTTATCCACCTTCTTGGGGGCTGCGAAAACTGGGTTCTTCCTATGGTTCTTGGATTCTCAGTTTGGGTGCAGTTTCTTGGCCTTTGTTGCGGTCTTGTTGTTTTTCTATGTGTAGGACATCTTTAAGAATCTTTTGTAGGGCTGGTTTGGTGGAGATGTATTGTTTCAATTTTTCTTTGCTATGGAAGGTTTTTATTTGGCCTTCAGTTATGAAGGAGAGTATAGCTGGGTACAGTATTCTTGGTTGATAGTTGTTTGTTTTTAGGGCATGGCATACATCATTCCAGGCTCTTCTTGCTTTGATTGTCTCTGCTGAGAAATCTGAGGTGATTCTAATTGGTTTCCCTTTATAGGTGATTAACCTTTTCTCCTTGACAGCTTTAAGGATCTTTTCCTTGGTCTGAGTTGATCCTGTGTGGATTATAATGTGACGCTGGGATGTCCTATTCTGGTCTGGTCTATTTGGGGTTCTAAAAGCTTCTTGTATCTGAATAGGCCTATCTTTTTGTATGTTTGGGAAGTTCTCTGCTAGGATCCTGTTAAACAAATTTCCTAGACCATTAACTTCTGTTTCCAGGTGTTCCTCTACACCCATTATCCTTAGATTAGGCCTTCTGATGGTGTCTTCCAGGTGTTGGATAGATCTATCATATTTCTTGGACTTGTCTTGGATGGTTGTATGTTCTTTCTCTATAATATCTAGGCTGTCTTCAATCCCTGAGATTCGATCTTCTGCATGGTCTAACCTGCTGTCAAGACTCTCTACTTTGTTTTTTATCTCTTTTCCTTCTAATTGGTCAGCTTTGATGGCTTCAAGTTCTTTGTTGAAGCTCTGTTTTAGGTCTTGTATGAATTTCTTTACTTCCTTAACTTGGTGTTCAGTGTTTGTTCTCAAATCACTTAGTTGATTGGTTATGGTTTCTTTGGACTCCCATTCCTTCTGTTGGGTTCCATTCAGCATTCCCTTTGTGGTCTCCCTGACTTCCTTCAGCTCTTTGTTAATGGATTCCATGAATGCCTTTAGTGATCTTTGTGTATTCTCTACCTGGTCTCTCAATTCCTGAATTACCCTTTGATTAGCTTCCTCCCGTTTGTGGGATTCCTGCAGTTCTCTTTCCTCCCGTTTGTGGGATTCCTGCAGTTCTCTTTGAGTGTTCTCAGCCTGCTCACACCATTCCTCCCTTTCTCTTTGACTATTCTCAAGTTGTTCACGCAAATCCTATATCAGTTTTTGAGTAGCTTCCTCACACTTATGATATTCCTGTAGAAACTTTTGGGATGCCTCCTCTCTTTCCCTATCACGCTCATACAGAGTCCTTTGTAAGTTGTCAAACTTCTCATTTATCATGTTTGCCACCAGTGTTTGTAGAGCTATTTGGGAACTCTGCTCTGGATTGTTCATTATCTGATCTGACCCCTGATTATCAAGATTGGGAATTGAGATATTCGGATTTGCCATTTTTCTTGTGTTCTTCCGGCCTACTCTGCCCATTTGAGATGAAAATATCACCTGGTTTGTGCTAGAACACTATCTTAAGGCAACCATCAACCAACGTTTGCATTTATACAGTCAATAGTCTACAGATACAATCTAGTTCAACAGATATATCTATTCAACATCAAACAACTATATGTTAATGGGCTTCGAACCGCAGAGAAGAATTTGGAAAACCAGAAATTTTTAGGGTTAGGGAGAGATGTGGGTAAAAAATAGGAATAGATTGGTGTGGGGAGGCACAGGGAGAGTTAACTATGTCTTAATCTCAATGCAGGAAATAGGTTGCGTAGGATGTAAGTAGAGAGAGAGAGAAAAAGAAGAAAGGGAAAGGGAAATGAAAAGAGACCAGAAAAAAATAGAAACGTAAAAATTAATATAGTTATGGATATTGAAAGACCATCTATTTAGAGAGGAATGTGAATATATTGAGAAAACAGGAGGGAGATAGAGGAGATGTGAAAAACTTAAAAAAATGCTTAAAATATTATATAAGTATAAAGAGGTAGTACTGCTATTAAGGAATTTAAGTCTCAGAGGTTTTGGATTGAGTAGTAAATTTGTGGATTAAGTGTATACACAATGGGGGATAGGGTCTACTAGTTAACTATGGGTTTATCTGAGGATGTGCAGGACAAGAGTTAAGTCACATACAGAAGAACAAAAGAGAGGAAAAGGTTAAAAGGATAAGAAAGGGAGAAAAAAAAGATCAGAAGTTCAGTAGAGCTAGACAAAAAACAAAAAGATAATTAAGAAAGAAAGAAAAAAAGAAAGAAGACAAGAAAAGAAAGGAAAACGCACATTCACGTATTCCTAAAATAAAAATTATAAGAGGGAAAAAAAAGTTCCTGGAAAATAATTATTTTTTCAAAAGAGCCAAAAATTAAAGATTAATAAAAGTTTTAGAGAAGGAAAAAAAATTTATATATATATATATATAAGGTACCAAAAAAAAAAAAAAAAAAGAAAAAAGAAAAGAAGAAAAAAAAAGTTCATTGATTTTTTTTGGAGGGTTGGAAAGAATCCTGTATCTCCCTTTTGTCTGTAACCAGCCTCTTGTTGGAGTCTCTGGTCAGCTTGAGGTCCTGTGGCTCTTTTGGTTTCTTAAGTCAGTTTGTTCAAACAGGCAGAAAAATGCTCTGCTTTACCCAAGATTTTGAGATCCCCCTCCCAGGTTAGTTTAATGGGAGGGTGATCTGCTTTGAGAATCACAAAAGAGGGGTGTTGAGGCTAGGTTCTGGTAGAGTTGAGGCCTTTCAACAAACAGTAGCTTTTCCCTGGGGCTATTTTGTGAAAAACTCAAGAGCCCAGCCTGGAGCCATTCTCAGGGTTTCTGTTTTTCAACTGATTGTGGAGGCTGCTAGAGGGAGGGGCAGCCTCTGGCTCTGGTTACCCCATGAGGAAAGCCACTCCAATGGCTGGTGCCTGAGCTGGGTGACTTTTCCCTGGATGGAGCTGAGTCTGGCAGGTCACTTCGCCATTAAGTTCTTGTGACCTGCTAAATGACTCGTTTTATTCCAAGGCCTGAGTTGGAGCTAGCAGCTCCTCCGAGCTTTGTCGGTATCCAAGATGGAGATCACTGGTGCTGGGGGGGGAGGGGTGGCCTTCCCTCCTCTGCTCCCTGAGAAGGAGTGAGGACTCATGCCGAGTCTTGGATCCTGGGTTGTCTCTGGTCTCTGGTCTACAAACTGCAGGATGAAGATGTCCGCTCCTTGTCGGTTCTTGCTGGTGTTGAGTAGAATCCTCTCACCCGCTGCGTCTGGCTCCTTCGTCCCGGACTCTCTGTGTGAGTGCTAAGGTGTGGCCGCGGCTGCAGTCGCTGCTGCGACCCTGCCGCCACCGCGGCGGCTGCTGGCAGGCGCTCAGATGTGTCTCCTTGTCTTGGTTTCCCCTCTCTTGTCTAACTCTCTGTCCTGTGATGGCACACTTGGTGTGATTCTCTGGCTTAGGACTGTTCACTGGAACACTAAAACTGCTTTCTATGCGAGAGCTTGTTCAGATTCCAGCTTCTCCTCCGCCATCTTCCCGGAACTCCTGGGTTTGCAATTCTATTCCATTGGTCCTCAGCTCTGTTCTTGTGCCAGTACCAAGCTATTTGGATTATTATGGCTTTGTGGTAGATCTTGAAATTTGGTATTGATATTTCTCCAGCACTCTCCTTTCTGTTAAGGATTGTTTTTGCTATTCAGGGTTTTTTATTGTTCCATATGAATTTTTGGATTGCCTCTTCTATTTCCTTGAAGAATGAGGTTGGAATATTGATAGGTATCACATTGAATTTGTAGATAGCCTTGAGAAGTATTGCCATTTTCACAATGTTGATCCTTCTGATCCAGGAGCATAAGAGGTTCTTCCACTTTCTAAGTTCTGTTTTGATTTCCTTTTTCAGGTTTTTAAAGTTTTCATCATAGAGGTCCTTCACTGCTTTAGTTAAGTTAATTCCTAGGTATTTTTTTTTTTTTGTGGGGCTAATGCAAAGGGAGTTACTTTCCTGATTTCAGCTGCGCTCTTCTCATTGCTGGCATACAGAAAAGCCATTGGTTTTTGAGGGTTAATTTTATACCCTGCTACGTTTCCAAAATTTCAAATCAGCTCGAGTAACTTGGGAGTGGATTCCATGGGATTCTTTAAATACAAGATCAAATCATCTGCAAAGAGGGAGAATTTTACTTTATCTTTTCTTATTTGGATCCCCTTTATGTTTGCATCTTGTCTCATTGCTGTAGCTAGGTATTTTAATATTAGATTGAAGAGAAGAATTAGACATCCTTGTCTCGTTCCTGAGTTAAGAGGAAATGGCTTTAGTTTTTCACCATTAAGTATCATGCTGGCTGTAGGTTTGTCATATACAGTCTTTATTGTATTGAGGAATGTTCCCTGGATTCCTAATTTTTCCAGAACCTTCATCATAAAGGGGTGTTGGATCTTGTCAAATGCTTTTTCTGCATCTATTGAGATAACCATGTGGTTCTTATCCTTGCTCTTATTGGTGTGATGAATTATATTAATTGATTTGCATATATTGAACCAGCTTTGCATCCCTGAAATGAATCTTGTTTGATAGTAGTATGTGATTTTTTTGGGATTAATTGTTGAAGTTGATTGGCTACAATTTTGTTGAGAAGTTTTGCATCGATGTTCATCAAAGAAATGGGTCTATAGTTCTCTTTCTTTGATGAGACACTGCCTGGTTTTGGGATGAGGATTTCGATGGCTTCATAGAAAGAATTCGGTAGTGAACTTTCTCTTTCAGTTTCATTGAAGAGTTGGAGGAGTATTGGTGTGATTTCTGCTTTGTAAGCCTTGTAGAATTTCATTGTTGAAGGCCTTGTAGAATTCTGATGTAAATCCATCCGGTCCTGGGTTTTTCTTAGAAGGGAAGTCGCTTATTGCTCTTTCTGTTTCGATGCTTGATACGGGTTTGTTAAGTTGGTTTAACTCATCCTAGTTTAGTTTCAACATGTTTATATTTGCTAGGAAATCATCCATTTCTTCCAGATTCTCAAACTTATTAACATTAATGTTTGAGAAGTATTCTCTTATAATGTTCTGAATCTGGTTGTTTCTGTGGTAATGTTTCCATTCTCATCTCTGAGTTTATTTATTTGGGTATTTCTCTTTTTTGTGTGATAAGATTTGCTAAGGGTCTGTCAATTTTGTTATTTTTTTTCAAAGAACCAACTTTTTGTTTTGTTGATTCTTTCTATGGTTTTTTGGATTCTAATTCATTTAATTCTGATTTAATTTTAATTATTTTTTCCAACTACTGGATTGGGATTTAGCTTGCTGATCTTTTTCAAGGAGGTTTAGGTGTATCATTAAATTGTTGGTTTCAAATCTCCAATTTGTTGATGTAGGACTCAGAGCTATGAACTTGCCTCTGAGTACTGCCTTTGCTGTGTCCCAGAGGAGCTGGTAATTTATGTGTTCATTTTTGTTGAGTATCATGAACATTTGAATTTCCTTTTTATTCTCTTCCATGACTCACTGGTGATTCAACAGTGTGTTGTTCAGCCTCCATGTGTTACAAGACTTTTTTGATGGCTTTTGGTGTTCTAATTTTATACCCTTATTGTCTGAGAAAATGGATGACATAACTTCAATGTTTCTGAATTTGGACAAGTTTGCTTTGTGACCTAAAATGTCAATTTTTGAAAATGTTTTATGTGCTGCTGATAAAAACATATATTCTGATGCTGCTGGGTGAAATATTTGGTAGATGTCTGTTAAATCTAGTTGATCTATGCAATATTTTAGGGGGGGGTCCGGTCGTGGGGCCTGAACTCTGGGCCTGGGCGCTGTCCCTCAGCTCTTCAGCTCAAGGCCAGCAGTCTACCACTTGAGCCACAGCACCACTTCCGGCTTTTTTCTTTTTGCTTATGTGGTGCTGAAGAATCGAACCCGGGGCCTCAGGCATGCAAGGCAAGCGCTCTACCACTGGGCCACCTTCCCAGCCCCCTATGCAATATTTTAGATCTATGGTATCTCTCTTGAGTTTTCTCAGGGTTGATCTCTGGGAATAGTGGTGTCTTAACGTCCCCAACAATTAATGTCTTTGGATCTATGTGAGATTTGAGTGAAAATAGTATTTCTTGGATAAATTTGGGTGTTCCATTGTTTGGTGAATAGTTAGAATTTTATTCTCTTCCTGAAGAAGAGATCCCTTAATTATTATGTAGCGACCTTCTTTATCTCTTCTCACTAATTTTAATTTGAAGTCTATTTTAGCTGATATTAGGATTGCAACTCCCACCTGTTTATGGGGGCTGTTTGCTTGGTAGATTTTATTCCAGCCTTTCTTATTCAGAACATGTGTATTATTATGGGCAAGGTGTGATTCATGAAGGCAGCAGGTAGAAGGATCTTGCTTTTTAATCCAACTACACAGTCTATGTCGCTTAATTGGAGAGTTAAGTCCATTAATATTGAGAGTTAGGACTGAATGGTATTCCTGCCATGTTATCCATCTCTTTGGGGGCTGTGATGACTGGGTTCTTCATATGGTTTTTGGATTCTCAGTTTGGGTGTGGTTTCTTGGTCCTTATTGTGAACATGTTGGTTTTCTGTGTGTAGGACATCTTTAAGTATCTTTTGTAGGGCTGGTTTGGTGGAGATATGTTTCAGTTTTTCTTGGCTATGGAAAGTCTTTATTTGGCCTTCTGTTATGAAAGAGAGTTTATCTGGGCACCATATTCTTGGTTGATAGTTGTTTGTCTTTAGGGCGTGGCATACATCATTCTAGGCTCTTCTTGCTTTAATTGTCTCTGCTGAGAAATCTGGTTATTCTTATTGGTTTCCCTTTATAGGGGATTGATCTTTCCTCCTTGACAGCTTTAAGGATCCTTTCCTAGGTCTGAATTGATCCTGTGTGGATTATATTGTGATGGTGGGATGTCCTGTTCTGGTCTGGCCTATTTGGGGTTCTAAACGCTTCTTGTATCTGAATAGACCTATCTTTTTGCATGTTTGGGAAGTTCTCTGCTAGGATCCTGTTAAATAAATTTCCTAGACCATTGACTTCTGTTTCTAGGTGCTTCTTTACACTTATCATCAGATTAGGCCTTCTGATGGTGTCTTCTAAATGTTGAGTAGATCTATCAGATTTCTTGGATTTGTCTTGGATAGTTGCATGTTCTTTCTGTATAATGTCTAGGCTGTCTTCAATCCCTGAGATTCGATCTTCTGCATGGTCTAACCTACTGTCTTTGTTTGTTTTTTATTTCCTTTCCTTCTAATTGGTTGGCTTTGATGGCTTCAAATTAGAGCTTTGTTTTAGATCTTGTATGGACTTCTTTATTTCCTTAATTTGGTGTTCAGTGTTTATTCTCAAATCACTTAGTTGATTGGCTATGGTTTCATAAGACTCCCATTCAGCATTCCCTTTTGGTCTCTCTGGATTCCTTCAGCTGTCTGTTTATGGGTTCCATGAATGCTTCTATTGATCTTTGTCTATTCTCATCCTGCTCACACAATTCATGTATCACTCTTTGATTAGCTTCCTCACACTACACAATTCCTGTATTACACTTTGATTAGCTTCCTCATGCTCACGAGATTCCTGTATTACTTGTGGTTAGCCTCATCAAGCTCATAAATTCCTGTATTAATCTATGGTTAGCCTCGTCTTGCTCCCTATCACGCTCACACTGAGTCCTTTGCAGCCTTTCAATCTTTTCATTCGCCATGTTTACCAGTGGTGTTTGTAGAGCTTTTTGGGAACTCTCCTCTGGATTATTCATTAACTATTCTGTCATCTTATTATCATGAGTGGGAGTTGAGATATCTGGATTTGCCATTTTTCTTGTGTTTCTCTGGCTTGTTCTGCCCATTTGGTTTGAAAGTAACACCAGTTTCATGCTAGAACACTATTTTATTTTATTTATTTTATTTTTTATTTTTGGGTCCGGTCATGGAGCCTGAACTCTGGGCCTGGGCGCTGTCCCTCAGCTCTTCAGCTCAAGGCTAGCACTCTACCACTTGAGCCACAGCGCCACTTCCGGCTTTTTTCTTATGTGGTGCTGAGAAATCGAACCCAGGGCCTTGAGCATGCAAGGCAAGCGCTCTACCACAGAGCCACCTTCCCAGCCCCTAGAACACTATTTTAAGGCAAGCATCAACCAGAGTCTGGTAGTTGCACAGTCAACTGCAGATACGGTCTACTTCAACAGATACAATCTATTCGACATCAAACAACTCTGGATTGATGGGCTAAGAACATCCAAGAAGGATTCAGCAGACCAGAAATTGATATGTTTATGGAGAAATGTGGGGAAAAATAGGATTAGAGGGATGGGAGAGGCAAAAGGAAAGAGTGAATTAACCAAGTCCTAATCTCAAAGAGGAAATGAATAGAACAGAATGAAAGGAGAGAGATAAAGAAACAAGAAAAAAAATGAAAAACAAAATGTTGAATTTAAAAAATGAAACACTTAAAGATTATGTAAGTATAAAGAAATAATACTGATAGAAGAAAAGGATAGGATGAGAGGAGAGAGATTAAAAAGGAAAAATTAAAAAATTAAAAATTAAAAAATGGAATACTTAAAATTATTTACTTAATGGAATGGAATACTTAAATGGAATACTTAAAAATTATAATACTGCTATTAAAGAAGTTAAACCTAAGATGTTATGAATTGAATAATCAATTTCTGAATTAAGTATGTACACAATGAAGGATAAGATTTAATAATTGGTGATGGGTATATATCTGGGGATGAGCAGAACAGCAATTAAATCATGCAAAAAACAAACACACACACATACACATACACACACACCCAAAATAAAAATCATGAGAGAGAAAAAAATAGAAAATATTTTTTAAAAAAATTAAAAAATTAGGTAGAAAGAGTTATTTGATCCTTTTTTTTTGGAGGGAGGTCTTGGTTCTCCCCTTTGTCCATAACACGTCTCTTGGTGGAGTCTCTGGTTTGCTTGTGGTGTTTGGTTTTCCTGTGGCTTGATTGTTTCTTAAGTCAGTTTGTTTGAGTAGGCAGAAAAATGCTCTGCCTTACCCAGGACTTTGTGATCCTCCTCCCAGGCTAGTTCAGTGGGAGGGTCATTTGCTTTGAGTATCACAAAAGAGGGAGATGACTGTTTCCTCTAGTTTGGAGATGCTGTGATGAGGGTAGAGTTGAGACCTATCAGCAAATACTAGCTTTCCCTACGGGGCTAGCTCCTGAGACACTCACAGAGCCCAGCCTGGAGCCATTCTCCAGATTTATGTTTACTTTCAATTGTTTGCCTTTTACCCCTTCAAGTGCTTGGAGTGCTGCCTAAGCTGTAGTGGGGAGGGGCAGCCTCTGGCTCTGGTTACCCAGTTTAGAAAGTCACTTCTGGGCGTGGGATGACTTTCTCCTGGGTGGAGCTGAGTCTAGTAGGTCAGGTCAGGCTCCTGGTGAATGGCTCCTGTTGTTTTCTTCCAAAGCCTGAGTTGGAGCTAGCTGCTGGGCTGGGCCTTTGTCAGTATCAAAGATGGAGTTTTTTTTTTTGTTTTTTGTTTTTTTTTTGTCGTTCATGGGGCTTGAACTCTGGGCCTGAGTGCTGTCCCTCAGCTTTTCAGCTCAAGGCTAGCATTCTACCACTTCAACTACTATGCCACTTCCAATTTTCTGGTGGTTTATTGGAGATAAGAGTTTCACAGACTTTCCTGCCTGGGCTGGCTTTGAACTGTGATCCTCAGATCTCAGCCTCCTGAGTAGCTAGGATTACAGTCATGAGACACCAGCGTCCGGAGTTATTCTCCGGTAGTGGGGGAGGGCTACCTTCTGCTCCATGAGAAGGGGTGAGGATGTCTTGAGGGTACTCCCACAAGCCTCTTGGTTTCTGGGCCATCCCTGGTCTGCGATCAGCAGATGAGATTTCTGCTCCTTGTCAGTTCTTGCTGGAGGTGAGTAGAATCCACTTGCACACTGTGTCTGGTGCCTTTGTCTTGGGCTTTCTTTGTTGATATGGTGGCCCGTGGACTTTAGCAAGTGCTCAGATCTGTCTCCTTGACCAAGCTGCCTGGATTTTTCCTCTCTGGCCAAACTCTCTGTACTGTGATAGCACACTTGGTGTGATTCCCTAACCTAGGACTGTTCACTGGAACACTAAAACTTCTTTCTATGTGAGAGCTTGTTTAGCCTCCAGCTTCTCCTCTACCATCTTCCTCCAGACTCCCCACATTTCTTTTCATATGGCCCTCTCCATCTTCAAAGCAGCATCAGTGCTAGTCCTCTTCTTTATTCTCTCTGACTTGCCTTTTGTTAGCTGCTGAAGAGAGCTTTCTACTTCTAATATTTTTGTTTATTTTTGGTGACAGTCTTGGGGCTTGAACTCAAGGCCTGGTCCCTGTTCCTGAGCTATTTTTTGGTTTAAGATTGGTGCTCTATCACTGGAGCTACAGCTCCACTTCCTGCTTATTTTGGTGGTTACTTGGAGATAAGTGTATCTAGGGCTTTCCTGCATAGGCTGGCTTCAGACTGAAATCCTCAGATTTCAACCTCCTGAGTAGCTGGGATTATAGATGTGAGCCACTGGCACCTGGCTTTTTTTTTTTTTTTTGTAGTTTTGTAAGATTGTTTCACATCTGCTATGTCACAGCATCATCATGATAGAGGGATTCAAGATAGAGGGATTACACAGCAGGAAGAGGGTCATTGGTGTCACTCTTAGATTTTGCCACTATAGACATATATTCATTGGTGGGATTACGCTCCTTGGCAGTTTGGGCAAGGTCTGGAGTGCTTAGTGTGATGTGCTGCACAGTACACAATTTGAGTCTGAGGAAGGTTCAGACAGCAGCAAGGCCAAAGTTGGTGTCACCAGGTGGACTTTTTCCATTGTGTATGTTTGTAGGGTGGGAGAGGCAGTGTAAGAAAAGAGAGTGGTGGGAAAGGGTCATGCCACAAGGGGCAGGTGGCATGAGTTACTAGTTACTGTACAAGCCTTATGAGCAAACTGCCTGCTGGGTCTAGCAGGGTGTTTCCTTTCTTGGGGCAGCCTGAGTTCTTATAGTAATGCTCAGGCACCTCTCCCTTCTCACTCTGGCATGTGAAATTTTTGCTCATAAGCTTCCACTTACATTGCAGCTTTGTTTCTCACCAATCCCTCCAGCGTTCATCTGCTGAAGTTTCACTATAATTGGTGGGTTGTGAAATTGGTACCATCCCTATGTGAGCAATGCTAACTATTGCTTCTCAAGAGGTATTAGAGGTGGAACAGTTACCTTGGAGAATTTATAGTCTCCCAAGTCTCTCAGCTCAGAAATGTTTATCAATACATCAAGAGCAGATCCTCAAGGTTGTGGGTATGGGTCTGTTGTAGAACAGTTGCCCTGGGTAACACAACTTAACATACACACTCATACCTGTCTGGGAAAGTTCTTTTTGTAAATTTAATTTTATTGTCAAGGTGATGTACAGAGAGGTTACAGTTACATACATAAGGTATGGGTACATTTCTTGTTGAACATTGTTACCCCCTCCTTCATTTTGCTCCCACTTTCCTTCCCCCTGGGATAGTTCTTGACAGACACTAATAACATTTGCTTCCAGTTTTCCTGACCAAATGGGATGATCTTAGCTTCTCCCCACTTGCTGATGTGTTACCAAGTATTCGAGCTTTTCAACTTGACCTCAGAAGGTTTTGCTTCCCTAACTCTTAGCAGCTCCCCAGTTCTTTCCTTTTCTAATAACTATAGCAAAACCAGCTATATCTATTTCATCCCTATCTATCTATACACACATAAGTATATGTATATGTATATGTATATATGTATATGTGGTACTGGAATTTGAAGTCAGGACCTCATACTTGTTAGCTAGGCAATGTTGACACCGAGCCATGCCTCCAGCCTTGCATTTTTGCTAGTAACTTTTTTTCTAACTCCTTATAATTCATGTGTTTTGTGCTTATACTGGGCCTGAACTCAGGGCCTAAACACAATTTAGTTTTTTGCTCAAAGCTGACACTCTACCTCTTGAACCACACCTGCACTTCTGGTTTTTGGTGGTTAATTGGAGATAAGGCTTTTCTGCCTCAGCTGGCTTCAAACTGAGATCCTCAGATCTCAGCCTCCTGAATATCTAGGATTGCAGATGTGAGCCACCTGTGTGTGGCTTCTATTAATATTGTATTGAATCCCTGCCTGGGCATATGCTTAGGTGTGATCCACCTATGTTAGGCTTTGCCTTCTAACTAGGATTGAAGATATGCACCACTGGGCCCAGCTCTTGGTTGAGAGGAGCTTGTCACAAACTTTACTGACTAGGCTGGTCCCTGTGGTGATCCTCCCAATCTCAGCCTCTCAATTAGCTATGATTACAGATGTGAGCCATTTGTGCCCAGCTCCAGCCATATGATTTACCCCAGGGCAAAAGGAAACTGTATGACTGTGTGGCTCTTGTTAAAAGCATGAAGTGTGTCCTCCCCTGTAGAACCATTTGTTTTCCTGATTCTCAATTCTATTCATACCTACACAATGAATTCTCAGAATCTGCTACTGAATGACAATCAAGGATCTCAGCTGTACTAAAATGATGTGGAACCATTAAACGTTCTTCAAATGCATACATATTGTATCAAAAGTAAGGTTTGTCTTCATGCATGCAATAAAAATGATAAAAATGATAAGAGTGTCTGGCACTTTATGTAGAAATGGTAACTCAGTACAATATAGCAAAAGTTATTCAATTTTTGAAACATGAACTACTAATGGGCTGGAACCATAGAAAAGTTGAATGGCTCCTTTTTTGGAACTGTAAGGAGGGATAGAGAAGAGAGTAGAAAAGTGAAAAAAAAATCTCATTCTTAAACATTTTAGGTCTTTAGGCTCAAAGCTGCTAGGATTTGGAGAGGAACTTCTAATGGTGCCAGAGATATTCCCCAGTTCACTGAGAGCAGTGGTGCCCAACAGGGGTGGGGGGGTGGCGGGCTGGGATGGAGGAGCAGCCCCAGGGTGGGAGGGAGGGACACTGTCTTTAAAAAAAAAACACTGATCTAATGGGCCTGAATGATTAGCAAGGCTGCATTTGCCTTCTCAGTTGGTCCTGCAGGACAGGGAGAGTTATGAAATGGCTGCTGGCAGATGAATGGGGCTGCTTCCATCATCTGTCTTCCAAATGATCCTGTAGGTACAGCTATTATTTCAGTCAGACACTGGCAGCCAGGCAATTGTTCAAAGGCTTTGTGAAGAATCGTGGCTGTCAAGGATTTGGTGAGTGTGATAACTTTGCATAGGCTTGTTTTCAGCTTGTCTGAGACATTAAACACAGAGCAGGCCTAGGGCCTGAGACTGGGGTCTTTCCCTAACTAGCCCCTCTCTGTCTCTTTTCATATTTCCTCCAAATCTGCACCTGCCTCAGGATTCTTCTTTCTCCTTCCTCATTCTACTCCTGCTTCTCCTCTACCCTCTCCTCTTTCTCTCCCTCCTTCTCCTCCTTGTCCTTCTTCCTCTGTTTCTGTCTCTGTCTCTCTGTCTCTCGCTCTCTCATTCCAAGCTCTCTCATTCTGGAATGAGAGAGAGCTTTAGCTTTTTTGCTTAAAACACTTTATCATTTGAGCCACAACTGCACTTCTAGCTTTTTGGTGATTAATTGGAAATAAGGGTCTCACATGAACTTTTCTGCCTAAGCTGGCTTCAAACTGAGATTCTCAGATCTCAGCCTCCAGAGTAGGATTATAAGTGTGAGCCAGCAGCACCTGGAGTTCTTCCTCCTTTCTTCTTTTATACAACACAGGTATCTTGGAAGAGAAGTCACTGTTGTCTCCAGGAGTTCTAGAGCAGAGAAAGAAAGGACAGGGGGAAAAGTTTGTAGTTTGTGCAAGAGAAGGGAATCTAAACTAAAATCCTGTGTAAACTCAACTGGCAGGCAGCTCGGGGATCCTGGTGGTATTATCTCGAGGCATGGGCACTAAAAAGAGGAATTAAAAATAAAATTAAAAAAGAGACGTCCCCAAAGGGGACCCTGTATTAAATGTAGTGTTAATCCTGGTTAATGAATTGGTGTTAGAGCAAAGAGTTGGGAAATAAGAGTCTCGTTAAAATCCCCTAAAGGTAGATGTGAACTTGAGCATGATAAGTAGCTTCATATAATTTGATGTGTGCATTTTGTCAGCAGTTTAATTTTCATCCCTTTATGGACCAGTTTGAGTGACATGTTTCAGCTCACATCTGGTTTGATGTGACATAGGCAAAGCACTATGCACAGCTCTCATCTTCACACTTCTAAGAACTCCCGTCGCACTGAGTCAGACTTGAACAGCTCCCCACTGTTCAACTGCAGAATTGGGACAGGACATGCCTTTGAGAGGATGGTGCCTTGACACCTCAAGGTCAAGGGTACAACTGAGTGACTACTCTCCCAACCTGGTAGATGCAGAAAGACACACAGAACTCACTGTCTTCTTTCTTCTGCCTTGTACTCTTCTATTCTTTCTCTTCAGCTTTTCTTCCTCTTTCCTTCCTCAAGCCCCCAATCCCACCACCATCCTGCTCATATTGCTTGTAAGAAAGACTTAAATCAAATTAAAACAAAACAGCTTCCTCTTAGCTAACTGTAACAGCGGGGGGCATTGTTAAAATCACTGTATCTGAGATAATTGAAGTGTCTTCACATCAACATTGCCAGGAAGAGAATTTGAATAGTAGATGTCAAGTATTTCTTTTACTCACAGGCAATCAACCAAAAAGTGTTCTCTACTAAGATTTCAGTGGCATGAAAACTCTCCAGTAGTTCATGCCAGTAATCCTAACTACTCAGACAGCTGTGATCTAAAGATCATAGTTTGAAGCCTGCCTGGGCAGGAAAGTCCCTGAGATGCTTATCTCTAATTACCTACCAAAAGCTAGAAAATGGAGCTGTGGTTCAAGTGATAGAGTGCTAGCCTTGAGCTAAAAAGCTCAGGGACAGTGCTAGGCCCTGAATTCAAGCATCAGGTTTGACACAAAACAAAACAAACAAAACCCTTGAAGATCAACTCTGGTGGGGCATTAAGATTGAACCTCCAGCCTATTCCTAACTATGCAGTGAGTAGAGTGGCTTCAGTATAAAGCCCTACCGAGTGCCAATGTTCGGTTCTCATGAACCAGATACTCACAGAGGTGAAAGGAATCCCTATTTGTGACTACACCAGGACAACAGATAGTACTCCCTATCTCTCCTGAAGGGGCCTGGATGTGCTTCCCCACACCCATTATCATGTAATGGGTGAATGCAGCCTGACCATACAGCAGGAACAGTTTCCTCCTCTGAATGTCTAAAGCTGTAGCTGTATTTGTCACTTATTTGACTGCCTTAAAATTCTTTTTCCTCTACGCGATCTGTCCTTGAAGTTAGGGTCTGTGTTTTTATTTCTATTCGCTAGCAGAGACTTGAAGTCCTCAACAACTGTCCCAGGTTAGTCTAAGGAAAGTTCTCTATGTTCCTGGTTTTGGAGGGTGACAACTCTGCTTACCTTGTGGGAATTTCCTTCTGAAAGCTTCTTATGTACACTTCACCTTGGAGTTAAGAACAGTATGAGTTTCCTGTTGCTTCTATAACAAGTTAACACAACTTGGGTGAAACCAACTCAGATTAGTTTACACTAATTTATCTGACATCCTAAAAACAAGGTGGTGCATTTCTTCTATAAGCTCTCTGAGAAAATATATTTCCTTGCTGTTTCTTTTTCCTTTTCTCACTATTATTTTTATGTAATACCTGTTTCCAAATACAGTAATATTTTTGTCTATTGTAAAAGGTCCATTGTAGAACTTCAAGCAAAAGGCATAATATATAGGCTCTTCTTTTCCGCCTAAATTTCCTTGTCTTTTTGTTTTTGAATATTTTTTATTATCTTTCAGCAGTTGTACAAAGGCTTTGCCATTCATCAAGGGAGTTTATGAATACAGTGCATCTTGATCAATGTCACCCCTTTCAACATTCTCACCTATCTCTCCCAATTTACTCCCTTAGCTCCCACAAGCCATCTGCATTCCTTCCCTTGTGTCTTTTTCCTCTAGGAATTTAGCACCTTTCAGTCTTTCTATTTCATTCTCTCAATACAACATTGCTATTTTTGATTCTAACCTTCCTGCTTCCTTTTCCTAAGGATTCTTGTAACTTCATTGAGCCCACCTAGATAATCTGGGCTAATTTCTCTGTCTCAAGACAATGTGATTACATCATCAAAGTCCCTTTTGTCATTTATGTAACATATTTACAGGTTTCAAGGATTAATATTTGGTGGGCATTATTTAGCCTACCACAATGATCCTCTCAAACCCGATTCTTAGCTTGACCCCAAATGTTAAAAGGCATAGCCATCAACTGTGTTTCTCACAGGTTTGTTTCCAGTCCATTTGAACACAGGGACTAGTGTAGCACTAGGACTAGTGCTACATCAATGGTGGTCTGAGTGCCATTCTAAAGTAGCCAGAGAAAGTAAAGATACCTGGTATGTGAGGAGTTTATTCAAAGGGCCAACTCTTCCTAGGCAACATAGAGATTCACCTTCTAGGGCTTGGGATTTCTTCTGAAGGTCTCTTAGGGCTCTGGGTTTGCACACCACAGGTATAAACACACCTGATCTACATAGATGCTTCTCATGAGAAGAGTATTGTTGGAAGCCTTCAGCAAACAGTAGAGCTATCTGGATTGTAAGATTTCATTACTAGGAGTCTCTCCTGAGACCTAAATGTCCTTGAGAAGGACCAAGTCTGCTGTTTCAATCTTCTCCTCATTCTTACCCCAACTTCCATCACTTGAAAGTAAAAATAAGAAGTACAGTAAGCATCTCTATTCCAGTATAAGATCATCACCCATGACACATCAGGACTGCAGGACTGCAGCACTGTCAGGCTCTCGCCCTGGCCACCCACTGGCCTTCTGTTCCAGAGATGACTATAATAGTCCTTAGTCATCATGTGTTGGGATAGCTCACAAATGTCTGTACCTTCAATAGTCATTTAGATATGTTTGTTTTTAATTATAAAAATTAAAACATCAGTTTCCTTGTAGTTTGCCATGTGTAACTTTGTAGTTTACCATGTGTAACTATCACCAGGATGAAATGAACTTGTGTTGAATGCCTACAATATACAATCACCATGCCAAATGCTGAACATATATCACATCCTTAAATTCTTACCATTATCCTATAAGCATGATTTTCTAATTCCACAAAAACTAAGGTTTAGAGCAATGGCTTGTCTAATGTGTTTATGCATATACACACATGCACATATATTTCTTTTATATATATAAAATAAAACATATATATATATATGTCAGTTGTGGGCTTGAACTCTGGGCCTGGGCTTTGTCCCTGCAGTCTTCAGCTCAAGGTGAGCTCTCTACCTCTTGAGACACAGCACCACTTCCGGTTTTTCTAGTGGTTTATTAGAGATCAGAGTCTCACAGACTTTTCTGCCTGGGGTTGGCTTTGAACTGTGATCTCCGATCTCAGCCTCCTGAGTAGCTAGGATTACAGGCATGAGCCACTGGTGCCCAGCTAATATATATTTTTTATTATAAAGATACTGTACAGAGGGGTTACAGTTACATGAGTAAGGTAATGAGTACATTTCCTATTGAACATTGTTACCCCCTCCTTTGTTTTTCCCCTACCACCTCTTCTTTCCCCACCTCCCTAACCCCGCAAAGTTGTAAAGTTTATTGTCAACATACTGTCTTGTACATCTCATTGTTACAATGGGTCAACCTGTATCCTTATTTCAGTATTTTGCTTTTTCCTTTCCCTTCCCCAAATTAGAAAAATGTACATACAAGATGTAGGGCACCAGAATCAAATATAGTGACAACAGGGTTATACCATGGGGGAAGAACATACAAAAGAAAATTAAAAAAAATCACATCGTACACTATAAGTACATTAAAAACAATAGCAACAAGGATAAAACCTCATGTCCCTATCTTGGGGTTCATTTTGCTTAACATCATCTTATATGGTCATATGTACATAGCTTTTGAGCTTTTCTGCTTGTCCCAGACATATACTAGTTATTGCAAATAAGGGAAGCCATGAGAACTATGTTTCTTTGGGCCTGGCTTACTTCACTTAATTTTATTTTTTTTCCAACTCTTTTCATTTCTTTCCATTTCATTCTTTCTGATAGAGGCATAGCATTCCATTGTGTGTGTGTGTGTGTGTGTGTGTGTGTGTGTGTGTGTGTGTGTATCACATTTCCTTGATCCATTCATCTACTGAAGGGCAACTGGGTTGGTTCCATATCTTAACTATGGTGAATAATGCTGTGATAAACAAAGCTGTGCTGGGTAAATGCCCAGAAGTGGGATTGCTGGGTTATAGGGAAACTCTATCTGTAGTCTTTTGAGGAAACTCCATACTGTTTTCCAAAGTGGTTGAACAAGTTTACACTCCTACCAACAATGCAGTAGGGTTCCCTTTTGGCCATATCCCCTCCAGCATCTGTTGTTATTAGATTTCTTGATTATAGCTATTCCAACCGGGGAGAGGTAGAATCTCAAGGTTGTTTTGACTTGCAATTCTTTTGTGGCTAGAGAGGTTGAGCATTTCTTCATGTGTGTATTGGCCATTCTTATTTCCTCTTCAGAGAAGTCTCCCTTTAAGTCTTTACCCACTTATTAATTGGGCAGTTGTTTCTTTGAGGATTTGTAGTTGGGGGACTTAACTTTTTGAGTTTTAAGTATATTTTGATATAAGACCCTTGTCCATTGTATGGCTAGTGAAGATCTTCTTACAATCTGTGGGCTTTCTATTAATCTTGCTATCTATGTCCTTTGCTACGCAGAAGCTCTGCAGTTTCATGCAATCCCACTGCCCAACCTTTCTTTGATTTGTTGTGCTTCTGGGTCTTTATTAAGAAAACTTCGGCTTGTCAAAAAAAAAAAAAAAAAAAAGAAAAGAAAACTACGGCTTGTATCCCTAGTTAAGCTAGTTAAGCGATTTGTTTTTTCCCTTCCCCTCCACAAATTATACCAACATCAAATACAGTGAAAGCAGGGGTTATACTGTGGGGGAGGGACATACAAAGCAACATAGAAATCATCTTATAAATATGTTGGAAACAATTGCATGAAATAAAAAAACATTTGAATACTTATCTTGGGGTTCATTCCCCTAACATCAACTTATCTGACCTTTTCTGCTTGACTCAGATATATACTAGTTATTGCAAATAAAGGAAACCATGGGACCTATGTTTCTTTGGGCCTTGCTTACTTCACTTAATATAATTTTTGTTTAACTAGGGATACAGGTGGACCCATTGCAACAATGAGATGTACAGTCATTATGTTGAAAGACGAACTTTACAACTTTGGTGGGGGAGGTGGGGGGAATATTGGAAGGGATGGGAAGGGGAAACAAAGAGGAGGCAACAATGCTTGATAAGAAATGTACTCGTTATCTGGCCCATGTAATTGTAACCCCTCTGTACGGTATTCTCACAATAAAAAAAGAGAAAACTTTGGCTTGATGCACACATATTTCTGAGCAGAACTTAGGTTCAAGGGAAAACATTTCAAAGTTAATATCCAAGGGGAAGCAATAAAAAGTACAAAAGATAAGAATATCCATATTTTTATATGGTCATATATACATGTGTCCCCAAAATAGGGACACAAATTTTTTTTTCTTTCTTGCTATTGTTTCTAATGTATTTATTTATTTTTTTAATACTAAAAACAAACCCTTGTGTCAATCTAACGTATTTATAATGTGATTTTTTTTGTTGTTGTTTCTTTGTATGTTCCTCCCCCACAGTATAACCCCTGTTTTCACTGTATTCGATCTCAGTGCCATGCATCTTGTATATACACTTCTCTAATTCAGGGAGGGGAAGGGAAAAAACAAAATGCTTAAATAGGGATATAGTTTGACCCATTGTAACAATGAGATGTACAAGACACTATGTTGAAAACAAACTTTACAACTTTGGTGGGGGAGGATGGGTTGTTGTGGAGGTGGGAGGGAAGGGATGGTAAGGGAAAACAAAGGAAGAGGTAACAATGCTGGATAGGAAATGTACTCATTACCTTGCTCATGTAACTGTAACCCTTCTGTACAGTACTTTTTATAATAAAAATGTACAAATGTTTTTTTAATTGAGAGGATAAAATGATGAAGCACTTTGGTGACATGCTGTCATTCATATATTCATTCCATTAATGAACATGTATTTATTGAGTGACTGCCAATCTGTGCTCTTAGACACATCGATGCAATTGAGCCTACATCTGAGATATCTGGGAACCACCTGTTTACCAAAGAGACAAATTATACTTATGATACACAGTAAAATGATCCAGAATACCATGAAAACCCATGGGAATGTGTAAGAAGTGATTACTTTTGCCAGGAGACCCTCTCCAAAATATCAGTAGGAATTATTGGGAAGAAGAGTGAATCCCTGAAAGATGCATTGGATTTTGACAGATTTGCAGGGCATAGAATTCAGTGTGAACAAAGGCAGGAGGTGGGAAAACTAGGCTCTCGTGGTACAGTTGTGTGTGTGTTTTCATGTGTGGAAATGAGGAGAAAGTTGGGCAAGTGGTTGAAGTTAGGCTCTGAGAACTTTGCAGGGTAGACTGGAATTCAGATTGTATTTTTCAGATCATGTGGATGCCCTAAATGTTTTTGAGCAGGAAAGGGACATAAATGAGAGCTCCTAAACTGGCCACTTGAGGCCCCGATATTATATGTCCAAATGGGTATTACATGAGAAAATTTTCTTTTAATTGTCAAGGTGATGTACAGAGGGGTTACAGTTACATAAGGTAATAAATATATTTCTCAGGAAACTTGTTACCCCTTCCCTCATTTTCTCCTACTTCCCCTCCCCCTCACACACCACCCCCAAGTTGTACCAATCATTTCCAACACATTGCTGTGTGTATATCTGTTGCATTGGTTCCCCCCTTGAGCTTTGCAGAACTGGCTTGTTTTCTATATTGACACATTGGCATGAGAGTCTAAAGACACAGAGTGGGAGACGACTGTGACTAAAATGAGGTTCCCGCAGCAACAGGTGTCCTCCTCCTCAAGATGGAGAGCATTAAACGTGGGAGTGTAGAAATGAAAGGAACTTAGGACAATTTATTTTAAGTAAGATGATCCTGACCGTAGTAAGGAAGGCAGGAAATCAGATCATTTGCCACAGAATGGGATTTACCTATAAAAAGAGAGCAGAATGGTCAAGTCCTGGAGCAAGATTGATGCCAACCTGACTGCAAATCTGACCTATCAGACATGGCCCCAGAAGAAGGAATTCATAGCAGTTATGTGCATAGAAAGTATTAATATAAGGAACTGTTAATTAACAGGGTCCAGAAGCAGCAGATATAATGTTCAGAGGCACAAGATCACAAAGCAGGGAAATGCAGGGTGAATCTCAGGGAAAGGAGAAGAACCAAGGAACCAGGAAAGAGTATGAGTCCTGGAGGGGATTGGAAAAGTGGAATGTCCACCAATCTCACACATTCCAGAGGATCATAGCATGCAGGGTTGCTTCACCTGTTTGCTTCTGGAATGCCTATAATCTCCGACAACTGCTTTTTTCCTTTCAAGCATGGAGACACAGACTGTGGCATGGCTGCCGAGAGGCGGGAGAGCTAAGTCAATCATTGTGTCCTATGTGGTGGACACCATGTCCTATGGTTGGGAGAGCTGCTGGCCACAGATGTGGAGTACTTCTGAGTTAGTTAGGGAGGTGGGGACCAGCATCATAAATCCTGATGTGGTGACAATATGCCTTCTAAGGTATGGTCTCCATTTATATTCCCATTCAATAGTATCTGATGATCAAGTGTAATCAAGTTTTTAAAAATGTTGTATTTCTCTATGAGTGAGGCTGAATCACTTTTTATATGTTTAGATGTTTGGATTTTCTTTATTATTATTATTTTTTACTGCAAGCCCCTATTCATGTCCATTTGCCTGCGCGCTTTAATGAGGGGCATGTTTGTCCATTCATTCAACAAGAATGTATGCAAGTGTTTGCTAAAGCTTAAGGTCCAAATGATGTCTGAGGAACAAAATAACACGATTTCTGGTTTTTTTAAATAGTGAATTGGGCAAGACAACAAAGAAGCAAACACATGTATGCATATACAGTTCTGTAAGTTCCACCAGGAAAGGAAGGGGTGCTGGGACTGAGGTGGTCAGGGAAGACCCTTTCAGGAGACTCTGAACTGGGTCTTTGATGGATCAGAAATGATCATTATATGGTGAGTTGGGGAAAGTAGTATCCTTAAGTGAAGGTTTTCAGGAGCATAAGAGCCTAGTGAGCTCAGAGAATGGATAGTGGTCAAGCCAGTTGTAGCAGGTGAATAATCAGGTGATGCTTGTGCAGTCAAGATTGGATTCAGAGGGATATAGCTTTCTAGGCCTAGTATGTTCAAGTCTTTCTTTTACTCCTTCCATCCTTCCCTCCCTCCCTCCTTCTTTCCCCTCTTTCCTTCCTTTTCTTTGGGGTTAAAGGGTTTGAATTCAGGGCCTCATAATCGCTAAGCAAGACCTCTGCCACTTGAGCCACTTGGTTTTTCTCTTTTAATAGTTTTATTTCAGATAGGGTCTTGAGTTTCTGCTTGGGTCAATCTTGGGCCATGATTCTCCTGTCTCTGTTTGCCTCTTAGCTGGGATTATCAATGTGTGCCATCATAACTGTCCTCTGTAATGCACATTTGCAAGAGTAGTTTGGTTGGCAAACTATTATAATAGTGGCAATCCCATTATAACTAGCTTAATTCCTTGCTTGCATAGTCCTTTACAAACAGCCTGATGACAGTTTCAGGTTTATTTGGATGCTAAAAATAACAGCATTGTGACATTTATATGGAAGCATAGCATGCTGCTGTCATTGTTTTATTGAGACCTTTCTTTCTAGCACAATACAACAAGATACCTCTAGAAAGGATATGTTATCACTGATATAGATGCATGTGATGTCTAAGTTCTTCATTTGTTTTTCTCTTAGGGCTGTTTTCACTTTAGATCTAGGTTCAAGTTGTAGGGTAAATGTTTTTTTTTTAAATTACATTTGAGATTGGTTTATTTTTGTGAAGGGCCTCTCAGCATCCTTGCAATCAAGCAGATACATCTGCAGAACAACCTTGAGCTATTTTTAGTGAGTATGTCAGACCTAGGCTTGAGCTCAGGGTTTTGGTGCTGTCTTTAAGCTTTTCCCCCCCCTCAAGACTAGTGTTCTATCACAAGAATCACAGCTCCACTTTGGCTTTTTAATAGTTAGTGGCCAGAGAGGTTTGAATACTGTCTGCTCTGTGGGCTTTGTGTCCGCATGGATTTAAGGAAAGCATATCTGTCCCACCAGTCAGTGCCATGGTCTGCAGGCATCATAAGTTTGTAAAAATTTGCTCCTTTTTGGAGTGCATCACAGAAAGCTATGACTGTTGGCTGACATACATTACAGCCAATTGTGGCAAGCATAAAGCTTCAGTCTTGAGGACAGAACAGAAGGTAAGAGAGAGGAGAGAGAAGGGGAGGGAGGGAAGGAGGGGAGAAAGAGAGGGAGAGAGGAAGAGAGAGAGGGAAGGAGGGAGAGAGAGAGAAGAGAGAAAGAGAAAGAGAGAGAGTGAGGGAGGGAGGGAGAGGGGAAGTGAAAATTTTGGAGCATTTTCAAGCAGGGCAGGAGGATCATCTGTATATCACCACAAGGGGGCGCCCTGCCCCCATTCACCGTGGTTGAATGGTGCTGGAGGAAGTACAACTCATTTATGTCACCCTCCTGGCATTTTGTTTGTTTCTTTCTTTATTGTCAGTGCTAAGGAAAAAACTCAGGACCTCACCTGTGTTAAGCAAATAGTTCCAACCCCCAGGCTTTTTTGTTTTTTTGGCCTAAATGCCAAGGCTTCTGACCAATGTTGAAGTCTACTAGTTTCTCCATCATTGTGACATTAGGTCTAAGAAAAGCTCCAGAAAGAAGCTACTGTGCTATGGAAAAAAGATATATTCTCCATAGTAAGGAGGACTGTATTTTCCTTTCTCAAAACAGTAAAAGATTGGTTTTAAGATGAACCAACAGAAGTTTTAAGCTTCAATCACAAGGACGTAGTGTTATAATTAAACACCTCAGTGCTCAGCTCAGAGCATGGAACATTCCTTTCTTTAGAGATCGTGGATCCTCCAAGTCTGTTTAGAGCTCAGGGTAAAGCTCAGAGAATTCAAGAGCTCATTTTTTTTTACTTTTATATCACCTCATCTGACAAATAATCTAAGCGGCCAAGTGATACACTGTATTGGGGAGGACTCTGTGTCTCGTGTTAACAAGTGACACTTAGGACTTGCAGGGCAGGAGCTTCTGGTCCAACCTCTGACACATCTACTCTAGGTGTCCTGGGACCAGGCTCCCCTTAAAATGCAGCCTGGAGCAAACTGAGCATGTGAAAGATGGTGGGGAGGGAGGGAAGTATGTGATATAAGAAACAAAATCAGAAAACCTTCTCTCCATCCTAGAGAATCAATAGCATTAAAAAAAAGATCAGGCAACCATTGATAATTTACACCTGTAATCTAGCTAATCAGGAGGCTGAGATCTGAGGATCACCACTTGAAGCCTGCCCAGGCAGGCAAGTCCAGGAGACTCTTATCTCCAATTAACCAGCAAAAAACTAGACAAGAGTTCCAGCCTTGGAGAAATAAAGCTAAGGGACAGTGCTTGAGTTCAAGCCCCAGTATTGGCACAGAAAAAGAGATCTAATAGACACAATATGAGCCCAAGAGCAATATAAGCAACTCAGAATCATAAAACCCATCAGGATAAGCCTACCACTCTCTGACCTCTCTGTAGGTCTTGTGGGTTGCAGGAGGCAAGGGAGCTGCTTTTCACAGCAGTGTCCCATAGCACCCAGACGGATGGGCCACCATCCGTCTCTGAAGACCTATAGGATGCAGCCAAGATTCAGCAGAAAGAGCTTGTGGTAGAAACTGCAGGGGAGGGAAGTGGGAAGTAAAAATGATGCAAGAAATCTGTAGGCTTCAGATGAGGCCCAAGGGAGAAAACATGATGGAGTTAGGGCAGAGGTTGCCCTGTGGCAGTAACAGAGCTCAAATGAATTTCCTTGATAGTTTTAATTTGCTGTTTTAAATCTAGTAAGCATCTGGGGAAGCCAGGCCCACCATCTGGGACCTGTGGATCTGCTCCTCTTTTTTTTTCTTTTTGTAAAAGGCAGGATGACAAGGGACATCCAAAAGGCAAATTTAGGAGTCAGATGTGGACATTATTTTTGTTCTTTTCCTTTCCTTCCTTCTTTCCCTCTTTTCCTTTTCTCTCCCTTTCTTTTTCTCTTTCTCCCTCACTCTTCAGGGCCTGGACACTGTCCCTTGGATTTTTTTTTCTCAAGGATGGCACCCTAACATTTGGGCAACTCCTTTACTTGTGCCTTTGGGTGGGTAAGTGTGGATAGGACTCATATGGAATTTCTTGCCCAGGCTGGCCTCAAACCATGATTCTCCGAGCTAGGCCTATAGACACCATTGGTGTCTGGTCCAAATGTGGACATTTCTCAGAACTCTCCAAATAGTTGGGACAGGAAGCCAAGATGTCACTGTAAGCCAATATTTTATTGGTAGGTAACCGTTTGGGTAGGATGAGCTAAAGGATGATGGGAAGACGTGAAAGTATAAATGAAGGTACAATAGAAAGGTTAGGTGAAGGTATAAATGAAGATAAATTTTGCACCAGGACAACTTGACTATATAAAACCCTTTTACATGTGCTTATGGTTTGGATCTGGGATCCACTCATGGTAGTGTTACCTTTGGAAGGTGGGCATAGTGGAAGATCTTCAGGGTCTAGGGGGTGTGGCCTTTGAAAGAGCTGGTGGGATTTTAGGCTTTTTCTCTATTTTCCACTTTGTGGCCATGAGCTGAGAAAAGTTTGATATGATGAGAAGTTTCCGCTCCGTGGTACTATCTCCACACTGAGGCTTCAAAGCAATGAGTCTGTCCGGTCATGGACAGAAATTTCCAAAACTAACGACCTTTCTTTCTTTTTATAGTTAGTTACAGAAAGGAAGCAGATATAATTTCTTCATTTCCAAAAAGGACATCTATCCTTTGTGTTATCTTACTGATGGGGACTTTCAGGGTGCTCACCTTTGGACATTAAGTGGGACTGGCTGGTATGGATTCTTTTTTCATGTCTCTTATGTCTTTTTTTCTTGCTAGAATAGGGGCCCTAAGGCTTTTCCAGTTTCACTGATTGCTAGGAAGTACTAGCTCTCATCTACCCATATTCATATGGGCAAGAAGGTGTCACAAAGCAAGCTTGTTTGTTATACCCAGGCAAGGTGGGAGAGAGGCTCACAGAGTGAGTATTGATAGAAATTCTATGTAGCCATTTGTAATTCATTCTGAAATATATTATTATTTCTTTTTATCCTTCTTTTTCCTAGTTCTTTTCCTAAACTGCTTAGACACTTATGTCAATAATTTGTCTCAAGCATGTTCTCATTGATAATAGGGATAAAATGCTATGTTAACAAGTAAAAAAACCTTATTAAGAAAATGATCATCTTTGTGAGATAATTGGCTTACAATGTAGTTCACAAGAGCCGGAACTGTTTTTTTTTAAATTTTTGAAGTACTAGTTTTTAAAAAATTAAATCCAAGGCCTTATACTTGCTAGGCAGATGCTCTACCACTTGAGCCATGCCCAAGCATGGCCTTTGCCTGTCATTTTCCAAATAGAGTCTCATGTTTTTGCCCTGCATAGCCTCCTATTTTCACTTTCCATGTAGTTGGGATGACAAGTGTCCACTATCATGCCAAACCTTTTATTGGTTGGCATGGAATCATTTTACCCAGGCTGGCCTTGAACTATGATCTTCTGGATCTCTGCCTCTCCTAGCTAAGATTACAGATGTAAAGGCACTTGTTGAACAGCTACTTTCAAAAGCACAATTAAGTCAAGATCCTCATCTAGCCAAACTCATCTCATTTTTTTCTCTGATGAGTGCAGACTACAGTCTTTTCCTTCTCCCTTACAGATCTCCCAGGAACTCTGTTTAGTTCAGTATCCATGCCAACCTGGAATTGGCTGTTATACCAAGGCAGTCTCCCAAGCCACTCCCCTCCAAGGCAAAAATGGTAGCAAAGGGTGCAGCATTTGCTTTTCCATAACACAAATGGACATAAGACAGTCCTACCTTCTCTCCAAATTAAGAGTATGAAAGTGGTGTGGGGGACAAGGACACAGCTATCACAATTACTGAGTCGAGCATATCAGTAACCTTAGCTTAATTATTTAGCAGAACAAAAAAGGGAAAAACAGGTAATTTTTGCTGGAAAGATTCCCATTGTGCAAACCACGGTTATTTTTCTAGCCTTTCATACATCTAATTTTTCCATTCCACTGTTTTAATAAAACATTGTCACCATGTGCGTTGTGGTCTAGACATCTTCTGCAGGCAGCGTTTTCCATTTGTAGCAAAAATGTAATGTGTACATGCTTGATAGTGTTTTTGTAGGTTCTACAAATAACTGAGAGAAACCAACTGTCACCACAGAGTTAAAATATTTAATGACAAAATCAGAGTTTGCTGTAATAGTGAGTCAACAAAGCAGTGTTACTTGTCTCTGACTCAAACAGAAATGATGTTTGATATCTTAGAGCATTTCTAAAGAATTAATAATTGTACAGCAGACATTAGCAGCATTACAATTCTGAAAATTAAAGAGTGAAACCTACCTCGAATATCCCTTTTTTAGGGCATTCTGTAAAGAGTTTTACATAAATGCACAACTTTTACTAGCCACAATATTTAGACAGATTTCACTATCATTTTAAGTCTAACACAGAATTTTACATTTTTTTCCAGAGCTTAAAAAAAGTTAACTACTCATCTTGTTACATTTTACAAATACATTCTTTAAAATGAAATAGTAACCTGAATAACGATTGCATCCTTCCTGTACACAGATATCTAATAACACTAGTGAAGAAGACTACAGCTATGATCCAGGAAGAAGGAGTAACACTGGAACGTTTCTTTTCCTAATATGTTGCCAATAGAATCTGAAAAGTCTTTCACAGAAATATAGTTATCTCCAAAACTCATAGTGAAGTGCAGAAATAGAACAAATGAAATGTCTTCTAATAAGCTCAATGAATTGGTCCCAAATGATGTTATTTTTTTAGCAGTTTCTTCTAGTTTAGATTGTGTGAGTATTTTATATTTCAGCACCTTCTATGAAAGAATAGCAAAGAACTTTCTATGTATCATTGGGTTTGCTTCTGCAAGAGGCATGGCGTATGTGTTGGGCAGTAGTCAAATCAGACATGACAGAGGTCAAGGGCATTACCATGCCTGAAAACTAATAAAAAATAGGAAGCTATAATACAATTTCATATGGGCTTTCTTTTCATTCCAACTATTTCCAACAAGTCTTAGGTCTAGAAAGAGAAACAGTAAGAAGGGACAGGCTGTAGACTACTTACGTTGATGAACAGTAACTCTCAGAATTCTGCAAGGAGGGCCAGTCTCAGGTTTCATGGTTTTCTTTTTTTTTTTTTAATTTAATTTAATTTTATTTGTGAATATACTGTAAAGAGGAGTTACAATTACATGGGCAGGATAATGCGTACATTTCTTACCAAGCATTGCAGCCTCCTCCTTTGTTTACCCTTCACATCCCTTCCCAGCCTCCCCCCTCCCCCCCATCCCAATCATGGTTTTCTTATAATCTCATGTTCAATACTTAAGATGCAGCTTCCCAAACACGGTTGTTACATAGCCTGCCACCAATTCTTGCATTTAATTGATTGTCATGGGGTTTTAGGCTTACTCTTTCAATTATTTATTCCAGTGATTGGCCTCTGAAACCAGAATTCAATCTGGAAAGATGGACACACAGGTCCTAGTGCATGTGGTGCGCATATGTGTCTGCATGGTTTCTCACTAAAGTCTGGAAACGATACCTGTTTGAGTTTTGTTTTTTAAGGAAACATACACTTCTAATGGTACTCACCAAATGGTATAGTCATTGCTTCTCTAAATTGTTAAGACACCAAAAGAAAAGTATAAAATATTATGGTAAACATCTACACTTCGTATTTTTTTTATAGTTTCCTTCAATTGGATTATTTCTTTAAGAACACTGAGACATTTGTCTCCAGCAAATCCTATCTCTCTTTTGACATGTACTGTCTATGATTTTTATTTTCCCACTGATAACCTATCTCCCTCCCTGTGGCTACATTATCAGAAGAACTTAAGCTGTTTAAATTAGAATTAATAATCCCCAAGTCATCTTATACTGCTATATAAAAGGCTACAATACAGACCTAATTGGCTCAATGGACAAAGAGAACAGGAAGGACACTGAAGCATCCTGGAAATCAATGCATGGCAGTCAGGGCTGACATCACTTCTGGGATGTGTAGCTTGCCTTAGTTTCATGAGCAGCAAGCACATCATTTTAGGTTTAATATTTTTTTGTGCCAGTACTGGGGCTTGCACTCAGGGTCTCACATGCTTATCTGCTCAAGGCTGGCACTACCATTTGAGCTGTACCCTCACTTCTATGTTTAGCATTTTAACCTTCTAAGAAACAAAAACTCCAGCCTCTGACTCAAGAACAACATGCATTGGAACAGTGTATGACTAGCCAGATGTAAGTCGCTCATGTCTGCAATCCTAACTACTCAGGAGGCTGAGATCTGAAGATTGCAATTTGAAGCCAGCCTGGCAGGAAAGTCTGTTGAGACTTTTATCTCCAATTAAATAGCAAAAAAAAAAAATGTTAGAATTGGAACTGTGTCTCAAATGGTAGAGTGCTAGCCTTGAGCACAAAAGCTCAGAGGTAGCACCCAGGCCTAGAGTTCAATTCCCCCCGTTCCCCCCACATACACACAAGAAAAGAAAGAAAAGAAAAATATGACTAAAAAATATGGCTATTTCTATTCAATCTGACACCAATGTAAAGGCTTTGTGACTGAAGTGTTAGGTCAGGCCAGGCAGGTTACAATTGCTATGATACACAATCTGTCAAGAAATGTAAGTTAAATTACATTAAATAAATAGATAACAAGAACATCCAGACCTCTAAAAACCAGATACCCAGAAACTAAAGGCCTTTTCTGTACCCTAGGATGGGTAGAGGCTTGTAAAGATGAAAAAGATTTTGAGTGTAGCATCTTTTCACATTAGCATTTACAGAGACCTTTTATCTGGATTTTTTTAAAATGGTTTTTGTTTTTCTTTTGGTGCCAGTACTGGGTCTTGAACTCAGGGCCTCATGCTTACTTGGCTTAGTTATCTACCACTTGAGTCATACCTTCAATTCCTAGATAATCAATTTTGGACAAAAACTGAAGTTCTTTTCAGCCTCTGTAATTTGAGACAATGACAAAAAAGAGAAAAACATCATGAAGAGACAAACTTTTAAAGTAAGCTTTTCCTTAGGCCTTTACTCTCAAATTTTTATCCTTCATATGATAATTCTAAGTAATTAGCCTGGAAAGAAATAGCAGACATATTTAAGCTGCAGCTCAGAAAGTAGATTTCTATTTGTGTTTCTGATTTGTTTCTTTGAATGCTGGTGATGCTTCATGCAAAACATTAATATGCAAAGAGCAAAATCTTCTAAGACTTCTATTTCCTCTGATAAACCCTAGTGTTTTCCACGATACAGACATGTCTCAGAATTTAGAGTAGAATTTAAATTCTACTCTTCAAATTAAGAGTACTAGGGAGAATGAGGGAATCCAGTCTCTGCTTGGCCTTTATTTTCGTTCTGTAAATATAACATCTGATGTCACCACACGAAGCTATCTTCTTGCTTATATCAGAGAGGAAAAAAACACATGTTGCCAGTTTAGACCCATCTTAGTTTATCATTTGGTCCAAATTTCATATTTAAACTACAAAAAGAAAAATCTCTTAAAAAGGAAGATACATTCACTCACAGACACGCAATGGAGGAAAAAAATAATCCAAATGAAGCCTGATGCTATTGTAGCAAGATTATTAGTGAAATGTATAAACACAACACTTGTTCATTCATATTAACATCTGAAATGAAAAAACAACAACAACCAAAAAAAATCGTCAATGTCCATATGTGGAAAAAAGAAGCAAGTGGAGGTCCAGAATTCTTGTAAAAACTGCTGAACAAACGCTTCTGTTTCTCCTAAGAGGGTCACCAGGAGGCAGCTTCTCAACATTTGTGCTTCATGGCCAGCTAAAGAGAGAGAGAAAGGCGGGGGGACAAGAAAAGGGAGACCTTATTATAAGCTCTTATTTGCTTCTCCATCCTTACCTTTATAAAGGTAAGAGTCTACTGAGCACTGATCACTTACCAGGTAATACCAGTTAACACTCGGTCAATCTTACAACACTTTCCCAACTAGCTCCCTGGGCATTTTGCCAGTTATTCTTCCTTTTATTAATTCTGTTGGTGGATATGTCCCCTTAAAATCCCAACTGGAAAATCCATCACACAGAAACAAGTGGCTTTCCCTAGGGCACACCCTTAACTATAAGGATTTGCTGACAATTCATTAATTGTATAAAAACCTCAACAACATGCAGACTCAATCAGAAAACACCTATTCAATATCCTGTACATTTAACCCAAACCAAAGGTAGTAAAAACTAAATTATGTTATGAGCTAGGATTGAATGATAAACTAAATACAAACTTGGATTTACTACTTTTCTTATTAGTATTTGAGAAATGTAGTCTATTGAAATGTTAGATCTCTATAAATGGGAAACCCAAATATCACTGCATCATTCAGTAGTTTCCTCAGTTGAAGCCTATGCTGATGTGCTTAATGAAATAAACAGGTAGGGGCACAGAGCATATATTATATCAAATCTTAGGTAGGTATAGTGGAACATGTTTGTGGACCCAGCTACTCAGGAGGCAGAGATAGGAGGATTGTGGTTTGAGGTCAGCCTTGATAAAGTTAGCATGAGACCCTATCTGAAAAGCAACTAAAAAATAGCAAAAGAACTGGAGGTATGGACCAAGTGTGGAGCACTAGGTCCTGAGTTCAATCCCTAATATTGCAAAAATGAAAACAACAACAACAAAACAAATCTTATCCAGATCTTTGTTTCAAGGAACACATACAAGGCAGAACAGAGTCTGAATCATCATTCATGTGTTCAGAGTCTGACATGAAGGATTAATTCCTGTAGTTAGGGCAGAAAGTGACTGGGCATCAAGTTCTGTGGCTCAGAATTCCTTTGGGTAAAGAACAGATAATGCCCTATAGTCAGAGGATGTATAGAAAGCCCTGCTTTCAGCATCATGAGCAGGTTTTCTGCCTCTTAGAACTGGTAGGGGCTCCCACTCATTACCCCAGTGGATACTGGGGGTCTGTGTCATCCTAGAAGATGTCAATAGTCCATTCTTCCAGTAAAACCTAGTGCAATCATAGATTTGTCTCCCAACCTTAGACCGTCCTCCAGGAGAAGCAGTATCACTTCTGCATATGAGCGGCAGGAGTAGACCTAGCCTTTATTGGGAAGTTAATTTCTGCATGGGAAACCTCATCAGAAACAGTCCCAGGTACCCCTGTCTGACCATACGAGTGAAGACCTCCATAGGCTTACCTGTCACGGTGATACTAAAGTTGTTTTGTCAGTTTATACAGTTGTGAGTATGCATGGGTTACCACACTCAGTGCTTGGGGTTTTGTTTCTGTTGTTGGCTAAGGTCTGGAGGAAGTTAGTTAACTTCTGACTTCAGACAGGATATGTGTCAATAGAATCTAGTGTAGAACCCTCAGATCGGCCCCACTCTGTGGCCAGACTCTGAGCCCCTTTTCTGTCCGGCCTCCTCTTCCAGCTCTGACCAGAGTTCTATACATTATTTAGCAATGAGGACCATCAAACAAACACAGAGCTGTTAAGCATTGTACATAATGAATACCAACCATAAATATTTGATCTGTGCCTCTGTCCTGCTATTCACTGAGCTGTTAACTTCCCATTAATGGGCTCACGCCAATTCCCTGCAGCTATTCATCTTCAGCAGCAACTGTGCTGCGATTCAACTCAAACCCTAATTCTTATGGCAGCACATCTAGAGTGAAACTAAGAGGAGCTCCAGCTTGTGACTAGCTATGCTTTGTGGAAATACAGCGGATGGGATGATCTATTACTTGACATATTATGGTATGAAGGTTGTGTCTTTCCAAATTTCCCATGTTGATAATTAACCCTCCAGTGAGATGGTAATAGGAGGTGGGGTCTTTGGGTAGAGATTAGATCCTCAGAGTGAAGTCTCTGTGAATATAATTAATGACCTTATGAAGATCGAGGGAGTGAGAACTTGTCCACTTTCCATGAGGGGAGGACCCTGAGAGATTGCCATCTGTGACTTGGGAAACAGGCCCTCAGTAACCACAGAATTTTCTAGCACTTGATCTTGAACTTTCTAACTCCAGAATTGTGAGAAATAAATTTCAAACAATTTCTATGGTTTATAAATTTCCAAATCAGTGTATAAATTTATAGAATTTATAAAAATTAAAGTTGATCACATTTTGTTCCAGTAGCCCTAAAGGCCTAAGAGAGGGCTTTTTGTAGGACGTTCTGTAAGTGTAGGTTTTAAACAGTTCCTTGGAATTCAGAGCTTTAGAAATAGAAGGTAGGATGGGAAAACAGAAAGAGTATTGGACTGCACAGGATCAGCATACTTGCTGCTATAGATTTATTGTATGAGCTTGAACTTGGAAGTCATGGCTCTCTCATGCCTTGGCTTCCTCTTAGGCCTATAATAATTTCTCCAACTCTATGGGTTAATTTAAATTCCTACTGGAATTAAAATTTTTCCTTTTGATTTCTTAATATCTCACAGAAAGGCTTTTCTATCTCTCAAAACTATCTGACCTAAGTAATGATAATAAAAATGGTTACCAGTATTAGGGAAATCCTCCCTTTTTTTATGTGCTAGTGCTAGGGCTTGAACTTAGAGCCTGGGGGGCCGTCTGATACCCTTCTCTTCTGGCCTAGAGTCTTAAGGGAAATAGCTATTTGTAGAAGCAAGAGATAAAGAGAAAGGGCCCACATCACTCTCTCCCAGTGAGAGCAATGCTACTCACCTTTCCTTCCCCCACAAACAGGGCAGCTCCGTATTCTTTTCAGTGACAAATGTCAGCTGAGGATGTCTAGGTGTGGGTAATGTGTTTGCCTGCTGACTCATTGCCCATGTGGGTTGTCAAAGCAAGGCACACATGGCAGCATTGTGCTTTTTGGGGTAGGGGAAAGAGCACAGGGCTGCTTTTATGGTAGAGTTGTGCTTTCCTAATGGCTGGGCCTGGGCCAAGCCTACAGTAGTTCTCCACTTGTACAAGCCAGGCTAATTGGAACTGCAGGGAGAGCTGGGGTGGTGGTGAGGAGGGAGAAGGATCATTTTCCATCTGTTCAGCAGGGCACAAGTGCCCACATATCCTGAGGAGTTGTGCAAAAGTGATCCAACTCACTCTCCTACCTGGGTTAGGAGGGGTCCTGGGAAAGGTTACAAGGCCAAAGATACTTTCCTATGGCTACTTCAGAAGGGGTGCCAAACTTTCTATCTGCGGTTGGGTGTCCTTATTCAAGCTGGAGTTTGCAGAGACTGTCACTTTGACTTCTGTTCTCTGCTTAGCGCTGCCATGTGTGCTGTGCCTTCACTCATAAACCCAACCCACTCTTTATGAGTCAATAAAGCCATACATCTGGGGGGTGGGAGGTCTGCATTCTATCTCCCCTCCTCAGTAGGCCTGGCTGGGACCTAGCCAGTGAATGACATCTTTGTGCTAATGAGCCTGTGTCACAGTGCCCAAACCAGGGGTTCTAGCTCCTAGGAAAATGGCCACACCTTACCTAACTAGGTTAAAATGCTCCTTAGAAGGGCTACCAATATGGGTCATGTCAGGACATACACTCCAGTTTTAGAAAACTGAAGTCTGACTCTGACATTGGCTCACACTCACACAGCAACAGATTCTACCAGAGTGGAAATCAAATCAAAGGCTGTCTAATCCCTCTCTTGATTCAGCCTTCTCCACGAAGAGTGGCTAGATGCCTGGCCCAGACCCTCCTTCTCAATAAACGCAGTGGTCCCTGGATGAGGGTGGCCCATCAATTTCTGCTCTGACAGATCCTGTTTCAAGGGAGGTTCTCTGTTTAGGTTGTATCAACTTAAAAATTATTTTAAAGTAGTTGTTCAAAAGGGTTTCAATCCAACATGTCAATTTGTGAGTACAATGCATCTTGAGCTATGTTCCCCCTTTCATTATTCTCTCTCCCAAACCGACTCATTTTTTCCAATTTACTTGGTTCCATTTTCTCATATGCACATTAAGTATTATGACTGCATTTCCCCATCTGTCTTCTCTCTATTCTTCTGTTCCCTCTTCCTTTGACCTCAATCCCTCCTCCTTCCCAAAAAGAAAAAGACCCCATATATTCCAGCTTCCTGCTATTTGTTAGAGGAATCACACCACTAGGCTCTCCCCTGCATATACCGAATTTAGTGAATACATTTAAACATGTGTGTGTGTACAAATGGCCTTGTATATGCTTACAAATATATTTATAATTTAGATCTAATTTCCACATATGGGAGGAAACATTCAACGTTTTTTTTTTGTCTCTTGGAGCCTGACTTACTCACGTAATATGTTTGTAGGCTGGTATCGGCTTTACTACAAGGCCCTCCTGCCTCCTTGCCTTTGAGCTGGAAAGTACCCAATCTTCACCTCTATTCCTTCCCTGTCTTCCTTCTTGTCACTGTACTGAGAGTCCTTAGTTACCAGTCACAATTACAGCGCTCAGTAAGTGGCAGCAGGGGAACAGGGTCAGCAGAAACGAATCACTTTTCTCCACATTCTAGAAGATGGGTCCTATTATTAATTAGTTCTATGTTACTCATGAGAAACTGGGAATAGAGAAATTCAGCACTAGCCCACTATCACCAACATGGTAAATGATAGAGTTAGATTCAAAAACAAGGTGTTAACTATACCACATTGTTTCCCAGCCATCTAGCAAAACTTGGCCACAGTATCAGGGGAATAACAAGTTGAGCCAAGAATCCAGGCCGTGTCAGTGCTTGTGAATCCCCCAGAGAGAGCTGTTGATGCCATGACATCCAGGTATTGTCTGTCCTACCTTAGGAAGAATGATTTCACAGCTTCCTCAGTAACCTGGTTCATGGTTTAGCCATTAACCCAAACCCCTATTTTAGCAGAATTTTATCAGCACACTGTTGATGGATCTGCTTTGTATGGAAGGGCATGAAAGATAAGTTTATTACTATGACCATTCCCAGATGTGAGAGCAGTTATAAAATTATTTCTGTTATCCCTTTCTTGCACAATTCAACTTTTTACAAGCTCTTCCAAGTTCTCCTTCCCCCTCCCCCAACATTTCAATCATATAAGATGTCATTGTTGTTGTTAGAAACGAAGCTTGGGCTGGATTTCTAGCATTTCCATATCATCATTTCCTTGGAACACAAAGGCTGCAGAAGTGAGGGAGGGACTAGGGAAATGGTGAATATGAGTCTACTCTCTCTGCGACAGCAATCTAACTCCCAGCCTCCAGCAGACTGCCTACATTTTCAGACAGATCTGACATATTCTCCTCTAGGCTGGCATATTTCTCCTCTGGGGAACTCCACACAGGCCCCATAAGGCAGCAGGGCAGTGGGGTCATCATGGTAGAGAAGAAATGACACACCCCAGACAGGTCTGAGCCAAGAAAGGAAGCATCCACTGGAATTGAAGCCCCCATTAGGGCCTGAGTGAGATTTTCCCTTCGTTCCTTCCTTCGTTCCTTCCTTCGTTCCTTCCTTCGTTTGTTCCTTCCTTCCTTTCTCTTTATCTCTTTCTCCCCCTGACCTCAATCTCTGTCTCCTTCTTCCTTTCCTTCCTTTTTATTTTGTGCTGATACTGAGGCTTGAATTAGGATTTTGCTGCTCTTATCTTTTTCACTTGAGTGACACATTACCACTTGAGCTACAGTACCACTTTTTGATGGTTAATTAAAGATAAGATTCTCACAGACTTTCCTGACTGAGCTGGCTTTGCACCATGATCTTCAGGTCTCAGCCTCATAAGTAGCTAGGATTACACCAGCACTCTCAGCTGGGATTGAATTTGGGATTTGACACTTGCTAGGCAGGTATTTTATCACATGAGCTCTTTCTGATCTGGATATTTTTGAGATAGGGGCTCACTTTTTGCCCAGGTCAGCCTGGACTGCCATCATATTTATACTTTCTGTTATGAGTGGGATGACAGGTACACACCCCCCTGCCCAGGTTTTTCTGTTGAGATGGGGACTTAGAAACTTTTTTTTTTGCCTAGGATTTCCAGGTACTCTGATCCATCCAAGTAGCTAGGACTACAGGAGTGAACGACCAACCTAGCTACTTGATACTTGGATTGGTTCTTGTTTGCCCCATGAAGGTGGGACATTCTGTTGAAGCAATCCCCCTCCTCCCAAGGAACTTATGATGATGATAGGATAATACAAGTCATCAACTGAAGTTGTTTCTGGAAACCTAATTTTCTAATCACTGGGCAGAGATGAATAGCCTACTGACTCAAAATACAATAACAGCTGTAAATTCTATCACTTGATCAGTGGGTCCTTCTTCTTTTCAGTGTATGGTTGCTTTACATAATGGCTTCCAATAATTTTCCACTATCTTGCCTTTCTGAAAGGCGGTTATCAGTGAGATTATGAATGGAAAGGCTCCGTGCAGAGCCCAGTCATGGGGAAAGCCCATTGTTAGAATTCAGAGGCAGCTCCGTACAGTCTGGCCACACTCAGCCACGCTCAGAGGTCAACTTCTGAGTTCAGAGCTTGCTTTGTGTATGATAAGTGATAAAGGCATAGAAGATAGGACATTGGATACACAACAGAGAAGAAATAGGATGGAAACCACATTCTAGAAGCTTCAAGGTCACCAGGCCCCTCCCACCCTTCCCCCCCCCCCCCCATAGCTTGAGAGTATTTTAATAAACCTTTGCAACCATTATTATGTAAGGACATAGCAATTTTTATCCTCCCTGTACGACACCTCCTGACTTTTACCAGTCAGTACACATCAATGTTAACGATTATTTTGAGCCTAGTCATAATAGATTACTTTTGTCTGGTTTTGAACTACAGAATCATACTATGTTTTCTATGTCTGGCCTCCTTTGTTCAGTAATATCTAATTTAGCCTTGTTGTCTTTTTTTTTGGGGGGGGGTCCAGTCGTGGGGCCTGAACTCTGGGCCTGGGTGCTGTCCCTCAGCTCTTTAGCTCAAGGCTGGCGCTCTACCACTTGAGCCACAGCACCACTTCTGGCTTTTTTCTTTTTGCTTATATGGTGCTGAGGAATCGAACCCAGGGCCTCAGGCTTGCAAGGCAAGCGCTCTACCACTGAGCCACCTTCCCAGCCCTAGCCTTGTTGTCTTGTATCATATCTGAATATACCACAATTTATCCATTCTCTGGTTGATGAGACATTTAGGTTGTTTCCAAGTTAGAATTATTATGAGTAAAACTAGTATGAATTTTCTTATACCAGACTTTTGCTATATAGGTGAAATCAGTTATGTTAGTGTATGGACCCACAAATAATATTCTTCAATATATACTGCAATTTTTTTTTTTTTTTACCAGTCCTGGGCTTGAACCTTGGGCCTGGGCATTGTCCCTGAGCTGCTTTTGTTCAAGGCTAGCTCTCTACCACCTGAGCCACAATGCCACATCCAGCTTTTTCTGAGTAGTTTATTGGAGATAAGAGTTTCACAGACTTTCATGCCCAGGCTGGCTTCAAACCACAATTCTTAGATCTCAGCCTCCTGTTTAGCTAGGATTATAGGCATGAGCCACCAGTACTTGGCAAAACCATTTTTGAAAGTGACAATTCCAAATACAATATAAGAGAATTCTAGTGTTTCTACATCATGGACAACAGTATAGTTAGCCATTTGTATTTGTCATTCTAGTGGGCCCCAAAGTGGCACCTGATAGGTTAAACTTGCAGTTTCTTTATGATGAATCATTTTGTAAGCAGCAAGCAGCAATGGATGATGGATGCTACCATGGATTCTTTAAAGTCTTGGCCAAGAGCAGGGGCAAACTCTGAGACGTGATCTCATTCTTCTCTTAACCCTGATACTTGAGCCTTAAACTTCCGTATGGAAACGAAAGATGGTATCTATCTATCTATCTATCTATCTATCTATCTATCTATCTATCTATCTATCTATCTATCTATCTATCTATCTAACAATCTATCATCTATCTATCTGTGGATGTACAATCATACAAGAACTGTAGCTTGAACTCAGGACATAGGCACTGATCCTTTATTTTTTGGCTCAAAACTGGTGCTCTACCACTTGAGCTGCTAGGACATATCACATGGACTTTCCTGCCCAGCTTGGCTTTGATCTGTGATCCTCAAATATCAGCTTCCCGAGTAGCTAAGATTATAAGTGCTCAGCCTAGTCCATATTTCTTAAAATAAAATCAAGATCAGAAGGTCAGGCATGGGACATGGGAAAGAAAATAACCTCAGAATCCAAGTACAAGAAGACAGTTTGTTTGACTCTGCTAAGTAGCTGATGGAGATTGCCAGAAGAAGAGAGGGAATAAGAAGATGGTTTTGTTTCTCCCACTCCAAGGTATGTTGGCAAGCCCCTCCCTCTCTCCCACTCCCTGTCAAATAGATCTGAGACTCCTGCCCTCTGTTGGCCCACCTTGTGGGCAGTTTCCGCAAACTGCTGGGCACTGTTCTTCAAGTCTTCTGTCTTCTCTTCAGCTCGGCCTAACCTTTCCCCACGCTCATTCAAGGCCTGACTGGCCTTCTGTACTGCGCTGGTCACACTATCGGCAGCAGAATGAAGAATGCTGTTTCCTGGAAAGAGAAGAACAAGGACATCAGGAACTGGTTCAGCTAATCAAGTAACCATGTCATGGAAAGGCCTCTGGGGTTGTGGAGCAGAGTTTCTTTGTTTGTTTATTTATTGTCAATATGTGGGCTTGAATTCTTACTTGGCTTTTCTGCTCAAGGCTGGTGCTATACCACCTGAGCCACCCCTTCACTTCCAGCTTTTTTTTTTAAACTGTAAGAGTCTCATGGATTTCTTTTTCCTGGGTTGGCTAGGAGCCCCTGAGCATAACTTACATTTCTTTTGATTCTGTCTAAAATGGAGGATGAACAATCACAGCTAGACTTCAGGATTTGGAAAAAAATCTGGTGCTTCTTTCTATACTCATCCATTCTGCCAGCACTTTTACTGGTGAGGCTGGAAAAGATGGGGTGTATTTGAGTTAAGACTTGGCTTGCCAAGGTAAACTAGAATCCTGAGATGTTCACACATTAGGGAAGTTCAATAAGATGTATCTGGATCTTATGTGCATCTATTTCCTTCTGACCTGAAGTTTATGTGAACAATCAAAGGAAAAATGGGGCCACAAGGATTTCCTAGATATAATTCTCTGTATTTCTTTTATCCAGAAAGTAAGCATCATCCACCACCAATGTATGGCTTCCAAGAATTATGACTTAGTCTCAAAGCTCAATTTACTTCTTAACCTTGGCTCAGAGGGTTGGACTCTATTATATGAAATATGGATTTTAAGCATTTTATGGCATCAAATCATTATGGAATCAGCTAGAAGCAATTTGATACTGCCTAATTCAGGAATGATGATACCAAAGGAAGTTAAAAAATATCACATCTCAAAACTATTGCATTACAGTCTTGATATTTCATTTTCCAAGACTGAGCAGTGGTGCCTAATCTACTGAGAACTGAACTTGCACAATGACAACCAAAGAAAGTATATATCTATTGCTAATATTGTGTGGAAGATACTCAATCACATTTAAAGTAATAGCTTTTTGTCTTTGAAAGACTTTATGATCATTTAATTTTTTGTTCCCAGGATAGATACATCTCGCCACAAACAGCTCTTAATAGAAATGAAATTTATTCTGGGATCAGCTGCAAAGGCTTCCCATATTCTCCTCTGGGGAAGAGTCTGTGGTCTGTGGAAAAAGATCTCAGGCTTAATCAAAGTAGAGGAAGCACTTAAGAAACTGTTTTCCATTTTTCTTTTTTTAGGAGTGGATTTCAAGGCTTCAACCACACAGTAAGAAAAGGAGATGGGCTTAACGCTGTGTTACCAATTGCGGCTAGCATCACATGAAGAGTGAAAGAGAACAAAGTACAAATGGGTGGGAAGTAGAGAAGCTAGAGCTTGGGAGAAATTTAGTAGAGCATGATTGAGAGGAAAGATCTGGGACTTAAGAACAAATTCAAGGGAAATCTTGGTATGTTCTTTGCTTTCACATCATACTTATAGAAGATAGCCTGTCATCACTGTCCAGCATTTGTATAAGATTTTGCCACATAAAGCACTTTCAAAAATATTATCTCATTCAATTGAACAAGAAGTCTACTTAGAAAACTGAGATTGGCAGGTGAAGAGGTATGCACAAGACCATGTAACCAGGAAAATGACATGGCTACCACTGGACACTAGTTTTTCCATTGACTTTTCTTATTCTCCATCTTCTTCATAACTTCTATGACAGAATTTTGGGCAGACTACTAAACAGATGGGTTTTGACTGCTCATTTCCCAGGGTAATGCCTGATCATTTCTGTCCTCAAAGTACTCCCGTTGGATGAAGTTACTACCTATGCCATATTACCAGTTAATTGAGGTGAAGAAGGAAGAGGCTAATGGCTGGAAAAGGTGAATGGATAAGGGATGGAAGGTGTAGAGAGTGAGAAGGCACAAAGAAATCTCTTTCTCATTTTTTTCACAGACTTACAATTTAGGATTTTAGAGGAAAACATGGTGTTGGGAGTGTGCAACTTTATAGTCATAAATTCATCAAACTGAAGGGATTTTATAATTAGAAGCCATAAAATTAAAAGGGTATATAACCAAGACTTGTCTTTTCCTACTGGAAAAGGCATCACCAATGTATGTCTTCTAAGAGCTATGAATCAGCCTTGAGTTCAGTTTATTTCCTAACTTTGGCTCAGATGGCTGGTCCCTAGCATGTGATGTGGGTAGCGTAAGATATAGATTCTTAGCAATACATGCATTGAGAAACTCATTACAGAACCAGTTAGAAGAAACTTGGCACTGGCTAATTCAGGAATGATGATACCAAAGAAAGCAAAATTACTTCTCAAACCATCACAGCACAATCTTGACATCCCATTTTCCAAGACTGGGCAGCAAAACTGCTCATATGATCTCCTAGTTACTCACACGTGTGTTTCTGGAATAAACTTGCTTTGTATAAGCCATAATACTTTTTCCTTATGATTTCCTTGAAATTGATGTTACACATGGTGTTAGGTGACAGCATATTCACATCTGTAGGATACTATTTAACTATTAGTGAATATAACAAAAGAGAACCAAAGGAAACAATGGAAACAAATGCTGTCTTCACTATATAAAGGTTACAATGCTGACGACTATAAATAAGAAATCTTCCTTAAGTTATTTTTAGGAAAAGATTTTGAACAAATCTTAGTCAGTTGAGATTTTCTTCCTCACTTTCAATCCTATCCACATTTTAAGCCCAGTGAAATCCTATCACCTTTGTCAGGATTCAAGTCAACTATTCATTCCTTCCTCTCAGCTCTGCAGATGCTATCTATGTCCTTAGTGCTTGACGGAGCACAAGCAAGGACAAAACTTCTGGAGAGGTCATGAATTACAGCTGCGTCACAAGCCCCTTGTATATACCATTTCATTCTACGACCATTTCCTAAATCCTTAATCTTTCTTCTCTTTTAGCTCAGGTCATCTGTTCACTGACTTTCTTCTCTCTTGGATCTCTTACTTAAACTATGAATTCCAGGATTCTATGGGTTACCTTCTTCAGACTCTTCCTAAGTCACCATTATCCACATCATGGCTTCATTGGCTAAGTCTTTCATCTTTCAAAAGACTGTGTTGCTGGGCTTAGATCCACGTGCATTCCTAAATGCATCAACTAAGTGACCCAAAGTCATCTCAAATTCAGCATGTCCAAACTCGAACCATTATTTCTCCTTTCATGATTGCTTTACTTTTGAGTCTTGGTTTCAGTAAAACGTCCCCAAATCTGCTCAGCTCCTTAACTTAGCTGAAAGTCAAGTCGGTATTCTCTTCCTTTACCCCATACAACTGACAATTGCTTCCTCTATGGTTCTACACACTGTGCCATCTTTACCCTCCTCCTGGTCTGATACATACACACAAACTTTACCTATATCTCAAATACTTGCTAGAAATTAAATTATGATTCAAAGAGCATTAATTGCTAGAAATTAAATTATGATTCAAAGAGCATGAAATGCTTCAAGGCTTTTAGTATGTGTTGAAAATTGCTCCCTGAAAGATTTATTCAACATTCAAAACTATTCACAAGATGCCTCCTATTTGTTAGGCACTGGTATATTGACACAATGGCAGAATCACTTCAAGGGAGTGATTTAATTTACCTAGTCTTCAGTCTTCATCTCTTAAATGTGGGTCATGCCATCTATCTCAAACAACTACTGTGGACATGAAGAGGAAAATGGCTGTACGTGCTCAATTTAAGTTTGTCTCTCCAGAGTACATGTGCTCTTTAAAGAACCTTGCAAAAATGGCACAGTCCCACCCAATTCCATTGCATGTCTCCCTCTTTCCTTCCTTTATCACGGGACTAAGTGTTTTTGTAGCTCACAGAAGATGCTAAACATATATTCACTCAATCAAGGCATGCTAATCTTTCTCACAAGGTAGGGTCCATCATATTGTGCTGAGTTAAATCTGGAAATAAAGCAGTCTTCTGAGGCAGAAAGGATGGTAATTCTCTCTAAATAGACAGGAAGCATATTAATACCCAAATTTATTCAAGCAGTCTGAGGAGAAGTTGTCAACCACAGCAAATAAAGTCAACTGCCTTTCAAATTATAGTCTCTGGAGACCACAGCAGAGCAGTCTTGCTTCATTGAGTTTGCCTTTATCAGCTCTAGTCGATGCTTACTTTTACGATATATATATATATATGTATAAATATATAAAAATATAAAATATGTATAATATATACAAATAAATAAAATCATGTATGTCAAGTGATTCAGAATTTACTGAGAGACAAACTTGAGATATTATAGCATTATGCCTACAATGAAAAGGAAAATTCTTTTTAATGCATAAGAAAATGAGGAGAAAAGAGTAAAATATTGAAAACAGGAAAAGAGAAAGAAGACAGATTTTAGAAGTATAGAATATAACCAGCAATTCACATATCAAATAAGTCCATTCAATCATTCTGGACTTCAGGTTGTATTTAGTAATAAAATATTTAAATTCTACAGCAGAGAAAGAGAAGTCCTTTAAGAAAATACATACACATCTATTTGAAGTATAAACTACTCATCTTGTTCGAAAATAAGGCAGGTGGAAAATCATGTTAAAACAAATGATTGATAAATGTATGTCCATCTGTACTCATTGATGGGCACACTTATCTAAAAATATTTCTAAGAAACAGAATTTATAAATAGTTCTGCTCAGACTACTTCTATTCTGTGGTCAGTCTAATCACTTAGGAAAAACTACACAATAAAACCCCACTTACCAATACAGGGAATCAAATTCGAATTATTTGTCTATGAGTTTCCATTCTAATAAAATAAGCTTATTTAATAAGATAATAAGGGAAATCTATCATTCTAAACCTGTTAGTGGACTGAACACTATTTCTCACATACTATATGCCTCAAATGCTCAACAGTAATTTGCTCTTTGAGTAGAGTAAATGAGTTGTATTCTCTCTTTATCTGTGATATTAATTTTCTTAACAAAAGCATTTCCAGAGGTAGGACATAAGGTACACTTAAGTCTGGTTTTATATTAGGAAAACTCAAATTACTTTTACTGGACTTTTAATAGTGGATCTCCCGAAGAAATGGTTTTATTCTGTGACCATTTCATTGTTCAGTCCTTTCCCACTAGAAGACATATAAGCAAAACAAAGTTATATGGAGACTTGGTTCTTTGTCAGCTTCACCTCTTTTCATTCCTAAAGCCATGGAGTTACAATTTATATATTGTGGTTCTGCTTCCTGTGGTCAAATGCTCCCTCCTACTCTCAATAGTAGTCAGTCAACTTCATGTTAGTCACTATGCTTCAAAGGAGGTTCTTTTTAGGGCTGTGACTTGAACTAAACATTTTATTAATGGATGTCCATTAAATAATAAAGATCATAGAGTTTTTTCTTTTTATTTGTGTGTACCTCTGTGTGTGTGTGTGTGTGTGTGTGTGTGTGTGTGTGTGTGTGTGTATGTGTGTGCGTGCCAGTAGAGGAGTATGGAACTCAAGGCCTCTAGCTCTCACTTGTTTTATTTTTACTGAAGAGTGGCACTCTACCATTTGAGCTATAGCTCCACCACTTGTAGCTTTTTGTTTTTTATACTGGTGAATTAGAGATAGGAGTTTCAAAGATTTTTTTATCCAGGCTGGCTCCAAACGGATCCTCATTTCTCAGCTTCCTTAGTAGCTGGGGTTACAGGTGTGAATATCTAGCTCTTTTTGCTGACCAATTAATATTAAATCATACTGCTGCATTTCAATGATAGACATCTAGTAATTCTCTTTTAAGATGGGGATTCTTCAGAAAGGTTAAATCTGGTTTGTAGTTTTATAGTAATGACTAATCAGATAAATTCTGTACAATCCTGGCTATATCAAGCCTAAAAAGGAAAAGCTGTTAACTTTTGCAGGGCACACAGTGTCAGCCTCAGCCAATCACAGAACGATTTCCATTTATGATGGCTCTTGTTTACTAGGTGGCAGCTATAGTGGTCATATGTCACCTTCCTCAAAGGAAGATATTCTTACCCTTATTTTATAGGGGATTGAAAGACATGATGATCCTGTATTGACTCCAAATCTCTTTTTTCTTCCAAATCTCTTAACAGCTATGTAAAGCTCTGTGGGTTTTTTATAAAGGCTACAAGAAAAACTCACTTCTATGTCAAAAATGGTTTTGTGAAATATGATCTTGCCTGGATTTTTCTTAAAGAAGTGTGAAAAAAACTTTTTTTTCCAAATATTTTTTTATTGAGATTGACTACATAAATCTCATAATACTGTGGCACAGTTACACTTAGCTAAAGTCACAAACACCTTTTAATCTTCACAAGTAGGTTTAAACTCAGAGCCTTGCTTGCTCTCTTGGCTACTACTCTCTTTCTATTACCAGAGCCATGCCTTCAGCTTAGCTTTTTGCTAGTTATATTTCTGACAGGAGTTCTTCTGCCCAGGTTGGCTTCCAACTGTGATCCTTTAGATTTCAGTCTCTTGAGTAGCCAGGATTACAGATGTAAACCATTTGTACCTAGCTATGTTTGGAAAACTTATACCAAGCTGATATAAACCATGAATTTAAAGAAGGTAGCAGTGAGAGCAGAAGTATAGAGTGATTTTCTCACAGGACTCTTGCACAAGCATTCTTAGTAGAGGAATTCTTGTATTGGGAAATGCTATAATAAACTATACTGACTCTTAAAGTAGAAAAGAAATATATCCAGGCTGTCCCCGTCAATTTAGCAATAAATAGACAAGTCATGTAATTACATTAAAAAAGCCTGCATTATCGAGGCAGTGGAACAGATATAGCAAGTTGACTGGCAGTTCTAGAATTATCTTGTGTTTCAAGTTGGTGGCTAATTTCAGGGACCGTGAAGTTTGTTTGGTGCCTGGAGCTACATAACAAAGAAAAATGGACTCAGTGCTCAGGAATTCTCTGTAAGATCACAAGTTCTAGAGTCTAGTTGAAGAAGACCTTGGGAGTTACCTACTGTTTGAGTTACCAAAGGAAGAGGAATGGACCATTCTATCAAATAAATGTCTTTTCTGGCCATGTAATTTAGTGCAACTCTAAAGGCTCAGAAAAAGCTCCTATTCCCACAATCCTCTAGCCAATTATGAGTTCATATTCACCTTAATTCACTGCTCCAGTGTCTCAAAGACAAGGGCCATACACGTAGGATATTATTCATGTTTCAACAGTTAAACTCAGAATAAGCAGAAAATTTCATCAGTATCTTGGTATGCATTCAATCTTGGCTCTTATTGATATGTTCTTACAAGAGTTATGGTCAATTCAACCAATGAATTCAGGGACAAATCTTTTCATTGTTTTTTTTTTTTTCCTCCGGGGAATATCAGGTTATATGAAGTGAAACTTCCCAAAAGGAACTCTTGTTTTGAGGTTCAAATCCTAGAGTGGCTTTAAATTTGGGAAGACAAATTTTGTTTCCTGTCTCTTTGGTAATGTATGGCAACAGACCAGCTATGAATTACATCTTTCTGCTTTTATTACAGTTCAAAAGCAGGCAGCTTTTACTCTGAGCATTATAATTTCCTTTTTTATATATCTATAGCTAACTATTGATATAGATATCGATAGCTATAGATAGAGCTATATCTAAAGATATATCTATCTAACTGTATCTGTATATAATTTGAACTCCCCCTCCCACATCATGCTACTGGCTAAAAAATTCTGCTCAATACGTGAGGTCTGCTATTTATTAGCTGGGCAACCTTGAGCAAATGATTTCCCTGTTTGTACTTCAGTTTCCTCACTGTTCATGGAATTGGTCTGAGGTATTGCACAGATGAGGGCACCTGGAACAATGTTTGTAGCAGGCACTCAGCATTCACTATGACAACAAATAAAAGCTGTAGTTACCTGGTAAAATTTTTTCTGCTAGGCTTTCTTCTGCGGCTTGCCTTTCTTTTCCTACTTTCTTTTACTTGTCTTTCTTTTCCTACTGCAAACATTACTGAACAAGTACTGCTACCTCTCAGACATACCGTAACTGAGTCTCCATGCAGTGATCCCATCACATCCTCCTAAGACTGCTCCTTCAAACTCACCAGCGATTTGGCACTGGGTCACAAGCTCCCAGACTCCTCTCTTTGATGGCTGTTCTTTCCTTTGGCTTCAATAATTATTTATTATTTCTTGGTCCCTCTAAGCACTTCTTCTTCTTTTTTTTTTTTTTTGGTTGGTCGTGGGGCTCGAACTCTGGGCCTGAGCACTGTCCCTCAACTCTTCAGCTCAAGGCTAGCACTCTACCACTTAAGCCACAGCACCACTTCCGCACTTCTTCATTTTTATGGTTAGGAATACGAAATAAACAAGATCTGGGCTTGACTTTGGTTCTGTCAAATACAAGGCATCTTTCTCTTCCCACCTGCTTGTCCTGCGCTTCCTGAATTCACATCTACTCTGTCTCCCCTGTTACGTCTTACCTTTGACTCTTTCTCCATCATATCTCACATTCAACATGTTCATAGAGTCCAGGGCATTCTATCTGAGTAAGGGCACTGAGCCTTCCACTTTATTAATAGTCACTGTCTGATTTAGGTTCTGCTTGATGATCCCAGCAACCTGCATGGTTCTCCTGCAATTTCCTAGGCTCTCAGTTAATTTTCTTCCCACACTGCTAACTGGATCATGTCACTTTCTTGTCCCACTTCGTTGGTTCACCTATAACCTGATCCAACCAAGTAGGGAGGAGTATGAGTTCCAAGCTATGCACTTATAAGATCCCACAGTTGCCAGGTGCTGGTGGCTCATGCTTGTAATCCTATCTACTCAGGAGGCTGAGATCTGAGGGTCACAGTTCAAAGCCAGCCCAAGCGGGAAAGTCCTATAATCACCAAAAAACTGGAAATGGTGCTGTGGCTAAAGTGGTAGACCATTAACCTTGAGCTGAAGAGATAAGGGACAGCAACCAAGCCCAGAATTCAAGCTCCACAAATGACCCTCCCCCCAAAGATCCCACAGTTTCCCCAATCTTTAGCCAGTGCTTATTTCTTGTAATTATTAGAAAATCTTTAGGGTTTCACCAGTTTTCTTACCATAGATAAGGTAAACTGTATAATACATGTTTTTGAATAACATCCATGTAAATGACATATTTAACAAGGAATACAGTTTCTGTGTTAAGGGAGTCCTAACATCAGCATTAGTAACTTTTTCAGCATTAGTCAATCCTCACATGCAAAGTAAGCACTTGGACCTTGTAGTCTAGCAATATTTTACTCTAGGAGAAAGTATTGGATTTCAATCCTTGAGGCAACAAAAAAGTAAGATAGGCCTGAAATATTATTGCCAGATAGTAAGAATACCTTCAAAGATGATAGAGAGGGACAGTGCTCAACTGAAAAAAGGGGCCAAACTAGGCACTGGTGGCTGATGCTTGTAATCCTAGCTATCCAGGAGGCTGAGATAGAGGGTTGTTGATTGGAGCCAGCCCAGGCTCCATAAGACTTTTCTCCAATAAACTACCAAAAAAGCCAGAAGTGGAACTGTGTCTAAAAACAGTCAGGCCCTGAGTTCAAGCCCCAGAACAGGCACCAAAAAAAGCCAGTTTAATAAAGTGGGTCCTACTGGGTAACTGTGATATTTAGAACACGAGTTACAATAAAAGCTATAATAAAAGACACAATTTTAGTAATTTTAAGTAAGATATATGAGAAGAGTTAATATACAATGTATAAACAAATAGTGTTCAAACACAAAACAAAGTGATAATGATGGGGTGCTTGGTTTATTGGTTTTAATTAGTTAGGAATCTTAAAATATTTGGTTACTTTGGTTTTCATAGTTGCCTACATACAAAGATGTATATATTTCTCCATCTGTGGGAACAGCAATAGGTATATACAGGAAACTATGAGGAAGCCAAAGAATTTCAGGGAGAGTAGGAACTGTCACAGGATTGCTGAGTATTGATATCAAAGGCAGCCACAAATCAGCAAGAGTGACAGCAACATATTCCATAGTAGTGAGTTGTTCTGTTCTTTAGAAGCTTGGTTGTTTCTGTTGGACATTGGTGGCTTATGCCTGCAAACCCCTAACTACTCAGAAGACTAAGATCTGAGTGATTTCAGTTTACAACTGATCCAAGCAGAAAGGTCAGGTTGGAGATATGGTAGAGTGGTAGAGTGTAAGCAGAGCAAGCAAGCCATGCTCAAAGATCTAAGTTCAAACCCCACTACTAGTAGGAAAGACAGGGAGAGGAGACATTTGGCTGTTTAAAATAGATCTTATCTTATGGAGAAAAACATGTAGATAATTTTACAGTTACAATAAGATATTCCAATAAAATTAAGAAAGCATCTGTACATTTCCATTAATGTTAACATGCAAGATCTCTGTATTAATTACATAGTACAAGATTAAGTAAGATGATTAAACAAAGCAAATGATGCACTGTTCTGGGAGAAATCCAGGAGGCTGAGACTACTGGCTGTCCACTTGTGAACAGAATGGGTTTAAATACTGCTACTATGCAACAGGTTGGGCTGTAAAAAAGAAAACTTTTTGAGACAGCCAAGGACTTAGGTTTGAATCATCCTAAGAGAAGATTCCAGATCTATACCCTCTTCAGAAACAAGTGACATACCAACTTTCCTAGCTTTAGGAAATAAGGAAATGAGCTCACTGATTAACTTTAAAGATCTGTGAAGAAGCCGCCGGGTGCTGGTGGCTCACGCCTGTAATCCTAGCTACTCAGGAGGCTGAGATCTGAGGATCACGGTTCAAAGCCAGCCCGGGCAGGAAAGACCGTGAGACTCTTATCTCCAATAAACCACCAGAAAACGGGAAGTGGCGCTGTAGCTCAAGTGGTAGAGCGCTCGCCTTGAGCTGAAGAGCTGAGGGACAGAGCCCAGGCCCAGAGTTCAGGCCCCACAACAGACAAAAAAAAAAAAAAAAAAAAAAAAGATCTGTGAAGAAGCTAAGAGATAATAAAAATATAAATGAAATCTATGATGTAATGACTTTATAATAAGTTTAAATATAATACTCCATTAAGTATATTTATTTTGCATGCTTTACTAGTTTAATATATCTCAAGTATTCAAAATAATCAGTTCTATTACATTGTGATTGCAGCTTATATTGCTTAATGAATTAAACTTTTTAAATGATGTTTAAAAGTATAAGAAAATTTGATTTTCAAAGTCATGGTAGAGATATTTAATAATTTGAGCACGAAACAAAATGAAAATGAGAGTGCTTCCTTTTCATGTATATGTTCCTGTCTATTGAAAAATATAGTCTAGGGTTTTTTGTGTGTGTGTGTGTGTATGTGATATGGGTTTGAATTTAGAGCCTTTTAGTTGCTTGGCTAGGAATTTACCACTGAGCCATGCCTCCAGCTCTGTTCTAGTTATGATAGTGTCTTGTTTTTTGCCTGGTTTGGCCTGAACTGTAATCTACTTATTCATGCTTTCTATTGTAGTTGAGATGACTTGTACACACCACCATGCTCAGACTTGTTTATTGGGATGGAGTCTCATGTATTCTTTTGTGTGGGCTTGTCTGGAACTAAGGTCCTTCCTCCTGATCTAAGACCCCTGTGTAGCTAGCATTAAATGTATGAGCCACTGGTGTTTAGCTCAACATTCTTATGTGTCCCATCTGTTTTCTTTTTTATGAGAGATGTACACTCTGGTCACATTGGCTGGGCCAGTGGCACCTCTTACTTCTACCACCTGGTAGTTAATACACGTCAATGTCACTTTACCTGTAACCTTTCCTTGCTTGATTATCTGTTGAAATATTTTTTTGGTCATGTATTATTGGCAATGAGTGCAACAGCAGGCTGAGATATGATCATAGCCCAACAATCATGTTGTCACACATGTCATCCTCGCCTAATGCCAGACAGGGACCTTCCAGCCTACAGCTAGGGCAGAGTGTACAGAGGTTAAAAAATTATACATAATGGTAGATGTACATGTTGTAATTAAAAGACTAAATTAAAAAATAAAAATTGCCTAGGAAGTTAAGTAATTAAAAAATTTTTTAAAATTGCCAAGTAGCTAAAAACAGTGGTTAGCAATTTGCTGTGCTAGTATACTTAAGGGAAGAAGCACTGACTTAGGGTTGGACAGGGAAGATCTTTCCCCATTCCTTTTTTTTTTTTTGTGCCAGCACTAGGGCTTGAACTCAGTGCCTCATGATCTTGCTTAGCTTTCTTGTTTAAGGATTGTGCTCTACCACTTGAGCCACACTCCCACTGATAGCTTTATGGAGATGTGTCTCTTGGACTTTTCTAGCTGTACTGGATTCTAACTGAAATCCTTGGATCTCAGCCTCCTGAGTAGCTAGGATTACAGGGATGAGCTACTAGCAGTTGGCAATAGGCCCTTTCTGAAGAAGTTATGTGTAAGCTATGATGTGGAAAAGAAAAGTTGGAGCAAAGTCTGCCGTGTAAAGTATTGAGAAGGAAAAATATCTTCACGTTCTAGGAACTGGACAAAGACTAGGGTGGCTATAGCAGGGAGATCGTGGCTTGAGAAGAAACAAGAAAGATAAACAGAGCGAGCCAGGTTCTACAGAGACTCATAGATCTTAAAATGTAATGGGTACCAGTGGCTCACACTTTGTAATCCTAGCTACTCAGGAGACTGAGATCTGAGAATCATGGTCGGGGCAGGAAAGTCTGTGAGACTCTTATCTCCAATAAACCACTAGAAAACCAGAAGTGGTGCTGTGGCTCAAGTGGTAGAGTGTTCGCCTTGAGCTGAAGAGTATAGGAGTTCAAGCCCCACGACCGACAAAAAAAAATGCAATTGGAAGCCACTGAAGGGTTTTAAATTAAGGGTGACCTGGGTAAGATTATTTGTGAAATTATTACCCTATCTTTAGTTGGACAAAGGAGCAAAAAAGAAACAAAGAGAACAGTAGAGAAGCTTTTACAAGTAAGAGATAATGGTTATCTATACTTGGGTGATTTCTGTGCAGATGATATAAGTGGAAAGATTTAAGATGTAGATTGATGGACTGAGTTTGGAAATGAGGGAAAATCAAGAATACTGAGCAAATCCTAGGGTTCTGGTTTAAGAAAATAGATAGATAGAGGTTCAATTTATAAGATAAAAAAGCTGTCAGAAAAAGAAATTTCCTTGGAGGGTAAACAGATATGAGCATCAAGTATTGAATTCTTGGTCATGCTATCCCTAGGTTGGCTATGAGATATCCAAGGGAAGTCAATGAAGCAAATGAAGTCTATGAAGTTGCATACAGAATTCCAAGGTAGAGACAAAATTTATATATTATTAGAATAGGATGAGAATGACTAGCTGAACTAAGGATCAGAACCCAAAGAAAACAGGGAACAGGTTCAAAAACTATTCCTTTATGAACTTAAAACATTCAGATTAAGATACAGGTGAAAGTACTTGGTAAGTGAGCAGGGAAGAAACAGATAGAAAACCAATATGAATTGGTCACAGTTGAAGTTATGTTAGAACTGTTCAACAAAGAGGCTGCTACAAGAGTACATGACAATCTAAACTACAGAGGAGGCTGAGATCTGAGGATCACAGTTTGAAGCCACCTAGAGCTGGAATGTCTATGAAACTCATCTCCAATTGACCACCAAAAGGGCAGAAGTGAAGGTGTGGAGGTGTAGAGTGCTAGTCTTTGAAGTAAAAGCCTAGGGACATCACCCAGGCTCTGAGTTCAAGCCCTAATACTGGAAAAAGTAAAAAACACTGCATTTTCCCACAAAAGATATAGAGACAAATGGATACCCGCTGCAAACAAAATGAAGATGGTTTTCTACATTTCATACAAATTTAACTCAAAATAAATGTATGGCAAGAAAACAGAGAAGCCACATTTTGAAAGGCTGAATCTTGGAGTCTTCATTAAAAGGCTGGTGACTGCATGGTAGACCCCTGTCTCCAAGACCAGCAGCCAGTAAATATACTTAGCACTGTTAGGAAACTGTGCCATGAAGGCCAAGGATGAAAGAAAGAACAAAACAATACCAACAAATCATTTCAGCTCCAATAGAGAGCTAAGTGGGATACCATGGTGACCGGAGAAGAGCCAAGAGACAGGAGACAGGAAACAGAGCGCAGAGACACACGGCATGGCATAATGGCACTTGTGCTGGTCCGGTCCTAAAGAGGGTCAGGTCAGGGTCACAGAAAACTGGAGTCCCAGGAACTGGATTGACAGGTTTAGTAACCTTTCATCCAAATCCCCACCAGGGATTTGGGCATGCCCATCACCTGGGAGGTGGGGCTACACTTTCCCCCACCTTGAAGACAAGAAGCCACACCCTACCATCTACCATGTGGCCAAGATGGCATCAGCCAGACCCGATCTCCTGACTTCAAGATCATGAACTTTTTAGAGCTAAAGTAGAAAACTCTTGGAAGAAAGCATCAGCATAAATCTGTACATCTTAATTTAGAGCATGTAACAAGTAACAAGAGACAAAAGCAGACACACCGGACTTCATCAAAATTTAACAAGAGGGTGTGTTCCCTCTTCCATGTATCCTTCACTCTTATTCCATGCATATATTACTACACTTACTGTACTATATCAAAATTGTCAGCTTAAGTATATGCTTAGTCAATTCGGCTGAATTTCTTGTTCCCTTGACAGATCTCATGCTTGTTTTTATACTTGGTTCACAACAGAGTACCGGGACCATGCATCCCATGAAGGATGTGGCTGCTTCTAGTGCATGAAAATAAAATTCCAAAATTAGGAGACAATATAGTAGGTAGAAAATATTAGGAGTACTTATTAAAGAGAAATTGTAAATCAAGGCTAGTTTATTAACATGGAATGAGGAAACCAAACAGCCCTGGATCAAGAAGTCAAAGATTAAGATGTTTGAGGATTTAGAAATTTTTATTCTTAATGAAGCGAGAGACTGAATATCCTTTATAATAAACAAAATAAATCTGTCATGCTCTTTGATGTAAGAGAATATTTATGCCCTAGCTAATCAGGACGTTTAGATCTTAAGAGTCATGGTTCAAAGGCAGCCGGGGCAGGAAAGGTCATGAGACTCTTAACTCCAACTAACCAACAAAAAGCCAGAAGTGGAGCTGTATCCTAAGTGGGAGAGTGCCAGCTTTGACTAAAAAAGCTAAGGGACTGCCCCAGCCTCAGTACCCATAGACACACACACACATACACACATACACAAATACACACACACACACACACACACACACACACACACACACACACACACACACACACACACACACAGAATATGTGTATAGCATGTTGGATGTATCCAGCCCAAATGGATTCTTAGAAAAGTTTATTTCAAAATAAAACTTTCAAGTTGCTCTTGATTGGAGAGCGACAAAGGAACATCAAGTTTTTGCAATAGAACAATGTGGTCAGAGGGATAAGGAAAAGCATTCACTCAAAGTTGCACCCAGGCCATGGAAGAGCTGCCCCTCAAAGCCACATCTACCCACTCAGAGCTCAGTTAAGTTTCACTTTATTTATAGCCTTCAAGCTTTTATTTTGAACAGTCTCAAAAAGAATCCATCTCAAACAAGAATAATGGAAATTAAGAATTCAGCAACTGATTTTCTTAAGCGAATGGGTGTTTATGCCCCCTTTAGGAGGTGTTACCCTTTTCTTTTGGAGAACATCTCCCCAGTAAGCATGTACACATAACTAGTTTAAAATTTTAGTAAATGATGATACCTGCTTTTAATTTCATAATCATAAAGTCCAACAAGGAAAAATGTACACATTTCAAGGAAAAATATATTCCTTCATGGCCAGTTTATGTAGTCTAAAATAATAGAAGAAATGAAGAAAACTCCAGTTTCTAAATTTTTTTCTATCTAACAGCTTAGTCCTTAAATTAGCAATCTGGTTAGCAATGAAACTATACATGAGCAATCTGTTAATTTGAAGAACAAAAATGAGACAATGAACTTCTACAGGAAAATAAGACTGATGCCAAATTTCAGGTGAAATTTACTGAGTATAACAAGAGAATTTTCTATAGATATCGAGGTCATTTTACTACAGTATTGGGACATTACTGCTTTATTATTATTATTTAGAAGATACTATTGAGAGTGAGTCATTCTCTAGCTTTGTCCTACTTTCTTTGTGTACTGGCAACTGAAAATTGCAAAGTTTGGGTCAATTATGCTTGAAACATTGTCACCAAAGGCAAGAGAATTTAGCACAGAGGTCTTGGGACTGCAACTTCTTTTTACTCTTATCCATGATGCCACCAGATCAATGTGAGAGAATCACATAGTTTTCACTTTGGTGAGTATCAGTTGATATCTTACCTACTAGATAGATTGGGAATATGATGATGAGTAAGTAGACATTCTAACAATTGTTTAGTCCAATTTCTGACCAGGGTGATAGTTGTATACAGCATTTTAACCATATCTCTTATCAGACTTTTGAAATTGCTATGTAATAATCCTTATGTATTTCATAATTGTTCATTAGTAATTTTGTGGTCTTAATGTGTTTTTCCTATTTCCTCAGGAGGAAAATCCCTGTCATTCAAATCCATTACAATGATCATCAATGGAATAAAATTACTACCAATTAACACAGAGAAGTGAATATATACTATTTTAAAACATTAACATTTTCAATTCATATTTGCAAGTTACAACGAGAAAGCAAGAATGTCCAACCAACTATACACTGGAATGTATGTTATCAAAGTTACACATGTAGGCCCATTTTCATTTGTACTACTATTATTAGAAACAATGATTTGTTAAGTACCCATGATATAGCATAAATTATGTTAAATGCTTTGCATTTGTTATTCTAATAGTTACGCTTTAAGAGAGTTATTATTTCCCTCCTAAAACTGATAAAATCTAGAAACATCAAAATCATACTATTTGTGATAAAACACTGACTTGATCAAATATGGTTGAGTCCAACTCCATTATTCTCTTTTGTACTATTAGTTTCCAGAGTTTCTCAAAGGCACAACTTGTGAGGAGGGTCTAAATGCTAAGGGTGGATTTCATTTGTCCTGGCCATCCCTATTCATCAGCTTGGTACCTGAGCCATACCTCCTTCAGGAATTGCTTCTAACTCTGTAACACTGTGGGATGGATTCTGTCAACGTCCCCAACCCACCCATGGCATTTTTGGTGGACATTTGGCCTAATGCATTCAAACTGTGAGTCTACTTATTTGCATACCTCTTCAAAGCAGGATCATAGGCCTCAGCTTTCACATTTGACATCTCCAGGCACCATGTCCATTATTTAGTGGCTGTTCAATAGATTCTTGTTGAATGAAAGGTAAACTGACAAAGAATGAAGACATTCTGGTTTTATAAAGACATCAGGAGATTAGTACTTATGCCTATATCCTACTTCTATCATCATGTATCTTAGATTATGCTACTTGATTAGTATTCCAAAAAGCTCCCTTATTGGATATAGTGAAATAAAATTGAAGTTTGATAGCATTTTTCTACATTGTTAAGATCTTTTTTAGTCTGTCAAAGACATAATCATATACAAAATAGATAAAGTTCAGGATATCTGATGAAGATGGAAAATGATTTTCAGTGGAAACAGTACTGTTCCAAGTTATTATGAGTTTGGTGGGAAAAAGATGATAAGCAAAGCAAGAGAAAGCCAGGACATATTTTGCTTCTTCCTGTGTTTATTCTATTTAGAAAATGAAGTCAGATGTGTTTATCACGCCTCCTCTGTTTAAGTATCACATTAAAAACGGATGAAGTATGTTAAAGGAAGTAAGTCAGGCCCAGAGAGACAAAAGATGTGTGCTTCTCTCATATGCGAAAGCTAGAATTAATGTAAAAATGTGCAAGTAAACACATATGGGCTTGTATCCAAGTGTATACAGATGTATTAACAGAAGCATGGTATGTACAGGGAAGCACTCAAAAGGTGTAATTTCTTAAAAAAGTGAACTCACAGTCCAGCAAAATGAATACCAGGAAACTAGTACTTGAAAGGTGTTGGAGGAAGGTCAAAGGGAGTGGGTGGTATAATGAAAAGATGAAGAATAAGAATACAGTCATAATATCCAATGTATATTCTATGAAATTAAGAAAATTGAGGGAGCCGGGCACTGGTGGCTCACGCCTGTCATCCTAGCTACTCAGGAGGCTGAGATCTGAGGATTACGGTTCAAAGCCAGTCTGGGTAGGAAAAGTCCGTGAGACTCTTATCTCCAATAAACTACTAGAAAACCGGAAGTGGTGCTATGGCTCAAGTGGTAGAGTGCTCGCCTTGAGCTGAAGAGCACAAGGACAGTGCCCAAACCCAGACAGAGTTCAAGCCCCATGACCGACAAAAAAAAAAGAAAAAAGAAAATTGAGGGAGGGATGGGTCTGGGAGGGATGGGGGAGAATGATGAAAGGGGTGACATTGATCAAGATTCACTGTACTTATAAACTAATTTGTTGAATGGTGTCTTCTTTGTACTGTTCTTAAGACAATAAAAATATAATAAAAAAAGAAGCAATTTCAGAAACATGTGAGTAGACCCTAAAACCAGGAGAGGGCACAGAGGAGTGATGAGAAGAATTACAAAGAGTTGTCTTAGTTCAAGGGACCTATAAGAACAAACTTAAAAAACCCCAAACAAACATATCTAATAATTATTTTCTGCGACAATAAAGATGTAATAGACATAGCATTAAAAATCAACTATGATGCAAATATGTAAAATAGGCTTACCTTGTATATATATATATATGTATCTGTTACATTAAATATAACTTTATTTGGGAAAAAAAGGATTAAAGCAATGAATTGAGAAGAATGAACTTGTATCATGCTCCATTTCTGGCCAACAAAGGTTAGAATGCTAACAGCATCATGTCTAAACGTGAAGCATTTTGGCTGATTAAAAGTATTTTTGGCCAGGTACTAGTGGGTCATGCCTATAATCTTAGCTACTCAGAAGAATGAGATCTGAGAATTGTGGTTTTTAAGCTGGCCCAAGCAGGAAAGTCAGTGAGACTTTTATTTCCAATTAACTGCCAAGAAGACTGAAGTGGATCTGTGACTAAAGTGGTAGAGTGCTAATCTTGCACAAAAAAAAAAAAACACCGAGCCAGCACTGAGGTTCTGAGTTCAAGCCTCATCACACACACACACACACACACACACACACACACACACACACACACACACACACACACACACACACATCAAACTAAAAGTTTCATATTTTATGCACTGGATTTTCCAAGTGTCATTTTAAACTATAATTCTTGTGGGAAGAATCTTTATATATTGAGGAATACGTGATCCTCATATCTTTACATATGTAACTTTGTACTTAAGTAATACAAATGTGATTGCTCTTTAGAATTTACAAGGTGAAGAGACCACAGTGTTATGCAGAAGAAAGGATGATAAGTTTGGGATTTGGGGGAGGAAAATGAGGGGGGAGTAATCAATGATTAGACCATTGCAACTATTCTAGGAAAAGATAAGGGCATGGATTATAAAGACAAAGATCGTAATGTGCAGACATGTCATAGATTTCTTTATTATTATTATTATGATTATTATTTTATTGTGAAAATACTGTACAGAGGGGTTACAATTACATGGGCAAGATAATGAGTACATTTCTTATCAAGCATTGTAGCCTCCTCCTTTGTTTCCCCTTCCCATCCCTTCCCAGCCTCCCCCTGCCCCCCACTCAATCCTCCCCCCCACCAAAGTTGTAAAGTTTGTTTTCGACATGACAACGTGTACTTCTCATTGCAACAGGTCCACCTGTATCCTCATTTAAATGACTTGTTTTTCCCCTTCCCCTCTACAAATTATACAGACATCAAATACAGTGAAAGCAAGGGTTATATTGTGGGGGAGGGACATACAAAGCAACTAAGAAATAATCTTATAAATGCGTTAGAAACAAATGCATGAAAGAAAAAAACATTTAAATACATATCTTTGAAGAGTGGAGTCTTACTGTAAGATCAAGTGTGTGTTACTGGTTTTGAAATTCAGAACTTATATAAAAGTCATTTCAACAATTTCCTTTCATGACATACACAATGAGTTTGGTAGAAAAAATTCTTGATGTTCACATAATCATCTTGTTTTCCTTATTCCTGAATATATCATTTTAAAGTACAGATATTAAAGGCTTCCTTTTAAGCAGTATGTAGATTGTAAGCAGAACAGTCAATGTTACTTCAGGGTTGAATTAATGAGAAGCCCTCAGGTAGCAATGGCACTATTTTATGTATGACGTGAGGTGTAGAGTTGGTAAATCTATCGTGTGTGTGTGTGTGTGTGTGTGTGTGTGTGTGTGTGTGTGTGTGTGTGTGTGTGTGTGTGTGTGTGTGTGAGTGTGGGGCTTGAACTCAGGGACTGGGCACTATCTCTCAGCTTTTTTGTTCAAGGTTGGTGCTCTACCACTCGAGTCACATCTCCATTTCTGGTTTTTTGCTGTTTAATTGGAGATGAATTTTCCTGCCTAGGCTGGCCTTGAACAGTAATCCTCAAATCTGAGCCTCCCAAGTAGTTAGGATTATTGGCTTGCACCAGTAGCTCCTAGCAACAAATACATCTTATCAGCATGCAAAGAATGGAATTTGACATTTAAAATACTGTTTTAGAATAAAAACAAACATAGATGTAGCTGTGGAAATGTCACAATGAAACACCCCTTGTACAACTAATGTATGATAATAAAATAGGAGACATCATTTACTTTCAAAAGCTTTATTTGCTTTAGAAAGATTTTCCTCTTTTGTTGAGAGATAGCCTAAGTGCTATTGAATACCAAACCCATTTTTATAGTTTAAAAATATAAAAACCTAGAGTTTACAGAATATACGGATAGAAATAGCCCACTTCTGTTTTGGACTTGGAACAGTAGCTACTAGTAACAGTAGATGATGAGAATCTAACTGCTAGGGATTATATCCATAGCACCATTTTCTCTCTACTGTCAATGCAGATGCATTATCTGCTTCTTTCTTATTAAAAACCTAGGGTCATTGCTCAAGTGGTAGAGAAAACTAAGCAAGTGCAAGGCACTGAGTTCAAGCCCCAGTACCAGAAAAAAAAAAAAAAAAAAAAAAAAGATTACTTGCCAGGTACCAGTGGCTCACTCCTGTAATCCTAGCTTCTCAAAACAATTATGGTTTGAAGCCAGCCCAGGTAGAAATATCTGTGAGACTACATCTATAATTAACCAGCAAATTGTTGGGCCTGGCCCAAGTGGTCGAATGCTGACTGTGAGTGAGAAAACTAAGTGAAAGTGCAAGGCCCTGAGTTCAAGCTATGGTAGTAGCAGGACATGTGCACACACAGATGAATCTATCTATGGGAAAACTTAAAGGACAAAATGGCAACAAGGTAAAAAGTACTACAACTCCCAAGTGTGATTACAACTGTAGTCCCTGTGACTATTAGGGGAAGGAGCAGGAGTAATCACTTTACTTCTTTGTGTGTGTGTGTGTGTGTGTGTGTGTGTGTGTGTGTGTGTGTGTGTGTGTGTGTGTGTGTGGTACTGGGGTTTGAACTTCACACTTGCTAAGCAGGCACTCTCCCACTTAAGCCATAGCCTCAACCCATTTTACTTATATTTTCTAGATAGAGTCTTAAGTGTTTTTTGTTTTTGTCCAGGCAGACCTAGACCATGATTTTCCTATTTATACCTCTTGCATAGCTGGGATTAAAGATTCAGATCACCATATCTGGCTTAATTCTTGAGATGGTCTTTGCTAACATGTTGCCTGGGCTGACCTTGAACTGTGATCATCTTGAACTCCACCTCCTGAGTAGCTGAGATTATAGGAGTGAGCCACCATTCCTACCATCACTTCATTCTTTTTACTGCCACTTAAGAAAGCAGGAAGCAATCCTCTGTGTGTGTGTGTGTGTGTGTGTGTGTGTGTGTGTGTGTGTGTGTGTGTGTGTGTGTGTGTGTGATATCATACACTAGGTAATATCATGATTTTATAAGATGATTGGCAATCTACCTTTCTGAGAGGTACTACTCAACTCAATACAGAAAGGGACTTTCTAAGTATAAAATATATATTTGTACTCAAGACATGGTTGAAATGCTACAGATAAATAATATTTAAAAATTTACAATTTAGAAGTGAAAGCCAGGCCAAAGGGTAGCTATTAGTTCACAGACTAAAATTTCCTTTTATTAGTTCTTGTAATAGAAGCAGGTGGAAAGGTGCATAGAAGTCACCAAGAGAAATAGGAAGATGAATGAGAAAAGATATTCTTTTTGTTAATTCTTTACATCTTCTGGAAAAAAAAATCTCACTTCAAGTAAAAATCTTACACGAGTCTAATTAAGCATTTTTGGCTTCAGGATGGAGCTATAATTAAAGCCTTGCCTTATATGGTTTACTGACTTGCAGCTGTAAGCTGAATGTTTTAACTTATCATCATACTGGCTTTAGTTTGACAAAATGTAGTAATCATTTCCTTTTGTAGACTAAAAGACATCAAGAACGTGCATATTTTAATTCGTATGTTCGCTGATCCAGACATAATTATTAGAGGTTACGGGGTATATAAAGGCACCACAACTCTTTTTTATTCTCTTTTTTTTAGGTAATTAAATGCTTTGCTTATTTTGAATAAATGTAACTTGACACAAATGATCTAAAACAAGAAGTAGAAACAGCAGGGAAGATGAAAAAAAGAAAACAGGACAAATTCTCAAGCTCTGTGGAACATGAAAATTTAGCTTTTCTTTCTTTCTTTTTTTGTGTGCTAGTAGTGGTCCTTGAACTCAGGGCACTCTTGTTTAACTTTTTCCACTCAAGGTTGGCACTCTACTACTTGAGCCACTTGAGCTCTACTTCTAGCTTTTTGCTGGTTAATTGAAGAGATTTTGAAGAGTCTCACATACTTTTCTGCATAGTGTGCTTTTAAATCCTGATCCTCAGGTCTCAGCTGTCTGAGGACAAGGCTTACAGAGATGAACCATTGGTGCCCAGCAGATTTTAACCATTTTTAAGATAATAGCTTGTCTTGGAATAAAACAAACTTGTGGGTCCCCTTGACATTTATTTCCATCAAAGTATTTAGACTCATTCACTTGGGATATCATCATCATTTGAAATTTGAATTTGGAATCCTATTGCCACTCAACAATACTTCCATGTCTTGTAACCATCATGTCGCTTTTTCCTCACCAGTGCATGTCTGTGACAGAACTCACCTTTGTGAAATGAAAAAAAAAATTGACTAATGTGTAGGACATATGATATTGCTATGAGTCCAAGAGGTCTGGGATCCTGCTTCAATGTGAGGTGCTATAGTCTAAACTAAGTGTTTCTATGTTAAGGCATGTCCCACAGGGACTGAGTTATCTCTAGAGGTAGCCTGTTGAGTTGTGGGTGGTTAAAATTAGTCACTCAAAAAGCAGAAAAACAGTTCAGGATTTCTTGGGTTTGGGTGACTTAAAGAATCTTTTTCTTGTTAAATTCTGATCTAAGATCTGATTCTTTCCCAACAGAGAGCTTCCCTGGCTTTTAAATGGGTACCAACATATTTGTTGAGCTTTGTAGCTGTGGAATTTAAAAGAATTTAAAGCAAATGGCCTTCTAGAAAGAAATTGAGGGAATCACCTAGTTTAAGCATAAACACCCATAAGCACCGCAGCTTAACTTCTCTTCTGTGCTTAACTTCTGCTATTTATTACCAGTTTTTAAATTCCCAAAAGATTAAAATAGTGATGACTTTTAAAGGCAGAGATGAAAAAGCCAATTAGGCTAAAAAACTAACAAATTAAAAACCACTAAAAAAAAGAATAGCACAGATAATTTAAAATTCAACAGGCCTTGAAGATGAAGACTGAAGGATTGTCATTTTATTTCATCTTCATCACAAAATCTCCCCCTATCTGTCCCTGTCTGCCTTCTTTCTGTTCTCTTCTCTAATTTTGTACATTTTGGCCTTGACAGCATCCTTAGCAAAAGGATTAGCAGTAAGTAGTTTTAAGCCTCATATTTCCCACAGCATGAAAGGGAGGGAATTTGAAATATGCAGAGTGTCTCACACCTGTAATCCTGAGGAGACAGACATCAGCGGAATGCACTTAGAAGCTAGCCGAAGCAGGAAAGCCCATGAGACTCTTATCTCCAATTAGCCAGCAAAAAGCCCACCCTTTATTTAAAAACTAAGAGACAGTACCCAGGCCTTGAGTTCAAGTACTAAGCTTGGCACCAAAAAAAAAAAAAAAAAAAGAAGAAGGAGTTCTACAGCATCTTCTTGTAGGTTAAAAATGGAGAACCATATCACTACTAATTTCTTAATTACTATATGTTATCCTTTATAATTCCAAGCTACACTAAGTCCTCTTATTTAAATGTATCCAAAATATGCTGCTTTTGACTAAAGACTTTCTGAAAGTTTTAGGTAGGAGTTGGAACAGTGAGTTCAGTAAAGTGCCAAACAGTAAATATTTTAGGTTTTATGAGCCAGTATATATTGAGCACTGCTATTATTCCACAAAAGTGGTTAGACAGCATGCTAATGACAATAATAAAATTGAACCAATCCAGGCTGGATTGGGCCCAAGATCTGCAATTTTGTGGACTGATACCAGAACAAAACCAATTTACACAACAAATTATGCTGATCTATCTTAAAAATAATTGACAATGGCCAAAAATATTGTATCGTGATCTTTAGACAGAGTATCGATATTTTCCCAATGAAATAAGAATAATAAATTGATGTTTAGCTTTATGTTTTGAGTCAGACCCTAAGAAAGTAACTGTTTAAAAACCCTACAAATCATGATCATATTTATGATATAACTGGTGATTTTATTTATTTGGATTAAACTCAGGGCCTTGGGCTTGTTAGGCAGGCACTTTACTGCTTAAGCCATGTCTCCAGACACTTTTTTCATTGGCTATTTTTGTGACAGGGTCTTGCTTTATGTCTGGGCCAGACTGAGCTGAGATGCTTCTATTTGTGCTTCTCAGTGTCACTTGGATAACAGACGTGTGCCACTCTACCCAGGCACTGGTTAAGGAGTCTTCAAAACTTTTATGCCTGGGCTGCCCTTAAACTGCAATCACCCATCTCTGTCTCCCAAACAGCTAGGATTATAGACTTGTGCTACCGTGCTGGGCTAATTTGTCATTCTTGAAACAATAAAGGCACCAACAGTTAATTCACATTCAATATTTATTCTGTGGATGGCTTTGCTCAAAGTTGTCTTTGATAATCAGCTTGTTCAGTCCTCTTAACAACTCTAAGAAAGTATCATCATTACCCCTACTACTAGCCAATTTCATAAAATGAAACACTGTGGCTTAGGCAGCATATGAATTGCTCAAGTAAATACGTACAGCAAGAATATGAGAACAGTTGGGTGCTGGTGGCTCACACCTGTAATCCCAGCTACTCAAGAGGCTGAGATTTGAGGATCAGGGTTCGAAGCCAGCCCACATAGCTAAGTCTGTGAGCCTCTGATCTCCAATTAATCACAAAAAAGCTGGAAGTGAAGCTGTGGCTCAAGTAGTAGAGTGCTAGCCTTGAGCAAAAAAGCTCAAAGACAATGACTAGGACTTCTGTTTAAGCCCCAGGAACAGCACACACACACACACACACACACACACACACACACACACACACACACACACACACACACACACACACACACACACACACACACACACACAGAATATGATAAACAAATTTTACAGGTATGCAAAGAGCCCCATCTAAAAAAAGGAAACTATCTAAACTAGTTCAAACACAGTGAAAGGTAATTTGGAGGTTTCTTAAAAAACTAAGCATGGAACTACTTATAATCCAGCGATACAACTCATCCAAAAGATTACAATGAACCCCTTGACAACCCAATTGCTGCACTATTCACCATAGCCAAGTTATGGAAATAGCCAAAATGCTATACAGTGGATGAGTGAATCAAAATGTGATATACATTAAATAGAATTTTTTTTTTAAATTCAAGGAAGTTTAATATTACATCACTTGCAAAGAAATGGACAGACCTGGAAAAATTATTTTAAATGAAGTAAGCCAGACTCAGAGACAAAAAGGTACATGCTTTCCTCTCATATTTGGAAGTTATATATAAATAATAAACATATGTGAAAACATGTATAGGTCCATATGTGTATCTATACAAACTAACTGAATAAAGTATAGTGTACTCAGGGGAAGACTATAGTAGTCCAACTCCTTACAACAATCAGCTTACAGTTTAACAAATAATACCAGGAAACTGAAACATGTTTTGTCAAGGGAAGAGAGGGTCAGACAACTGGAGAGAAGAAAGATGGGCAAATACAGTCACAATATTCAATTGTAATATGTGAAAATAGAACCAGGTAACTTTAGGATATGGGTGGACTTGGGGCAGATGGAAAAATGATGGAAGTAGTGACATTGATCAGGATGCATTGTACTCATAAACTAACATATTAAATTGAAACTCCTTTGCGCAACTATTTAAAGATAAAAAAAATTCCGGCATCAGTGGCTCACACCTGTAATTCTGGCACCTCAACAGGCTGAGATCTGAGGGTCACAGTTGGAAGACAGCCTGGGCAGAAAAATCTGTAAGATTCTTTTTGTAAAAAATCTGTTTTACTGTTATTGTAAAGGTGATCTACAGAGGGTTAACAGTTACGTAAGTCAAACAGAGTACATTTCCTTTTGAGCAATGTCGCCCCTTCCTTTGCTCTTTCCCAGTTTTTTCCTCCCATCCCCACCCACAAGTTGTATAGTTCATTTTCAATATAGTGTCTAGTGAGTACCACTCCTGAACTTGCTCACCCTTTGTCCTTTAATTTTTGTACCCCCCTCGCAAAGACAGATAAAAGAACAAACAAGACAAAAGGAAAACAAATACAGTAACAAAGAAAAAAAACTTGTTTTCACTTCCTGCAGTTCATTTCGATAAATATTATTTTATATGATCAGAATTACATAGCTATTGTGCCTTTGTATTCCTCTCCTAAGAATATCCTCCTTTGATCTAACTGAGGGAATGCCTAGAGATCTGTATAGTTTATCATTTCCCAGTGTATTTTTTTTTCTCTTACCATTCAGTGTGTTAACTGTATTATTTTTTGTCTTTTCTTTTATGGTAATGGGGATTGAACCCAGGACATTGCACTTGCTAGGCAAGCGCTTTGCCACTGAGCTACATTCCAGCCCCATTCAGTGTGTTTACTTATAGATTCATAGGCACTTTCTAGTCAATGAGGATGGGTTGAACCTATACATTCAGAGCATAATGGATTAGCAGTCCATTACCTTAAGCACTGGGTCACTTTGTCTATACATTAAAAAAAATCTTTTTATTGACGAGACAGGAAAGGAGCCCTCCATGAGATTCTTTTTTCTTTTTTTGGTCATGGATCTTGAACTCTGGGCCTGGGCACTGTCCCTCAGCTCTTCAGCTCAAGGCTAGTGCTCCACCACTTGAGCCACAGGGCCACTTCCCATTTTCTGAGTGGTTTACTGGAGATAAGAGTCTCATGGACTTTCCTGCCAGGGCTGGCTTTGAACCATGATCCTCAGATCTCAGCCTCCTGAATAGTAAGGATTACAGGTGTAAGCCACTGGTGCCCAGCTGCACGAGATTCTTTTTTTTTTTCTTCTTCATGAGTTCTTAACTACAGTTAACCAGCAAAAAGCCAGAAGTGAAGATGTGGCTCAAATGGTAATGCCAGGCTTGAGCAGAAGAAGCCAAGACCTTGAGTTCATGTCCCAGTACAAGAGAGGAGGGGAGTAGAAAAGAGGGTGGGGAGAGAACATAACAATGAAACCACTTCTGCTGCTCCTATTGGAATTACCACTCATTTGAAAAAAATGTAAAAGGTGTTTATTGTGAGACTGGGGTGTGTGTGACAGAGGCCATTTAAGCCTTCACCTCCCAAAAGATCTTAGAATCCAGTTTCTCTCCACTCCATCAACTGATTGACACCTATAATCATAGCTTGGCAGTGTGATTCTTGGGGTCTCCTTTTCTTGCCTACCCACTCATGCACACTGCCATTCTGGAACCAACACTACCCAGAGTGCTTCTGGCATTTGTCCCTTTGTTCCACAGAAGATGTTCCTGGTACATATTTTAGATCACTTCATTCTGCAGGCTGTAGACTCTGTCTGGGATTTGACCTTTACAATGTTTGTCAGACCTTTCCCATATATAATAGTCTGCAGTTAGAGACAGCTAATCTTTTGTTCAGGGATAGTCTGTATTCCTATATTTTCCTAATTGATTTTGGGTGATGTTTAAGAAAAGAAAGAAAAATCCTCTCTCTCTTCTCTCTCTTTCCTTCTCCCTCTCACCCACCCCCCTGATCCTAGACTTTGAATGCAGGGCCTGAGCACTGTTTTTGAGTTTTTCTCCTCAAGGCTAGTGCTCTGCCACTTGAGACACAGATCCATTTACTTATTTTTTTAAAAAAAGTTTATTGGAGATGAGTCTCCCAGTCTTTCCTGCCCGGGTTGGCTTTGAACCATGATCCTCAGATCTCAGCTTCCTGAGTAACTAGGAGTATGGGGATGAGACACTGGTGCCTAGCTGCTTCTCCCCCTCCTTCTATGCCTTCTCCTCCTCCACTTTAAAGCGAGAAGTCTAACAAGTATAACCTTTTCTTTTTCTTTTTAAAAAAAATGTGTCTGTGATATCAATCAAGAGGCATTGTTCTTACAAACTGATTTGTTGAATGACAGCTCATTCAACCCATGTAACTACTTACAGATAACAAAATATAATTTAAAAAAGTAACTGACATTTTTCTTCTTAAGTCAACTTGATTCAGTAGTTATCTTTCCTGATAACTGGCATGGATTAACTGCTCACTGACCACACAGCAGATATTTAGCTCCAGGTAGATTCAGAAAGTATCTAAGATATTTTAAAAAACCAAGATTAAGAAATTAAGCTTGGTGTACTTGTATATTTCCACATATTTGCAATTGTTATTGTTTTTACATCTATTCCTACCTTTGGTTGTACTTTTCTTCTCACTGGAAAACATCATTAAGAATTCCTTTTAGAACTGGATGGATACCAGTGCTTATGCCTATCATTATAGTTACTCAGAAGGCTGAAATTTGGAGGATCATGCATGGGTTGAGTCCACATGGGCAGAAAAGTCTGTAAGACACAATCTTTAATTAGGCAGCAAAAAGCTCATATGGAAGCATTGCTCAAGCACCAGCCTTAATTAAGAAAGCCAAGTGAGAAGGTGAGGCCCCTTAAAGCCCTGCTACCATAACTTCTTTCAGCACTGCTCTGCAGGTGGTGAATAAGCAATATTTGCTGGTCTGACAATATCTCGGTGTTCTCCTCACATCTATCCATACCAACGCCAGCTGGGCATGGAATTCTACTCTACATTTCTGAAACTGTAGAGATACAAACTGACTGATTTGTATCTCTTGTTCGTTACGTTAGGCCATCAATTTGTCCTTCCACTCCAGGAAGAGTATGCTTTACTTTCAGTAGACTTTCACTTTCCTTTTCTTCCAATTGTTCTTCTGCTTCCTTATTTTTTTTTTTTTCGAGGTAAAACGTTGCTTTAGTAGTGAATACGGCACTTAGAAGTAGTCTAAATTTGGAGTCTTGATTTTTGGAAGTTTTCAGTCATTATCTTTTGGAATTCTGGCTTTTCTACCCTTCTCTCAGGAAACTTTGGTGCGAGGAATGGTAGAACCTGTGTTTTATCTTCTTTTCTACCCTTCTCTCAGCAAATTCTGGTGAGATGAATGATGGAACCTGTATTTTATCTTCTTTCTATTTTTTAAAAGTAAATGTTAATTAACTTACTAAATTTTGGGAGAAAATGTTTAACATTATTTCGTTTTGAAGCTCAAAACATAGTACAATTAAAAATTGTGCTGAGTGGAGTTTTTCATTAGTTTTGGTATTCTATCTTCAACAGACAACTGCTTCCTTTATATTGTTTCTCGCTCTGCACCATCTTTCAGCTCATAAATCCTATCTATCCCCGGGTACAGCCTAGAGATTACCCTATGTAATGAGTATATTCAAAACCATCTTTTTCCTTTTCAGAATTCATTCTTTCCTACTCTCTCAACATTCATTTGTTTTGTAACATTTGTTCTTTTCCTGATGTGTTCTTTCTTGTTTTGCTTTATCACATGTGTGTTTTCTTAATTTTGTTTTTCCTAATTTTAGTTTATTTTTTCATAAAAATTTCCTTCATCTTTGTAATAGCTTGTTATTTTAAAGTCACATTCAAATCGATCTGATTTTTCATCTCATTTGAGATCAATTAAAATGTTTTTCTTCGTTTTTTCTTTTTTTGTTGTTATTGGCCTTCACATACAATGTAGAATATTGTTATATTACTTTACTTTTGGCACAGTATTGGACTTTGAACTCAGAACCTTGCACTTTCAAGGAAAGTGTTATCCACCTCTAATCCTTTAAAGCTTAGCTTAGTTTTCAGATAAAATCTGTGTTGCCCAGGCCAGCCTTTTACCATGATCCTCCTATCTCTGCTTTCTGCCTAACTGGGATTATAGGCCTGCAATCCCCAAGACCAGCTTGTTTTTTGAGATAAAGTCTCACTGCTTTTGCCTAGGGTTGGCCTTGAACTGTCATCTTCATATCTTTTCCACCTGAGTAAATGCATGCATGCCCTTGTGTGTGTGATTTTAATTTCTCCCCTCTTCTACTTAGGGTCTTGACCCTCTGTCCCTATGTAACAAGTGTTGTTGTATCCTGTGCTGGCCCCTGGACTTAAAGCGATGGGCTGAAGTTCTTGATTAGGCTGGTATCCTGGACATGGCAGTGTAGCAAGTAGGTCCAGATCTCAGGTGGGAGAGTAAGACTGCTTCCTTTGGCCTCCCTGGAAGGCAGACTCACACCAAGAGGCGATTGTTTCTTTTTGATCAGTCGTAGGGCCTGAACTCTGGGCCTGGGCCTGGGCGCTGTCCCTCAGCTCTTCAGCTCAAGGCTAGTGCTCTACCACTTGAGCCATAGCACCACATCTGGCTTTTTCTGTGTATGTGGTGCTAAGGAATCAAACCCAGGGCCGCATGCATGCAAGGCAAGTACTCGACCACTGAGCCACCTTCCCAGTACTCCCCCCAAGAGAACAGAAGCTCACAGTGTGAAGATGCAGATTCAAGCAAGGAATCTGGTTCTTATATCTGCTTTAAAATGGTTACATTAGTCTCCAACAAAGCATACTGTTCAGGTTTCCTCTTTCCTTATGTGGGGCCCAACAGCCAAACACATGTCATGCCTACAACTGCTTTGTAATTCTCTTATGCTTCTGATTTATGGATATGCTCTACCCTCTCCCATAAAAAAAAAAACTATTTCTTTTATCTTACCTATGGTAGTGCTGATACAATCTCAAAATACAAACTTAAAATGCCAATTTCTAAATCATTGATTTTTTAATTATTAAAAATCCAAATATTCCACATTGTTCAGCAGTGATAAAACTGATTTTCTCCTTGGTATTATTGCATCAGAAAACAATGTAAAAACCGATTATGATTCACTGACAGTTTTTCTTATGTTTTGCTATGTTAATTGTAACTATATGGCCCCAATGTAAGTTATACTTTGGTCTTCTTAGCAAAGAGCAAAAAAGGCTGACAATTCAGTGGTTTTATCTACTGTCTGCATTGCAGCTTAAAATTCCTCAATGCTAATCAGTGAGAAGTGCAACTATTTGCTTTTATAACTATTCAGTTTTTAAGGGAGGAAACTCAAGTATAAGAGGCCCAAAAGAGGTGAGTTATAAGTGTAAATTTCTCTTTCTCTCTCTCCTTTCTCTCTCTCCTTTCTTTCTTTCTTTCTTTCTTTCCTTCTTTCTTTCTTTCTTTCTTTCTTTCTTTCTTTCTTTCTTTCTTTCTTTCTTTCTTTCTTTCTTTTTCTTTCTTTCTTTCTTTTCTTTCTGTCTTTTTCTTTCTTTTTTTCTCTCCTTCCTTCCTTCCCTCCTTTTCCTCCCTCCTTCCTTCTTTCCTTCTTTCCTTCCCCCCCCCCCCCGCTTTGTTCTAATACGAGGGCACAAACCCAGGACTTCACGCTCTCACTTGGCTCTGTGTGGTTCAAGGCTGGAACTTATAACTTGGGACAGACTTCTAGTTCTGGATTTTTAATGGTTAATTGGAGATAAGGAGCCCATGGACTTTTCTGCCCCTTCTGCGCAGGTTGGTTTTGAAACAAGATCCTCAGATCTTAGCCTCCTGAGTAGCTAGGATTACAGACATGATACACTGGTACCAGGCTGGAATTATTTTCCTGTTTATTATGGAGGGAAATTTTTTATCAGATCATCCATATCTTTTATTTCTGAAAAGAAGATTTGCACCTACCCTATTTCTGAAAGCTGCTTTACCCATGATCCAATTCTGATTATCCATGCATGTTGCTGGTCTTTAAATATTTATTATCCAAAAAGGTGAGAAATATTAATGTATCATAATTGACATAACATATGCATCCTTAAAATTTTGTGTATTGATTTTCAAGTAATTGGGTTGCATTTTCCTCTTGAATTATTGTATAATTTCAAATATCTGTTTCTAGCAGAAAAGCAAATCTAGTCTGAAATACTACATGAAAGGACAACAATAGGGAAGTGATCTTGTCAGTCAGGCACTGATCTGGAAATTAATGGTATAGTAGTATATTTTCTTTTCTTTTTTGTACATTTTTTATTGTAAAAATACAGTACAGAGGGGTTACAGTTACATGAGCAAGGTAATGAGTACATTTCCTATCCAGTATTATTGCCTCTTCCTTTGTTTTTCCCCTACCATCCCTTCCCTCCCACCTCCACAACTCCCCCCTCGCCCTCCAGCCAAAGTTGTAAAGTTTGTTTTCAATAGTGTCTTGTATATCTCATTGCTACAATGGGTCAACCTGTATTCCTATTTAAGCATTTTGTTTTTTCCCTTCCCCTCCCCGAATTAGAGAAGTATATATAACAAGATGCTTGGCCCCGGCATCAAATACAGTGAAAACAGGGGTTATACCATGGGGGAGGAACACACAAAGAAACAAAAGAATCACATGATACATTATAAATGTTAGAAACAATAGCAAGAAAGAAAAAACATATTTGTGTCCCTATCTTGGGGTTTATTTCACTTAACATCATCTTATCTGGTCATATGTACATAGCTTTTGACCTTTTCTGCTTGTCCCAGACATATACTAGTTATTGCAAATAAGGGAAACCATGGGACCTATGTTTCTTTGGGCCTGGCTTACTTCACTTAATATATTTTTTTCCAAGTCTTTCCATTTCCTAACAAATGGGGCCACTTTTTCTGATGGAGGTATAGAATTCCATTGTGTATATATACCACATTTTCTTGATCCATTCATCTACTGAGGGGTATCTGGGTTGGTTCCATATCTTAGCTATGGTAAATAATGCTGCGATAAACATAGTCGTGCTGGTAGCCTTAGTATGGCCTTATTTGTGATTGTTTAGGTAAATGCCCAAAAGTGGGATTGCTGGGTCATAGGGGAGCTCTATGTGGAGTCTTTTGAGGAACCTCCATACTGCTTTCCAAAGTGGTTGAACAAGTTTACACTCCCATCAATAACGCAGTAAGGTTCCCTCCTGGCTACATCCCCTCCAGCAGCAGCATATTTTCTAATTCCAATGTTATATTGAAAATACAACAACATCAAGCTTCCAAAATAGTGCGAATTGTTGGCTAAAGGAGAATAGAATCTAACTTCGTTAGAGGAATACTTGGAACTTTTAGACAAACACTGCCAGTCACAGGCGGTCTCTAGGGTACCAATATTTCTGACCAATTTGGATTCAAGGTAATGACATCAAGTTAATGAGAGCTGTTTTGAAAGTCTCTCTCTCTCTTTCTTTTTTTAGCTTTTCTGTCTCTCTAATGGGGAAGATATATATATATATATATATATATATATATATATATATATATATATATATATATACATACATACATACATACATATATGGGACAGATTTTTAGCAAGACTTGGATTCAAATCTTGACTGCTATTTTGATCTGCTGACTTTAGGATAGTCAAGGAACCTCTCTGAGGCTCAGTTTCTTCATCTGTGAAATGGGAATAAGAGGCAATACTTTTTTGTGTGATGGTCTTGGAACTTGAACTCAGGGCCTGGAAACTGTTCCTGAATTTTTTTTGCTCAAGACTAACATTCCACTACTTCAGCCACAGCTCTACTTTTAGCTTTTTAGTGGTTAACTAGGGATATGAATCTCATGGGTTTCCGTCCTGGGCTGGCTTCAAACCTGCATTCTCAGATCTCAACTTCCTGAGTTAGTTAGGATTACAAGTATGAGCTATCAGCACCCAGTAGTAATTACTTTTCAAAGTTAATGTGAGCTAAAAAAAATTGCCTGGTGCATAGTAGGATCTTAACAAGGTATTAACCTAACTCCTTGGCTTTTTTTTCCTGAAGAGGAAACATGTAAATATAATCAATACTCAGGACTTTATTGCTATTACATTTTGGACAAAGGCTACTTTCTAGGCTACTGTGTTTGACTCATCATTAGATCCTGTACCAATTTTCCTTAGTGAAGGGAAGTCAGGATGGCAACAAGAAGGCAGAATGAAAACAAAGCATTCATCATAAACAGGTCATTCTGATCCTGGGTACTCTTTAGGTTCTAGGCTCAATGTTTCATATGTGATCTTGCATATTTCTTACTACAAACCAGCAAGGTCAGAATGGTAGTTCCTTTTAAGAAGGGGAAAGTCAAGCATGAAGTAACTTATCCATATACTAGTGACACCAGAAATCCAAGCCAAGATGTGTACTCAAAGCTTTTCATTTTCAACAGTATCATCATATCACACCAGGCCAAGACCACAGAGCTAAAAAGAATCACATATGGCACAGAAGAATATATATCAGTACTCTGCTCTCAGTTCTTGGCACAGAGTTCCTAAAACCCATAACATTTTCTGAGGAATAGGGAAAAGAGGAGCATCTTTGTTATTTGATTTTTTTTTTGTTTTTGTTTTTTTGGGTCCCGTCGTGGGGCCTGAACTCTGGGCCTGAGCGCTGTCCCTCAGCTCTTCAGCTCAAAGCTAGCACTCTACCACTTGAGCCACAGCGCCACTTCCGGATTTTTTCTTTTTGCTTATGTGGCGCTGAGGAATCGAACCCAGGGCATCAGGCATGCAAGGCAAGCACGCTACCACTGAGCCACCTTCCCAGCCCGCATCTTTGTTATTTGTAATAAGCCTTTCCAATCATTCTTGAGTTTATGTTGAAGAAGTATTGGAGAATGGATGCTGTCTGCTAGAGGACAACCAGATGCTTAGAGGGCTGAAACATTTTGTCCTCCACTCTGACCCCTGGCTTCTAGGGATGGGAGAGATGGTAGAGAGGAATTAATTAACAGTGGCCAATTGACTTAGTCATACATACATAATGAAACCCCAAAGATGGGGTTTGGGGAGCTTCAAGGTTGGCAAACCTAAGGATCCACCTCATCTTTTCTGACTGTTGTACACCTCTTCATCTGATTGTGCATTTAATTCTTTAGTATATACTTTATACTAAACATAGACCTTCCCTATGACCCAGACATACTAACTCCTGGCTATCTACCCCAAGCATCATGAACCAGGATAAGGATACCTGCACATCCAGGCTCATTGCTGCACTATTCACAATAGCCAAGATATGGAAACAAGCCACATGCCCCACAATAGATGAGTGGATCCAAAAAACGTGGTACCTATATACAATGGAATTTTACCCAGCCATTAGAAAGAATAAAATAATGTCATTTGCAGGGAAATGGATGGAACTAGAACAAATCATGTTAAGTGAGATGAGTCAAGATCTGAGAGACAAATGGCATATGTTCTCTCTGATATGTGGAAGTTAGATCTAAAATGCAATGGGACATGACACAATACACAAAATTCTATACACTCATATACAGAGAGACCAAAAGAGGGTAGTCTTAGGAGAAAATCACAGAGGTTCAATACCTAAATGCTGCTTCCTATGTATATAAAATAATACACATACTAAAATGAACTCTAAAAATATGGAAGTGGAGGACTTTTTTCTTAAATTGTATTCACCTGCATATCTGTGGGAAGGCAGGGGGGAAGAGGGCACAAAATCAGAAGAAATAGGGTGAAAAAGTGCAGCAGTGGAGTGCATTGGATAGACATAGATGAAAGTGAACTATGCAGCTTGTGGGTGGAGAGTGGAGGAGGGAATGGGAGAGAATGAGGGAACAAATGACACTGTAAGAAAGGAGATGTACTTATTACCTGATATATGTAAAGGTAACCCTGCAGTATACCATCTCTAAAACAAAGTAAATTAGAAAAAATGGGCAAATGATTGAAGAGATTGCCTACAAAAATATAGACAAATGGCTATTTCACATATGAAAAAATGTTCAATTTCAGTAGTCATGAGAAAAATTCAACCAAAATCTCAGTGAAATATGTATCCTCCCCAGAAGAATATACTCTGTACAAATTGGTAAATATAAGGCAGTTTTGGGAGCAGGTACAGCAAATTAGCAAACTTAAGGAAATGATCATGGGGCCCTCCAATTTGTAGCTAAGATGGATCAAAATATGGATAACCCAGGGCCCCAGTACCTGTGACTGGCACGAGAAGTGATGGAGGCAGTGTTTTTGGACTGAGTCTTTCATATAGAAGTTTTATATTATCTATGGTTTGTGCCATAATTAAATTGTTGAGCACCCAGTTGATTCCAATGGAGAAGTGAAGAATTGCCTGGCACAGAAAACCTATACATATGGTGTTCAGAGTGTTCTGTGATTAAAAACACATCCTGGCAGAAGCAAAACAACACCACAGCAAAGGGATTACAGACCCCAAGCAATAATGGAAATTGGTAAATTAACATGGTAGATCCATATCACATGCTCATGTGGAATCACTTTTTGGGGGGAAGAGAGAGGGGCTGGTCCTGAGCTTGATCTCAATGCCTAGGCACTCTCCCTGAGATTTTTTGTTTTTCTCAAGGGTAACACTCTACTACTTGAGCCACAGATCCACTTCTGTTTTTTCGGTGGTTAAATGGAGAGAAAAACCTCACAGACTTTTCCTGCCCAGGCTGGCTTTGAACCATGACCCTTAGATCTCAGCCCCCAAAGAGCTATATATAGGATTATATATAGGTGTAAGCCATCAGCACCTGGCTGGAATAACTTTTATATGTGTGCTGAATTAAAGGAATAAATTTATTCAGCTAATGGAAATTTATCTTTAGGTTATGTGTTAAACAAACTTGATCTTGGAAAGGGACTTGTCAATCCTTCAGAAGGATTTATAAGGGAGGCATAATCATTATCTGGGGAATCAAGGAAGGGACACATTGTGGAAAATGATGACTTCAGTAAAATCAAGTGGCCAATAATACTTTGATCACCAATAGTTCTAAATATCATAAAACTTTACAGACACTTACAAAGAACTTATATAACTATGAAGGAAAAAGAAATCTCTTTAGTGAAAAGGCCAATGTACAAATTTGCCAACTTGTAAGGTAAGAAAATTCTTGATATTAAAAAACCCAACAGCCTCTCAGCCACTTAACATTTCAACTTTATAAAAATTTTAAGTGTTTCTAAATGGAAATGTCTTAAATTATAATACAACACCATACATAATACAGCCTAGTATTTAAAACTACATTTCATACTTGTATAAGATTTATAAGTATTCTTTTATATAAAAGTAAGTTAAACATCATTAATCATAAATATTAAATGCAAGACAATATTACACAACAGTGTGGTAAATGCAAAAAAATTACAGGAGGTCTTTCCTCCCCACCCCTCACTTTTTTTGTCTAAACTCTTGCACTGGGGTCATTCATGCTAACATTTTATACTGCCAAACAAACACTAAGTTATATGACCTTTTGAGGAATCAAGAGAATGAGAGACAGATTCCCAAACAGGCCAGTTTGCATGATAGTTAAGTTTCTTCTACTTTAATTCTTACAAAATGTAACCAAGAAGTTAACCAATCAGTTAATAGTCTATTGGTCTGTTTCCCTATTCCTGGTTTACAAGGAAACTAAGTTTAAAAGGTCCAATTTTTGGCCAGGATCCAGTGGCTTATTCTAGCTACTCAAGAGGCTGAGATCTGAGGATCATGGTCCAAAATCAGCCCAGGTAGGAAAAGGAAAGTCTATGAGAATATTTTTTATTGTTGTTATTTAAAAACCTTCCTTTATATTGAAAAACTTCACAATTTATTTATTGTTATTGTAAAGGTGATACACAGAGGGGTTACATTTGCATAATTCAGATAAAGAGTACATTTCTTTTTGAACAATGTTACCCCTTCCCTGGAGCTCTCTCCCAGTTTTTCCTCCTGTCCCCACCCACATAATTTTCAATATAGTACCTAATGAGTATCACTGCTGCATTTGTTCACCCTTTGACCCACCATTTCTGTTTCCCTCCCTTACCTTCCCAAAGACAGATAAACAAACAAGATGGGTGCTGGTGGCTCACAGCTGTAATCCTAGCTACTCAGCCTCCTGAGATCTGATGATCCCAGTTCAAAGCTAGCCAGGCAGAAAAATCCCAGTGAGACTCTTAGCTCCCATTGTTAACTTCTCAAAAATTGGAAGTGGCACTGTGGCTCAAGTGGTAGAGTATTGAGCACAAAGAGGCTCAGGGATAGCACCCAGGCCCAGAGTTCAAGCCCCATGATGGACAAAAAAAAAAAAAAAAGGGAAATGAATACAAAAACAGAAACAAAGAGGGAAAAAAAACCTTTTTGTTTCCATTTCCTGGCGTTCATTTTGACAAATATTATTTTATATGGTCAGATGCACATAGCTATGTGATCCTCTCCATGAGACTCTCTCCAATAAACCACCAAAAAACTGAAAATGGAGTTGTAAAGCATTAATTCTGAGCAAAAAGATCAGGGACAGCATCCATGCTTGAGTTGAAGCCCCAGGACCAGCACACAAGTGGGGAAGGAATTTTCTCTTTGTTCTTTATTTCTATTTTTTTTTAGCCTTTCTCTATCTATAAACCAACCTCTTTCACTTAGACTTTTGGAACCTGCTACTTTATGGAATGAAATATTGTAGAATTAAAAATAAAATGAATTAAGGGCTGGGAAGGTGGCTCAGTTGTAGAGTACTTGCCTTGAATGTCTGAAGCCCTGGGTTCGATTCCTCAGCACCACATAAGCAAAAAGAAAAAAGCCAGAAGTGGCGCTGTGGCTCAAGTGGTAGAGCACTAGCCTTGAGCTGAAGAGCTGAGGGACAGCGTCCAGGCCCAGAGCTCAGGCCCCACTACCGGACCCAAAAAAAACAAAAAACAAAAAATAAAATGAATTAAGATCTTTAAAGTGTTACAATTGTATCATTTTATAGTTTACAGCAGGTAGCTTTCAGAATTGTTTAGGAAAATGTTACAACATGTTATGTAGAACAACAGCTTTGTCCTAGTCTCTAGAGTTTGTGAATGGTAAAAGAGACTTTATAGATATGGTTATGTTACTGATCTTCAGGTAGAAACATTATACTGCATTATCTGAATGACCCCAATATAAGTCTAAGGGTGCTTTCAAGAGAAAGACAGGAATGTCAGAGCCTGGGAGAGAGATTTGAAGGTGGTACACTGGGGTCCTTGAAAATGTAGGAAGATACCATGATTTAAGGAATGCACACAGTTTCCAGAACCTAGAAACAACAAAGAAACACATTCTTCCTAGTGGCAGCCAGAAGTAACTCAGTCTGACTCACTTATTTTAGACTTTTGACTTCCACAAACTGACAAACTCATTGGCTTGAAAATGTGTACTATTTTAATCCACTAAGTTTGTGGTAATTTCTTACAGCCAGAAAATGGAAAGTAAAATAAATCCAATATGCTAACTCTACTATGGCTAGCAAATTTAAAATACACACCAACTCTGAAAGAATCATTTGCTTTAAAGTATATAAAGTAATATATATTTACATGAAGAAAACAAATAATGAATAGTGTACTGATACCACAAAAACAGTTCTTACTATTGGAAAGATGTGTTTTTCCCCTTTTATCTGGTCCCACCTGCAAATCTAACATTTCTAGAAGCCAACAGTCTGGACAAATTTGCTTTTATCACAGATGTAATAAGCTTGTGAGAAACACTTTCACTCCCTCACAGGTCTCAACCTCTTATAATGAGAACTGGGAAGAAGATCAATAAAATCAACCAACTGTGAAAATAAAGCCCATACGATATAGTAAAACACCACTAGTGGGAATAACGTGTAGTTATAAGAGGAATGACCAAATGAGATTAGATCTTTATGCAACATTTTATATGAACCACAGAACATCCCTTTAACCTGCCTCATTATAGGGTTCACAAAGCTAATCTTGGTCAGAATATTCTTAATTAGGTTCAATTATTATCAAGTCCATGTGAAAGTTATTTCCTATTGAGCATATCATTATAGGTAATTACGACACAGTTTTTCAAAAAGTATAGATAACTAGTTTCTGCTTAGAGATTTAAACTCAGAATGACTCCAAATCTTTCTTACTGTTATCTTTTTTTTGATGTGCACTATTAATTTAAATAAAAGAAACGCAGCTTATTCCCACTGACAATATCCACTGCATTTCAAGAGTAGGTATTCCCTCTATACATGCAAACATACACATGGATTTGTTACCTGACCATTTAACCAATCCAAAATTAGATAAACAGCTGGGTGCCAATGGCTTGCTTGCACCTGTAATCCTAGCTACTCAGGAAGCAGAGACCTGAGGATCATGGTTGGAAGCCAGCCTGGGCAGGAAAGTCTGTTAGACTCTCATCTTCAATTAATCACCAAAAAGCAGAAGGTAGAACTGTGGCTTATGTGGTAAAGTATCAGCCTTAAGTGACAAAGTTAATGGAAAGTGCCCTGGCCTTGAATTCAAACCCCAGCATGGGTACAAAATAAAAATGGATGGATAAACAAACCCTAAGCCAATGAAGATTTCTCCCTTTTGGGGGAAGTAGAATAAGAATTAGATTTGAGGAAATATTCTAGGGTAGAGACATGGTGGTAAACAAAAAATATCCTTGTTTTCTTATGAAGCTAAGATACATACCAAGAGATTTGAATTATGTGCCCTGAATTCAGGCCTGGTGTCACCTGATGTATTTTTAATATCATTGTGTTGACAAGTCAGCAGTAACATATGCACTCTATAAATGTCAACATAAAATACATTCCATAAACCATGGCAAACAGCTGAGCAGCCTGACATCTGAGACATGAACAAGGCAGCTGGGCTCACATCCACCTGAAAAAAGGGAATTATCTATTTGTCTGTCTGTCTGTCTGCCATCTGTCTGTCTGTATTCTACCTATCACTCATCTATCTATAATTGCATATGTACAACTGATATACATCATATATATGTATATTACAATTTTTCTGGTAATCATGGGCTGGGAATATTTTCTTGTTCTTCTCATCAGTAAACGTTATTTATACATACATTGTAGAAGAATTCATATTATATTTACCAGATTTAAAGAGACTATGTTTTATATTGTTTTATCAGAATCAATTAGTTGTACAAAGGGAAGCTGGATACCTGTGGCTCACACCTATTATTGTAGTTGCTCAGGAAGTTGAGATCTGAGGACTGCAGTTGGAAGACAGCCTGGGTAGAAAACTGTCTGAGACTTTTATCTCATCAAAAAGCTGGAAGTGGAGCGTGGCTCAAGTGGTTATGTGCAAGGCTTGAATAAAACCAAGTGAGAGTACAAGACCCTCAGTTCAGTCCCCAGTACTGTCACACAAACTTAAAAATTTGTACAAGGGGATTTCATTTTGACCTGTCCACATATGCATACAATAGATCTTAATGAGACTCAACCTCTCCACTCCTCTTCCTTTCCCCTCCTTCTAAAACCAATCTAAACTAGCTTTACTGTTCCATTTTTGCACAAGCACATCTCCTCCCTTTCAGTAAAACCCCATTTGGGTTTGTATGAGCATGTTTGGTTATACAAAATAATGAGTTTCACGGTGACCTTTTCATACATACATATAACATATGGATAGGATATTCTGTAGGAAATGGATACTTTTCTGTTTAAAATATGAAAGTGGTTTGACTTAATATTTTAAAGTTTAATCTTAAATGCCATCCTTACTACTCACACTAGAGCAAAGGACAGAGAGATGGAGATTAGAGAGATTAGAGTCCACATGTGAGTAAGGCCATGGAAGTAGGGGTTTGTGAGTCCAGTGAGCCCTTTCTTCACTCTATCAAGTCCTCTGGCTGATGCTGAGTAAGGAATGTCTCTCATCCATTGTAGATTATTCAGTCATGGGGGAGACAAAAAAATATATTCGGCATTCTTGTCAAGCCTATAAACAACAGCCACCAAATGTAGCCTCAGTTTGGTTTCAGATTATGATGGCAAGAGCTGCCTCACAGAATTTGACAGTCAGAGTCACTCCTGATGAGTGTGACTGGCTAGACTCCTCCATAGCCTCCAGCTGCTTCACAGCAAGCTCTTCAGTGTAGCTTATAGCCAGTGAAAAAGGAAAAAAAAATCCATTGCATCTGTGACCCAATTTCTCCTTAGTTACTAGTCATTTATATCATTCACACAACTGGATACAGCCAAAGGAAGTAGTCTTCAGATACTTTGATTTTCTCACTTGAAATAAAAGGCATTTGCCTTTTAGTCAAGGGTGAGTGGCTAAATTAAAAAAAGGGAGGGGGTGCTGGATGAAATGGGTCACATCTGATCTCAGCTACAGAGGAAATGGAGATTGGGAGGACTGCAATTTGAGGCTAAAAAGTTAGTAAGACCTCATCTCCAACTAAAAGCTCACTGCAGTGGTGTGTATTTGTAATCCCAGCTACATGCAAGGCATAAGAAAGATCATAGTCCAAGGCTGGTTCCAGGAAAACGCATAAGACCCTAGCCAAAAAATAAAACAAGAAAAGTCTAGGTGTATGTCTCAAGTGGTAGAATGCTTGCTCAGAAAGCAGTGAGGTCTTGAAGTTCAAACTCTAGCATGGAGTAAAAAACAGAACAAAGAAAATCATAACAAAGCACATACATACTAAACATAATGACTTGTAACGTTGTCTTAGATATAGCTAGAATAGCATGGTACTGTGTTCGCGCAGCATCAGGATGATGGACAGGATAACAATGGGAACACATAGTGTTTGACTCAGTGGCTACACTGGTAACATGAGCCCTTCCCCAGGGAGCTTCTCTGACTTTACAATTTTAGTATTACTATTATTTATGTATATACGTATTTATTTTAGGAGGTCCTGGGCCTTGAACTCTGGGCCTAGGCGCTGTCTGTAAGCTTCTTTTGCTCAAGGCTAGCACTCTACCACTTGAGCTATAGCACCACTTTTGGCTTTTTATGTGATTAATTGGAGATAAGAGTCTCACAGACTGTCATGCCTGGGCTGGCTTTGCACTATGATCCTCAGATCTCAGCCTCCTGAAGGATTATAGACAAGAGCCACTGGCACCTGGCTATTATTTTATTTTTAGTAATATATTTCAATATTTGTTCTTATTTTCTTTCTCTCTCTAACAAGTTCTTTATTTTTCTTCCCCAGTACTAACTATATTAAGGATTGGACCTAGAGCTCTGTACAGTGAGCCTACTTTATTCATAGATGAATAAATCTGTGAAACACATGGTTTTAACCAAGTATTATAAAATATACTACATTTTTAAAAGTAAACATCAAAACCCAAATTTTTAAATCCCTGGGTATGTATGTTGCAGCTCAGCTGACGTGGAGATGCTCTCAACTAGTCCCATGTTATCAGCAGTTGTATTTAATCATTGTGTGATCTTCTATTTTATTACCTGCCCTTCATTTTGTGAAAATCTGCCTCTTCCCCAAAGCAAATAGTGCCCCAAAAGCAAGATAGAAAAAGCTAATCATTTAAGTGATAAAGCAATCTGTTCAAAGGCAGATTGTCTTTAGCAGAAGTTGGGGTAGTGTTATGGCAAAAATGAACCAATCTCCCACCGTACTGTACTGAATTCTGTGCATCCTAAGTAGGTGTGGTTTCCCCTCAGTGGTGATCTCCTTGGAGTTGCATAGGTGTGGATACCAAGCATCTCCTGTAATGTGCTCAGTTCCTGAGTGGCAGACACTCCAATTCTTTTTTTTACAATATATATTTTTATTGTAAAGATACTATATAGAGGGGTTACATGATCAAGGTAATGAGTCTATTTTCTATGGAGCATTGTTACCCGCTCCTTTGTTTTTCCCCTACCATCCCTTTCCTCCCCCTCCATTCCCCCCCCATTCCTCCCTCCCTCTTCTGCAAAGTTGTAAAGTTTGTTTTCAACATAGTGTCTTGTACATCTCGTTGTTACAATGGGCATCCTGTATCCTTATTTCAGCATTTTGTTATTTCCCTTCCCACTACAGGTCTTAGATGGCAAGACTTGAGTGGAATATTATGTTGTGTAGAAAAAGATGTTTTGGTTACAGTAAGAAAGATAGAATTTTGGACAAATGAAATTTTCAAGCATCATCTTTAACTCAGCTCTCACCAAGAACTTTTTTTTTTTTTTTTTTGGATCTGGTCATGGGGCCTGAATCTGGGCCTGGTCGCTGTCCCTCAGCTCTTCAGCTCAAGGCTAGCGCTCTACCACTTGAGCCACAGCACCACTTCTGGCTTTTTTCTTTTTGCTTATGTGGTGCTGATGAATCGAAGCCCAGGAATCATGCATGCAAGGCAAGTGCTCTACTACTGAGCCGCTTTCCCAGCCCCTCACCAAGAACTTTTAAAATTGGTTTTACCTCTTCTACTTAGTTGTATCACTATCAACTTGGAAGTCCTGACCTTCATTTAATGGATGGGGAGTGGTAGATATCCACAGAAATATTAACTCTGACCCTTAATAAGTGTGGAATGTATTGCATGTTTGCCCATGATTCATTTTCTTCATCTGTACCAAGGAGGAGAAAACTTGTTTTTTTTTATTTTCTCAAGGGCAGCAAAAGTAGCCACAGGAGGAACTATGACATGGATTCTCTTGATTTAAAGAACTGGTTAACTACTGAGTCACAACAATGAGTTAGCTAAGAAGTTTGTCTGTCTCTGTTGCTCTGTGTTTACGTTCATATAGATACCAGAATAGCAAGGTGGTTTTGACACAATTTAACTCATTCTGAGGATTAGAATCCCACTGTGGGGATGGTGAAGAGGGCAATATTCTACCTGCCTTTCTTCTGAAGAAATAATCACAGCTGGGAGCTGGTGGCTCATGCCTGAAATCCTAACTACTCACAAGGCTGAGATCTGAGGATTGTAAGTTGAAGCCAGCAGAGTTGAAGCAGCAGATGCAGAAAAGTCCATGAGACTCTTATCTGTAGCTAGCTATCAAAAAGTTGGACCTGGAACTATGGCTCAATTGATAAGAGTGCTATCCTTGCAGCCTTAAGTGAATCAAAAAGCTAAGGGATAGCTCCCAGGTCCTGTATTCACAGTTCAAGCCCCAGGAATGGCATACGCACAAAAGAAATACATTTTTATGTGTCTTGCTGGAACATACAGAGGAATATGAGGCTCGTTATTCATTATGATTTTATTTGCTGACAAAGAACATCTGTTGTGTGTGCACCAGTCCTGGGGCTTGAACTCAGGGCTGGGTGCTGTCCCTGAATTTTTTTTTTCTCAAGCCAGTACTCTGCCACTTAAGCCACAGCTCCATTTCTGCTTTTTTGGTACCTAACTGGGGATAAGAGTCCCATGGACTTTATTGCCTAGGCTGACTTTGAACTACAATCCTCAGACCTCAGCCTGCTGAGTATCTAGGATCACAGGCATGAGCCACCAGTGCCTGGCTCCAAGAACATTAAAAAAGTATATCATCGCCAACATCATGCATTTCCTTAAAGCAGTCTATTAAATTAAGAATGAACATACCAAAGTGAGGGAGGGAGGTGTGTTTGGAAGTGTGGGTGAGAATGTTCAAAGGGCTGACATTGATCAAGATACACAATATTCATAAACTGCTTTGTTGAATGGCAATTCCTTTGTAACTTACTTAAAGATAATATATTATCTTTATATGTAATATATGTCTTTATATATAATATATAATAAAATTTATATAAAATATATAAATATTAAAAAAATTGTTACCTTACTTAAGAGTACTCATGCCTGGAGCATTCACAAGGTAACATATTTGCATACCTCCCTGAAGGTGACCTCATATTCTTTGGAAGAAAAGTACAATACAAAGTGACACTGTGATTAAATCTTTAGATCGTGTCCACCACAGGGGATTCTAGAGCAGATGCATGTGGGTTTCCTTTCTAGCATACCAATCAGCAGGGGCAAAAGAGGGCCAGCCTGGGATGAAGGAGACCGCAGAGACTTCTGCATCCCTGGAATTCTAATAGTGCTCAGAAGTCTGGGCTTAGCAGCATCTTCTGAACCACCATGTGGAGCAGGGTTATGCTTCTGAAATATCCTTTGCTGAAAATATATGGCACTTCAAAATAAGTGGCTTCATGGAAAAACAAAAGGACACTTCCCAAACTCTGAATATAGCTAACACAGAAATAAAACTATCTGAACCAATTGTTGGAAGAAGAGAGGGTTATTTCATCTTTTCCTTGTCTGTCTGGTGATTGCTAGTCATCTTTTAAAATGCAGCTCAGCCACTGCCTTACTGATATGCAATGGATTGTATCAATGTACACCTGGTATTCACCGGAAAGGTTAATTAAGTCAGTGAAGGAAAACATCTACTCTGTGGTTGTTCTCCATAGATAGCTTGGTTCCTGACATCTGGATATGCTGAGCAAATGCCTGTGGAATAAGAGAAGATGTGCACAACTGGTCTTATACAACAGTAAGCGGGGAGCACTGCAGGATGTTATGTGTAAAAGACTAAGAAGTAGTCGGATAAGCCAGCCAGAGAGTTTGTACTTAGAGAAATGCCATGGTATGATTCAGTAATGCTTGCCTTGATGAATATATCAATTGAGAAACTATTGTTCAATGGAGTCAGATAGACTTTCTTCTATAGTGTCATGACAGTGTCATTCAAAATCACTTGGCCTCAGTTTTCCCAATGCCCAAGCTGGACCAGTGCAGAGTGACCGAGGGGACTGTAGCATCTTCCCTGTGCTTTCATCCACCTAATATGCTGAAGTTCTGGTGAATGGAAGCAAGTACAAATCCAAAAGGAAGACAGATTTAAAGGTCTTTAGTGACTGGTTCTTTTTTTTTTTTTTTTGGCGGGGGTGGGGGGTGGAGGTCCGGTCGTGGGGCCTGAACTCTGGGCCTGGGCACTGTCCCTGAGCTCTTCAGCTCAAGGCTAGAGCTCTACCACTTGAGCCACAGCACCACTTGTGGCTTTTTATCTTTTTGCTTATGTGGTGCTGAGGAATCGAACCCAGGGCCTCATGCATGCAAGGCAAGTGCTCTACCACTGAGCCATCTTCCCAGCCCTGTGACTGGTTCTTAGGACCAAAAAAGTTTATTATCATAATTATGTACCTATGATGAAGCAAGGTGAAAATTTTAAGCTATCCATAACCCCCAGTTACTCCCTTTTTACCTGCCCCCTTTCTAAAAACAAAGAAGACGCTGGCTAAAATATGTTCAACAACTTCTGTGCAAATCCAGGGGGCACCATTCATACTGAAGACAATGTAAGGATGTCTCAAAGTGGGCAATCAGTGCTTCTAAAGGGGATGATTTTTGTTGTTGTTGTTGGTCATGGGGCTTGAACTCTGGGCCTGGGTGCTGTCACTGAGCTCTTCAGCTCAAGGTGAGAACTCTACTACTGGAGCCATAGTGCCACTTCCAGTTTGGTTTTCTGGTGGTTAATTGGAGATAAGAGTGTCATGGACTTTCCTATCCTGGCTTCGAACCGTGGATCCTAAGATCTCAGCATCCTGAGTAGCTAGGATTACAGGTGTGAACCACCAGCTTCTGGCTTTTTTTTTCTTAATCTTAAAATTTGTGCTGGGCATTGGTGGCTCATGCCTGTAATCCTAGCTATGCAGGAGGCTGAGATTTGAGGACTGTGGTTTGAAACCAGCCCTGGCAGGACAGTCTGTGAAACTCTTATCTCCAATTAACTACCAAAAAAGAAAATAGAAAACAAAGAGCCTACAATGGAGCTGTGGTTCAGGTAGAGTCCTCCTTTTGATCAAAAGAAGCTCAAGGACGGTGCCCTGGCCTTGAGTTTAAGCCCTAAGGTTCCCCTCTCCTGCCCACAATTAAAATTATTTATTGCAAGAAATATAATCATGTTACATGATTTTGCCCAACTTTAGGGTAATGTAACAGGGTATTTGTAACACAGGGTGGGCGAAGGCTTAATATTTACTAGATTAGATGTATATACATATTCCCTTAGGTGTATACCTTAGTAAGGATTTACTGAAATATAACACCAACAAAAGTTAAGAACACTATTCAATACACTGTAGGAAGAAGTTGAGTGTTTGGATAATAAGTTAGAAAGGCAAAAGCAGGCCCAGAAGACTAGAGCTGGACTCATGCTCACAAAAAGGTCAAATCTCCTGAAAAACAGGTCACTGACATCCAAAAGTCACAATCACAGGAGTGCGCTGAGTTGGGTGTGAGCTGAGTTGGAATGTTATCTTCATTACTGTCTAGTGACATGACTCTTGGCTATTAAATGATCCCTCTGAGCAGTTTCTTTTTCTGTAAGGTGAAGGTGATAAACTGTGTTTACAAAGGCTGCTTTAAAAAACTAAGAAATAGATATCAGAGGGGTAAAGAGTTTAGTGGAAGGCAGCATACCAACACAAATATTAATTCTCTAAAAATCACAAAATAGTCATAGTTTATTGTATAAGAAACAATTGTATCTACGACTTGTGTCCAGGATCATATTTCATGCACTCAGAATGGGACAGGTATAGAAACATTAAAGGGGCCAGATCATAGTGATCCCAGAAACAAAACTTTTATGTCTTAGAATTGTGATAAATGGCAGAAAGAAAGACTAATCAAAGCAGTAATTCATCAGGGTGTGTTGGTATAACTGTTATCAAGGAGAAACAACTGTTTAAATAAGATAAATGGAATTCATTAAGGGCATGTGTGTTGCCAACAAATTACAACATGCTTCACACAAACTTCATTTTGGGTCCTCCTTAGGAATCCAGGAACAGTTAATATTTATTTCAGTATAAATCTTTTATTTTGTTCCTTCTTCAAGAAACAATTAGCCCACACAATAGACCTACAGCCAAACAAATACAGATTTCCAAAATGATGAACTGAGACTTTAGATATCTGGTCTACCCTCCATGTTACATATGGGGAAATCAAGTTCTACAGAAGGTGGAAGTGACACCTACAATCACAACAGACAAAACCAAATCTACTACTTAATATCATTTACTTGAGCTCTTGAGAAAAGGAATCTTATTTTTCTCTAGTACATACACTAAAAGTTTCACCTTAGAAAAAGGGCATGTATCTCAACTCTCCATCTTCTGGGGCTCCAAAGGTAGTGGATCTTCCACTACTTATAGGACTGGGCCAATGATTGTGGGAATACATCAATTACAAACAAAGAATAGGGATTCTAACACAAATTCAGATGAAAGACAGAGTTTAAAGAAAATCTTTAACATATCTAGGGTGTGGAATCTTCAATTATTTGATTAGAGTGAATCTGATGCATTTTCACGAAAAAAAAAAAAAAAAACACCATTTTTTTTTCAAAACCAGGAAAATAAGTCAATGAAAAGAACGATGCTATAAAAACTCTTTCCCAATTCACAGAGTGATTGTCAAGATTTGTATGTTTTTGCAATTTTAATTCCTTGAAAAGTCTTGCCCTCCAAAAGCACCCACTCAATGTTGTCCATATGGTGTCACTAACCCCATAACCTTGTCTTATAGCACTCACCAGAGCTTGGCTCTGGGTTTCACTCAGGAAGAAACCAAAGACAAGCTATTACTTGAAAGAAAAGGACAATATCTTTGGAATTTTATATTAGTAAGTTTTAAACATTCTGAGGGGGACAAAAAAAAGAAAAAAGGAATCCCCTGACTCTCCCCCACCCCCAAGAAAGAAAACCTAGTGTTGTGCAATGAAATTATAGAAAAGGCCATAAAGAAACCAGATGGATAGGTTTTTCTAATAAAGATATAGGATTGTTCTCATAAGACAAATAATCTAGTTCCATGACTTATTCTTCTAAAAAGATCAGTGTTGGCTTCTGACTGCAAATCAACTAGTGTGTCTAGTTTTAGTATACAATGAGTCCCTAGGATGCTTCCAATGCTGGCTTGTTCTGAGTATTTTGATTCTTTTATTTAGTAGTAATTATGTCACTGAACATCTGTTGATATAAAAGCACAACTAAGAAAACAGCATGAATATAATCATGTAAGTGTTCCCTTACCTCCCATAATTTTGGACTGGCAGTTAATAAACTCTGGCTTCCTGTCAGTGAGGTACCTCTGGCACGTGTGGTGGAGGATCTGGAAGAAGGTGCATTTTTCTGAGGCTGTGCTAGCCACCCACTGGTCAAAAGCATTTTCAAACAACAAATCAAACTCTGCAGAATCCTGGAAAAGACAATGAAACCACTACTGGTCTCATTTCATTAAAACAAAACAAAACAGAAACCCAGTGCTTAGTCTGTCAAAATAAAGTTGTGGAACCAATCATAAGGTTCATCTTAACTAGGACCTAAGTGAAGAGGGAGTCCACATTTCTCTATCAAACAAGATGTAAATCCTGTTTGAACCTAAAAAGCCAATAGTACAGAAGCCAAAACAGCCTAACTATTGAGTTACATCAGAATCTGACTGTGTTTAATTACTCCAATTACTTGAAAGAAGGTATTAACCTTGTCCCTAAAGTTCTGTAGGAAAAGATTTTTTTTTAAATTTTAGTACATAATAACAATTTACATATTCTTCATTATTGAGGTATTTGCTCATGTATGTGTGTGTGTATGTGTATGTGTAAAAGGGATTGGGTACATAAATAGCTATATCATAAAATACCTTATTAAATCCAAAGGAATCTTAACACATATTTTGCTTGATGTCTGGTAATAAGTGTTGGTAGATGATCTTTGTCACTGGTGACATTAGGAGCTAAGTGACACTTTGATGAATGGTGATAATGTTTTGATCATCATCAAGAAATAGCTTGCTAAGAATGATTAAAACCACCACTGCCACTACCAAGGTTAAAGTGTCATCTGGAGAAGAGAATTCCTCTGCTCAGCACTGGAAAATCCACTTACCCGGTTAGGATCGATACCATTAACCTGGCGAAGCTGCTCAAGCATCCACTGTGATCTCCGAACGAAGGATGTGGAGCCCTCAAACTGTTTGACCTTCGTGATAGACGCCTGTGTGGGTTTCTTGTTTGTCACTGCCAAGAAAAGACCAATCAGATGAGTGGATTTGCAGGTTGGCTTACTTCCTCATTCTATGTGTTTCTATATAATATCTACTGTGAATATGCAGAGGGAGGGAGATGGAGGGATGTGAGGGGAAAGGAAAGGAAGGGAGGAAAGGAAAGAAGAGAGAGAGAACAGGAGAGGGAAAGGGGGAAGGAGGGAGAAGATGAATGGCTACATGTTTCCTGAAAGAGGGAGTACTGAAAAGCTCTTAACAATAGCCCTTATCCAATCAAATTGAAATTGGCTTAAGTGAATACCACCAATCCCTGGTGATAGGCTAGCACAATTACAGATTGTAGGGAAAACTAAAAAGATACAGGGCTGACAGGAATCTGGAAGGTTTACTAGGAAGGCCACCTGTTCAGGGAAATGAAGATTGTTAGTTTTCTAGGGGACTACAATGTGTATTCCTAATTTTATACTCCAGGGCAAGTATCTGAGATTTCAACTTTAAGAATACTTTAGTCACTATATCTATCTATCTATCTATCTATAAATATATTCAGTCACTATCTATCTATCTATCTATCTATCTATCTATCTATCTATCTATCTATCTATCTATAGATAGATAGTGACTGAAGTATTCTTAAAGTTATATATATGTATACACACACATATATGTTCACAAATACAAGCACATCTTGGCTTTATCATATCATAACGTTTGTGTCTAGCTTGGCATCTGATGATGACTGTATTTGACATTCTGGACACACCCCAATATGAGTTCCTGAGGTCACTACACCTGCAAGACCAGGACAGCCCTTCTTTTTGCCTCAGGCAGATGAACAAGCCTCACCTCTCATCTCAAGTACCCATGGAGAAGCCTCCAGTATCTCTCCTACTTGGTGCTTTAAAGACAAGCATGGTGGGGGGCTGAGAAGTTGGCTCAGTGGTAGAGTGCTTGTCTCGCATGTATGAGGCTCTGGGTTCAATTCCTCAGCACCACATAAGCAGAAAAAAGCTGGAAATGGCGCTGTGGCTCAAGTGGTATGAGCACTATCCTTGAGCTGAAGAGCTGAGGGACAGCGCCCAGGCCCACAGTTCAGACCCCACGACTGGACCCCTCCCCCCAAATAAAAGACAAGCATGGTGTGAGAGATAATTAAGAGCTGTAAGGGCTTTCTTTAAAGTTCCTCCTGAGCTTTGGACATAAACTGTAGTAAGATTAAATAGAAATGAAGCCTGGGGAGGAGATAGAGAAAGTGACAAGCCCTATTGGTTGGAATGAATTTAACACTAATCACTGCCCTGAGGGGAACTGTGGCACATTCTTCCTTTGTTTCCAATTACTATGCAGATGCTTAACAGACAGGAAATAACAATCATCATCATCATCATCATCATCAGAGGTACTAGAGTTTGAACTCAGGGCCTTACCTTTGCTAGACAGGTTCTCTTATTGCTGAATAATGACTCTCACTCTGGCTTGTGATATTAACTTTTGAGATAGGGCCTCACCTTCTGCCTGGATGCACAACAGGATGTGATCTACCTAGTTTATACTTGCCCTTATATCTAGAGTAACAGGTATATGCTATCACATCTAGCTCTCAGTTGAGAAGTCTGGAGATAAATTTTCTTCCCTGGCCTGCCTCCTGCCAATCTCAGACTTTCCAGTAACTAGGATTACAAGTGTGAACTACCTTTTAGCACTTGGCTTAAAAGAATTCTTGAGGGATGAAGGACAGAAAGCAGGTGATAAGCAGGTGGTAACCAACCCCTTAGGTTCCTTAATCCCATGGTCTATGGCAGTTTTGGCTCCTGAGATGTGAGAAGAGATATGCTGTAGACATTATGGGAACCTCTGGTCCCAGCACTGACAATAGTCTTTATGGCCTCAATACAATCTTCTCCCTTTGCTTATACCAGAATTTAACAATTGAAGAAAAAACTTCAAATAAAGCTTTAGCTGTGACCTATTATCTCAGTTATATATATGTGGCTAAAACTCTTTGAAACATTCCATACCAATTACACTCACTTTTGTGGTTAAAAAAAGTCATTATCCCTTCATTACCCATGATCATAGGAAATTTTATCATCCCCTAACACAAATAGTCTCTCCTAACAGGCTCTAGGCCTGTTATGTGCCACTGGAAATAACCGTTCACCTAAATAAATTCAGGCAATTATTACTAGTGTGCCCAGGGTGCTGTCCATCCATTTATTTGATTCTGTGTGTGTGTGTGTGTGTGTGTATCTCCTCTGACACAAATGTGATACCTTAGAGGCCTCTCTGAGAGTTGTTGTGTGGTGTTACGTTTTAATATTAAAAGAAACAACACACCTGGAATATCTGCAGGGCTAAAATGTGCTTAAAAGATTAAAGAATGCTTTTCAATAACAGGAAAACATGGGTTCCTGTATTAGATACTTTCCCACCCACCCTCAAGAGGATTTCCTCCCTTGTTTATGTAAATCTCAGGACATTTCAGCATCCTGGGAAACTTGCAGGCTTTCCTTCTAACTCCAGTTAGAGTTCTTACAAACTCCTATTTTTACTTCTGGTCTGTTTGTTTCCAAGAAGTTTATTTCATTGTAAACGCTCAAACACAATGTCGGATCAGTGTATAGTTCTGGTATGCTTAACATTTACATTGTAGAAAGGCCAAGTTTCATTGGAAGTTTGTCACTAAAATGAGGTGAGCAGGAACCCCACCCACAATGACAAATTTCCCTAGGGAACTCCTCATCATGGAACATGCTATAAATCCCCTGTTTATACCACAGACAGTGATACCCATCCATTCCTGCCTTTTCCCCCTCTTATTTTACTGCTCACCCAGCTCTTGGTATCTGGCTAGTTTTCCTAGGCATTCAGCCCAGCTTGGTTTAATTTTTGTTTATTGCTATTATCACCAACATCCTAGCTTCTGTTTTGAAGCAGGTGCCTTAGAATTATATTATTATATACACATTATATAGAATTAAATAGAAACTTTCCCTTTCTGAAAGCAAAACACTTACACTAACATACACTGACAAGACATCTTGAATACCATACTTGAAGGAAACATGATGGCTCAAGCTTTTCCTTATTTGGTGTTTTAGAGTCTACAGCTGATAAATAATAACAGAGTCACTCAAATTCCAGATGTCTAACGAAAAACAGTAATTTATCTTCTCCTTTCAAAGGGGTGGTAATCGAAGGCACTTCTGGAAAATGCAGCTTGACAAGGGACCTCCAGATTATAGATTCCCAAATTCACTATTTTCAATGACTTTAAGGGCTATTCAATAGGGACATTTGTGTTATACATTAATAACTGTGAAGGATAGGCAGCTATCAGGCATTTCGAAGGGCACCCAGATTCAGGGCATTCCCCGATGCTCACCACTGACTGCATACCAGAGCCACCTAGGAGTTGCTACAACACACTCACTGAACATTGAGACTAGGATCCTTCTGGGGTGTACCCCTGACACACACACACACACACACACACACACACACATTATGTCTTCCCACTTCTTTCTGAGGCATACTGATTGCTGAGAACTGCTGAACATATACATTTACCCATTTAGGAAATATTTACAGAACATCTAGATTTTGTGTGCAAACTAAGTTATGATTTTAACCAAGAACTTGGGAGTGGAGTAATAAAAATTACACAAAAGATCCTGAAATATAGCTGAAGGATAAGTGATACATTATTGGTCAGCTGAGAAATATGGGAAGCTGTGGGAGGTAGACATATGGCAGGCAGTGCATCATTCATTCTTGCACAATCTTCGACAAATGGGACTGGGATCAGCTTGTCCATTTGAACTTAAATACAGGAACTCAGTGCCATTCCAAAGCCTTTAGAATAAAATACAGGTCACTTTACCTGCAAAAGTCTAAGTTCATTTCATTCTACATTTTTTGTCCACCAAGTTTCAGCTTCTTTTGCTGCTCTGAATAGCAATATCTTCCTACTCAAGTCCCTCTGCACACACAGAGAAAGGCCTTCATAGAAATGTCCTCTTCCCACCCGACTCCTCCCCCGCCACCAAGTTGTATACTTTATTTCCAACTTAATGTCTAGTGAGTCTTATTGCTGAATTAGTTTACCCTTTGTCCCACTTCTTCTTCCCTACTTTCTTCTTCCCTGAAAATGAGGGAGGATGACACTGTTCAAAGAGACATGTATCAATACCAGACTTATGTAACTGCAACCCCTCTGTGTATCACCTTCACAATAAAAATTTAAAAACAACAAGAAATGTTCTCTTCCTTGTTTTCCATAGCTGCCTCTTCTTTACTATTTAGATTTCAGCTTGTAGCTGAACTTCACAGAAAGGTATTTTCATAATCACTTTATCTAAGTAGTTCCCAAGTACAATTCTTTCATGGGACAATGTTCATTTCAAAACCAAGTTCATGCCAGCATGGTAGTACATGCCTGTAAGTCCCCCTAATTGGAAGGCAGAGGTAGGAAGATAATGTTTCAAGGATAGCGCAGAAAAGAAGTTAGTTAGATCCCTCTCCAAAACAAGAGAAATGTGGTGGTTCATCTTGTCATCTTAGCTACTCAGGAAGAAGAAGAAGGATCATGGTACCAGGCCAACAGTGGCAAAAATATGAGACTATATCTGAAAAACAAATTAAAGATAAAAGGACTAGAAGTATTGCTCAAATGGCAGAAAACTTGCCTAGCAAACATGAACATTAGACTTCAGTTCCAGTACCAAAGCCAAACCAAACTCCAACAAACACAATCAAAACAAAACAGGTTCAAGTTTGGATAAAATATTAACGTTTGCTTCTGAGAGAGCTATGAATATTTGTGTATAAACTACCACTTTTTATGTTTGTGATATAAAATCTTATAAGCTGAAATAATACTTAAAATAGAATGTATTTTAAAATATTTTAACTATGTTTTTGATATAGTTTCAGTTTTTTCTTTTAACATTGACAACATCTGTGTTATAGAGACAGAAGTACTGTTATTATCCTACCACTATTTTGTAGACAAGGAGACTGAGAGACAGAAAGAGCCGATTTGCCAGTCATGCTATAACTGGAAAACTCAAACTTAAATGATGCATTTCAAGCCCACTGCTCTTTCATATAAATTTTTGCTACAATGTCAAATGTCACATTTTATATGGCATGGGGGGCTCATTAAGGATTAATTGAATCATTTCTTTTTAATGATACTGCTTGCTGTGATTTTTATAGTTTCCTGAACTGTTATTTCCTTAATATTTCCCTTCAACTACACTTGCATTTTTTTTTACTTAAATAAATCCATGAAATACAAAATAACTTAAAGATATGAGATCCACAATTCACTTTTCTTCAGTAGGAATGTAAAAAGAATCCACACTTAAAATAGAAATAGTATTAATTTCAAACTAAAAAAAACTTGGCATCTGAGATCTATTCTTAGGTAAACGAGGTAACTGGCAAGTAAAGACAGGTGTTATTGACTACTGCCATATGAACAATATTTTAGATCTAATAAATCAACCAGAAGTGGCTACTCCCTGAGTACAGCATTGTACTGGAACTCAGTAGGTAAGTTTGGGGGTATGTAGCTTAATGCTTTGGGGTCACACACATCTACCAGAAGCCATTGCTTCCTGTTCTGGCATGAGAGGCAGGTGAAAGTATGGAAGTCTACAAATCCAGTTGTGTTGCCATTGGACCTACGTACAGAATGGCTTCATGTCTTGTCTTTAACCTTCAAGTGGATTTGCTCCTACAGCTTGTATAGTTAAAAGGTAGTGATAGAAAGTTTTATGTCCCAAATAATATTTATCAAAATGAACTCCAGGAAATGGAAACAAAGACGTTTTATTCTTTGTTGTTTTGGTTTCCTTTTTGTCTTGTTTATTTGTCTTTGAGAGGGTAAGGGGAGGTCACAAAAATAGTGAGACAAACGGTAAACAAATGCAGTAGTGGTACTCACTAGACACTATGATGAAAATGAACTATACAACCTGTTGATGGGTACAGGAGAGAAAAACTGGGAGAAAGCAAGGGAAGGGGGTGACATTGTCCAAAAAGAAATGTACTCATTACCTGACTTATGTTTCTGTAACCTCTCTGGACATCACCTTCATAATAACCATAAATTAAAATGAAAAAGGAAGTATTATGTCCAGAATATCACTGCCATCTTAACACAAGTAGTGTAGTATCTTTACCAACTAATGTTGTAAAGGTACTTTTTTCTGTGTGTACACCAGTCCTGGGGCTTGAACTCACAACTCAGGGATTGGGCATGGTCTCTGAATTTCTTTTTATCCCCCACAAGGTAGCGCTCTACCACTTCAGCCACGTTTCTACTTAGGGCATTTTTGGTGCTTAAGTGGAGATAAGACTACCTCATGGGGCTGGGAAGGTGGCTCGGTGGTAGAGTGCTTGCCTTGCATGCATGAGGCCCTGGGTTTGATTCCTCAGCACCACATAAGCAAAAAAAAAAAAAAAAAAAAAAAAAAAAAAAAAAAAAAAGCTGGAAGTGGAGCTGTGGCTCAAGTGGTAGAGCGCTAGCCTTGAGCTAAAGAACTGAGGGACAGCGCCCAGGCCCAGGGTTCAGGCCTCACAACCGGACCCCCCTCCCCCAAAAAAGACTATCTCATGGACGTTCCTGCCATGGTTGACTTCAAACTGTGATTCTCATGTCTCAGCCTCCTGAGTGGCTAGGATTATAGATATGAGCCACGGGTGCCAGCTAAAAATATCTTTTAAAAATACCTGTCCAGGTGCTGGGAAGGTGGCTCAGTGGTAGAGTGCTTGCCTAGCATGCGTGAGGCCCTGGATTTTATTCCTCAGCACCACATAAGCAGTAAAAGCCGGAAGTGGCACAGTGGCTCAAGTGGTAGAGTGCTAGCCTTGAGCTAAAGAGCTGAGGGACAGTGCCCAGGCTCAGAATTCAGGACCCAGGACTGACCAAAAAAAGAAAAAAGAAAAAAAAAACCTGTCCATAAGATAGTTTATAAAAATAAAATCATAAACTTGACTAATTACTGACAGAAATTGAAATAGGGATGTTGAATGTAACTGGCTCCATCTTGGCCTGGTGGTAGATACAGGGAATTGGGTTTAACTGGTGCTATCTTGTATTCAGGGTAAAGGCACCTAAGTCTCACCTCCCAGGTGATGGGCATGCCTGAATTCCTAGAGGCAGGGGTGGGGACTTGGACAATAGGTTACTGGATCTGCCAAACTTGGGTTGTGAACTGTCAAGCTCAGTGTGACCCTGCTTCCTGAACTGACCCTAGTTAGGCCCAGACCATCTCAGGTGCAGGTACACCATGCCTCTTGTCTCTGTGTTCACATCTCCATATCTTCTAGTGTTCCTCTCAGTCAACATGGTGTCCTACTTCAACTCTCCATTGGAGTTTGTCTGGTTTGTTGGTATTGTATTTCTGTTCTTTCTTCCCTCTCCAGCCCTCATGACTCAGTTTTCTAACAGTGTATTCAAACTGTATTTCTTTCTTTTAAATTTTTTTATTGTAAAAATAGTGTACAGAGGGGTTACAGTTACATGAGTAAGGTAATGAGTACATTTCCTGTTGAGCATTGTCACCTCCTCCTTTGTTTATCCCCTACCATCCCTTACTTCCCCACCTCCCCAATTCCTCCCTCCTTTCCAAGTTGTAAAGTTTGTTTTCAACATAGTATCTTGTACATCCCATTGTTACAATGGGTAAACTTGTATCTTTATTTCAGCATTTTGTTATTTCCCTTCCCCTCCCAAAATTAGAAAAATGCATATAGGAGATGCAAGGCACGGACATCAAATACAGTGAAAACAGGGGTTATACTGCGGGAGAAGCACATACAAAAGAAGCAAAAAAATCATATAGTACATTTTAAAGACGTTCTAACTATCTCTAACAGTGTATTTGCTGGGCTGAAGATCTTTGTCACAGAAGTCCATCTGCAGACTGCTGGTACTCCAATAAAGGCTCTAACAATTTGACCTCTCAAAATGTGGCTTCTTGTTTTCTCACCATATACCAAAATCACTGACCTTGATTTTTCCAATTAGAACAATCTATTTAACTAAATAATCCAGAACACCTGAAATCCTAACATTCCAGAGGAATCAGGAGGCAGGAGGATCTTGAGCTTGAGGCTTACTTGAGCTACTTAATGAGACCTTGTCTCCAAAGAACAATAACAAACACAACAAGCCAGCCGCTGCCTAATTTATCAAATCTTGTCTTGCATGCAGCAATTCAATGGGGTAGAAGGATTGGAGAGCCAGAAATATATGTTACATACATGTAACACAAACTAGAGAATGGCTCCTTCTCTGTGGATAGTACTGAGTGGATCTTCCATTTCAAGGACCATTAGTTGAGAGAGTACTGTTTTCTAAAACGTCCCACAGTTGTTCCCATGATCTCATTCACAGATAATCTCTCAACTACTCTTAAAAGAAACTTGGTTTTGCCTAAGATACTTATCCCAGCTTTAAAATATTTTAAGGGAAAAACTCAGTATATAAACAAAATAATTACTGGCCAATTTTATATCCCTTGTTTCATAGGTATTGCACATTTACTAACAGTTAACATCTCCTTTCACATGGAACTTTTTCTTTCTTTAAAATATTTTTATTGTAAAAGATACTGTACAAGGGGTTAGAGTTACTGAGTAAGGTAATGAGTACACTTCCTATTGAGCATTGTTACCCCCACCTCTGTTTTCCCCTGCTATCCCTTCCTTCCCCACCTCCCCAACTCCTCCCTCCCCCACAAGTTGTAAAGTTAGTTTTCAACATAGTGTCTTATACATCTCATCTTTACAATGGGTCAACCTGTATCCTTATTTCAGCATTTTGTTATTTCCCTTCCCCTCCTCAAATTAGAAAAGTGTATATACAAGATGCAGGACACAGGAATCAAATACAGTGACAACAGGGGTTATCCCATGGGGGAAGAACATACAAAAGAAACAAAAAAAATCACATAGTGCATTATAAGTACATTAAAAACAACAGCAACAAAGATAAAATCTCTTGTGTCCCTATTTTGAGGTTCATTTCACTGAGCATCATTTTATGTGGTCATATGTACATAGCTTTTGACCTTTTTTGCTTGTCTGATAAGATTATCCTAGACATACTAGTTATTACAAATAAGGGAAACATTGGGACTTATGTTTCTTTGGGTCTGGCTTACTTGACTTAATATATTTTTTTCCAAGTCTTCACATTTCCTAACAAATGGGGCGATGTCATCCTTTCTGATGGAGGCATAGAATTCCATTGTGTGTGTGTGTGTGTGTGTGTGTGTGTGTGTGTGTGTGTGTGTGTCACATTTTTTGGATTCATTCATCTACTGAGAGGCATCTGGGTTGGAGCCATATCTTAGCTATGGTGAATAATACTGCAATAAACAGTTATGCTGGTAGCTTTACTATGGCCTTGTTTGTGATCATTTGGGTAAATGCCCTAAAGTGGGATTGCTGGGTCATAGGGGAACTTTATCTGTAGTCTTGAGGAACCTCCATACTGCTTCCAGAGTGGCTGAACACATTTATACTTCCACCAACAATGCAGTAGGGTTCCCTTTTGGCCACACCCCCTCTGGCATCTCTTATTAGATTTCTTGATTATAGCCATTCCAATTGGGATGCGGTCAAATCTCAATGCTGTTTTGATTTGCATTTCTTTTGTGGATAGAGAAGTTGAGCATTTCTTCATGTGTCTATTGGCCATCCTTATTTCCTCTTCAGAGAAGTCTCTCTTTAAGTCTTTAGTCCACTTACTAATCAGGTGGTTGTTTCTTTGAGAATTTGTTGTTGGGGATTTAATTTTTTGAGTTCTAAATATATTTTGGATATAGGCCCATGTCTGTTGTTTGGCTAGTGAAGATCTTCTCACAATCTGTGGGCTTTCTATTGATCTTGCTAGCTATGTCCTTTGCCATGCAGAAGCTCTGCAGTTTCATGCAATCCTATTTGTCTAACTTTTCTTTGATTTGTTGTGTTTCTGGGTCTTCATTAAGAAAAACTTGGCCTAGGCCAAGGAGCACTAGAGTTTCTCCTATTCCTTCCTGTAATGTTTTCAGGGTGTCTGCTTTTCCTTTGAGGTCTTTGATCCATTTGGTGTTGTTTCTGGTGCAGGGTGATATATATATGGATCAAGCTTTAGTTTTCTATAGATGTGTAGCCAATTCTGTCAGCATCATTTACTGAAAAGGCTGTCTTTCTTCCATTCTATTATTTTTAGCTTTCTTATTGAAGATTAGGTGGCTATATATCTGTGGGTTCATTTCTGGGTCTTCAGTCCTATTCCATTGGTCCTCAGGACTGTTCTTGTGCCAGTACCAAGATGTTTGGATTACTTTGGCTTTGTAGTAGAGTTTGAAATTTAGTATTGATATTCTTTCTGATAAGGATTGTTTTTGCTAATCAAGGTCTTTTATTAGTCCATATGAATTTTTGGATTGCTTCATCTATTTCATTGAAGAATAAAATTGGGATATTGATAGGTATCACATTGAATTTGTAGAAAGCCTTTGGTAGTATTGCCATTTTCACAATGTTAATCCTCCCAATCCAGGAGCATGGGGGTGGGGGTTCTACTTCCTTAGTTCTGCTTTAATTTCCTTTTTCAGGTTTTTAAAGTTTTCATCATAGAGGTCGTTTACTTCTTCAATTAACTCATAGGTATTTTATTTTTTGTTGGGCTATTACAAAAGGAGTTGCTTTCCTGATTTCAGCCACACTTTTCTCATTATTGACATACAGAAAAGCCACTGATTTTTGAGGATTAATTTTATACCTTGCTACTTTTCCAAAGTTTCAAATCAGCTCGAATAACTTGGGAGTAGAGTCCATGGGGTTCTTTAAATACAAGATCATGTCAACTGCTAAAAGGGAGAGTTTTACTTCATCTTTCCCTATTTGGATCCCCTTTATGTTTGCATCCTGTCTTAACTGCTGTAGCTAGGCATTCTAATATTAAACAGAAGAGGAGTGAAGAGAACGGACAACCTTGTCTTGTTAACATGGAACTTTTACTAGTAACCTTGCTACTTAGGTGGGCAGTTTTGTAAATCAAAAACAAAATCATTCACAGGACAGTTTGTTACTAATGCTAGGCGACTAAAATGCAGAATTTATCATACATGTGTTCTTTAGATTCCTTAAAATTTCATCACACACAGTTTGAGTGAAGGTGAATGTGTCAGCTCTCTGCTCAGCTGCAATCTAATGGCCAGGCATTTTGATTTCAAGTTTGTTTGTGAACATAAACAATTTGAAGCAAGTAGAAAAAAAAAAAAAAAAAAACCACCCCAAAACCCAATGTTCACACAGTCTTATCAGTCAGTGCTGTTTTTTGGTGTGACAGAGGTGACTGAAAAACATGCATGAACACACACACACACACACACACACACACACACACACACAGAAATATCTTCTGCACTATGGGTTCAGAAAACAGAAGTGTAGTTGAGTGTGGCATCTGGGTGCTCAACTGGAACTGGAGTGGGAGCAACTAAGGTGAGAGATGATTATTTGGAACTGGTTTGTGTATGGCTCTTTTCAAACTCTAACACCTGATCATTCTAGGTGGATTTCACAATATGCCTGAAAACAAAATTTCAGATTCGCGCTGCATCAGCAGTTTTATCAGGTGAGTTGGATGAATGCTTATAAAGCTAGAAGCACAGGCCGTCAGCTCAAATGCTTTCAGAACAGAGAAATGTCCCCTCTGTTATAGTTAGTTGGAAATGGAACCTGATGGGCTGTTGATTTGCTTCTCATACTGTTTCTGAAAGTGTGTTATAATTTAGAGACTTACCTATCTCTTGTTTCCTCCTTCCCATATTAACTACTGGGAACTCTTTGGACAGATTCTCACAGGACCCTAGGTATTGTTAAATCTGATGTTTTATGATTTTCTTTTGAGATAGCCTCTCCCTATGTAGTCCAAGTTGGCCCTGAATCCACGATCCTCCTTCCTCAGCCATTTAGAGGGCTGGGAACACCAAGACCCAGGTACTCCAAAAGAATATGAATTTTGCCTCCATATAAATGTACTTATCAAAATATTTAAAGGGAACAAATATTCAACATATAAGCAAAATAATTACTTGCCACAATATCCCTTGCTTTGATTTTATAGCTACTTTTATTTAATATTTTTTATTTAAAGGAAAAGCAAAAAAGTTGTCATTTCAATCTTGAATACCAAAGAATTACAGGAGGATGAAGAGTGTCCTGAAACATTCCCTGTTCTCTTGGTCCTGAAGGGAAAAGAAGGCTTAGAATCAGTGCATAGGTCTTTGAGGAAGCAGATTCCCTGTCTTCAGAGGGACAAGGCACAAAAAACGTTTTCCCTGCATAAGATTCTTGATTTGGTATCACTAGTTAGTTGATCTCCAACTACACAACACTGTCATTTTTTAATTGTAGAAAGGCTCAGAGGAGAAGATGGAGGAAAAGAAAGAGAAGGTGGTGGAGGAGGAGGGGGTGGAAATGATGATGAGGATGATGATAAGGATGAAATGTCTAGGAAATTTCTCAGAGATATCAAAAAAGCTAATCATTTATATGGCAAACATCTTCCTTTTTAATACTTTGGCTAAATCTTTCAGTGGGACAAGAATGAAAAATCTCTGGCAAAGATTCTATTAGAAGGTTGCCTTCCAGGTCAAGAATAGATAATGATCAACCATAGCTTAATGGAGTAAGCGGCTGTCCTACAGGACCTCTGCTGGAAGTCACAGTTTGTTTTTAATATTTTCAAATTACCATCAAAGAGGCAATACTTCATTTGGAATGTACAACTTCAGTGTTATAGGCACACAGGAGATCTTGCTGATGGCTTGATAATCTAATCCTTTCTAATTTTATCTTCTTCTCTTCATTCATAATTATGCCCAGAAAATTGAAAGTATGTACATTTTTTATTCTGAAAGGGCATTCTAATTTTAAGTTAATGATAGGTTCAGGTACAGCACACATAATCTTAGGCTATTAAAATATTACATCTGCAATCAGGAAACTTAATTCTAGAAGGTTTGAATTTCCACTGCTTTCCCTAAATTAGGACAATGATGTCTGTATTACAAATTGATACAAAGTATAAATTGATGCATGCATAAACATGTGAGTGAACAAATTGCTTCTCAAGAAAAGAAGAACAGGCAATGATGCCTATAATTGTAGCTACTGAGATAGAGCCTGGAAAAATAGAGATTTGAGGCTCATGGGGAAGATTAGCATTACCCCATCTCAATAATCTGTTGGGTGTGTTAACACATCCCTGTAATTCCAGCTATTTAGGTGGTAGCCTAGCTAGAAAGATCATGGATGAGACTATCCCTAGGCAAAACTATAAGACCTTACTTGAAAAACAACTATCAGCGAAAACAGCTGGGAATGTTGCTTAGTGATAAAGTATTTGCCTAGCAAGTTCAAGACCTCGAGTTCAAACTCCGGTACTATAAGAAAATTTGAATAATAAAAAAGAATAGTTCTTGTGTCTACCAAAAAGAAACTAAAAATTTATTTCAGGTTGAATTGTTCCATTTCAAAATTAAGCCATAAGACTGGAGCATTTTCTTACTGGAAAATAGGGTTATTCTGAGAATCACAGTGGCTAGATTGAAACTGAAGAAGTTACAGAAATACCAGGAGTGGGGCTGGGAAGGTAGCTCAGTGGTAGAGCGCTTGCCTTACATGCATGAGGCCCTGGGTTCAATTCCTCAGCACCTTATAAGCAAAAAGAAAAAAAGCCAGAAGTGGTGCTGTGGCTCAAGTGGGAGAGCGCTAGCCTTGAGCTGAGGGACAGCACCCAGGCCCAGAGTTCAGGCCCCACGACTGGACCCCCCCCCCAAAAAAAAGAAAAGAAATACAAGGAGGATAAGCGGACAGAAATTTTGGGGTTACAGTGTGACTCTAGACACTAAAAGTAATAATACTATGATATGATTGTATAAGGGGAACTGCTGAGGGAGAATAGGGTGAGGAAGAAGGGAGGTAGAGGATGAGGAGGGTACATATGATTGACATATGGCATATATATATATGTATGAAAATAGCATAATGAAAGCCACTAAAACTGTTAAAAAGAGGAGGGAAGAGGATTAAGAAAGTCACAACTCAGTGCTGGTAGTTCACTTTTGTAATCCTACTACTCAGGAAGGTGAGATCTGAGGATTTAAGATTGATGCCAGTCTGGACAGAAAAGTCTATTATACTCTTATCTCAATTAACCAGCAAAAAGCTGAAAGTAAGGATGTGGCTCAGGTGGCAGAGGGCCAGCTTTGAACAAAAATAGATGAGTGTGCAAACCCCTGAGTTCAAGGTCAGTATTAACAACACACAAAATGATGAAAGAGAGAGAGAAAGAGAGGACGAAGAAGAAAGAGAAGGAGAAGGAGAAGGAAAAGATGAAAGAGGAGGAGGAAGAAAAGGAGGTGGAGGAGGAAGAGAAGAAGAAGAAGAAGATGGAGGAGAGGAGGAAGGAAGAAACAAAGAGGCGAAGTTGACCAAAATACATTGTGTGTGTGTGTGTGTGTGTGTGTGTGTGTGTGTGTGTGTGTGTGTGTGTATATGTATGGAAATATTACAATGAAATAAATTGCGTTTTACAATTAATTTATGCTGATTAAAGAAACAATGACAAAATACATGTGCAACAATCTCTCTGCAATTTCTTTCTATCACTATCTTTCTTAAGCAATACTGTGGGTTTCTGCCCCATTGAAAACATCATTTCAGGCTTGAGAGACAGCCACCCAAGGTTCCCCATTGTGTTTGATTTTAAACTTTCTTAGATTATTCACCATAGGCCTGCAGAAAAAATCAATTTGCATGTACTTTGGGTAAACAGGAAAGGAAACAGAATGAATTATAAACTCAGAATTCATATTAGTTATTGTAACTTTACATTTTTATACAGAAAAGCTGTTCATGTGACATAGCTAGGAAACAAGAGAGAGGGCCAAGCCAACAACGTAAATGCAAGAGTGATGATGACCACAATGACTTCAAGAAGGAGATGAAGTTCAGTGCCAATTACTCGAACACACAATGAAGAAAGCAAAAGAAGCTAAGTACAGTGACAAAGGCCCCACTGTTCATGCCTCCACAATTCTGACGCAAGATGTAAATATCATTTTTAATCTATTGTTGGGAGAGATAGATACAGAATTAAAAATAGGACATCAAAGAATCTGCTGCTTCAAAATAAATTTCTCCATAAGATGCTCAAAAGATGCAAATAATAATAATGTGAGACAGAGAATTTTAATGTCATACTGTCTTTTCCCACTACATAATATCTGAAGTATAGGCCAAGCAGAATACTTCTTAGGAAAATGCCATACTTGGTAGAAACTCAGTGGATACTTTGCCTTGGGGCGCTGCAGATGCATTCATGGACCTCAAGTATCTTTTGCACCAAGAAGAGGTAGAACACCTGCAGCTCTGGAGATGGTAATTGCTCATCACTGAGTGAAGACATCTTGGTACTGTGCTCTCATCGTATGACACTCGCATCACTGCTAAGCAAAGCCTAAAGTTAATGAAACGACCCAAGGAAGATGCTATGTAGGCTATGGAAGGATGGAGGAAGGGAAATCTTGAAGTAGGCAGAGTAAGACAATGTACGCAATGGATCAGAGATTCAACATATTACATCGCTAGAGTTTGAAGAAAATCAAAGCTATTATTACCTAGCAAGCACAAACTGTCAAGTAGAATTACAACTACCAGTCAAGCAGAGACAGATTTATCTGCTATCTCCTCACCACTATCACTCAATACTTTTCAATCATATATTTTAAATGAGGACATACATCACTGATGTTCTATAAAATCAAATGATGTCACTAATAACCAGTTGCCTTCAATTTTTTCAGTGTCAAATTGAGAGAGAAAATCCAGAGTGAGCATTCTGGCTAAAATCAAGGTCAATTGCATTAGTAAAAACTACCAACAATGGCCAGGTGCTGGTGGCTCATTACTATAATCCTACCTATTTAGTAGGCTGAGATCTGAGATTTGGGGTTCAAAGCCAGCCTGTACAGGAAAAGTCTGAGAGAATCTTATCTAGAGTTATTTACAAGAACTGGAAGTGAAGCTGTAGCTCAAGTGATAGAGCACTACCCTTGAGCAAAAGAGTTCAGGAACAGTGCCCAGACCCTAAGTTTTTAGTGCTAGTACCAGTGCGTGTGCGTGCGTGAGGGCACACACACACACACACACACACACACACACACACACACACACACACACACACACACACACACATACACACTGTACTGAGAATTAAAGCTAGGTAAATTTATCTTGATAAACTCCAGGTAAGATAGACTGAAAATCAACATGCATATATGACCCAGCAATTCCATACATACATTGTATGTATAACATATATATTATGCATGCAATATGTACTCCATATGAATGTTATACTTTCTTTTAGCATAATTATTATATATGAAAGTGTTGGCCGAGCACTAACTCCTCTCAGGAGCTACAATTTCCAATAACTGGTTTTAGCTATATGCACTGATTGATGACTATGGTTAGAAATATTTTACCCACTGGATCCTTCCTTCTTCCTTTTCCTCCCTTCCTCCCTGCCTTCATCTCTCTTTCCTTCCCTCCCTCCCTCCCTCCCCCTCTCTGTCTTTATAGGGTCATTTAAGGAAAAGGGCAGAAGGGAGAATAGGAAAACACACTGACTCCCATTTCTTTTTCATATGGTGAAGAGCTGCCTCTGTTGCACAGAAAGCCATGACTTTTGCTGCAAATTCCAAGGTGGAACACATTGTTATGCATATCATTAGTATTTATGTAGCAGCCTAGGCATCAATTTTGAAATAAATGATGCCACTTGTGTTAAATGACTTCTTCCTAAGAAAAATCCCTGGGGGGTCTTTCCAAGGCACAGTCTGATGCAGATTTAGAACAAAAAAGAGTGAAGCACCTGACCTCTGGTGCTGGATGAGTGGTCTTCAGCTCAGATTTCTCTATTCAATTCCCCACTGACAATTTCCACATAAATTGCAATATAATTGGAGGACAAACTGTCTTAAGGGGATGAGGCACAACTGCCAGTGCCTTTGCTCCCTTAAAACTGCTCATGATTGGGTAATCTTCCGCTTGCTTGTCTCCAGGTAGCTTTCCCCTCCTGCAGGTATTCAGCCTAGATTTTTCTGATGAGGCCCAGCTGAGCCAGAGCAGTCTCTACACTGACCAAAGATGTTTGTTTATGTGATAAAGGCAGAGGCTGTGCTCCCAGTGAAGCCTCAAGGTGGCCAGTTAACTTGGTTCCCATGGGGATCAGGGGTAGAGCTAAGAACTTCTGAAGCCTTTTGGAACCTACAGGATAGAGTAAGTTCCTCAGTTTTACTCTATGTCACTGTGTATCTAAGGAGTGTTATGGACAGTTATGGTTTGTGTCAGGTAGAAAACAAATTTATTCAAGCTAGTTAGTGGACCTCAAACACTTCATATAGTATTGGTTTGGTATCCAACTTTAGTCAAATATGTAATTATTAATTAATTTATGCAGTACTGAGGCTTTACCTCAGGGCCTAGGCTCTTTCCCTTAGCTCTGTCACTCAAACTGTAAGTCTCCTGATGGACTCACAGCTCCACGTCTGGATTTTTACTGGTTAAATGGAGATAAGAATTTCATGGAATTTTCTGCCTAGGCCACCTTAGAATCATGCTCTCAGTCTCCTGAGTAATTAGGATTATAGGTATGAGCCACCAGTATCCAGTTCCAACTTTAGTTTATTTTGACTGAATATTGGAGGCAGAAATCAGTCTTTGTGTTTATTGCAGGCTAACCTGAAATATTAGTTTTATTATTATTATTATTGTGTGTGTATGTGTGTGTATGTGTGTGTATGTGTGTGTATGTGTGTTGTGTACCCCTGTCCTGAGACTTGAAATAATCAGTACCTAAGCCCTGTCCCTGAACTTTCTTGCTCAAGGTTATCTCTCTACCATTTAAGTTACAGCTCCACTTCCAGCTTCTTTTTTAAAGTAGTTTATTAGAGATAAGAGTGTCACAGATTTCCTTGCCCCAGTTGGCTTCAAACCACAATCCTCAGATCTTAGCCTTCGGAGTAGCTAGGATTACAGTGAGCTACCAGTGCCAGGCTGCAATATTAGTTTTAAAACTAGACTTAGAGATCAGATGTGTAGGTCTACAGATCAATAAAACATTACGAACTATAGCTTCCATTGCCTTCTTCAGAAGCAATGATTTGTATTCTTCCAATGTAGAAGTAAAAATTCTGTTCAGCTGATCTGAATTATGTCAACCAATTTGACATAATTAAAGTTCACTTAACCGATTTTACATTATGGTCTGCCCTTCTGCCCATGTAATCAAGGTAATACAGAATTAGAGAGCTGAGCTATCTCAAGAGGCTTATTCTCTCTTCCATGTCTTACCTTCTGAATGTCATTATATAGATATTTCTTCAAACGTCTCTTATTCCCATAAAAGTAATTCATAATTCATGCCAATAGTTAAAAAGCCTCATTGACAAGAAACTCCTTTCAACATTTGATTACGGTCATTTGCATTTTCATATTTCCTCATTCTTGAACGTTGTTATTTAGTGGTTTCCAGGTTTTTTTCTTTTTTCTTTTTCTGGTGTTAAGACCTTCTCAGTTGATTCAGCTTCCTATATAGGTTTACCACCCTCAACACATCACCACCACTTCATGGTCCTCCACTGACCTGGCTGAGCTCTACATTCCCTTTTCAGACACAGTGGCATATCTGAGTAGAATAGTTTAAAATGCATCACAAAATGCCAAACAGATCACAAGTTCAAGATTGGTCTAAATCCCATCTTGTTTTTTAAAACTGTGATGCTATATGCCTATGGTCATCTGTTATCTACCACGAAGGTTTACAGGTCCATTCTTCTGCCACATTCTCAAAAAGAATAGAGGACCTGTGTGTTTGTGTTTGTGTGTGTGTGTGTGTGTATTTGTGTATGTGTGTGCGTGCGCGCACACACATGTGAGCGCTGGTACTTGAACTTTGCTTTCACTCGACTTCTTCCACTCACTCAAATGGACCTCTACCATTTGGGCTTTTTGCTGGTTAACGGAACATAAGTGTATCTTGGATTTGCCTGCCTGGGCTAGCTTCAATTCTCATATCTCAGCCGCCTGATAGCTAGGATTATAGGTGTAAGCTGTCAGTGTCCAGCAAGATTAGAGGAAAATTTAAATTGACATTATGAACTTATTTTTTTCTCTACAAGCCATGCCAACACATTGTAACTCATTGTGTTCTTTGGTCACTGTTTTTGCATAGCAGGAAAGTCTACTTTGAACTCCTTGAGGAAGAAAAATTATTTCCTGTCCTCTCTAAACAATTTTATATTGCAACAAGGCTTTTCCTTCCATTCCTTACTCTAGTCTCCACTCCCCTTCCAAGCCCAGTGAATTATCTGTCAGAGTTCTTGAATCTAGCAAGCATCAGTAGCTGAGCTTCCACTGAATGACTGCTCTGAGTATTGGGGGACAGGCTGTTGAAAGTGGGAGGATACAAGATGTGGAACAAAGTCTGTCTGTGAATGGAATTGGTGGTCTGAATAACTTCCATGGTGAAGATGAAAATGGCCTATCGATCTTAGTCTGCAGAGCTGAATGTTGGGAATGTGCGAGATGATGTTGCAGTAGACTCAAAGGTTACAAAACACTCACAACTCAGCAACCAGATGGATATTTACTACCTGTGGAAGCAAATATACCCTTTTCAGAGTATGACCTGTGTACTGTACTGCTGCTGCCCTGACAAAGCCCACTACTGTTGGTACTTGGAGGGCTAGTGAGAAGAATGAATCAACATTTTGTTGTTGTTGATCTTGGGACTTGAACTCTGGGCATGGGCGCTGTCCCTGAGCTCTTCAGCTCACAGCTAGCGCTCTAACCCTTGAGCCACAGTGCCACTTCCAGTTTTGTGGAGATAAGAGTCTTATGGGACTTTCCCGTCTGGGCTGGCTTTGAGCCATGATCTTCAGATCTCAGCCTCATGAGTAGCTAGGATTACAGGCGTGAGCCACCAACGCCCAGCTGGATCAACATTTTTGCATGTTAGGATCACTAATTCAGACACTAGTATCTGCCCTAAAGCAAAGCTGCACTCAAATATCATTGCAAAGGACCCTGGAGCAAAAAGCTCACCTCACTCACCACGGAAAGGGACTTTAAAGAAACTGCCACCAAAGTCAAAGGTCCAGGTCACTGTCTTGCTAACCCAGGGGCAGTGCCCCCCTAGTTCCTGATGCAGCCTTGCATGAGTAGAGGGGAGTCCTTGGGGAGCCGGTTCAATCTATGCACACACAAAATAAGGCTTTGGTACCCAGATCGAACCCTTTCCCAGCTTCTACTGGACATTTGTTTTTAGGAATGAAGGAAAATCCTCCCGTTTTTGAGCCATTCTTTTGTCAATTCAATAAGATTGCATGTAGCTTTATAAATACTTTTAAAAGATATAGTTTTGTAAATATTTAATATTCTAATTTGATTTTGAATTGTAAATGTCAATTATTCTGTTTTGGGGGTTTTTATGTTTTATACTTTGTTGAAAAGGAAAAGTTGTTTTATGAGTAAATTTAATGTGCTGAAAATAAAAATTTCAAGAAAAAAAAAAAGAAACTGCCACCATGAGACCTAAATGTTTATTTGTTCACTTTTTTGCTGTGCTGGGATTTGAACTCAGGTCCTAGATCTTGCCTAGCAAGAACTCTACCACTTGAGATGAGACTCTTATCTGTAAGACTCTTATCTACCACACCCCCAGTCCTTCTGCCTGAGTCTTTACCAACCCTTGAGTGCATTCTCCTTGTTTCATTAAAGGTTTAGTATATCAGATTTCCCACACATGTGTGAATTTATACCATGTTTTCCTTGTATTTGATTTCTTAGACCATGAGCTATATGACTTGTCCAGTAATTTTTTAGTTTTTATTTTTATTTTTTTGTTGGTTGTGGGGCCTGAACTCTGGGCCTGGGTGCTGTCCCTCAGCTCTAGCTCAAGGCTAGTGCTCTACCACTTGAGCCACAGCACCACTTCTGGCCTTTTCTGCTTATGTGGTGCTGAGGAATCAAACCCAGGCCTCATCCATGCAAGGCAAACATTCTACCACTGAGCCACCTTCCCAGCCCCTAGTAATTTCTTAATTAGCCTTAGATGAACCTTTGGTATACCTTACTATTGAAGGGTACTAGTACTTGGGTAAAGAAGGAAGAGTACCCAGAAACTATCAGTATGAAACAGAGAAAGTGAACTATACCAAGATTCCAACAAAATTCTTCAGATTTTAGTCTATAATCAAAGTAGATTCCTGTGTACTCTCTAGCATGCATAAGAAGTCTGAAGCCCAAATAAGTCTGCAAGAAGATGCATTCATGAATAAAGTACAAAATAAAAAAATAAAAGAATGATGAAAACTCCTTTGGGCCTGGGAATACAAATCTATTTTTGCCAGTCAAAAATGATTAGTATAGTAATAAGCTATTGTTACTGATGTCTTTTTTTCAGTTTTCATACATGCTTATAATTTACATCTAATTTCCATGTATGAGAAAAAAACATGTGGTTTGTCTCTCTGAGTCCAAGTGTCTTTTTATTGATACTTATCCCAGCTGTTGGGAATTCATACCTGCATTCAATGATAACAATGCAAAGCTTGCACATTTTGGAGTTCAAAGGCATTTGAACTCAAAAAACCTACAGCATTGGCAAAACTGTGCAATTCTAAGCAGACTTAGAGGAAATGACTAACACAGTGAAAACAAAGGGCACTTGGAGCCTGATGCTGATATAAGGGTAGAATTGATGGTTTTCTCTTATGCTCATCCTCTGTGAAGATGGTCAAGACTGACACTGAGGGTTCAATGGGGGAGATGCCATTGCTTACTCCAGACACAATGAGAGCCAACATAGTGAAAGCCAAAGCTTCTTCTTTGAAGAGAAGCCAACACCTCCAGAACCTCATGATTAGAAAGAAGTTTGTGCAAATAGTTTTGGTGTAAATCCTTAACCCTGTTGTAAATTATCTTCTTGTCACAAGTGGAAGATGCAATTATGGTGAGGAATCCACTCTGAAGCTCTGATAATTCAAGAATATATTCTTGAGCCAATTTCTAGAAAAATAAAGGTCTGACTCTAAACAGTGCAAGACAGTGGATCATCAAAACTCTCCTTGAGCAATCTATGTTCAGCTGATCTCCAGCTATCCAGCCTCATTTCTACTCCACACTCCTCTGACTGAGTCCCTCAAAATACCAGACTATGCACATACCAAGGTTATCCTCTTTGTGTGCTGCTAGCATCATTTCTTAGTCTGGAATACTTTTGTGGTCACCGTCTGAAAATCTAAAGCAAATTCATCCTTCACATGCCAACTTTAAATCCTCCCTCTGTCCCCAGACTTTCTTTGCCAATACAACCTGCACTCCCTCCCTTTTCTGAAGTGTACATGGGATTTCTTAATAACATTCACTTGAGGACTTTCTGAATCTAATTGCAGAAACACAAAGGAACCTTTTCTTTGTAAGCAAATGATGGGTCTTAAACTGTCATGTCTCTTAATTAAGTTAAAACGTTTGTACTTATTATTATACTTCTTTATACAAAGCTAGGCTTTGTATAAACTGTGACAAATTATCAAAAATTCAAAGCTAGGTGCTAGTGGCTCATGCCTGTAATCAAAATCACTTAAGAGGCTGAGGGCTGAAGGACTATATTGCAAAGCCAGCAGAAAAGTCCAGGATATCCCATCTTCAATGAAAATAATAAGGCCGGAGGTGTGGCTCAAATGGTAGATCACCAGCCAAGAGCAAACAAGCTGAGTGAGAACAAGGACCCAAACCCTGATAATTCTGAAGTTAGACAACATTTCCTGATGATATTGCAGTATGATTGCATTGCTTATTGGCACTTTAGGTGAAGGAGGATATAGTCCCTTCTTCTTCTTGTCAAGTGTTTTCAAGTTTCATTTAGAAGGAAAAAGATCAAGAAAGATGTTAGGTGCAGATGGCCCACGTCTATAATACTAGCCACTCAGAAGGCTGAGTTCTGAGGACTGTGATTTGAAACCGGCCTGAGAAAGGAAAGTCTGTAAAATTCGTATCTCCAATTAACCACCAGAAAATCCAGTAGAATTATGACTCAAGTGGTAGAGTGCCAGCCTTGAGCAAAAAAAAAAAAAAAAAGCTCAGGACAGCACCTCGGCCCTGAAGTTGAAGCACCAGTACTGACTCTCTCTCTCTCTCTCTCTCTCTCTTCTCTCTCTCTCTCTTCTCTCTCTCTCTCTCTCTCTCTCTCTCACACACACACACACACACACACACACACACACAAACACACACACACACACACATATCAAGAAAGAGATATTAGTTATATTTTAGTTCTAATAGGGGGTTCCACCAGCTAGCAGAGCCAGAAAGATTGAGGAAGATACGTTTTTAAAGGGAAGCTTGAAGCAAATGAAGACACGAAACCCTTAGAAAGGAGTAAATACTAAATACAATTCTCCCAAAGTGCTGAAAATCCACATTCTTGAGAGGATGAAAGTAGAGGCAGAAAGTGCGCATGTGTGATTGCCTTGAAATGGACAGTGAAACAGTGACACCTATCTCTGGACCCAAGCCATCATGGTGTCCCAGAGAAGGAAGTACAGGAAAGGTCACTGCTTTTTTGAATTCAACATTTGTTTTTCTTCCTTTGTATTGGATCATGACCAGTAACTCTCTCCCTCTGAGGACTTTGTAAGAAGATTCATTTTGCAGATGAAAGTCTACCCTCTGCTTGGTTCTTTCCCCACTGCTGAGAACAATGAGGGTGTGGAGGAAGAACACAGGAACAGCATCCAAACATAACAAACACTGGCCATATCTGCCTGAACTCCTAGGTACCTTGGTTCCCCAACGATCCACAGATCACCGTACCTGCATCTGTGTTAGGTAGACAAGGATCCACATTTTGCTAGTGTACAGGGGCCAAAGTCTTCCATGATCAATTCTCTGGCTATAAATGAGATTTTACAAAAAGGACTTGTAGAATTACAAACAAAAATTAGCATACACTCAGTAGTCCAAATTAGAGCTTCCAAACCTTCAGTAATGGCAATTTAAAAGGGAAAACATTTCCTTTGTCCTCAGTAATTTCTTTTTCTCTCTTTGTCTCTTTCTTCCTTTCTTTTTTCTGGCCAATGGTCTGAAATGGGTTAGAGGCTGGGTCAGGAGGGCATGTAGGCCGAATGTCAAATTCACAAGTCAGGAGTATGAAAGGGATGGTAAGGCAGATCCTGATGTACAGTGCTAACACCCCCAATTCAGGTTTGAACTATAATAGAATTTATTTCTAGCCAACATTTCCATAGAAAGTTGTTCAAGTCTGTTCAAAATTGGAGTGTTGAAAGCTTCCTGCCCTGTTCTGACCACAGAAACAAGTCTCATTATGCCATAGGTGCTATCCTATGCATGTATGAAAGATTCTGAAGAGACACAATCAGAATCCAAACTCTCCCTTACCATCAATGGAATTTGTCTGCCAAAGTATAAACCAAATAGAAAGCTAGTATAGTTCTTGTGTTTGGGGGTAGGTAGCTAGTCATCTTAATTCAAAGGATAAAGCTAATTAGTGGCTGGCTTCAGATATGAGACAAAAGTTATTTGCTGAAACAATAAAGTAAGCTGAGGTTTATGTGAGAATACAGAAAATACTTCCTACTGGGACCTTTAGAAAGATCCCTTTGTACAGGGTCCCAGCACTATGCACTTGGGTTTTTACAGAACTACAGATCAATTCACTGTCCCCTAAGAGAATGGTAACATTCCTTCCTGTTTCAGGTATCAAATCATCCCATAGTTTCTCTTCTATATAATGTATAAAAATAACATTAATGGCACTGGATTTGGCCTAAAAATGAAGCAATCCCCTCTATACGCGGAGATTGAACCCTATGCCCATTAAATAGACTGTTGCTGAGTAGCAGTAAAGACTCTAAGAGGGAGGAAGCGATGGGAAGGGGGGAGAGGAGGGAAAAAGAAAGCGAGGCTAAGCTGGGCTGGAAGTTGGGGAAATGGGATTCTTGGGTCCATTATGCTAACCTGTCTATGGGCATTTCAAACAAATGTCTTTCCCGAGTCTGAATTTTATCATTTGTACAGCAGAACTAGACACTAAAGATGAGATGAGTTCCATATGGTTTTAACATTTAAAAATGCATGCCACATTCTGGGATATCCATTCTTTCCGGCCTAGATGCCTTGGTAATCTAATGAAAAACCAATAGAGCAAAGCACTTCACAAATCATAACAGAAAGGTATATCTTTCCAAATAAAGGCAGACCATGTGAAATATCTATTTGTTTTTAAATGTTCAATATACGAAGAATATCTTCAATTCCTTACAGCCAGTCATTGTTCTGAGACTCATGTGAGATTCTTAAAGAGATTGCTAGCCCTGCCATTTCCCTTTGCATGGCTAGTGAATTGCTGGGGTGAGAGAGGCCAGTGCAGAGCTCCTGGCGGAAGGGAACTTCATAGTATGAGAAAACTCTTCATTTGGGAGTGGCAAAATGTTTTGCTCATAATTTCTATAAACTCCCCTGGAGCGAATCATAGCTGACTATGAGAACGTTATGTTAACTTTTAGTCTCACTTAAGAGGAATTTAAACTGCCAGTACTTGAATCATAAAGCAGTGTGACTTTTTTTTTTCTTCTGGAAAAATCTAAAGGCCTAAATAGCATTCACTCAACAAATATTTATTGTGCGTACAGTGAAGGAAAAATGATGTGGAAAGGTAGATGAATGTGAGGGATGGGAATTAGGATAGGTGATTCTTCTCAATAAGAATATATCTCAGAAGGAAAATAGCAAGTCTCTGAGTGCTAAAACAGAGATAGAGGCTATCTATGACAAATACTATAAGTACTTACTACCAGGAAACAAGTAATTAGCCATCTGAAGGAGAGAAAGGAGATATAGAGTGGAATGAGTAAGAGTAGTAAGGTGGGGTTTTGGAAGGATTCAGGTTAGTTTCTTTATGAGAAGAGGTAATCATTTCAGCGTTGGCCAGAAGGAAGACAACGGGCTAATAAGGATCAAGGAAAGCAAAGCAAAGAATATATGATTCATGGCTCAGACCACTCTGGTGCATCCATAACCAAAAGGATGGGTCCTACTAACTGAGAAAAACCAGGTTTATGGAAACAAAGCCAATCAGAGAGCAGATGGTTTCTTTTAGATTGCCTTGACCTAGGCTAAATCTTAAGACAACTCATATCCTGGCCAAGAATCCTGGATACTCCTCTATGTTCAAAATAAATGTTTAGGAAGTAATTTTGTTAATTATATATTTATATTCAAGAGCAGAACACCAAGCTTCCTGGTCTTGTTTCCTGGCCTTAATAAAAAGGCATGATTATTCTCCTGAAAAGGAAATGACTCCAGCATTGCTGTCCAGGCTCTGACAACTCCTGTTTGCCCTCAGTCTTATTCCTTCTCTTGAAAGGATAGAGCTGCCCATATAAGTGTAGGCAGCACCTGGGGTTGGATGTAAAAGCAAAACTGATGTGTTTCTACTTAAAACTCTGGGAATGAGGTTTCTGAGTAAGAACATTTAGTATCATTTTCCCTGGGATCCGCTATCTATTAACAATTCAGAGGCAGAGCTAGGTTCATTTCATTTTAAAATACAAGTCAACAGCCTAAAATTGGTAATTGGGCATTTAATTGGGTATGCAAAAGCACTTACTGGGGTTTTAACAGCTTCCACAGGTAATGTTTAAGAACATTAAAAATTAGAGCAATGATGAATCAGATGCAAATGGAAAGTGAATAGATTTTGGTACTATAATTTAACACACTGGTAATGATGATTTGGAGATGAAGATGTTCAGTATGGTTCATTTTCTTAAACTTTTTTATATATTAGAGATCATAAAATATTTTACTTTCTTCATTTGGCTTCCTGTTTTGCAGAGGTACATATCTGCTTGTTTTAATGCAGCAGATTTATATTTGGCATAATAAGCAATATTGCTTATTAGGTAACCAACATGTATGAGCTTTATTCATACACTATGGTCTAACAGCAAAGAGCATCTGTACGTATATTAGAAATCTGGCCACTCACTGGGGCAGCTAGAAGCCAGTCAGCTGGACATCTGTTAATTGAATGGACTGGCTCTTTTATGATGGCCTACGCCAAAGATCTCAGGTCATTTATAGATACTGCCAGTGCCTGCTGACAACTTAATTATTTTTTATTTTTTTTTCTTATTTTAAACAAGACCAATATGTGTCCATCTATTCCATTCCTTCCCTTCTTTCCTATCCTGCTTTATACATTTTACAGAATTTCTTTATGTAGAAACAACACATATGAACAGTCATGCCAATTTCTCCCTATCTGACATAAACTGTAAAAAGGTTTATTTATTTTTATTTATTTAGTGTGCTAGTACTGGGGCTTGAACTCAGGCCCCGGTGCTGTCCCTGAGATTTTTTGCTTAAGGCTTGCACCCTACCACTTGAGACATAGTTCTACTTCTGTTTTTTTTGATGGTTGTTTCCTGACTTATCAGCTTCAAGTAATCCTTAGATCTCAGCTTCCTGAGTGGCTAGGATTTACAGGCATGAGCTACTAGTGTCCAGTCTAATCAGTTTTCCCCCCCTAATTTCCAATGACCTTTTCAACTTGGAATAAACTAGTTTCCTGTGATTTGAGTATCTGTATCATTTGTCTTTTGACACATTGTGACTTGTGCTATAAACTTTGGTAATTGTGTTTTGCTATACTCCTAAAAACCATAATAAACCAATCTTCTTTTCTATGGTTTCAGGATTTTCAGTTATTATAGGTGGGAAGTTCTTCCTTATTTTAAACAAACTGTGTATATTTTTAAAAGTATTTTTCTGATTTAGTATTTTCAAATTTAGATACTTCACCTATGTGGATTTTATGAATAGTATGGTAGTACATGCATCCAATTTTATCTTTTCTCGATGGCAAGTCAGTTTGTTCCAATGCCATTTATTAACAGTTGGGCTATTATTATCTCTCATTTATTTCTGATACTACATTAACAGCTGGGCGATTCTTATTTGTTTCTGATACTATCTTTAATCATACACCAAATTCTCCATATGTTCTTGTTAACCACAAATTCTACATATAACCTGCAATCCAAGCAGATACCTGATCCAGGGCTGGGAGAGGACTTAATTTAAAATAATTAGTGAACTCGTGTGTGTGTGTGTGTGTGTGTGTGTGTGTGTGTGTGTGTGTGTGCATGCTGGAATGCGGGGCTTTGAGCTCTCATTTGTCTTTTCTTGCTCAAGGCTGGTGCTATAGAATTTGAGCCATAGCTTCACTTCTGGATTTTTGCTGGTTAATCAGAGATAAATAAATAAGAGTCTCTTGGGCCTTTCTGCCCATGGCTATGAACCATGATCCTCAGATCTCAGTCTCCTGAATAGCTAGGAATTGTAGGCATGGGCCACCAGTGACCAGCTGCTAACAATCTTTTTTGAAACTAAACTTTACCAGATAACATGTTAAGACTCTCATTTCTAACACACATTTCATTGTATCAGTTAAGTCTTCTATATGATTCAAATTTAACAACTGTTTTTTCCTTTAGTGGTGACTCAATATCTCCTTGAACAATTTCTATGAGTAATTTAGGTGAATTTGTACAGGACTTATTCTTATACAGTGAAACTGAGCCAAAAAGGACAATGATAAAAGTACATAGTAATTAAAGTTCTCATTACACAGTGTTTGATTTGATCAACCATGGGCTAGAAGTACATTCAAATTGGTAAAGGTAAGAAAGAATAATAAAATTCTGGGAAAAAATTAGTAACATGAATTCTAAACAAATAAAACAAGCAACAAAAACTAGCAGCCAATAATCAAGGGGCGGGGGAGAAAACTAGGAGAAGAGAATGCAGGGGAAAAACCTTTTAGGCATCTACTATGGAAATCAATATGGAGATTTCTCTATCATATTAGACTACTATACCATTTCTGGGAATATACCCAAAGAAATCAAAGTAATCATATTCACAATCCTCATATATCAGAGATAGCTACATATTCATGCTTATTGTGGTAGTATTTACAATAGACAAATCATGGAATCACCCTTGATAACCATCAGTGGATGAATGAAGAAAATGTGGCATTTACACACAATAAAATTTTATTCAGTCATAAAGAAGATCATTTTGTATGCCTGAAAATGTATGGAGCTGGAGATCATTAAGTTAAGCAAAGTGACAGAGATTCAGAAAAGTTAAGTAAGGTGAGTAGCACGTGTTTTGTTTCATATATGGAATTTAGACTTAAAAAGGCACCATATGAAAACAAAAGGAAACTGGGGAACAATAGAGTATAGTAGGACAGGCAAATATGATCAAAGTATGTTATGACAACATATTAATTCTCACAATGTAACATACTGTTCTGTATACTTTATACATTTATTATATTCAAAAATAGATTGTTATATACTTGTTTAAATATATTAAAATATTTTTATTAAAATATATTTCAATATACTTTGTATTGAACATATCATTAAACTTATAAGTATATATTCAATATACATGTAATTCTGTAATAAAAGATCAAAAGAAAAACTTTAATAACCAAGTAAATTGATCTATAAAGGCTATATCACTTAAGTAGGGAAGAAAATAGCTTCCTTTTAAGGAATAAGATAATTTCTTTGATTTAGTTGGTCATTACTGTTAGGTAATTAGTAATTTAAAATGTTCACAAAATATTTCTTAATATTGGTTTTGGCTGGGTACTGGTGGATCCTGCCTGTAATCCTAGCTACTTAGGAGGCTGAGATCTGAGGATTACGGTTCAAAGATAGCCTGTACAGAAAAGACTTTATGACTCATATCTCCAAGTAATCACTCAAAAAGTGGAAGTGGAGCTGTGGCTCAAAGTTCTAGAGTGCTAGCCTTGAGCAAAAGAGCTCAGGGACAGGGCCCAAGCCAAGTTCAAGCCCCACAACTGACCAAAAACAAACAAACAAAAAAAGAGAATGGTTTTATTGTAGTCATTTGTATCTTCTCTATACTCCTACCTATACAGTGTGTTAATCATATAAAGAAGCAATTCATAATAGGAGTTTCTTTCTTCAAAAAAAAAACAAGAAAAATAGTTTAGAATAAGAAGCAGGATTATACTTAATGGTGAAAAACTAAAGCCATTTCCTCTTAACTCAGGAGCAAAAGAAGGATGTCCACTCTCTCCACTTCTCTTCAATCTAATATTAGAATGCCTTACGACAAGATGCAAACATTAAGGGGATCCAAATAGGGAAAGAAGAAATAAAACTTTCCCTCTTTGCAGATGACATGATCTTGTATTTAAAGAATCCCATAGACTCCACTCCCAAATTACTCAAGCTGATTCAAAACTTTGGCAAAGTAGCAGGGTATAAAATTAACCCTCAAGCCGGGCGCTGGTGGCTCACGCCTGTAATCCTAGCTACTCAGGAGGCTGAGATCTGAGGATCCCGGTTCAAAGCCAGCCCTGGCAGGAGAGACCGTAGACTCCTATCTCCAATAAAACCACCAGAAAACCGGAAGTGGTGCTGTAGCTCAAGTGGTAGAGCGCTCGCTTTGAGCTGAAGAGCTGAGGGACAGCGCCCAGGCCCAGAGTTCAAGCCCCACGACCAACCAAAAAAAAAAATAAAATAAAATAAAATAAAATTAACCCTCAAAAATCAATGGGTTTTCTGTATGCCAACAATGAGAAAAGTGTGGCTGAAATCAGGAAAGCAACTCCATTCGTAATAGCCCCACAAGAAATAAAATACCTAGGAATTAACTTAACCAAAGAAGTGAAGGACGGCTATGATGAAAACTTAAAAACTTGAAAAAGGAAATGAAAACAGAACTTAGAAAGTGGCAAAAACTCCCATGCTCTTGGATTGGAAAGATCAACATCGTGAAAATGGCAATACTTCCCAAGGCTATCTACAAATTCAATGTGATACCTATCAAAATTCCAACCTTATTCTTCAAGGAAATAGAAGAGGCAATCCAAAAATTCATATGGAACAATAAAAGACCCTGACTAGCAAAAACAATCCTCAACAGAAAGAACACTGCTGGAGGAATATCAATACCAAATTTCAAGCTCTACTATAAAGCCATAGTAATCAAAACAGCGTGGTACTGGCATAAGAACAGACCTCAGGACCAATGGAATAGAATTGAAAACCCAGAAATGAACCTACAGACCTATAGCCATCTAAACTTCGATAAGGGAGGTAAAAAAAATAGAATGGAAGAAAGACAGCCTCTTCAGTAAATGGTGCTGGCAAAATTGGTTATCTACTTGTAGAAAACTAAAGCTAGATCCTTATATATCACCCTGCACCAGAATCAAATCCAAATGGATCAAAGACCTCAGAGTCAAAGCAGACACTCTGAAAACATTACAGGATAGAATAGGAGAAACCCTAGGTCTTGTTGGCACAGGCCGAAATTTTCTGAATAGAGACCCAGAAACACAACAAATAAAAGAAAGGTTGGACAAATGGGATTGCATATAATTGCAGAGCTTCTGCATGGCAAAGAACCTAGCTAGCAAGATCAATAGAAAGTCCATGGATTGGGAGAAGATTTTCACTAGCCATACAACGGACAAGGGTCTCATATTTAAAATATACCTAGAACTCAAAAAATTACATCCCCCAACAACAAATCTTCAAAGAAACAACTGTCCAATAAATAAGTGGGCTAAAGACTTAAAGAGAAACTTCTCTGAAGAGGAAAGAAGGATGGCCAATAGACACATGAAGAAATGCTTAACCTAGCCATAAAAGAAATGCAAAGCAAACAACATTGAGATACCACCTCACTCCAGTTAGAATGGCTAAAATCAAGAACTGTAATAACAACAGATGCTGGAGGGGATGTGGACAGAAGAGAACCTTACTTCATTGTTGGTGGAGTGTAAACTTGTTGAACCACTTTGGAAAGCAGTATGGAGGTTCCTTAAAAGACTCCACATAGAGCTCTCCTATGACCCAGCAACCCCACTTTTGGGCAATTACCCAAATGTTTACAAACAAGACCACACTAAAGCTACCAGCACAACTATGTTTATTGCAGCATTATTTACCATAGCTAAGATATGGAATCAACCCAGATGCCCCTCAGTAGATGAATGGATCAAGAAAATGTGGTATATATACACAATGGAATTTTATGCCTCCATCAGAAAGAATGACATTGCCTCATTTGTTAGGAAATGGAAAGGCTTGGAAAAAAAATATATTAAGTGAAGTAAGCCAGGCCCAGAGAAACATAGGTCCTATGGTTTCCCTTATTTGCAATATCTAGTATATGCCTGAGTCAAGCAGAAAAGGTCAGATAAGGTGATGTTAGGGAAATGAACCCTAAGATATGTATTCGTGTTTTTTTTTCTTTCATGTGATTGTTTCTAACACATTTATAAGATTATTTCCTTGTTGCTTTGTATGTCCCTCCCCCACAGTATAACCCCTGCTTTCACTGTATTTGATGTTGGTATAATTTGTGGAGGGGAAGGGGAAAAACAAGTCGTTTAAATAGGGATACAGGTGGACCCATTGCAACAATGAGAAGTACAAGTTGTTATGTCGAAAACGAACTTTACAACTTTGGTTGGGGGGAGGGTAGGATTGGGTTGGGGGGGCGGTGGGAGGATGGGAAGGGATGGGAAGGGGAAACAAAGGAGGAGGCTACAATGCTTGATAAAAAATGTATTCATTGTCTTGCCCATGTAATTGTAACCCCTCTGTACAGTATTAGCACAATTTAAAAAAAGAAAAGAAAAGGAAGCTGGATGTTTGTGGCTCATGACTGTTTACACTAGATTTCTAAATAAGAGGTGATCAGAAGGACTGTGGTTTGTGACCAGCCTGGGCAAAAAGTTCAAGGGATTCAGTCTCAATCCATAAAAAACCTGGGTGTGGTAGTGTGGTGCCTGTTATCTCAGATACTTGGGAAGCATAAACAGGAAGACTGTTATACAGTTGAGCCTAGGCATAAACACAAGACCCTATTAAATAATTAAATAGTACAAAGGTTTAGGGGCATATCTTGAAGGGGTTGAATGCCTGTCTTGGCAAGTGTGAGGCCCCGAATTCAATCCCAGAATTATCAAAAATAAATAAACAAAATGAAATAAAAAGAGAAGAGTTCTGTACTCTAATGCTTTTGTTTGTAGTTCATTTGATACTGGAAAAAATACTTTGTATCAAGACATTATTGACCCACCCAAGAGAAAAACTCAGAACTCTTGCCCTCTTCTGCCCCAGGCTGTGCTGTCTCTTTGGATCAATATTTCTTTTCATTCGGACTCCTTTATCTCATTTGGTGCACTTTTACTTTCTTGCTTGCATCCCAGATAACTGACTCTCAGCGTTTGTTTGACAGCAATTCTATTACAGTCCTAAACCAATTATTTTAAGACAAGATGAAGGAAAAAAGGAGAGGAACTGTACAAACAATTTGACAGAATCCAGTTTCTTCCTCTTCTTTCATTGTTTCTGGCCTCTCCGTATAGCCTTTCTTTCTCTGAGCTGTAGGCAATGTTATAACAGACAGAAATAAGATCTAAGCTGGCAGGAGATGCCCCCTGTGAGCAACAAAAGCCAAGCAGAGACAAGCCTTTGCAAACAATTGCAGGGCACTTTCAGGGACTCTTGAGGGCATCAAATCCCCAGTTAGGGATGGTTGGCTCCTGCCCACACCTACCTCTAACTTGGAGCCTTTGATACTAGCAGGTTTGACAGCCATGACTCTGAGAAGAGTCTGGCTGCCTTTCTGAGTGAAGTGCTAACTATGCTGTGACTGAACTGACCTTTATCTTCTCTCTTTACCATGTTTGAGCTTGTCTTGTGCTACAGCATCCTGGGAAAACATTTCAACAGACTTATGTCTTCTATTGTTCCCAGTACTCCCTAGAGGAACTAGTGGAAAGTTTTCTGAGATTGGCACCACTAGGAATTCATTTCTAGCACTGAAAAAAAATTCAAGGATTGGAGATAGGATGAAAGACTTTGAAAATTTCTCTGAGAATGTGAAACTGGCAGCAATACATTAGGGGCACATTAATGCTTAGTTCACGTCAAACATTTACAATGTCACGGGTGTAGCAGGGGCTTAGCCTTATCAAAGCCTCCACACAGAGAGAGAGGAAGAACTGAATACGAAGAGATTGGAACGTATAGGAAGTTGTAATAGGGTTGTGTCTCTAGTGCAAGATGTGCTGGCTAGGCATGTGATTCAGTACTCCACACCATGTAGTGCTGGGAATTCAGGCTCTGAATATGAAAATAAAAGGTAAAGGGAGATGTGAGAATAAAAAAAAAAGAAACCTAGAAACAGTTCAGCTCCTCTTTATAGAAAATTACATTTATTATTATTATTTTTTTGGGTCCCGAAATCTGGGCCTGGGCACTGTCCCTCAGCTCTTCAGCTCAAGGCTAGCGCTCTACCACTTGAGACACAGTGCCACTTCTGTGTTTTTTTCTTTTTGCCTATGTGGTGCTGAGGAATTGAACCCAGGGCCTCATGCATGCAAGGCAAGCACTCTACCACTGACCCACCTTCCCAGTCCTGAAAATTACATTTATTAAAATTTACCAAATGCAAAAAATAGTGGGTCATGGGTGGTTCAATGAAAAAAATATGTCATGAGCCAATCATTGTATATACCAGGTTTCTAGGAAGGAAAGGAAGAGGAGAAGGGACATCTGCAGGGCAGAGAAGAGGACTTAGTTACAGAGCATCATGGGGCAACTCCAATTTCTGATAACAATTATTGACTATATTTATAAGATTATGTACATTTATCCACTGGAAAGGTGTTTTTCTCCTCACTGCTTTGAAAACATCTTAAGCAAGGATATTGTTCAGGTACTGCTATTATTCTTCTGTGACCCTCAGATCTCAGCATCTAGAATAGCTAGGATTACAGGTATGACCCACCAGAGCCCAGATTCTCTTACTATTTTGAGACAATTACTCTCTTGCTACCTACATGTTTCTTACATGTCGTGCTTTGTAGGCAATGTTCCATTAAAGAGCTACACAAATATCACATGTCCTTTTGGTTTTTCTGTTAAGTCTGAACAGAATAAAACGGTGGGAACATTGGGGAAAGGCTCCCATTGTACTCAGTGTACAAACACGAGTTTGCCATTAGTTCAAGGGTGAGGATCAGAGGCAGTTCTCTGGACACCTTTTTTGGAACTCTATGACTTCCTGAGTCTAATGTTTCCAAAGGCCATGGTGGGTGGCCAGAGTCAGAGCCAGAAGATGTAGATTACATTGGAATATTCCTCAAGTTAAGGCAGACAAACAAACCCTACCCTTGGGGATAAGACTTTGGAAAAGAACTGAAGTCAATCTCTGAGCCTCATTCCAAACATCATGAAATAGGCACTTAAACTTTATGGCAGGAACACACTTGAAAGAAGACAAAATGTTAAGAATGGTGGTGTAAAACAACAGAGATTATATCCATAAATTCAGTATAGCTGAAGACAGAAATGTTCGCTACTGATGTCCATTTAGAGATATATGTGACAGGGGGCACCTGGATCAGAATGGAGTTTAATTAAACTCCCTAAAGACAGGGGGACAGACCAAGGAAATGTCTATTACAATGACATGGATACTTCATGTTTGTTATTGTTGTTGGAGGGAAGATTTTATTATGTAGCCCAGGCTGGCCTTGAACTTGCAATCCTCCTGCCTCAGCCTCCTGAGTGCTGAAAGGACAGGCATGCACCATCTCATTTGCAATACTGGGAACAGGTATAGCGCTGATATCAGCCTAGTGTATCTTCTAAAACAGTAGAAGAGAAAGGGAATGTGACTGTGGGGCTAGTGGTCAGCTTGATGGATGGTATGGAGGGAAGGTATGCAAGTACTCCATAGGAATACCTTTTGGCCCAAAAGTAGATCCTGGAGACCTCCAAAAAGAGAGGTGAAAATTAGGATATTAATATTCTCTATTCCATACTTTGACAGTGCCCTGCTGTTACTATCTAACACGTGTGTGTGTGTGTGTGTGCGTGTGTGCGTGTGTGTGTGTGTGTGTGTGTGTGTGTGTGTGTGTGTGATGGTAATAGGGATTGCATTCAGGGTCACACACTCTCACTTGGCTTTTTCACTCAAGGCTGACACTTTACCAATGGTGTTATACCTCTACTTCCAGGTTTTTTTGCTGGGTATTTGGAAATGAGAGTCAGTGCCTGGGCTGGCTTCAAACCTCAATCCTCAGAGCTCAGTCCACAAGTAGCTAAGATTATAGGTATCAGACTTCAGTGCTTGGCTTGTATGATCTGGAAGGTTCCTGTCTGAAGCAGCGACAATCGTTCCCATCTTCGGAGTGACTAGGTAGAGGTAGAAGTAAGGTGTCCTATACTTAAGGAAGTTGGTCCCACATTAACTGATGCTGAGATTCCTAAGCCTCAGGCAGACTGCTTTTATCTACCCCTGGGACCCAAGCAGAAGCAGATGAGACCCTTACTAACCCCCACCCACCCCACCCAACCACAGCCTGCACAGCTTATCTGTAGAGTTGGCCTCCCTGCCAAGCCTGCTCTGCATTTATATGTTTCTGTTAGTTTTTTCAACTTCTAATTTTTAGTTACTTGAAATCATACTTGAAACAAAGATAGAGATAAATATGTAATTTAGATATACTGATATTGCAGTCACAAGATAAATTTCCAAGGAGTATTTAGTCATCCTTTTTGTATGTGATAATCTTTAGTAAAGTCTCAAAACTTATGTTGTTGATAAAGAAAGAGAAACATGAATTAATATAATAATACTATTTTTTCATTTTTCTCCTCATGGAGAGAAAAAATTACAAGTGATTTGTCCCTGTCACTTTGGGTAAAAATCAATCTGCGATCCTGGATGAAAAGTGTAATGCAACATGTTAAGGAAATGTTCCATTAGATGTGTTAGAAATATCTCCATGCTAGGAATTCCAAACAACACAGGTCCAGTTTCTTATCTATGAGCACCAGCTCTGTGGGAAACAACCCGCCACCTTTACAGGAATCTGAACACAAACTGCTCTTCAAGGAAGAAGTGTGTGGTATATTCTCTCTTTCAAATGGTCCTGGCAAATACCAGCTAGTGGTATATTTTACATGTGCCATTAGGACTTCCCTTATTTAGCTCTTCTCTTCCAGTTCCTGAATGATCCTCTAGTCATTTCCACCAAAATTAGGAAATAAGCAAGTAGAAGCATTGGATCCCTCTCGACTTCCAGACTACCTAGATCTAGACAAACCTGGCTCTCTGCTTTTTTTTCCTTGTCTCTATTTGTTTGATCCATTTGTTCATATAATCCCTCATATAGAATCAGTGCTAATTGATATATTATTTAAACTTCTGCATCCAAAAGGTATCAACATGGTTGAACACAAACACATTCTTTGAGCTAGTAATACTAGAAACGTCTCCTGAGGAAATTAGAGTAAATATGAATGAAGTTTTTTTTATATGGCTAGGTCACTACACTTTTAATAATAGTGGAATATGAGTAATAACTTCAGTTTCTAATAGAAGAGACTGATTAAACACAATCTGTAATATTTTCATGCAACTGAACATTATGCAATAATTATAACATCTTAAGAAATTTAATAATGTGAAAAGATATCCAATAGATAGAGAACATTATAAAAATATATATAAAGTTCTCATAGTTATAAAAATCATATATACTTAATTATACATGAATACCCTAAAATGCCATGTTCCACTGAACTTCTAAAATTTTCTAAAAGCATGTACTTTTTTTTCTTAATAAACTATTTTATGCTAGTGAGGATGTATGGGAAAAGGTCCTCATATATGCTGTTGAGAGGATTGTAAATTAATCCCAACTCCAATAGAACTAGAACTAGAACTACCATATTATCCTACTGTACTACTCATGTGCATCAACCTGGGTGAATGTAAGTATATACTAGAAATATCTGCACATCCATGTTTATTGCAGCACTATTCACTATAGCCAAGCTATGGAATCAGCTTAAATGTCTATCAGTGGACCACTGACTAAAGCAGTTGTGGTATGTACACACAATGGAGCTTATTCAACCATAGAGAAGAATGAAATTATACCACATTGTTAGGTTAAGGAAAGTAAACCCAAACGACAAATAAGTTGTCTGTCATATATGAATGCTCCATTAAAAATCAACAACAACAACAACAACAACAGCAACAAACTATTTCTGTTGAAATTACTATTTGGGAATAATATAAGGAAAAGGGACTACCAATAGGAGAAGGAGAAGACAAACAAAAGGTTAATAGATGCAATTAAAGTACATTATGAAAATTTCATAACAAACACCATTGTAATGTACAAAAATAAACTAGTGTAGGCTGAAACTTACAGCACAGTTATAAAGTTCCTTATGACCTTATTCCTAGCTTACCCTGTTATTAACATCTTACATTAGGTAGGAACATGCCAAAAAATGAATTAATGCATGCAGAGATGTTATTATTAAGTCCATGTTATATTTGAATTTCCTTAGTTTTGATCTAATATGTTTTCTGCATTGCAAACCCAGGAAAGAAGGACACTGATATTTTGGTAATATGATCAAGGAAACCACAAATGCTAAGACCATTGTTTTTACATCTTCTCACTCCTTTGCTATCTGCAGGTTTTGTATACACTGTACTTTGAGGCATTGTTATCACCAAAGAGCTGTCCAAAAATTGCATCTTCTGTGTTTTTCCTATAAATGGAACAGAACAAAACAATAGAAACATTGAGGAAAAGGCACAGGCTGCATTGGGCCATAAATGATGGAATAGTGTTGTAAGTGGCTAAAACTTCAAATAAGATTTTTACAAGTGCTGTGAGTTTTGCTTTAAGTGAACTGTCTAGGCAAAGAGCCCCTGACTGTCAAGAGTTCCCCCTAGAACCCTTTCAAAAGTTGCTGATAGATATGAAAGAATCTCCCAATATTGATCCACTGAAGTTGATGGTTTGGATTAGTCAGTGAGGTCTCCACTGTGTTGTTTGGGCTCTGAACCTGGCTCACTGACTGGTTATTTTTCCATGGTATCTAACCCCTCCCTCCCTGGGATTCTTCTGAAAAAATCTATTGAATTGCTATTTGCCTCTCCTTAAAAAAGAATGTTTTAAAAAATTGTTTTGAATTGGGACTTTCCTGAACTTCATAAATAACTAGCAAACAAAAGCACAAAATATTAACGTTGTGCTGGTAGTTGAGCAACAACAAACTTTTTATTAAAGACTTTATTTTAAAAAATAAAAATTTTGGTACAAAGTTTAAAAAAAGGACTACATTTGTTTTTTAAAGAAATCTCATAATCACCTTTTAGCATGTAACTGTGTAGCTATCTCTGAAAAAAGAGCCCATCTTACTCAGAGGAAAAAGAATGCTTGATGAGCCAATAAATTTATCCACAACTCACATTCTTTATGGAGAGATAGGTCACAGAGTAATCTGATCCTCAAAAGTATGCTAGATAAAGAACAGTGACAATTTCCTTTGGTTAAAACATACTTCTATCTTTCAACATATTATTAATAAATTTTTTATGAAATGAGCTAAGAACACTTGCAAATAGTTCCTAATTGTTACCTTATATTCATGGTGGAAACTCAGGAACAGAGGGACTAATATTTCCTATTCTGAAACAAGACATTTACATTTTAGATTTCAATAACACACTGAAGAAATCTTATTTTAACTTGTTCCCCAAAGGACAAGAATTTTAACAGAGTTCTTCTGTCTAAAAGCAATAAAAACACCAAAACTTTGCATGGCCAAGCCACAAGTCAATAAGTGATGGGCAGCCCTTGCTAACTTGGCATTCTAAAGATGACAACCATGACTTTGCCAAGAAATCACTACACATCTTTTGCATCAAATGAGTTGGTTTACCTGCAAGTCAGTCCCCATGCCAACTTTTCATGTATTCAGCTAAGTATATAGATATGTGGTGTTTGTTGTTAATACTATTTATTTATAGGCCTTTCATTTTCCTACTTTTGTTTCACAAGAAGTAGATTCAAAATAGTTTCATGGTACCTTGACATGGATTTTGCCACATGGGTTTTGCTTTTGTATCCATGTACACTAACTCTTTATAAGGAAAAAAATTCTTTCCTGCTATATACAGAAATGCATGAGACTGGTTCTTGAGTTTCCAAAGCTAAATATAGTTTAAGTTAGGGTTCTTAGATAATTGAACTTAGCCTGCATGAATTTGCTCTTCTGGATAAATATTCTTAGCTTCTTCCTCTGTGTTTATACATTGTCTTGTCTCCTTAATTGCTCCAACCTCTGACTCCCTTAGATAGACTAGTATCTCATTCAGGGCAGTATTATCTGATAGGACATTTTTTTTTTGGTATAAAACTTGCTGAATCTTTTATTTCCCCCTATAGCTTAGAGAACATAAAAGAAAGAATGGAAGGTGGGTATAGTGGTACATCCCTATAGTATCAGCATTTGGAAGGCTGGGGCAGAAAAATTATTAGTTTGTGATTGAATTAGGCTTTATAGAGATAGAAGGAAGAAGAGAGAGAAAAGAGAGAAAAAGAAGGGAAAAAAGAGGGCAAGGAAGAAAAAGGGAGGAGGGGAAGGAGGAACCTAACTGATACCAATTTTGGAGATACCACAGCACAGGGGTTAAAAACATCTTGTTTTGGGGTTAAATAAGTGATCTGACCCTCTAATCTGTGTGACTTCATTTGAGATACTTCATGCCTCAATATTACTATGTATAAAACAAGAGTGACAATATTAATTACAAATCCAAGTTGTTATAAAGATTGTAAGGAATTTGCTGGGTGCTAGTGGCCCAGTCCAGTAATCTAGTGTAAGCTACTTAGAAGGCTGAGATCTAGAGGATTGAAGTTCAAAGCCAGCCAGAGCAGATAAGTCCGTGAGACCCTTATCTCCAATAAACCACCAGAAAACCGGAAGTGGTGCTGTGTCTCAAGTGGTAGAGCGCTAGCTTTGAGCTGAAGAACTGAGGGAAAGCGTCCAGGCCCAGAGTTCAAGCCCCACAACTGGCAAAAGGAAAAAGAAAAAGAAAAAGAAAAAGAAAAAGAAAAAGTAAGTAATTTACTTAATGATCTTTAATATACTGCCTGACATACCTTAAATACTCAATAAAAGTTGGGTATCTTAGTAATTATCTCTTGGAAATTTTTGATATATAGACCTCATCCATAATTCAAATTCGATGTTGCTATTTTATTCTGGAATTTGGTGGTATTTATTGCTTATAAACTGGCTTTAATACCATTCTCTTTTATAATTTGTCATTTCACATTAGCTATAAAGATTTATCTCTTCCCAGGCTAGAAACATGGCTCACCAGTTCAGCAAGCATGAAGTCCTGAGTTTCAAATCTAGCAAGTATTTGAGGCCTTGAGTTCAAACTCTAGTAAGCAAGAAGCCCTGGGTTCCTCCCAAAATACATATACACACTTACAACTCAACACACACACACACACACACACACACACACACACACAAACACACACACACACTTATTTTTTTTTAGCTATTTTAGAATTAAAAATACCAAATAACCTAAAAGAACTCACAACTAGTGACTAAATAAACATGGATTCTACCAAGTTTCCCAACTCCTAAACATTGCAGAAGACCTTGTTATTCATCTCTAGGTACAATCATCCCTCACAACCAGTAGAGAGAGGTTCCAGGAACACTTTTGGATGCCAACATCAGAAACTCAAGTCCCTTGGAGAGAGTGGCCCCATATTTGCATAGGTTATAACCTGTGTAGTTTAAATAATCTCTAGACAGTTTCTAATACTTTATTCAACATAATGCTGTGTGTATATAGTTATTATCTTTTTAAGGAATGACAAAATAATCTGTACATGTTCAAATCCAATTCAATATATTTTCTTCAACAATTTCCAATCTAAGTTGGTTAAATCCATAGATACAGATATACAATAAGGAGGCCCGTTGTCCTGAGGTATGTCATCTCCTCCTGGGAAAGGCATCAATCACATCAGCAAACACATGAAACCCCTTAAGCCGTGTTTCTAACAACCAACATGGGATTACACAATTTCACTAGTTTCTGCCCCACCCTACATGATGTCAGGGCTCAAAGCATGAATGAAAACATATGTTGGCAGGAGAGATATTTTGCCTTCAGAAATTTATGTGCTCTTGACGGCTAAGGCCATAGTGGAAAAACCTCTAAAATGGCATCTACCCATGCTCTTTGTTTGCTCTTTGATGCTTTATTCCAGTAGAGCTTGTTTTCTTTTAAAGTGTGTCCTTTATTAAAAGGAGAGTCATATATTCTTCTCAATAGTTTTCTTCCCCTCAAAAGTAAAACCTAAACTGGGTGCTGGTGACTCAGGCCTGTAATCCTATCTTTTCAGAAGGCTGTGATTTGAGGATTGAGGTTCGAAACAAGCTGGGGCAGGCAAGTTGTGAGCATCTTATCCCCAATTAACCACCAAAACAACTGTGAAACTGTGGCTCAAGTGGTAGAGTGCTAGCCTTGAACAAAAAAATCTCAGGGACAGTGCCAGACCCTAACTTCAAGCCAAGGGCATATACACAGAAGAAAGCAAAATCCTAAATCTGTTCATTTTTAATTGTTAGAAATGAAAGAATTTCAAATAAAACCTATTATATGTGGAACACATTGCCATTATTAATATATCCCACTTTCACTATTCAATTTTAATCTCTGTCCTTATAACAATAATTAAAAAGTGAATTTTCTCTGTTTTAGAGAATATTCACTCTCCTCAGCCCTCCTTTATAAACTTCTATATTTGGATTTGAGAGTTAGTGGTCTGAAACATTACAAGGCCTCCATTAGCCATTACCCTTTCCCCCCTTTTTTGTTGTGCAAACAGGGCTTATTAAATCTTTGCTGTAGGCACTGAGAATGAAGAACAGTGAAATGTGCTGATGTGAAAGGTTTCACTGAAGTCAAGCAAATCATTTCTGATTTGCCACAATGCCACAGCAGTAAATGCCAATGAAACACATTGTTTGGGTGGCAATTATAAATTTCCACCACATAAAACAGTATAGGAAAACCAAAATACCTGTCCTCATCCTACACTGAAGGCTGAAGTATTCTGTACTGCTTATCTCTAAGTAGTTTCCAATCAGTTTGAAGGACAAATCTTCAGTGCTATAACAGCTTAAAGCAATCCCACTAGCAGTGCCAGAAAGAAGTGTATATTTTAGAACACCAGCATTTCTTTCTTTCTTTTAGCTATTCTCTGTTCTATTTTAAGTTTTCTCTGTCTCCCCCCCACACACATGCATACACACACACACACACACACATACACACACACACACACACACACACTCACTCACTCACTCACACACAGTTTAGTAACTCAACAAGTGAGGATATGGAAAGGAAAATCAGTAGAGTTGACTTTTATGCCTCACACTTCATAAAAACATGTTAACCAATTCCAGGTCAAGACTGTAGTCTTGGACTAGAGCTATGGCTCAATTGGTAGTGCTGCCTACCAATTGTTAAGGCCCTGAGTTCAAATCCCAGTACTGTAGCCTTCATAATACACCTTTTAAAAGTTATTATAGAATAGTGAAGTAAGCCAGGCCCAAAGAAACATAGGTCCCATGGTTTCCCTTATTTGCAATATCTAGTATATGTCTGAGTCAAGCAGAAAAGGTCAGATAAGGTGATCTTAGGGAAATGAACCTTAAGATATGTATTCAAATTTTTTTTCTTTCATGCGATTGTTTCTAACACATTTATAAGATTATTTCTTTGTTGCTTTGTATGTCCCTCCCCCACAGTATAACCCCTGCTTTCACTGTATTTAATGTCGGTATCATTTGTGGACAAGAAGGGAAAAAACAAATCGTTTAAATAGGGATACAGGTGGATCCATTGCAACAATGAGATGTACAAGTCGTTATGTCGAAAAGGAACTTTACAACTTTGGTGCAGGGGGTGGGGGGGTGGTTGGGGTGGTGGGGGGATGAGGGGGTAGGGGGAGGAACGGATGGGAAGGGGAAACAAAGGAGGAGGCTACAATGCTTGATAAGAACTGTACTCATTATCTTGCCCATGTAATTGTAACCCCTCTGTACAGTATTTTCACAATTAAAAATAAAGTTATTATAGGATGTTTTGTTTATACTCCAATTTGGGTTATTACCCACAAAGCTGTTATGTACATTTTCATTTAAGTTTTCATGCATATACAAACTTTCATTTCACTGGAATATTTTAGTAAGTGGGTGTGTTTTAATTAATTATTTTTTTATTATCTTCAAATAGGGGTTTCAGTGTAACATGTCCATTTATGTCTTAAAACCTGACTGTAATGAGAGGAGAAAGTGTTTAAATAACGCAAATCTACAATGACAAAAAAAAAGGAAAAGAGTATAGCATCAACCAAACCTTGAATATTCGATATAACATGGATAGATGATTCATGCCTTAGAAGACCCAGGAAAACTCAAATTTAAGCTAGCACTAGGGAAGAGTCAAAAAAGCAACCAAATGTAGAGCTGAGTTGCCAGGCATCAGCTTCCTTTGGAAGTAGGAGGTGAAAAAGGTGGTAAAATTCAAGTAGCTGAAAGAGTTCCAGAACATTTAGCTGCCCCAGTTCCTTTCCTTGATCTTACAAGTGGGAAGATTCCTTTTCCAATTCTCTCAGTACCAGACACAGTTTAGGGTAGGGGTAATGCATGATAAAAATAATTGGAACCTCATAGGAAACATTCACATACTTATGTTTAGACTTCATGATTCTTTTTGGATTCAGCTCCCAACACTCCGGCAGCCCGCTCATGATTTTACAGGCAGGACATCAAAAATCCCTTCATGGGGAATCTAACCTGGACTAGAAGAAAGTCTTAAGGATGCTGTCTTGTGGGGGATTCCCCATGAAACAGCACAGTTGGGTCATTTTACAGTGAAGCCCATAGGTAACAAGTAACCCAAGTTAAAAGGGTCAGGACTTCTAATTAGCCTTGACGATTCTATTGTTAAATCTGAGCATTCTAATAAAGACCATTGAGGCAAGTCTCTAGTATTAAAGTTAGGGGGAGAAGGCAGAGGGGTTAAGATAGAATAATGCAGATGGATGAATTTGATAGAAGTATTCTGGATGCATGCTGTAAATATAACAATGAGGCCCCTTTGCATATTTAATCCATACTAACAAACAAATGTGATTTGGAGAAAAGGAAAACTAGTCAAGGAGAAGAAAAAAATTAAGAAGCTATCACTAATGCCCTCATTAAGACAGCAGAGATTATCTACTCATAAAACAATAATAAGATATATAAGATGCTAGACAAGAAATGTACTCATTGCCTTACTCGTGCAACTGTAACCCCTCTGTACATCATCTTTACAATAAAATAAAATTTAAAAAAAGAACATGTTGAGAAAAAAGTGTGCTTTTGTTACTATCTATGTGTACATGGGGATTTTAAAAACCAATTTTTTTAACTTCAGTTAGAAATTAAATTTTAAAAAGTCTCCTCCTAAAAATGGAGCTGAAAAAAAGAAAAAAGTAAGAAGATACAGGAATAAATCCAAGAGAGCTCATAGTTTAGGGTCCTTTGCAGTGAATCCATGTTATTTACTTTTAGTGAAAATCCTTATTATTTTTTAACAAGGATTTATTTTAGTCTAACAGTATTATGTAGGGAGAAGCAGAACAAAGACTCTCACAGATTTTCCTGCCTCAGCTAGCTTCAAACTGTGATCCTAAGATCTTGCTAGAATTACAGATGTCAGCCTGTCTGATAGAATATCATTTCTTATAATACAATAAACAACATACTCTCTGGAAGGGTTAAATAAAAGGGTTAAACAAAACTGAGATACTCTTTCAGTACAACTCCAAAACTGGAGCAGAGAAATCACCCGTAGAGGGTGTTTCCACCAAGAACTGACTGTCTCCTGGAGTGGAAATTGCCACTACCACTGCCAACTCTGGAAGCAGGAAGTGAGTTTCTGTTGCCAAGAGTTGGGAGTCACAGCTATTGCTGCTGGCTGTAAAGCTGGGCTGTGCCTGCCACAACATGGACCAGAATGGATGGCAAGCAGCCTACCTCCTGCCCCTCACAGAGCTAGTGACTGAGATGCCTGTTCCAGGAAAAACCTCCAAGGCCATCCTTGGGAACAGATAAGATGGGGTACAGATGAATCTAAATTCAGCTCCAAAAGAGCCTCAGAGACACAGTGTTGAGCTTCCAGCTTTGCGGTACTCCAAGGTAAAGTAGGAGGATTTTGCAATGCATGTGAATTAATTCACTATATTATACGATCAACAACAACTGAATAATAAAGTACCGGAAGGAATAACACAGATATAGAAAGAGAATGGGGCCAAGTGTGGTAATATACACCTATAATCCCAGCATTTCAGAAATGAAAACAGGAGGATAATGAGTTCAAAGTCAGTATATGCTATATAGTAAGACTTTGGAAGGAGAGGAGAATGAGAGGGAAAGCTTGTGAATATAGAGATTAGAAGAGGGGAATCAAACACAAATCTGAGACAAGAAAATTTGAAAGAAAAAAAATTGAGCCAGTCCTGGGGCTTGAACTCAGGGCCTGAGCACTCACTGTCCTTGAGCTAGCATTCTACCACTTGAGCCACAGTGCCATTTCCGGCTTTTACTGTGGTACTTAGGAATTGAACCCAGCGCTTCATGCATGCTAGGCAAGCACTCTACCACTAAGCCATATTCCCAACCCTGAAAGAAATTTTAATATGAAGGGGCTCACTAAAGTGACAATACAATAGAATAAAAGAGATAAGTTACGAATGTTATTAAGAAATTACAGAACATTGGAGATTTAAAGATCTTACAGGCTTTCAGAGCAGAAGGAAAGAAATACATAAAGACTAGATCAAGGATTAGAATCCTGTTGGGCTTCTCAACAGTAAAAATAGAATTTAGGCTGCAAGAAGCACTACTTTCAGTTTCAAATGAAGTGTTATTTTACTTTATTCCTCCGAAATAAACTGAAACAGGCTATAATCATGCTACTCAAAGTGTAGTACAGATTTACTTATTTCAGGGAGAGAGCATGAGAGAGGAGGAAGGGAGAGAGAAAAAGAGAAAGGAAGAGAGACAGAAGGAACATAGTTTTGTGGAGATAATGGACTGAAACTCTTAGTTGACTGACAAATTCTTAGTTTTATCGACACTTTTTTTGTAAATTTATTTTACTTTTATTATAAAGGTGGTATACAGAGGGGTTACACTTACATAAATAAATAAGGTAATGAGTATATTTCTTGCCAAACATCCCTTTATAAGAAAAATTTATTGTCTCTGCCTTTATAACTTGGTGCTTTGGAAGCATCATGGGACCATGAGAGTGACAGTCTTTACATTTTATCACTTGTTTCTATGAGTTATCATACATAAGATTGACTAAACAGCATTCTAGGCCAGAATGACTATATGATTCATTGTATTTGACCTTCTCTTTTTTCCTTTACAATTCTATACCTAGCAAAACTCTCAGTCAAGGATCAGGGTAGAGTTTACTTTCAGGCAGGTAACTCTTACATGGCTATATTCTGCTATCCCTCAGTCTCTATTTTGACACTCATCCTAAGATTTTTTTTGCCTTTCTTCTATACTGAATCTCCATTTCTTGAACTTCGTGTTTTGTTCAATTATTCCCTTGGTCTCCAGAGACTGCCTAAAGAATGGCTCATGCCATCTATGTATTTGGACAGTGTGTTAATTGCAGGTGCAGATAAGGCCTGAAAATGAATTGGAAGAAGAGTTGGCTTTAACAATCTGGGGAGTTTTCTGACTCACATAGAATGTGATGTACTTTAAGATACAACTGACAAAAGTCTTCCTGTGTACAAAGGGATCAGAACTTCAATCTAATAGTGAGCACACTGAGGAGCTCAGGAGTGGTCACTGGCGCAGAATAGGAACATAGGGTCTGCAGACAGGTGGCTTGGGTCGACATGGTGGTCCCTCTCCCTCCTTCATTACTTGCATTACCACAAACAGGCTGTGCTACCTCTCTGGGAATCTGGCACTTCACTAGTAAATGGTGTGGTAATCACACTTCCACTTAGAATTGTCTTGAGTAAATGAGATAATTGATGTAAAATGTTTAACACAGCTCCAACACAAAGAACTGAACTGAACATTAGCCACATTAATCATTATGTTTATCAACATCGTAATTATTAGACTCAAAATGAAGAGTACTAGGGTATCTATGGCCAGGCTGAAATATTAGCTAACAACTAGACATTTTCTAACCTGAGAAATCAAAATATAGGGTAGGCAGCAACACATCTGAAAGGTATCTCCTGAGTGTGGGACATGATCAGGGAATTATCCAGCCTTTAAAAATCCATAATCCAGCCAGGTGCTCATAGATCACACCTATAATCCTAGCTACTTGGGAGGCTGAGATCTGAAGATTGTGGTTCAAAGTCAGCCCAAACAGGAAAATCTGTTAAGAGCCTTATTTCCAATTAGTCATTAAAAAACCATTAACAGAGTTGTGGTTCACATGGTAGAGAGCCAGTTTTGAGCAGAAAAAGCTAAGCAACAGCTCCCCAAAAGAGGCATGGAAAGTCTAAGCATAAGTATGTCAATGTTTTCTATGAGGAGCTGCTTTAGGTAGAAGAAGTCAGACACAATATATGAGGAACAAGCAAATTTGGAATATGTCAAAGCAGATCAGTCCAAGGGAATGGGCTTTCAGAGAGGACCACCTTAGCTAAAGAGAAAAGGGCTATCTGGATGGATGAAGTACAGGACAGAGGTTTCTCATGTGAGCTGGTGTCTGGGTTAAAGTGTCTCTTTGTTATGATGTCAACCACTGTGAGAGGTTTCTGCCATGACTGGATTCAAGGTTTGAGAAGGTGAATCTGTTATGGTGAATTTAGAAAAGGTTACTTAGGCCCACAATGCCTAGCCACTCTGAAAATCCCAAAAGCAAGGCAAAAGAAATTTTTTTCTTTTAAGTCTCATTTGTTGGCAAAACCTGTCATGAAATGAAGAGCAGTTAATTAACAGCAGTCATCAGATATCTAAATTCCTGTGCATATTCATGAATTCTGCTGCAAAAAAAATCACAATATGTTTGATTATGGATCTGCCCCAAACCTTACTGGGGATATCACATAAACTTTAGAGCATGCATTATATGACATTTCTGAACCCAGAAAAATTTCTGAATTCCACAACACATCTTGGATTGAGAATTTGATAAGAGACTTTGGATTTTCCCAAATAGGAAAGGGTTGGAACCTCTTGAGGCTTTAAAAGAACAAAGAAACCTTTCTAAGGTTGATACAAAAGCAAAGGTGAAAGCAAAGGTGACTAGCATCATCATTTCTGGGGGCCAATTTTCTACAACAGTACATGTGGACCTTGTGGCTGGGGTTTTGTAATTCTTCTTCAGTACTATCTCCAGCCTCCCTTTTCTGTGCAAATGGGCAAAGCCTATGATGCTCAGATTTGGAAGGTGACACCTAACCAAGGTAGGTAAAGACAGTTTCATCAGTCCTGTGTACATGTGCTTGTGACTAACAATGCCAGAGCTGCAGAGCTAGAGATCGTTCTGTTCAATTCATTCAGTCCACAGATGAAGGCAGAAGAGAAAGGCTATTTCCCAGAAACCCCATCTGTGAGGGTCTCACAGTTAACATTTATTGAATACTTCAACTTCCTTTCCTTTTTTGCCAGCCCTGGAACTTGAACTCAGAGCCTGGGTGCTTTCCCTGAGCTTCTTTGTGTTCAAGGTTAGTATTCTACCACTCAAATCACAGTGCCACTTCCAGCTTTTTCTGAGTAGTTGATTGGAGATAAGAGTCTCACGGACTTTCCTGCCTAGGCTGGCATTGAATCACGATCCTCAGATCTCAGCCTTTGAGTAGCTAGGATTATAGGCGTGAGCCACTGGAGACCATCAGTACCCCAATTTCTATTCTGACTGTAAACTCTACAGGATAAGGGGTCTGTATACTGTGACTGGACAATGGATCACAATGGGAGCATTTAAAAACAGTTTTTGATGATGATACTTACATGAACAATTGTACCATTGGGTAATATTACTGAACATCACTGCACTACATGATTTTCCAACTGAGTTATGAAATGGAAAGGGATTTAGGTGTGGACCTAAGCCAAAGCAATGACTCAGTGAAGAAAAACTAAGAAAATACCAAGACCTTTGTTTTATAGACCTTTAAATTTACAAAAAAAAAAAAAAACACCCAAAAACCATTATATATGTGTGTATGTGTATGTATATACAAACTCGCAGAAAAACCAAGGAGTTCTAAGTTAGAAAGTAGAGAAAAAATGACAATGGAAATAATGTACAGATTTCACTGTTTGTTCTCATTTACATCTGTTTGATTTTAAAAGACCATAAATAAAATAAGAAGCAAATAAACAGAGAAAAATATTTTCAGCAAATATTTCACATTTGGGTCTAGTATTCTTTTCTCTGTAAGACTGTATACAAATTAATGAATTAACACCTCCCAACAATTGTCCAACTAGGTTAAGGATGTGAGTAAAACTTTACTAAAAGAATGTATCTCTTGGGGCTGGGAAGGTGGCTCAGTGGTAGAGCACTTGCCTTGCATGCTTGAGGCCCTGGGTTCGATCCTCAGCACCACATAAGCAAAAAGAAAAAAGCCGGAAGTGGAGCTGTGGCTTAAGTGGTAGAGCGCTAGCCTTGAGCTGAAGAGCTGAGGGACAGCGCCCAGGCCCAGAGTTCAGGCCCAAGGACCAGACCCCCCCCCAAAAAAAAGAATGTATCTCTTTAGTTTGGAAATCTGTGATAAAATGCTTGGGTACCCTATGATGAATCACACATTAAAAACAGTAGCAGAACCCTAGGTTACCTACAAGTTAGAAAAATGATGATAACCAGTTTTAGTGAAATGCAATGGAATTGACTCTGAAATATAACTAGTACTAATGATTTTGGAAGTACTAAGAAGACTTTGCAAACTCAAGTTATTATCATATCCCTTGACCTAGTAGTTCTATTATGAAAATCTATCTTAAGAAATGATCCTATAAAAAAGCTCAGAAACCTGTAAAAAAAAAAAAAAAAAAAAAGAAATGATCCTATAAACTTAAGTCTGGACCTGTATATTTATTGTATCAGTATTTATAGCAGTAACGAAATCTTAAGCAACAACCATGCCCAACAATATGACAAAGACAAATAAAAAAAGAATCTATCCAAAATAATATTATGCAACCAGGGACATTATGCTCTAATTAATTCTAGGTAATAAAAGGAAAAGACACGAGTAGTACACAAGAAGATCAGGAATCAGAATGAAGTTAAGTTAATCTATGAATAGAAAATAAATCAGTGCCTGTATGAAATGGTTTTATCTGGTGGTTCATGATCATTCACATTCTTTTTTGCACTCCTTTTAATTTTCAAAAATATCTTTAGATTTTACACATAAATCTGATTTTTAATTTTATTTCTGTGAAATTAAAATATTGTACTAAGTAGAAAGTCAATACTAATTTGACTTCATTCTTATCCTAAAGAAGATGTTGGAAGGTACTTCTAAGAAAGAAAATCAAATTGGTACAGATATTATAGGGACATTTCACTTGTTTAACTGTTCAGAGGAAGTATGCTGTGCCAGAAGAAATGAGACGTGCTTTTCTTCACTAAATTATTATTTTAATTTTGGGAGTTAGGTGATAAAATTGGCACCACTTTCCATAGGGTATAAAGAAAAGGAGTAAGTGGCTCAGAACTTGAACAAGGCTGTCCAGGTCTCAACTGTTGCTCTTAGAAACTATGCTATGCAGCTTCTTGTTGATATCTGCTAAGAGAGCAGGTCATTCATATCAGCACTCACAAAGAAACAAGGATAGAGAGGTTAAATGACTTATTAAACCCCACATAGCAAGGTACATAATAAGTAAACAGTAATATGCTGCACAGATTGTGATTAACTACTGCTAAGAAAGATTAAAAATAAATTCAGGTAATCCAGCTTGAATGTTCAATTTTGTTTCTAATACTCATTATTTATTTGTTCAGCTTCTTAGGATACATGTAAGGAAAACTCCACACTTCAGTAGCCTTACTTTCCTAAAATCCACGGGCAAGCAGATCTCAACTGTCCTTCTTTGGGTTTCATCAGAGAGCTACATTTAAGGGAACAGAAACACTGAAATGTCTTCATCAAACCACCTGCCAGGTGCGGCACTATTCCAGGCTTTGTAGAACATCAGACTCCAACAGAACTCTCAAAAATACAGGAGAGCAGTGTTAAAGAGTCAAAACAAAACACATCCATTTGCCAACACCAAAAAAGAAGCTGTGTGTGTGTGTGTGTGTGTGTGTGTGTGTGTGTGTGTGTGTGTGTGTGTGTATGTGTGTGCGCGCGTGCTTATTTTCTAATCTATCATGAGGTCCAAAATAAACTCCAGGCTTCCTCATCACATCTGATGTAAGTCAGAGTGAGATCACTGTTGGAAGTGCTTTATACTAAAGAACTGAGCTACATGACAAGAGAAAATGACACAAAACTACTGTGGCTTAAGTTGTGCCTAATTTTTTCTGTGTGCTACTTAGAGGTTCCTCGACTGTGTCTGTGGAATTGAAAGACAAAGAAATGAGGTCTGTACTAGACTGAGAAAATGTTAGGGTTCAACGAGATTGCCATAAAACTCATGAAGACAAATTACCTCTCCACCTGGTGCTGAAGCATCAGGTGGATAGTACAATGTCTGCCATCTCCAAAGGAACCAGACTCCCAATGGCCCAGTTCTGACTAAACATCAGAAATAAATGATGACCAACAGAACCAAAAACAGAGATGAAGGCAATAAAACTTGGGATGCATGCATAATTAAGAGAAGGAGAAGAACTTCTGCATGTAGCTACATAAACTGTATTAAATCTGCACAGACTGAGAAGTGAGATTTACAGCTCAAAGCATGAAAATCCTATTTAAAAGCCTAATCTCAAAACTGAGAGATGAACTACTAGTCTTGTTTGAAATAAACAGAGGAAAAAGATAAATGATTTATTTTAAACTGTAAAAAGGTTTGCTTTTTTAACCTATTTAAAAGCAGGACTAAATATAGGATGTATTATAAACACTTTCTATCAGAACGTAAAATCAAATTGGTCTAAAATTTAACTATTCAGGCTCATTTTAGACGTAGCACATTTCCTTGAGATTGAACAAAAAATGAATGGCTTAGTACAACATAGCACCCCATGGCAAAAACAAAGAAAAACAAAAAACAAAGGGAAACCCAGCAATACCAAACTAAGGCAAAAAACTGGAATAATCAGAAAGAACACTTTAACCTGGCTAGTGGGGTATAAAATCTTAACACCCACTTGCAAAATGGTTGGCAGTTTCTAATAAAATTAAGTATAACATTATTGTGATCAGTAATGCTATTCTGATTTGTGTATCCAAGACAAAGTAGTACATATGCCCACAGAGACTAACACCACAGTGGGAGAAGCAACTTTATTAATATTAAGCAAAAACTGGAAGTAATGCACATGGATGTCAACAAGGAATACAGCAACAAATTATGGCATACCCACTTAATAGGCTACTTCTCAGTTAAAACAAACAAAAAAAAATCCAGTGAAACAACATTACCACCTGCAAAATGGGTCTTAAAACACCATATCTAATAATGAATCTCAAACTTGAACGAGTTAATATACATAGTATGAGTCCTTTCTATAAAGTTTAACAAAAGGCTTAATTGCGCCCGACATTAAGAACTTGGAAAGTGGTGCTGTGATCTGAGGATAGGGGCTAATATGTGGAAAGGGCAGTAAGAGGGTATTCCGGATCCTTCTATGTACTCACATGCTGAGATTCTGCTCCTTTGCTTTTCTCTCTCTGACTGTCTAATAGTGAACATCTTGAGACTCTGCAGAAGACTTGCTGTTTTGACCTTCAAACTACATAGAACCTGTGATATATAGCTATGTGCTGTAAGGAACAAAACTGCTAAAAAGGAAGAGAACGATGAGGTAAGTTGTCTCAATCTAGTTGAGAGAACTATATACTCTCTATGCTAGAAATATCTTTGTGTCTATAAGAATGTCTTTCTTTTATTTCAATAAATGAATATATGTAAGGCTTTGGAAAGCATTAGTTCCTGAGTGAAACCATCAGGAGATAAGCACTATCAGACCAAGCAAGATAGGCTCTACTTGTATGGAAGCTCATAATGATTTTGCTTTGTCTGTCACACCCAGAATATAATGCCACAATACATCATAGAACTCATTTCACCCACTGTAATAAGTTGTTATAAAAACCTGACATAAAAACTTTTGAGTAGAAACACATATAAGAAGATACAGAGAAGATTCATATAAAGAAGCATATAAAGAAGATACAGAGAAAATTCAATCAACTATTTCTAACTGCTGTTTCTTAGTGACAGGATTTTCCTAGAAGGTGAATGAATCAGAATCAAAGGCATATTCTAGTGTCCTAAATGATCACATTTCTTTTACAAAGTCCTACGAATGACAATTCTATTCCTTTGTATTCTGTTCTGTGCTCTTTCAGAGGACATGCTACGAACTGAATTGGGAGATCCTTTAAAGAATCTCAGAATGATCTCTATTTTTTCCTAAGTCCAAATGTTCTTACTTTTTGTGTGTGTGTGTGAGTCCTGGAGCTTGAACTCAGGGCCTGGGCACTGTCCCTGAGCCTCTTTGTACTCAAGGCTAGAGTTCTACCAACTGAGCCACAGCATCACTTCTATTCTTTTCTGAGTAGTTTATCGGAAATAAGAGTCTCACAGACTTTTCTGCCCAGGCGAGCTTTGAACCGCTACCCTCAGATCTCAGCCTCCTTAGTAGCTAGAATTAAAAGCATGAGCTACTGGTGCCCAGCTTATGTTACTACTCTGATATTTCACTACGTTTCAATTTTAGTATACATTGTTCTAAACTATGCAGGGCTAAAGAAATATACATAAATATACATAAATATTTTAAAATCATGTTGGCTTTTCTGTTTGGTGTATATTAGCATATTTTTTTATTTGGTGCCAATCCTAGGGCTTGAACTCAGGGCCTGGATGCTGTCTCTGAGGTTTTGTGCTCAAGGCTAGAACATTACTCCTTGAGCCACAGCTCTACTTCGAGCTGCCGCTTCTCCTCTTCCTCCTCTTCCTCTTCTTCCTTTCCCTTCTCCTCCTCCTGCTTTTTTGTGGTTAATGGGAGGTAAGGGTATCATGGACTTTCCTGCCTGGGCTGGTTTTGAACCATGATTCTCAGATCTCATCCTCCTGAGTAGCTATAGGAAGGAGCCACATGCACCTGCCTTATAGTTAATTTTTTTATGAGGCTAGTTAGATGATTTTTTAAAAATGAAATTCAGTAGAAAAACATGTCTCAACTGACATTGATTAGGAACTTTTGGGTACAGAAAATATATTTAGCTTTCTATTCTTGGAGAATTTCCAACTCAGAATACTGTATCAACATTCCCTTCTAAATCTGTCATTGTACTTTTAAAGTCATTTGATTTAAACATTTTAAAAGATAATTTTGTTAGGAAACCTAACCTTGGAATGGAATACTCATGAGACGTTTTCATTTAAAGGAAATGAAATACAGTGCTGAATTATAAGGTTTCTCTATCAGGTTGGAAAATTGACAAACTTTTGACATTTTCCATACATAAACTGATATAGTAGAAAGATACTAGGCATGGAGATGAGCTGTCCTCTGCAGTCTATCCTCTGAGAGGAAAACAAAGAAAGCAGGAGCTGATCAGAGAATTGTAAAGATACAGATTTGGAAGCATTTAAAAATATGTTTTAAAGCCGAGTGCTGGTGGCTCACGCCTGTAATCCTAGCTACTCAGGAGGCTGAGATCTGAAGATCACGATTCAAAGCCAGCCCAGGCAGGAAAGTCTGTTAGACTCTTATCTCCAAGAAGCCACTAGAATACCTGAAGTGGCGCTGTGGCTCAAGTGGTACAGCCTTTGCCTTGAGCTGAAGAGCTGAGGGACAACGCCCAAGCCCGGAATTCATGCCCCACGACCAACCAAAACAAACAAACAAAAAGTATGTTTAAAAATACATATGTAGACCTAAAGGTTTTATTTATTTAAAGACCTGTAACATGGAAAATGGTTTATATCATAATGTCTGATGCCATCCCACTTACATAAAAATGTCTTACGGGCTAGAGGGAAGATTGGAAAAACATAGTATCATGTTAGGATCTGAACTACCAAAGAATCTTAAGCAACTTCTGTTCTCTATATTTTTAATTTTCTAAGAATGAAAATGGCTATGCCTTAGACATGATGTGTCCCCCCACATAAAAGCACTGGTATTATTTTCTCTTCTTAAATATATTAGATACTCTTGTTTAACTTTTTGGTTAGGTTATTGTCCTCTCTTTTCTGACTCTCTTCCTTCTGTTAGGTCTCTCAATGTTAGAGTTTCCTAGGTGTCTGGCTTTGCTACATTACCTTCAGTGGATGACATCAACCAGTCAGTGTGTTGCTTCAAAGCTGAGGCACCGCAAGTCTACACATAGCACCATCTCAAGTTTCAGGCTGCAGCCTTCTCATCAATACTACATGGACATCTGTAAGAGGCCTCTCACACCTAACATGGCCAAACAGCATCACTTCCAGTCTCTCTGAATCCACACATCATCAAGTCTGCCACTTTTGTAGTAAATGGTATCACCACTTCAGTGCCTTTTACTAAAAAAATAAGATAAACTAGAGTCTATTCTTTTCTTTATCCCTTTTACTTAATTCAGTCCATTATTCATCTCAGTAGATAACTTAATCACAATTCTTACCCTTACTCATGTGGCTTCCACTTGACACAAGACATCATCATATATCCCCCAACAACAAATCCTCAAAGAAACAACTGGCCAGTTAATAAGTGGGCTAAAGACTTAAAGACAGACTTCTCTGAAGAGGAAGTAAGAATGGCCAATAGACACATGAAGAAATGCTCAACTTCTTTAGCTGTAAAAAAAATGCAAATCAAGACAACATTGAGATTCCACCTCACCCCAGTTAGTATGGCTATAATCAAGAACTCTAGTAACAACAGATGCTGGAGGGGATGTGGGCAAAGGGAACCCTACTGCATTGTTGGTGGGAGTGTAAACTTGTTCAACCACTCTGGAAAGCAGTATGGAGGTTCCTCAAAAGACTCCACATAGAGCTCCCCTATGACCCAGCAATCACACTTCTGGGCATTTACCCAAATGATCACAAACAAGACCATACTAAAGTTACCAGCACAATGATGTTTACAGCATTATTATTCACCATAGGTGAGACATGGAACCAACCCAGAGGACCCTCAGTAGATGAATGGATCAAGAGAATTTGGTGTGTGTGTGTGTGTGTGTGTGTGTGTGTGTGTGTGTGTGTGTGTGTGTGTGTGTGTGTGTGTGTGTGTGTGTGTGTGTGTGTGTGTGTGTGTGTGTGTGTGTGTGTGTGTGTGTGTGTGTATGCCAAATTCTCTGAGATTGATATATAGAAAGAATGACACCGCCCCATTTGTTGGGAAAGGGAAAGACTTAGAAAAAATTATATTAAGTGAAGTAAGCCAGGACCAAAGAAACATAGGTTTCCATGGTTTCCCTTATTTGCAATAACTAGTATATGTCTAGGACAAGCAGAAAAGGTCAAAAGCTATGTACATATGACCACATAAAATGATGCTCAGCGAAATGAACTTCAAGATAGGGACACAAGAGATTTTTATCTTTGTTGCTGTTGTTTTTAATGTACTATTAATGTACTGTTTGATTTTTTTGTGTGTCTTTTGTATGTTCTTCCCCCATGGTATTATCCCTGTTTTTAGTGTATTTGATTCTGGTGCCCTGCATCTTGTATATACATTTTTCTAATTTGGGAAGGGGAAGGGAAATAACAAAATGCTGAAATAAGGATACAGGTTGACCCACTTTAACAAGGAGATGTACAAGACACTATGTTGAAAATGAACTTTACATCTTGGGAGCAGGGAGGAGTTGGGGAGGTGGAGAGGGAAGGGATGGTAGGGGAAAAACAAAGGAGGGGGTAAAATGCTTGATAGGAAATGTGCTCATTACCTTACTCATGTAACCTCTTTGTACAGTATCGTTACAATAAAAAACTACATAAAAAGAGTTATCATCATATCACAAACAGACTTCTCCAAAGGTTGTATCCTCTGTGACAATTTGTCTTTCTAGTAGTCAGAATGTGAGATCAATAATGTGACATTGTCTTTGCTTAAAAATATCCATAAAATCAAATCTCCAAGTTATGAAGTTGAACCATGGCTGACCCACCCACCTCCTCAGTCTCTTATGTTCTCTGCTCCCACCATGTGGAAAACTTCCTGACCTTTCTTTGGCTCTTTCTTTGGCATCAAACATTCAGAATATTTTTTAATCCCTTTTGCTTGGCAGACTCTCAGGATTGTCTCTGTAACTGGTTCTTGTTCTACTGTTCGCATCAAAACAGAACTGAAACATGTCCCAATTTTCTCAGAAGGCTCAAGCTTGTGCTGGGACGGCCAGACCAGCAGCTGTTTTCAGATCCAATTCCCCTCCAGCAGTCAGATGGTAGACTGAGCTGTGGCACCTGTGAAAGGAGCCTTCAGTTGGGTCTCACTCAAGAAACTCCATCACCCACCAGGAGCTCAGCTCCAGATTACACAGCTCAAGGACAAGTTAATGGGATTTGGCAGAATGTGAAATGAAACAAGGAAACTTAAAATTATTAAAAAAAAAAAACAGGAAAAATATATAGTAGCAAAATTTGTGCCAGCTAAATGCATCAAGCCATATTTATATTTCTGTGTTAATTTCAGGAGAAAGCAGGGAAAGGAGATGGTCACTGAAGTATTTCTAAATTTGTTTGAAAATGTATTTAACTTTACTTCTACCATTTTTGGAACATTAGGACCTGGGTGTGTATAGGATAAAAAAATGGTAAACAAGCTTGGCGTTGGAAAGGGCTGATTTACATACTGTAGGCTAACTGATTAAGAACCATGGCTTCAGGAAAAAATTCTAGTCCTGAAATCATGCCATGTATGAAGGGCTTTGCAGTTCACAGGACCTAACCCACTTTGCCCTCTGCAGTTCTCAGATGTTATTTCCTGGATGTTATTTCCTCCGTTGTACAGGTATACAAAATGGTTGCTCAAGGATTTCATGCAATTCAAACAAAGAATCAGTTATAAACAAAAGAGTAGATGGTGTTCCACTGAATCCTAGTATATGAAGGAATAAAACTACACTACTGGAAAGTGCATGTTCTGGAGTACAGAAGACATAGATAGTCCTGGTTGTATCACGAGACTTAAGTGTGAACCTTGAGTGGTGTCCTTATGTATACAAATGGGCATAAACTTCTCTATTAGCTGGGCCACAGAAACGTTTTAAGGATCAGTGTGAGGCCCCAGGCAAGGCACAATCCAACTTCAAGGTATGTGCTTTTGGTGATCACTCCTTAACATCTGTGGCTTACTACCATTCCTTCCATATCCCCTTACCAGAAGGTCCTATCTGAAATAATAAGCATCTGTGATTCTAATCTCCATGTTGCCTTTCTCATGAAAGCAGGGATATTTCTTTTTTTTTTTTTTAGCAGGGATATTTCTTATGTTGGTATCTCTCTACGCACTTTAAACCTTGATATAATAAATGGATAAAAGAACCAAACAGACCAATTATATGAATTAATATAGTGATTATTATCTCCTATCTAGTCTTGCTCTATCTTCCATGAGACCAGTTATAAAGGTGTTCTTAGCCTCAAAATATGAGCTTATAATCAGGGTAAACTTTGCAACTCACAACTTTATATAATCTTGAAGGTTATAGAATGAGCAAAAACATATACATGACCATTACTTACTAGAGTATAGGAATAACTTAAATCCTGGCAAACCCCTCAAACTTCTTACTTCTGTATCAGTTACTAATGTCAGACATGTGAAAAATATTAACCACTACTTAGAGTTGTCATGACTGAAAAGGGAAAAGTAAAATTCCCCCAACAAAGAAACCCTAGAACAGAGATTCAAGAGTTTCTGAATAACCCAGTGGCTACTGCTGAGAAAGAAAGAAGGAAAAAGAACAGAATGCTGGTGGGAAACCTTCAGATGTATGTGGAACTTTAAGTAGGGGAGGGGGCAGGGAGAGGGGAAGGGGAAAGACAACACAACATTAAATCTGAACATATTTTCCTATAGGTTTAAACTATTTTATAATTGCAAAAACAACAACAAAAGGTATAAATAAATCTGTTGTAACAGCTTCTCCAAGTTAGAAAATACCTTACCAGTCATCTGTGTTCCAAGCCTGAGTACCTCTACAGTCTGTCATCTTCCTGGCAGTATTGCCTGACAACTCCTGTTCTCAACCACAAGGGAGAAAATTCCCTTTCCTTGGAGTGAGTATTCTAAACTTTTATTCTAAATCATCCTCACCTCAGCAACTTTATCTGAAGCCAGGCAGCAGATCAGCTGTTGCAGTGATTTCTTCACTGACCAAGCAGGAATTACTTCCTCCCTGTGAGTGGCAATAGTCCTGGAAACAAGAATTGAAGGCCATCTAATAAAGAATAAATCATATTTGTGAGTGTCCTGGGCTAATTCTCAGAAGATTTATGTAACCAGGTGCAGAAATCTTTAATTCAGGTAAAAAAGGTAAAGACTATTTTTAAACCAATTAGATTTTAAGTAAATTGCCTTTCTATTGGATATAATTTCCATGTTTAAACTTGTGGTTGTGTGTATGTTTGTGTATGTATGCTGGTATTGAAGCTGAACTCAGGGAACTTTTTTTTTCTTAAATCTGGTGCTCTACCACCTGAGCCACACCTACATTTTCAGCTTTTTGCTGGTTTTAGAGAGTCCCTCAGATTTGTCTGCCAGGACTGGCTTTGAATTCGGATTCTGATTTCAGCCTCCTGAATAGCCAAGATTACAAGCATGAGCCACTGGTGCCCAGTTATCCTTCTGTTTAAAAGACATCATCTAAAAACAATGAGAGATGAAATCTTTTATTTATTATTATATTAGCATTCATTAGTTATATGAGGATAAAGAGGTAGATTGCATTGTTACATTTCCACATATGTGAGAGATGAAATCCTTATAGTCTTTGGAAAACCATCTCAAAAATTGATGGCCAAGGAATATTTTTATTGTTTTGGGTCCGGTTATGGGGCCTGAACTCTGGGCCTGGGCGCTGTCCCTCAGCTCTTCAGCTCAAGGATAGCGCTCTACCACTTGAGACACAGCGCCACTTCTGGCCTTTTTCTTTTTGCTTATGTGGTGCTGAGGAATTGAACCCAGGGCCTCATGCATGCAAGGCAAGTGCTCTACCACTGAGCCACATTCCCAGCCCCATGGCTAAGGAATATTAACAGGATAGAGATATTAGAGATATTTCCTTCCCTTTCTGTTTCCTTCCTTCCTTCCTTCCTTCCTTCCTTCCTTCCTTCCTTCCTTCCTTCCTTCCTTCCTTCCTTCCTTCCTTCCTTCCGTGTGTGTGTGTGTGTGTGTGTGTGTGTGTGTGTGTGTGTGTGTGCGTGCACATGAGCACACATGCATGTGTATTGGGACTGGAACTTAGGGCTTAAGTGCTTCTCTTAGCTTTTTCCATCATGGCTGGTACTCTACTACTTAAGCCACAACTCCACTTCAGCTCATTGGTGGTTAATTGGAGATCACTCTCTCATGAATTTTCTGCCTTGGCTGGTCTCAAACCTCGATCCCAGAAATCAGCCTCCTGAGTAGGTAGGATTACAGGAGTGAGCCACTGGTGCCAGCTGAAAGAGATTAATTTCCACTTCATGGAGTGGTTTATGGATGTGGGAAGGAGTCAAGCAACACTTCCCTCCCCTGGGCCTTGTTTATCAGGCCAATGTGTCATTCATTCTTCTAAAACTGATCTGGAAAACTTGCCTCTGTGATACAAAAAAATGAAGTCACTTAAAACTTATTGTGGATAGTATCTTATAAGTACCTTCATTTCAGGGGGTTAAGGTTGACTTATTTCTACACAGTCATCTGTCATCCCAGGAACATGTACCAAAATTTGATCCAAAGATATATTTTAAAGTTATATATTTTAAAGTTATCCTTATTTTATGGTATTACAGTTTAGCATCACTCCGTTATTAATATGCATGGGAGCATTTTATATAATTTCAGTCACAAGATTAGGATGTGACATTTGCATCTTCAAGGGACAGCTTTGGGATTTTTTTAAAAAATTAACTGAACTTCAAAATATTAGCTAATGCAATGATTTCTTATCCTGTCCTTAATAAGTCAGAGGAAGGAAAATCTATAATCTTGCAACAATAATACATCTTCAATTTCATACTGACTGTAGTTTCTTCCCCTTTCCTTTCTTTTCCCATTTAAAAGGCCATATGCTACTTATATCTGGTCCTACTCTTCCCAGCCTTGGCAGGACACTGGTTCTCTGTAGACTCACTTTATTGTCACTAACTCTTCTGTTATTTTTTAACTTTTGCATTTAAAATTTTCATTATAAGGATGACATGGTTATAACTATCTGATGGAGATTTATAGAGCCAGATCAACATTGATGAATCTGCTTGACAGTACTTCAATATTTCACTCATATATTTCCAAACGATACAGTTCTCAGCTTAACAGTTTCTGCTCATATCCAGCAAATGGTTTTCTTGACTATTTCAAACCCCTAAATACCAGTCTGTAGGACTGCAGGGAAGAAAAACATTACTTTCCCTCAGTTTTCACCATTATTAGCTGAAGGTATTTATCATGAAGTTTGGATCAACATTGTCGGTCTTCCAAGGAGGAGAAGAGGACTCTCAGATGAGGACAATTTGTCATGCTTCTTAGAGTGTCACACAATTCATTTCCCATCATTAGTGCTGGTAGCAGTCAGACCCAGAGCTCTCAACATTTCTGTAACAACCTCAGTGTGGAGACAGAATGAAAATTACTAAATCGGTATAAGGACACATAAGAGGTAGGTTTACAAATCGTTTTATTTCAATTATTGTTCACAACTATTCTCTGACAGAATTCCTTCTGATGGTACTAGAAGTGAGATTTTTCAAGAGATCAGTAAACACATGGCTGTACAGTTACACAGACTCTACACATAGGTGATGGAGCTTAGATATTTTTCACCATTAATGGAAAATGAAATATCCCCTTTCCCTTTTCATTTCTTTTTTTTTTTTTTTTATTTTCTGGTACCTGGGGTTCGGACTTGCTCAACCTGCTTGTTCAACTGTACTTCACCAGTCATATCTCCAGCTTGGCTTTTTGCTGTCTCTTTCTGGAGACATAGTCTCTCAAATGTATCTATCTGCTCAGCAGGTTCTGAATTGCAGTTCTCTGGATCTTAGCCTCCTGAGTATCTGGGGTAACAGATTTGAGGCACCAATGCCTGGCTTGAAATAACTTTTTAAAATTATCATTGGTATTGTCACTATTATGATTAAAGCACTGGTTTTTTTTAATTAATCAAGTACAGCACATGAGGTAAACCATCCTTTTAAAAATATAAACCAGTAAGAGGATATATAAATTTTTACTTGTTTCTTTCTTCTTCTAGTGAGGAAGCTAAGCTATAAGGAATTTAAAGTCAGCAGAAATTAGCATAAACTATGAGGTCTTGATATGTGTACACCAATACAAAGAATTTCCCTTTTATTTCTCCCCTTCTCCAGTTAGTATGCACACCCACAAATCTATGTGATTAGTTCAAATCCAGCCAGAAGAAAAATAATCTTTATCAGGGAAGGTGGAATGAATATACGAATTGATCAACCAATCAACTGATCTCTTTCTACCTCTCCCTGCTGAGGCAAGAGTGATAGAACAAAATTGATAACAAGTATACCTGAAAAAAAATCTCTAAAATGATCAAAAGAACCAAAAAAGATGGTTTGTATCTTCAAAAATTTATTGACATTTATTAACAAGATACTTGTTGAATTTCTTAACAGGATTCAACAAAGAGATACAATTTCTTTGAAAATATGGTGTTATTGAAGGCAACTCTGATTCTGAAGTATCTACCAGGAAAATTATAATAGTATCCAACAGAAAGACTAATAGTTGAGGACAGACTCTACTTAGTGAGTAACTAGTGTTACTAAGTAACTTCAGGTAAAATCCTTCCCAAGAAATATAGTGTGCAAGGTCCATTGCCCCTGGGTTTTAGGTAGGTATGAGTTTATTGATAAAGGAATCTAGTGGTATCTGTCTAAACTGCTAGGTAAGTCTAATGTGGCTGATGGAAATGCAAGGCAGGTAAAGTGGGCCCAGATTTTAACCCATTGGATTATTAAGTCTGCTAGGGACATCTAGACCCTGTGCTCATATAAGCCCATCATTTTAAGGCAAAAGACCAGAAATGTGACCCTGACATCATCTACACCATGGAAATGCAGGCTTTCCAGCTATGGAACCAGTCATAGCAAAATCTCTACAGGGTATATTACAGAATGATTTTTTAAACTTCTTTAATGGACTCAATCCATATCTAGAGTCTATCGAGAATACTAGAGTCTATCCGGAATGTATTTATTTGTTTCAGAGGATTTGTCATATTTTACAAAATCTTTTGTTTTGGATTCCAGGAAACTAAGAAAAACTCAGGATTGCAATTAGAATGTCTCCAAAGTTTACCAGATTCTAGAATTCCCCTAGGATCTTTGATCTCTGGAGACCTTATTTCTTAAAGTGTTATCCACAGACCATCAACATCAGTACTCTGGGGAGCTTGTTAGAAATGTGGCACCTCAGGCTCCACCTGGTCATAATGAATCACAATCTACACGTTAATAAGGTACCTTGATGACCTGAATGTACCTTCAAGTGTGAGTGTGAGAAGCACTCATTTGCTGATTTAGAAGGCCAATCCTTTTGCAGAGCAAAAATCTCTCCAGCTTAGGAATTGGAGGTATAATAGTTAATTTTTGGATCAGGGATAAACATGAGTTGGTACAAGGCCATCCCCTTTTCACCCTCTAAGAGGATAAAAATTTTCTTCTCAATAAGCATAGCATCAGAAAACAAGACTAAGAGGAAGGAAATGCAATCATGCCTGGAACACCTCATCATTTCTAGGGAGTTGGGAGTTAAGCAACTACAGGTTAGTGAGGGAAAGTTAATACCCAGATCCCTTTTCAACCTTATTTTTTTATTTTTAATTTTTTATTATATATATATATTTATTGTAAAAATGTTGTACAGAGGGGTTACAGTTACATGAGTAGGGTAATGACTACATTTCATAGCGAGCATTGTTACCTCCTCTTTCATTTTTCCCCTACCATCACTTCCCTCTTCGTCTGCCCAACTCCTCCTCTCCACTCTGACATTGTAAAGTTCGTTTTCAGTACAATGTCCTGTACATGTTGTTGTCACAATGGGTCAATCTACATCCCCATTTAAGCATTCGCTATATCCCTTCCTCTCCCCAAATTACAAAAATGTATATACAAGATGCAGAACACTGGAATCAAATACAGTGAAAACAGAGGTTATACCGTGGGGGAAGAACATACAAAAGAAACAAAAGAATCACATAGTGCATTATAAGTACATTAAAAACACTACACTTGTGTCCCTGTCTTGGGGTACATTTTGCTTAATATTATCTTATGTAGTCATATGTACATAGCCTTTGACCTTCTCTGCTTGTCCTAGACATGCACTAATCATTGCAAACAAGGGAAGCCATGGGACCTATGTTTCTTTGGGCTTGGCTTACTTCACTTAATATAATTTTTTCTAAGTCTTTCAATTTCATAACAAATGAGGTAATGCCATTCTTTCTGATGGAGGCATAGAATTCCTGTGTGTGCGTGTGTGTGTGTGTGTGTGTGTGTGTGTGTGTGTGTGTGTGTGTGTATCACATTTTCTTGATCCATTCATCTACTGAGGGGCATTTAGGTTGGTTCCATATCTTAGCTATGGTAAATAATGCTGCAATAAACATAGTTGTGCTGGTAGCTTTAGTATGGTCTTATTTGTGATCGTTTGGTTAAATGCCCAAAAGTGGGATTGCTGGGTCATAAGGGAGCTCTATGTGGAGTCTTTTGAGGAACCTCCATACTGCTTTCCAGAGTGGTTGAACAAGTTTACACTCCCACCAACAATGAAGTAGGGTTCCCTTTTGGCCACACCCTCTCCAGCATCTATTGTTACTCGATTTCTTGATTCTAGCCATTCTAACTGGGGTGAGTTGGAATCTCAATGTTGTCTTGATTTGCATTTCTTTTATGGCTAGAGAAGTTAAGCATTTCTTCATGTGTCTATTGGCCATTCTTATTTCCTCTTCAGAGAAATCTCTCTTTAAGTCTTTAGCCCATTTATTAATCGGGCAGTTGTTTCTTTAAAGATTTGCTGTTAGGGAATTAAGTTTTTATGTTCTAAGTACATTTTAGATATGAGACCCTTGTTCGTTGTATGGCTAGTGAAGATCTTCTCCCAGTCCATGGGCTTTCTATTAATATTGCTAGCTTTGTCTTGCAGAAGCTCTGCAGTTTCATGCTATCCCATTTGTCCAACCTTTCTTTGATTTGTTATGCTTCTGGGTCTCTATTAAGAAAATTTTGGCCCATGCCAAGGAGCCCTAAAGTTCTCCTATTCCTTCCTGTAATGTTTTCATGGAGTCTGCTTTTTTTTCGAAGTCTTTGATCCATTTGGACTTGATACTGGTGCAGGGTGATAGATACGGGCCTAGCTTTAGTTTTCTACAGGTGATTAACCAATTTTGCCAGCCCCATTTGCTGAAAAGGCTGTCTTTCTTCCATTCTATTTCTTTAACTCCCTTGTCAAAGATTAGGTGGCTATAGGTCTGTGGGTTCATTTCTGGTTCATTTTCCATTCAGTCCTTCTTCCATTGAAGAATGAGGTTGGGATATTGACAGGCATCGTATTGCATTTGTAGATAGCCTTTGGAAGTATTGCCATTTTCACAATGTTGATCCTTCCGATCCAGGAGCATGGGAGGTTTTTCCACTAACTTAGTTCTGCTTTAATTTCCTTTTTCAGGTTTTTAAAGTTTTCATCATACAGGTCCTTCACCTCTTTTGTTAACTCCTAAGTATTTTATTTTTTGTGGGGCTATTACAAAAGGGGTTGCTTTACTAATTTCAGCTGTGCTCTTCTCATTATTGGCACACAGGAAAGCCATTGATTTCTGAGGGTTAATTTTATACCCTGTTACCTTGCAAAGTTTCTGATCAGCTCAAGTAACTTGGGAGTGGAGTCATGACATGACAAGATCATGTCATCTGCAAAGAGGGAGAGTTTTACTTCATCTTTCCCTATTTGGATCTCCTTTATGTCTACATCTTGTCTTATTGCCCTAGCTAGGCATTCTAATACTAATCAACTGTATTTCTTATGATAGCAACTCATATCAGTATTTTTTAGGAGAATCCTGTGCTACCAGGAATGAAACAAAAACTAGAGGGAAAGATGACAAAATGGGTCAGGCATGTGTGCTTTGTTCCTTCAAATTCCACAATTTTTTGACAGGATATTGCTAATTCATATGGGAATGGGAATGTCTTTATACATTTTTCACTGATGAGAACATGTGGAAAGGCTGTTACCAGGACAGCAGGTCCCAAACATGAAGACTGGCTTTCGCAAGAGCCTTCCCAGGCACTAGGAGTACCATAAATTACCAAAGGTGATCTTTGGAGGGGGAGGCTATAATTTCAATTAGAAACTGCATCTCAATACCAGAACAACTGGATTCTATATGCAAAGTTAGAGACCCTAAAGTGTATCCAAAAATGAATTCAAAATGAATAACAAATGAAAATACAAAACTGTAAGATTAAATATAAAACATAGGAATCAACTTTTGTGATTTTGGATTAGGGAATGGTTCCTTCAACAGAATACTGGAATCACAAGAAAGAACAGATAATCAAATTTTAAAACGTTGAAGACAATCTACAGAAAGACATACCCAGAAAACATAAAGAACAATTCAACAATAAAAAAGATAAGAACAAACTCAATTTAAAGCTAAATTGATATAGTATTGGAATAGACATTCCACAAAGAAGATATACAAGTGGCTAAGGAGTGCATGAAGAGATGCTTAAGATCAGTAGTCAGTAGGGAAATGCAAATCAAAACCACAATGTCATAAAACTTAACATGTACTGAGATATCTAAGATCAAAAGGACAGATATTAACAAAAGATGGTAAGGATGTAGAGAAATGGAAATACTGCTTTGGGCAATGGAACGTAGTGCAGCCACTTGGAAAACTGTCTGGTATTTCAAATGTTATTCATACAGTTATCATAACACCCCTCGATTTCACTCCCATGTAAATACCCAAGAAAAACAAAGACATATATCAACATAATTACTTTTGCACAAATGCTTATTGTAGCATTATTCAGAAGAGCCAAAAATGTGGAAACTACCTTATATTAATTATTTATTAGTTATAACTAAGGACAGCAACATGCAGCTATCTGACTGTAAAATAATTATAGATAAAAGGCTACCAATTTAAAGACTTTTGTGACTATAATACTAGGTAATTAAAAATAAGTTCCTCATCTGAAGGTTACCTTAGAGACATTTACAAAGTTCTTTTTTTAATTTTTTTAACCATGTAATGTAACATTCACAGGTTTGATGTTAGGGAATGGATAGTATAGGGAATTCATTACAATGGCAACCACAAATTCAAATGCCCACTGACTGATGGAAAAACAAAATACAATCTGCTTACACAATTAATGTGCTATTCTGTAATGAGAATAGAGCACTGCTAAGTACTACAACATAGATGACATTTTAGAAGGCTAAGACTGAGTTACTCTTTATTTAAAATGTCCAAGAGTTCAATTCATATGAATTCATTATGAACCCGACAATTCAGCAAACAGAACATAGCTGCCAGTCAGGGCTAAGGAAGGGAAATGGGTCTGCTAATGAGTATAAGATTTTTACATATGTGATAAGTATGGGTGTGTGTGTGTGTGTGTGTGTGTGTGTGTGTGTGTAAAACTAAATAAAAATATGCATACACAATGAATGTATATATATATATATTATAGATACATAGATTATATATTTTATATATTATATATTCATATATATTGAATATACAAAAATAATAAAAAGATGAGGAAGTTTGTACAATCTGTAAATATATTAACAACACTGAGTTGTATACTTTAAATGGTAAACTCTATGTTATACAAACTATATTTCAATAAAGCTTATCTTTAAAATACAATGCAAACACAAAACCATTGTTGAAGGAGTCTCAACTATGAGGTATTTATGGTTTAAGGAAGTCACTGATAGTCATAAAATTCATGAATATACTTAATGCAAAAGAAGAGGTGAGTATTTCTTAAAAATGAACAACATTAACTTAATGGGTTAGACATTTACTAAATGTGGATGCCTATGAGAGGGAATATTTTTGTTTTATTGGTAAAATGGAAAAAAGGGGGAAAGTTTGATTTAATAAAACACTCTTGAATTTACAGTCTAGTGAGTGAATAAGGAGTGAGAATCTTTCTATTCAATGAAAGTATTTTATCATAATAGAGACTTAATTCCCATCATCTGGTGCCACCCTATTCCCTAGTATGGCAGTGACCAACACAATCTTACTCTAGAACACTACTGATAACAGGAAATGTGGGAATCGCAAAAGCTATAGCATCTTATGTCTGAGTATTAACTTTCCAATGTTTAGTCTCAATATAAGGTTTTGATTTGACTTGATTGATTGATTTTTTTCCTTTTTTTTTTTGTTTTTGTTTTAAGGTTTTAATTTTAATCTAAACTAAGATTCCTAAGAAAGGAAACCCTCAGTGAAGTATAAATAATGAATGTTTGTGGACTTCCAGGTTACCAATAACCTGGAATAACAAACTACCGATAACAAGCTCCTAGATGGAGAAGACAGAAGAGAAGAATCTGAGAATAAGCTCAATATGAAAATCCTGCGGCGGTAGACAGCTGAAGAGTGGAAGGATGAGTGAATACAGTTGTAATATTCAATGTACATATGTGAAAATGAGACTAGGTAAGTTGAAGGGATGGGTGGGGTTCAGAGAGGTGGGGAAGAATAATGAAAGGGGCTACATTGATCAAGACACATTATACTCACAAACTGACAAAAGAGAATATGGGAAAAAGAGAGACAGAAAGAGTGTGAGAGAGAGCAAGAGGGCAGAAAACAGAGGTTTCTGTCTTTATACATTGAAGCAAAGGGCACAGTATGGTATTCAAAAATCAAGTGCATGCAGGGCAATTTCTTCCTAAAATGCTTAAAATAATCTCATTACCAGATCTCATTCTGGCACAGGGAACATTTAAAGGCATGGAAGAAAAGTTCCTAGGGAAGGGAAAACTGCTACACAGACATACCACATACACACACACACGTACACGAAATGGCTGATGCTGGTGTATAGTGATCGCCAACATGCCAGGTCCTTGGTGTGGTCCTTGTCAAATATGCACAGGGCTCTAGGTTCCTAAGACAAAAATAAGTGTTTGGGGATGCTTTCTTAACAATTGGTGAATAAATGTAGAGAGAGAGAGAGAGAGAGAGAGAGAGAGAGAGAGAGAGAGAGAGAGAGAGAGAGAGAGAGAGAGAGAGAGAGAGAGAGAGAGAGAGAGAGAGAACTCCCAAACAAAGAAAATCAAAAAGTCAAATAACAACAACAACAAAAACCAAAGTCTAAGTTACCTTTGGAATTCCTCAGATTCCTTGAGAGAAAAAAAATATTTTTTCTTCAGAAAGATTCAACAGGATTAAGAATTTAAAAAGCCTCAAATTCCCTTCAAGTCCCTTAGAACCTCAGATTAAATTCTGCTCTCACCTGGCATCTGGAAGTGATATTTTTCTAAATGTAATTTACAACAATTTTTAACCAACCTGTGAATATACTTCACACCTGTGATTCTGTTGCATATCCTAATTTTCTCTCTGAAAACAGTGATTTGGTTAATTGAATAAACATAAATTTGTTAGCAGAAATGGTAGTGGAAAAGGTGAAGCACATGTGTGTGTATACTTCCACACATGTCTATGAGGGATGGGTTGAATAGTTGCTAAGCTTAATTTCTCACAAAAATTTAATGCTTATGGTAGCTGGAATCCTAAACTTCAGAAGTATGTTTATAATGCAGGACTACATACACATCTAACAGAGTTGAAGAGAGACAAATTATGTGAAATGGAAAAACTATAGAATTTTCATGCCCTATGAAAGAAATTTAAAAAAAAAAAAAGAAGAGGAAAGAAACCCTAGGAAACATTTAGCTTTAAATATCCAGAAACTTTAAATCTCATTATCACTCTTACTCTCGCCAATTCAAGGGAATAGAATATTTAACACCTAGGTGTCAAATAGCACCACAAACCAAACTTTTTCCTCTTCTCTTTCCTCTTTCACTCTTTCTTTCTGTGCCAGTAATGTGGCTTGAACTCAGGGCTTCTTGCTCTTGCTTGGCTTTAACATTCAAGACTGGCACTTTACCACCTGAGCCATATCTCCACTTCTGGCATTTTTTGATGGTTAATTAGAGTTAAGAGTCTCTTGGACTTATCTGCCCAGGCTGACTTCAAACAGCTATCCTCAGAGCTCAGCCTCCTGAGTAAGTAGGATTACAGGTGTGAGCAAAAGGAGGGGCTCAATACTGAAAACACATAAGGAGGAAGATAGGTAACTATCCTTATGGTTGTAACGAAATCGTTTTGCCAAAGATTCATTTGATGTGACCATTTTCTTTCTTGAAACTAGAAAAATTCTGTTAGCCAGCAAGGCAGGACTTAGCCAGGAGGCTCCCAGTACATCTAGCCCCACCTTCTTCTCCTGCACCCATCTCCAATGCTATCTCCATGTCACACCCTTCAAGTTCCTAATGCACCTCTGATCTATGGTCTTGGAATCTACCTTTCCCTAAATACTATGAAGGGTTTGCTAAGCAACTCCTGTTCACAACCAGAGACTGCCTTTTCTCACAGACTATGGTCCATTTCATTTGCCCTTGGGGAACAGAAAAACAAGCTACTGACACAAAATCTACAAACCTGGGATGGAGCACAGATTGCTGACCGTGTGACAAAGCACCAAATAAGGTGCTTTGATATTTAACATGGGGTTTTCAAGTCTGAGAGACCTGTTTTCAAATAGGTTTAGTAAGAAAGTTGTGATCTCTGTCTCTGTCTCTGTTTCTCTCACCTGGTACCTGGCCAAAAGTTGCATAATATTTTTAAGCCTCATTTTTCCCACCGATGAGACAGGAATCACACCCTTTACCTCCCAAGTAGGTATGAAGATTTAAAGAAATATTTGTAAAGTTTTTAATTAACACAGTTCTATACAGACAAGATGATAAAAAATCGCTATTATTATTATTTTATTGAACAAAACAATTCTAGGGTATGCTCACTATTCCCAGTTCCAATCCACTTGATGATGCGCTAATAGTTGAATAAGGTCCCTTGATCACAGTGTGATCCCCTAGAAGGAATTTATAGTTATGTCCTAAGAAATGTCATTTCATTGCAATTTTTCAGTATTTGCAAGTACACATACTAAAAAGAAATCACTTAATTCAACCTATCTAATATCCTTTGTTTCTGGATATCAAGTGATATCTTGCAAAGTGGTAAGAGTTAAGTACAATTTTACTATGTGTAGGAGGGTAGAGGCTAAAATGATTCAAGGCTCAGAGTCAACTGGCATTAAGATAACAGGAGTCATGCTTCTCCCTTCCAACCCCAGCTGTACGCCTTGTTGTCCTTCCAGAGCAATGATACACACGGCACACACTCGTGCTGCACTGATCCCCAAAGAGCTTGGGAAAGTCAGGCGGCAAATTACAGTCATTTTCTTATAGGAAGGAAATCGCCCCCATTGGCTTATTTTAACCTATTTTATTGACTACTGCCCTTCCTACTATATTTTAAAATAAGAACGTGGCTCTAAGTCCCAACCCTTCATTTTACATGCTGTGTCTTGTTTCAAGGTTGGCTCATACCCTTCTGTTTCTGGGTGCAGGCTCCTTTCCAGATATGCTTTCATTATCACCCTTGGGAAGTCATCCAGTGGTTGGCCACATTCTTCAGTCCATTCTTGTTTACTCCTTTCTTCCCCCTTACCTCCCCGCCCCCAGAATACCAGGCATTAGACTTCAGGCCCTGCCAAGAATCTTTTCATTCTTCAGTCGTTGTATAATCTGATTTATTTTCTGCCAGCAGCCATCTCCCCAGAATGAGTCACCTTTCAGCTCTTCCATTATATCCTCAGTCCCTTGTTAACTTCTCTCTGTCTTCTTCCTTTCACCTGCCACTACCCTATTCTCCTCCCTCTTTCCAGCAAAACTGTGTTAGAAAATTCATAAAGAAGGGGAAGAGAAAAAACAAATCATTTAAATAGGGATACAGGTGGACCCATTGCAACAATGAGATGTACAAATTGTTATGTAAAAAAAGAACTTTACAACTTTGGCTGGGGGGTGGGGGGGTGGAGGGGATGGGGTAGGAGATGGGAAGGAATGAGAAGGGAAAACAAAGGAGGCGGCAACAATGTTTGATAAGAAATGTACTCATTATCTTGCCCATGTAATTGTAATCCCTTTGTATGATATTTTCACAATAAAAAAAAAATTAGTAAAGAATGCCAGATTTGAAGGTGGAACTTACAAAGTAAAACCAAATCCCTAACTTTGTAGATGAGAAAACTGATGTTAAGAAATTTTAAATGTCTTCTCCAAAGCAAAACAAGCAGTGAGTGGGCAGTCAGGAGCAGATATCTCTCTCTGTGCTCACTTCTGATAACATATCGTCTCCACGCAGTTGCTGCTCATATCTTCCAGATTACCAATGCCATTATCTTTCCTTTCTTTAAAATGCATAGCCAAAGGAATATCTTCCTCTTGCCAGAGTCAGGCTATCACCTCTGAATCTTCTCTTTATCTCTTATGAAATCAAAGTGGCTGCAATTCAGCTTTTTTTCAGACTTTTCTAAGAACACAGGGCTAGGATCTCCCAATTCCTACCAGCACCAAAGGATACTGAACTTCTCAATAGTAATTTTGCCAATATGTACTTGAGATATTATGACACAAGTGTAGACTCTGGTCATTATAATGAACTTAAATGAAAAAATGCCATGTCCAGTTCAGTGATGAAAATATTTATGCTTCAAATTTGACCTACTTCAATGTTCTAATCTTCAGTATTATATCTCTGTGTTAAGAAGTTTCCTTCCAGGAAAAAAAAAGTGAAAGGAATAAAGGGAAAAAACAAACACTACAAAAATGTGTTATTTAGCTTCTGTTTATGCATAGATTTTGTTGTTATCTTTCTGTTATTGATATTTAGTTTGACTCCATTTTGATCAGAAGAAAACTATATGATTCCAATTCTTTTAATATTTTTGAGATTTTTGTTATGGCTCAAAAAAAATCTATCTTGGAAATGTTCCATAGCCATTGAAACCAGTTAATGTCAACCTTCTGACTCTATTCTCTTTTTCTAAAATAAGTTGCCTATTTCAATTCATTTGCCTATCTACAAACATAAGAATTCAGTTTTGAGCTAGGCACCAGTGGCTCACACATGTAATCCTAGTTACTCAGAAGACTGCAATCTGAGAATTGCAGTTCGAAGCCAAAGCCAAAGCCAAAATCCCTGTGAGACTCTTATCTCCAATTAACCACTGAAAACCAGAAGTGGCACTATGGCTCAAAGTGGTTAGAGCACTGGCCTTGAGCAAAACGATCTTAGAGACAGAGCCAAAAAGAACTTAGCTTTGGTATCTTCCCTATGTAGTAAATACTCATGAGGATAATTTTTGTGATTGCTTCGAGTCCACATATGAATTCAGGGAATTGCTCAAGGATGGTACTATACCACTTGAGATATCTCTACTTAAAGCTTTTTGCTGTTTAATTAGAAAAAAATAGCCTCACAGTCTTTTCTACCCAGACTGGCTTCTTCAGATCTTAATCTCTTGAGTAACTAGGACTACCAGGCATGAGCTACCACAGCATGGAGTTAGAAATGTGATTTTCTTCTTTTTTCAATCTTAAACAGGGTTGCATTTTTAATTTTCTTTTTTGAAAATATATATTTACTTTCTTTAGGAAAAAGCTGCACAAAGGAATTGCCATTCAACTGAGCAATTTATGAATAGAGTGTCTCTTGATTAATGTCACTTCTCTTTAACACTCTCACCTACCAATCCCACCCCACCCCTTCCCTCACTTTTCTTAATTTCAAGGTTATGTATTGATTTTTTTTTCCATTTAACAAAGCAATTTATGTAGACAATGCATCATCAGTGCCATCCCTTCAACATCTTCACCTCCCTTCCACCAACCCCTTCCTTTATCTCTCTCAGTTCTGTGGCATATGAAAGGCATTCTTGCCTGCATTTTACTCATCTTCCTGGTTCCTTTTTTTACCCCTCTCCTCTTGATCACCCTCTTCCCTGAAAGTACTCATTTCCCAGTATTCATTGTGGCTTGACTTAGTCCTTCTAAAGAATTATACTATTTGCATTCTCCATCGATCCTATTGTACTATAATTAATTCAATGTGCTTAATCTTCGATTTATAGGCACATTCTAGTTCCCACTAAGGAGGGGAACCATGCAACCTGTATTTCTCTGGGCCTGGTTTTACTTCACTTAACATAACCCTCTCCAAGTTTTATGAACTGGAAATGTGATATCTTAACAACACTGTATTTCAAACGACAGGCTTGATTACTAGTACATTTAGGTAAACTTTCTTCCATTAAAAAAAGAAAAAAGCCTCTTCCTTTTGCTGGGAGAATGGCTTAGGGGGTGGAGCCATTTGCAGGCTTAAAAAGGAGACCCTGAATTCAAATACCCTAGTGCTGTCAAAAATTTAAACAACAAAAAAATGCTTCCTTACTAGGAAATACTTCGGACATTAAAAAAGAAATAGAGAAGAAAGATCATTTACTCACATATCTATTACCCAGCCTACAGTTAATCTGTCTTCATATATAAAATTGGTGACATTATCCAACCCCTTAGCAAAAGTGACCAAACTTTTAAAGTTAATGTTAATGCCTATACATCTTTATTCTTCCATCTATATTACTAACCATACAAACACAATGCAAACTTGGTTTGTAAACTTTAAATAAATACCATCATGGGAAATAAATCCTTCTACACCTACCATTTGTTCAACCTTGCATTTGTTGGACATATTTATGTTCACTAATTTTAGTTATTTTTATTGCTATATTTTGTTGTATTTTCAATAAAACCAGTTTTCATTCATTTTCCTACTTACTGATGGTTAAATTTAAAATTTTAGTATTACAAACAGCACTATCCTGAGTACCTATTTTCACCTTTTCTCAAAAACATCTCATTTTTCTAGGGCATTATTAGTAGCCCAACCTTGTAAGAATATTTTCCACCTTGAGATGCTGCTAACAAATGCTTTTTCAAAGCACACTGTGAATACCTGGACCCAAAGATCCTAGGTTAAAAGGCTCTTACTGCCATTGCTAGTGAAATTAAATAAGACTCATTTCATTTATAAGACAAGCGATTAGACAGGTTACCAACAAATAATGTTGGTTCCTATTCACAATGCCTATACTAAAATACCTTAAAATCTTTCCAATGTGTTGAATGTGAGGGCTAATTTATATTTCCTTTTGATCTTTTAACTATAGTGTGTGTGTGTGTGTGTGCGCGCGCACGCGTGTGTATGTTTGTGTGTCTTTTCTTTTTTGATACTGAGGATGAACCCAGAATACTGCACTTACTAGGCAAGTACATTGCCCTGAGCTACATCCTAGCCCTAATTTATATTTTTTCGTTACAAGTGAAGCTGAGTATCTTTTCTGCTTGCTGGTCAAAGCAGGTCCTCTTCTGAGCTACCTGGCTGGAGCTTTTGCTCATTTTCTACTAAGTTGTTCTTAATGTTCTGTAGGAATGTTTAGATTGTATTCTTTTATCAGTTATATGAAGTCGTGAATATCAAGTATCTTTTCTTTGCATGAGGAAGGTTTTTTTTTTCCACCTTGTTTTGGTGTTTATAATATAAAGAAGATTTTCGTGTTGATGAAGTCAAATTAGCTTTTTTCTTTATGAGTTATATAGTCTGAAATGTCAAAGGAGTACAGTGAAAAAAATAAAAGTGACAATGGTCATGTCTAACTTTTTCTGGTTCTTACTCATTAAGAATAATAAGCTTGGGTGTTTGTACATTCTCACTAGCCCAAAGAATTCTGTGAGACAAGCACATAATTGCCTCTTGTTACATTCATCACTGTGCTAGCTCTAGCAGAGAGCCTGATGACCAAACCACGCCTGGAGTCCTGGGGTACCACTGTGTATGGGGGTGCACATTTAGGGTCATGGCTGAGTCTAACATGTAAGATCTGGACATAGGATAAGTTAGAGATACACACATAGAAGGCAAAACAAAGAGAAATTATCACTAGGAAGTAATACTTGATGAACTCCTTCATTTCCCATAAATTTCACTGGCTAATTTAGAGCTAAAAACAGCAGCCATAAAAAGAGAAATAAGCTGGATGTTGTTGGTTCATGCCTATAATTCTAGCTACTCAGGAGGCTGAGATCTGAGGATCAAAGTTCAAAGTTAGCCCGGGCAGGAAAGTCTGTAAGAGTCACCTCCAATTAAGGACCAAAAAAATGGAAATAACACTGTGTCAGAATGGTAGAACATAAAAGCTCAAGCTCTGAGTTCAAGCTCCAGGATAAGAGGGTGGAGAGAGATTACTGTATAAAGATATTCTTCTGCATCTGTGGCTGGAAGGTTTCAGTTTAGTTCCGTATTCTTTCTATTATACTCGATTTAGTAAACTACTAGGGTCACAATGAACCTATCTTCAAACAGGTGACATGAAATTTACATAGGTAAGAAAGAATTCATCCTACAGGTAAATCCACCATAGAAATTCACTAAGTGGTAAATTCTCCTAAATGCATTTTCATTTACTTGTTCACAAAACGTTGTTTGGATACAAATCTCTTAAAAGTCCTTTTCCTCTCTACAAGACCCATCTAGATAAAGACAACCTTTGCTCAGTTTTCTGTTTCACACAGAGAACAGTGCAAATAGTTGAACACAAAGTTCTGTACAGAACATTTCCTACCGTTATCAGTAAAATTAAACAAGATGAATTCTATTTATGGCCAACAATTACAGAGACAAAACAACTGAAGTAACCAGAAATCCTACTGTGAGATGGAACAGGTACTCATGCAGTGGCCTCCACTTGGAAATCTATAGCCTAGTGGGGGAAGGGAAGTCTCTGTCTTGTAAAGTCCTGCAGCTGGCCTGTCCCAAGGAGGTTCCAAGAAGAGAAGCTCTGGCATTTCTCCAATGAGATAGCTCTCAACTCTACAAGATACCTGAGCTATTTCTCAGAAACAAGTCATTCTACTTTTAAATATTTATTAGAGCAGGGTATCCACTGGCTCATGTCTGTATTCCTAGCTACTCTGAAGGCGGAGATCTGAAGTGTAGTTCAAAGCCAGCCAGAGCAGGAAGGTCTATTGAGATTCTGTCTCTGATTACCTAACAAAAAGTCTGAAGTTGGAGATATGGCTGAATTGGTAGGAAAACCAGCTCTGAGAGATAAAGATCAGGGAGAGTGCCCTGGCACTGAGTCCAAGCCCCAGTACTGGCACACAGACACACACAGACACACAGACACACACAGAGGATTAATAAGAGCACATATTCAGACTAATCAAAACAGTAGGTTGGACATGATTCATCAATTGACTTTTGAAGAGTACTGAATAAACTTGCATGAAAGTTTTTTCAAATGTTTCATAATTTAAAAATAAAAAATTTTATAATCTCCATTCCTCTCCTAACTAAGATGGGCAGGGAGACAAAACAACTAAAGCAGATTTTTGAATTTTCTTGGACATTAATCTGACAATATAAAAATAATCATTCACAAATCTGTTTTATTTCTTTGTATGTTCCTCCTCCACAGTATAACCCCTGTTTTGACTGTATTTGATATCGATACCCTGCATCTTCTCTAATTCGGGGAGGGGAAGGGAAAAAACAAAATGCTTAAATAGGGATACAGGTTGGGCTGGGCAAGTGGCTCAGTGGTAGAGTGCTTGCCTTGCATGCATGAGGCACTGGGTTTGATTCCTCAGCACCACATAAGCAGAAAAAGCTGGAAGTGGCGCTGTGGCTCTAGTGTTAGAGCACTAGCCTTCAGCTGAAGAGCTGAGGGACAGCGCCCAGGCCCAGAGTTCAAGCCCCATGACCGACCAAAAAATAAATAAATAAATAAATAAATATAAATAAATAAATAAAATAGAGATACAAGTTGACCCATTGTAACAATGAAATGTACAAGACACTATGTTGCAAACAAACTTTAGAACTTCAGCAAGGGAGGGGAGATAATTGTGGAGGTGGGAGGGAAGATAGGGGAAAAACAAAAGAGGAGGCAACAATACTCAATAGGAAATGTACTCATTACCTTGCTCATGTAACTGTAACCACCTCTGTACAGATTTTTACAATAAAAAAATGTACAAAAAATAATCATTTCACATTACCACTGCTAGAGGTGCCTAAAATGTACCACCTAGAAAACTGGGAAGGAGCATGTATTTCTCAGTGGACACTATTGTTAACAGGAAAATATTTATTCAGAAAGGGATTTTTCTTGTTGGCATTCTAGTTTTATTTAAGTTTTGGTAAGGGGATTTCATGCTTGTTTGTTTCTTTTTAGCTTTTCATTCTATTACTTTCCTTCTCTACATCAATGAAAAAGCATTTATTTGATTTCTAATCAGTCTGGCAAAGTCCTGATTGTAAAGGAGGGGGGAATCTCATTAAAAGAAACAAACTAGAGTTCTGAGGTTTAGAACCTCTGTGATCCATCGGGCCCACTATGAGCCTGGGGAATACTTTGCCATTTTCAGTGGAAAACAAGTGGCAGTTACTGGCCATGATGACTGTAATTTTTGGACCTGGGTTTGCTGCACCATTTTTTATAGTGAGGCAGCAACTGCTTAAGAAGTAAGGGTGTCGTAATTCACCATTTAACCGATACGGATGTTTGAAGAGGCAGTGACTCTGGAAAATGGATTAAACTCTCCAACTCAGAATACTAGATATGTTTGTAAATACACTCCTGACATGAATGAAAAAATGAAACAAACTAGAGAATCACAGGTAGGTGTACACATTGATACAAGAAAATGGGACAAGTGGAGAACACTGGAGCACTTTCTAAAGCTACTAAGACATTTCTAGATGTCTAAGGGCTTACAACATTGCTATGACTAGTCATATGGGTGGGTATTTTTATACCATGTAGAAAAGACAGAATTAATGTATGTCAGAATCTCTTATTTGAAATAAGTAATAATTTATCATACGTAAAAGAGTTGAAATTTCTGTATGAGAAAAGCATACAAGCTGAGGAATTCCATTAATACATTGCTATCATTGCTGTGTGGTTACTTATTATCAAGTAAATAAAGTGAATTATGATTTTAGAAATGGTTTCTAATGTAAAAACCAATCATCTGACAATTAGGAGAGTATAGCCTGGTGGTTAAGAACAACTCTGAAGCCAGGCAGTTCAGTGAATATCCAGCTCTGTAGCTAATTGCTTATGCGAATGAGAGCAAGTTATTTAACCTTTCTATGCCTGGTTTCTCATCTGTAAAAGGAGAGTAATACTAATTACTTTGTTCTAGGGGTGTTGTGAGGATCAAATGCATTAATATACATGTGACATTTCGAATGGATATTTGGAGAAGAATAATCCAGCACTATATTAACTTTAGCCTCTGCTGCTGTTTTTTTTTAAAACAAAACAAAACAAAACAAAACATTCCAGCTGTTAACTAGCCAAAGTTGGTTTCCTAATTTTAAAATAATAGAGTGAAACTCAAATGTTCTAGTGTACCAACGAGAGCAGAACCCTTTATGTAGAGTATTTTCACTGAAAATTAGAAGCATAATCAAACCAATACTGGTGCTCTTTCCATGCAATGAATATATTCTGCCAACACTGCATGCAGAATTAGATTCTTGTAATTCATTATTCTGCATGCAGCATTACATTCTGGTAATTTGCTATATCAAGAAGCACGTTTATAAATGAAGGACTGATGTGTGGTGGGTGATGGAGGCTTCCACACTTCCACACTGGCCCCATATCTTTGGCCTTCTCTGTAGAAGGTCCTTCTGTATCCACCCTACTAATTCAACCATCCACCTCTGCACAGATGTTAAGTCTTTGATTTTCTCTGGCTGTTTCTTCCTTGGCCTCTGGGCTGCATCGATGTCTTTTTGAAATAGTGTCAACTGGAACAAGCAACAGTATTTTTTTCATGTTATCTATAATTACCAAAGGCAGGGTATATTTATCCTGAACATCCTTTAAGAACCCTAGGAGTGATATCATTCAAATCTCGATTGGCTGAGAAAGTTTCTGTAACTATCATACTTTGCAACAGCCTCTTCTCTAGAGAAATGTTCAAAGAACAGTGTATTTATTTTCTAAATCCCTTCTGATGCAGTCCTTTTCCCTGTTTTGGTGTTGTGACCGATGCGTAGTCTCTATGTCCTTCATCTAAGGGATAGATTGCAGCAGTGCTCCTCTGGGTCACATTCACAGAAATGTCAACCACATCGTTTGGGTTTATTTTTCTTTATTAGAATTCTCTACTCCATTCACCAGGATATGATAACATTTAAAGTGAGATATTCTCAAGCCTTTATAGCTGCAAATTTAATAATGTCTTTTCCTCCCTATGGTTTTGGAAAGCATACAATTAATCAGAGATTTAATTCTCATTAATCTTAGTTTACTGTACAGACAGCCTTTGAATCACTCTCTGATGCTGTTTTACCTCTGCACAGAGACAACTGGATAGCAGGAAAGGTAAATAGATAGCAGAGAACTGAAAAACAGAGGTGAACTTGGGTATCCTGTATTGTACAGTGGTCTGCAATGATATTTAGAATAATAATTCCCTAATGGAATTGATTTATCAGACTTCTTTTACTCACTTTCCTTAGGAAAGCAGAACTCATCTATACAAATGCACGTCAGTAACAGGTAGAATTTTTAAAAATATGTACAATTCTAAAAAATATATACAATTGTACAAGAGAAAGAAAGTCTAGTTCCTAGCACTACAATGGAAAGAACTTGAAAATAGAGAGACTATTCTAGAATATAGAAAGATTATAATTCATCTCTCATTAACCTTACTCCCTGTCAATATGTCTAAACAAACCAGGCATTCTCAGAGTTTGCTTTGTTGTGTTTTTTTCTTCCTGTTTTTGTTTTTATTCTCATCACAGCCATATGCTAAGCTGTTCATTTACAATTTTAATAGTGTCTCTAGATCATAAACCCATTATTTCTTCTCCCACTTATTAGTCTATTAACAAACTCACACTGTGAAAACAAATTAGAATTGGATAACCTACCCAGTTTTGATACCACTTTTCAGCTCTTTAGCATTCGCTTCAGATACTGATAAACCTAAATATAGAATCAAGAAACACATAGCTGAAATAATTTAGTGTCTTACTGATTAGAGCAGAAACAGGCAATCACTAGCTCAGAGCCTCCAAGTCAGCCTTGCAGCTGTCATATCTGATCATTGCTTATTTGGATTTATTCATTCTAAAGGTACTTCAGAAAATGTACTCCCAGAATTTCAATATTTCTTTGCATTAGTATTAAGAAGATAAGGGAGTTTTTAGTGATTAAAATTCACCAAAAAATAAAAACACTCTGAGCCATTCCTTTTGGCTGGAAATTTCCATTAAAACTTGACATAGCCATTGGATTTTTAACAGTAGTGTGACATTTTACCAGGCCAAGTGATGACAGAAGGAAGCAGGTAAAACTTCAGTAGAACAACTAAGGGAAACATGCCCTTCATGTTTTCAACCTTACAGTCAAACCAAAGACAACAGAAGAGGATGCTCAGAAATAGCAAGTTTAAAAAAAAGACTTCAAAATAGTTTATTTTTCAGAAATTGCTCTTCAACCAATCCAAAGTACGGATTGGGTATCTGAATAGAATCTGCAACTGTGTGGAAAATTGTTCCCTTTGGAAAGTCATTTCAGATAGTTGTTCTGAAATCAAGGCGTTCTCAGAAGCCTTTCAAACTTCCAATTTTACGAACGCTTACTGTTGCAACAGCACTATCTTCCCTTCCCTCTCTTCACATGCCAGCACAAAGCAGGAGTTATTTTCCCCCACAACTGTTCAGTGTATGAAACACTCAAGCAAGAGGGCAGATTCTTCAAAGTCTCCATATGCTTAAGGCAATATATAATCCAAACCATTCCCTTACTGATACAGCAAATTATTTTGTCTTTTACTAGAGACTGCAGAGATTTAAAGTAGTACTTTGCTGTTCTAAAGAGCATTCATGCTCACGTTGGCATTTTCAAGAAGTTTTATTGTTGAACTTCCAAGGAAGCTAATAAACATTTGTCTGGTTTCCCATTTAAATTTTTCAGTACCCAAAGAATACACAGCACAAGCAGATTTTTTTCAAATTAGATATTTATATCAGCAACAAATTTTTATAGACTGCACCAGCTTCAAAAGGTTTAAGTAGAGAAATAATGTTCTACAGAGGATGGGCAAGTGACCTCTACTTCACCCTGGGCACTGTCCAACAAACTAGAATGACTACTTACAGGAAACAGATTCCATTTAACTGTTTCCCTCCTTCCTCCATGATCCCAAGCACTGTGGAAAGTGTAGTCATGCCAAACCAATGGGCTTCTAGAAGACTTAGAAAATATCTCGCTTCCTCGTCACACAATGTACTTCATTTTATCTAAGAAATAATGTGGCTGTGCCTACTAACTGCAGGGCAGAAACTTTTATAGGCACTTCAACTGACAAATACTATCCAGCCCATAGGTACAGAAATGTTTTATTTCATTAGATTTCTTCAAGACTTGCTGTGCTTCTGTTGGCACAGAACGAATCCACTTTGAAAGTAAAATCCACTTAATCTGTGTGACATATTCTTCAGATGGCCAATCACAACATTCTGGTACAGCAGACCCAGGAAAAAACCAAAGGTAACTTGTATTTTCCTAAAAATGTATAGTGTAGAATATTTTAAGACACTTTCATTGCATCTTATGAACTTTGAGTTTTTTGAGGAAAAGCCACATTCTGTCAGAAAACTGAATCGCTTTACATAATGAAGTCTTTATCACATGCCTTTGCAACTGTGTCTTACTTTAGTTATAACATAGATTTTTAAAGACGAAACATTCACCTGGACATAATATTCTGAAAAGGTATTTTATATCATGACCAGTTGGGGCAGAATGCTTTGGTTTTACTTTCAGTTTTTCTTTTTTATTTCTTCTGTGAACTATATAAATCACTTTATTTTTCTAGTGATCATACCTAGTGTCTGCCATGACAATAGATTGGTAACACTAAGCAGAGACTTCCTGAGATATTCCACCAGGATATAAAGAGTATATGTTTATAAAACTACAATGGTAGCAAAGAATGTAGACATGGGCCTAAATGTGTGTGGATAGTAAGACTAAAGACATTAGTCCATTTATAAGAAAAGAATTAAATTGTTATTTTACCCTAATCTTAATAAAAGTATAGAAAAGAGATTATCTGAATGTGTAAAAATTAACATCTGTTTAGCCCTATTGTGTATCCTTAGCAACCTACTATTTAGCCCTACCAAGATGAAAAAGTTCAATGTTAAGAGTTATTTTCCATTGTTTCCCCTCATTTCTCTGAGTTTCCACAAAACTTCTCCTGGTAGAGCAGGAACTAAAGAAGCACATATTCTTTTGTAGCTTACACTATAGTGAAGAAAAGGAGAAAAATGAGAAGAAATTTCAAAAACCACATGTGCAATATGGTCCTAGATCCCATATACCCAAGTTGGATGAAGTTATCTATCTAAGGATGTGAAGGGTGGCCACTTGGACTGACTGACTTGTCAAAAAGGGGGTGATCCAGGACAGTAACTAGTCAACAATACAAAACATCAGAAAGCAAACTGAACATAGAAGAACAAGAAACATGCGTAGGATATAAAAGGACCTTGATATATCTGAGGAATTGTGCAGATGTGCAGTGTAGCTAGAGTTGTCAGTAAGAGACTGAAGGATAAGAGAGAATATAGAAGCCTAGAAGAATAGAGGTTTTCAAGATGGTTTAGAGTTTCATAACTCATAGCATTGATTTGGATTTCATTATAGCATCTGGATTAGTAAAAGTTGTATTTGCTCATGGAACCATTTGACATTTATAAATAGGAAACAGGATCTAACTGATTCTTAGCTTACTTACTATAAAATGAATGTAGCGAAAGCATGATGGAAACAGAATGGGAAGATACCACAGGCTCCAGGAAAGAGAGGTTGCTGGCTTGGAGCAGTGGGGTAGCAGTTAAATGGACAGAAAGGGTTGAATCTAGGCTATATCTGAACATATATAATTTGGAAGGATTGATCTAGGATGTATTTTGAAGGTAGAACCAAAACAACCCTTGATTAGATGTAGAAGATAAAAGAAATGGAAGATCAAGGATAACTCCAAAACTTTTGGGCTGACAGGCCCAAAGAAACATAGGTCCCATGGTTTCCCTTAGTTGCAATAACTAGTGTATGTCTGAGTCAAGCAGAAAAGGTCAGATAAGTTGATGTTAGGGAAATGAACCCCAAGACAAGGATTCAAGTGTATTTTTCTTTCATATTTTCTAACATATTTATAAGATGATTTCTTTGTTGCTTTGTATGTCCCTCCCCCACAGTATAAGCCCTGCTTTCACAGTATTTGATGTTGGTACAATTTGTGGAGGGGAAGGGCAAAAACAAATCGTTTAAATAGGGATACAGGTGGATCCATTGCAACAATGAGATGTACAAGTCGTTATGTAGAAAATCAAACTTTACAACTTTGGTGGGGGGGGGGGCCGGGGAGGATTGGGTAGGGGGGAGGGAGGGGGGGTATGGGAAGTGATGAGAAGAGGAAACAAAGGAGGAGGCAACAATGCTTGATAAGAAATGTACTCATTATCTTGCCCATGTAATTGTAACCCCTCTGTACAGTATTTTCACAATAAAAAACAAAAAACAAAGAAAAACCTTTTGGGCTGAATATTTAAGTAGGTCAACTACTGCTATTTGAGATGAAAGAACTCAGAGAAGAAGGGACTTGATAAACAAAGAGGGAAGTGAGAGCTTTGTTTTGGCCATGTTAGGGGATGTCTGTTAGACATATAAATGGAAATGGTGACTAGGAAGTTGTATACGAAGATTTGAAGTAGTGCTAAGGGATAAGGGATAAATAGAGTCTGAGGCATATAGATGTTTTTGAAAGTTACACAACTACAAACCTAATCAGAAGTACATATACAGACACAGAATAAAAGGCACATAGATATAATTTCAGAGGCTTTAGGCTCCATGTTTTATGGCCCTATGGTGAAGCAGAGGATCATGGTGCAAAGATGAGAACAAGGAACGCTCCTCAACAAGATATACACTTCAAAGACACGTATCTACTGTTCCACTTCCATTGAAGGCTTGCCATGTCCAGATCCACCATCTTCCAACAGTTTGGTCAAATTTTGAATCCATCAGAGGATTTACCCAGTAATGCAGTCAGAGGCCCATTGATCTAATCTTGCCTGGAAACACTCTTACAGACACACCCAGAAGTGTGCTTTATTAATTTCCTAGGTATCTCTCAATTTAAGCAAATAGAAAACCAGATTAACTATCACAGTAAGCATACTGAATCTTTGTATGTTATATTTTTATTATCATTGTGTAGGTGTACAAGGAGTTCATGTTCAAGCAATCAGCTTCTGAATACAGTGCCTCTTAATCGATTACACTCCTTTCATCAGTCTCCTAGAATACCAGGAAATGATCGTTAAATCATTTATCAAAAAAAAAAAAATCTCAAAAAATCTCAAAATAAGTCTCTAAAAATTCTCAAAAGTACTTCGTTATTTTTGCTATTCAAAAATTAATGTATTTTCACATGTTCTTTTAGCTCTCGGGGTAGTAAGATGAATAAAGAAGCAATAGAAAACTCTTAAGAAAGCGATGTTTCCCATAGAGAACTGTGCATCATCTAGAACTAGCTATTGCAAAAAGAAGGCCAATTATTCTAACATAGCACTGAAATTAGAATCTTTTAGTTGAATATGAAAACATGAAAGGAGAGATGTAGTATCATTTAGCATATTCAGCTTCTTATAGCAATTAGCCATTTACCACACAGAATCCTACAAAACTTCTAAGCTGGAGATATATTTTGTTGGGCAATATTTTTAATCCAGAAATTTGTTAAAGAAACAAATGCAATTAGGGATGTGGAGGAAAGAAATAGATATTAAAAATGAACTAAGATAAATAGTCAAAACAATAAAGAAACAGATACAAAAAATCCAGGAGAAAGAAATATATACACATAATTCATGAACAACAAAGCAAAACCCACAAAATTAAAAGTTGAAATAAGAATAAAGTAAGAATAATCTGTGTTTCAGCAGGGAAATAAAAGTTATGGAGGTATGTATGATAAAAGTTGTGATAGAAAGTCCAATTAATAAGACAGAGTTGGATGGGCTTTGTATTAAAAACCAAAAGTATTGTCTAAAACTATGATGAGTAAAGTTTCTAATACACATATACAATTGGAGTTACAGAATAAGCTAAAACAGAATTATACCAGACTGCTTTTTCTCTGATGTCTTTTCTTCAAACTAGAATTTATTCTCAAAAATCTTCTCAGATGTAGTTTTATTATTGGTCTTGGAAATAATCTTTTCCTGATCAACACACAACTCAAATAACTTAACATCCATGCAGAGACAAGGCAAGGATAATTTGGCAACATTCATTCCTATCGACTTTCAAAGGAGAGGCCAAGCTCCAAAGTCCAAGACAAACAGGAAAAATATGAGAAAGTGTGTAGAATCACCAAGGTCATGTGACCTTTCCCTTGCTTTAAAAAGATAACAAGTATAACTTTAACTTGGCTAGGAATACACATCTTTGAAATCATCTTGTTTTAATGTCTGAAGATGGATAGCTCCATTGCTTAGGTCAGAGTCAGAGTCACAACTTACAGCCATTCAGGAATCTAATGGCTTCCCCTGTTCAGTTAGTCAAAAACTCTACTTGAACAGTGATCATCTGTCTTTTCAATGCTGTGCAGTCTTCCCCAACTCATTAATGTGTTTCACAGAGAAAGGACCTGGGTGATTGTTACTTGGGCAATAAGAAACTCACTGGAGGTACCAGAACCAGAGTGACATACTCTTTGGGTGCTATGTGATAATGCTATAGTTAGAGGGAAGCCATCACAATAGTTTGCAATAAAATGAAGAAATGGAAAGCATACCTGTAGGGATAGTGTACAGAAAGAAAAATCCATTCCTTCTGCACTGGTCCTGATCTTATAGGTTGGATTTCATCATATTTAAATCACTATCTATTATTAAGACATACTATTATACTTAATAATGCCAACTAAACCATGATACATTTTGTTATGTTCTTTTAGTTCATATTTGTTCAAAGAGCTCTTTCAGACAAATTTAAATTTGGTTCATATATTTATATATATATATATACATATACACATATACATAACACTATTATCTTTTGGAATACAATTTATAGGAAAATTATAATCAACCTATCCTAACTGAAATGATGACAATATAAACAGTTGAGCCTAATCTGCACATACAGTCACAATCATGATTGCCACCTGGCTGATAACAATTTAAAGACTCCACAGCTGCTAAAATGCACCTTCAGAGGTAGTAGAAAATGCAAAAATAAACCTTAAAAACATATTCAACATGAGAATGTTTACAATCAATTTTTCAGTAATTTAGGATTTACTTTTGTAAATGATGTTGACAAATGCTATATGTTCTACTGGCATTATGATCATAACACAAATATGAAACACAAAACTTCCAAAGTTAACACTGATCACCCATACCTGAACGTGGATTTAGATAGTAAATATTCCATATCTTATAGAAAGAACTGTCAAAATTCCTTCAGTGCTTATGTCTAATCAGAATCTTTATAAAATTGAAAAGAATTATATTTAGAGGCGTTATTTCTTTTCTTGAATACTATAAGTTTGGATTAACTTTTGAATTAACATTTTCAGGGCATGAAAGAAAAACATATCGATTACTCAAGTGTATGTTTTAACACAGAAAATTTTATTTCTATCACACCTATTATGCATCTTAAATGTGTGCACACTCGGAAACATGAAGAACTTCCACTCAATATTTGCTTGGCTGTCCTGTCTTTAAAGTATTACTATCTCTGACATCAAGTTTTATTGGGTATGGCTGAAGTAAAAGAAAACTATCAAAGTTTTAGAAATTTTGGTTATCACTTTGTTCCCAGAATCCTAGGCTTTCTGTAAGGAAGGCAGTCTAGAAGTGTCATTCAAAAATCAGTAAGTCCAGGTAGCAGTGGCTTATGCCTATGATCTTAGTTACTTAGGAAACTGAGAGTGGAAGATCTCAGTTCGAAGCCAGCCCTGGCAGAAAAAACCCACAAGACTCCATTTCCAAAACACCAAGAAAAAAAGCCAGGCTGGACGTGTGGCTCAAGTCATAGAGTGCCCACTGAACAAACAAGTAAGGATTAGACCCTGAGTCAAATCCTAGTCCAACACCGTAAAAGAAAAGAGAAAAACACTTAATCCTTCGCCACTTTATAAATGTAGCAACATGTTAATAAGGTACAAAATCACATAGAAAAAAATTCTACTTGGCTTTATGTGGGGATAAGAAATTAGTTTATTTTACTTATCTATGATGTACACATCATACCAAACAACAAAAATCCCACAAAACTTTATAGTTTTGGGAACTTTTAGGGCAAAAATCAGATCCTAGTATTTAGCTAGTTGTACTGAAAATATATAGTATACTATATCCATGAAGATCTGACTGCTATATTGTTTTAAAACACATGAGCAGTATTAGTAAAAAATAGGTAAGTAGATAAACTGTAGGACAGTGGTCTCTTCAGATGTTGCCTTACCCATCGAAGGTTAAGATCATTTACCTCTACATTTCTAAAATAACTCAGTCATGCAAAGACTTAGTTTTTTTTAAATATTTTTATTGTAAAAATACTGTACAGAGGGGTTAAAGTTACATGAGTAAGGTAATGTGTACATGTTGTATGAAGCATTGTTACCTCCTCCTTTGTTTTTCCCCTACCATCCTTTTCCTCCCCACTTCCCTAACTCTTCCCTCCCCACCCCAAAGTGTAAAGTTAGGTTTCAACATAGTGTCTTGTATATCTCATTGTTACAATGGGTCAACCTGTATCCTTATTTCAGCATTTTGTTATTTCCCTTCCCCTCCCCAAATTAGAAAAATGTATACACACACACACACACACACACACACACACACACACACACACACACACACGATGCAGGGCACCAGAATCAAATACAGTGAAAATGGGTTATACCATGGGGGAAGAACATACAAAAGAAACAAAAAAATCACATGTTTTACATTATAAATACATTAAAAACAATAGCAAGAAAGATAAAACCATTTGTGTCCCTATCTTGGGGTTCATTTCACTTAGCATCATCTTATATGGTCATATATACATAGCTTTTGGCCTTTTCTGCTTTTCCTGGACATATACTAGTTATTGCAAATAAGGGAAACCATGGAACCTCACCCCAGTTAGAATGGTTATAATCAAGAACTCTAATAACAACAGATGCTGGAGGGGATGTGGCCAAAAGGGAACCTTACTGCATTGTTGGTGGGAGTCTAAACTTGTTCAACCACTTTGGAAAGCAGTATGGAGGTTCCTCAAAAGACTTAGATTTTAGTAAGAAAAGGAAAACATACATATTAGTTAATTATACCAGTACCAGACTACATTATAATGATGTCTGAATTTTTCAATATTATTATATGTTCTATGGAGAGCAAGTCAGGGCAAGTCCTGGAGGTAGGACGGAAAGTGTCTCCATGGAAAACATTCAGAACTCAATGTTTGGCATCCTTTTTGTTGCTTGACTGTTAAGATGAAGTTTTAAGATGCTGAATTGAGTCAACATATTCAAATAAGTGCTATTGGTAGGACTATCAAAGGAGAAATGTTGATATCTAGGGGAAGAAAACACATTTAAGGAAGTGGCACTGTGGCTCAAGTGGTAGTGTGCTTGTGCCTTGAGCAAAAGAAACTCAGGGACAGTGCCCATGCCCTGAGTTCAAGCCCAGAGACCAGCAAAAAGAAAAAGAAAAAGTGAAAAGAACATTTAAGTGGCCAATTCTAAGCATTGTACAAAAGATTGAAAAACAGAGAATAAAGTCTAATTACAGCTTGACATTAATCATCTTGCATTTATTTGCTTTCATCTACAGAGGTATAGTTGGTTTGGAGCAAGCCAAAAATCAAAGTGTTTTGTTGCAGTGACTAAATAATGTTTTATTCCCTGGAGGCACTCTGGTGGCCAAAGCAACAGAGACTGTCTGAGAGACATGGCTAAGAGTGGAGTTACTGTAGCTCTTGGTGTCTGGGTGTCTCCCTGACTTCTATGCTACTTTGGGAAGTCTTGATTCTCACTCTAGATGTTCAGTTACGAACTCTCAAAGATGTTCTTCTGAAAATAGCAGAGAAAAATAAAAAGTTTCTGTCAAAGATTCAAAAGTGTGTGGTTACACAACATTTCCCCAAGTATATTTGTACTGTGTAACTTTTTCTTTGGGGTTATAGCTTGATTGATCCTATTTGAGAGAGAAAATGTATTTTCTGTGGTTCTGTTTTGGACAATGGTGGCCATTGTCTCTAAGTCAAAACTATTAGAAAATCGGACTCACACCTGTAACCTTAGTTACTGGGGAGGTTGAGAATGGGAGGATCTCAGTTTGAGGCCAGTCTGGGCAGAAAAGTTCATAAGACCACTTGGCCACCCATAACTGGGCACAATGTCTGTTACCTCAAGCTATATGGGAGTCTGAAATTAAAATGGTCAGTTTTAAGACAACTGGGCAGAAAAGCCTGCAAGACTATCTCTACAGTATCACACCTTTGTGATTCCAGCAACAACATGAAGCTAAAAAGTAGGTGGATTGTTATTCAGATGTAGGAAGCAAGACCCTATCCTAAAAATAACCAGTAAAAAAAAACAGGGCTGGAGGCATGGCTCGTGGTATTATGTTTTAGCAAGCATGAGGTCCTAAGTTCAAAACCCCATTACCACCATAAAATAATGGATTCTGTGACCTATTCCCTAATCCCCAAATGTTATGCTTTCATATAAAACTAAGACTAATATAAACTGTACAAATTAACTCTGGAGAGAACACTCAGCTGGAGTAAAAAGGACAACTTTTACTGGAATGGTTCCCAATATAAAACATAATGACAAAATTTACTATTCTGAAAGAATGGAGAGTAGAGTTATGGTTCCCAAAGTTATCCTACTATGGATAGAGTAACTTTCATGGAAAATATGATTACTGACATAGACAGGGTGCAGGAATTGCAGCTCCATGTAACAACTGTGCAAAATCAGTATTCATGGATGAAGAATTCTGCCAGGTTCTGGAGGTGACAGATGAACACTGAAGTGCATTCACAGTCTGTAGTTAAAGGGTGTTCACCTTCCCTTCATCCTCAAAGCTATCTTCTAAAGCTTTTCATTATTTCTCAGCTGCCTTGATACTGACATCCGTTCTCTAACCTATCAGTAAATAGGTTGACTGCAGGCTGGTAAGCACTGCAGGTCTATTTTTGTGTTGGTGTATGCCATAGACCTATTGGCTTGGATGAAACTGTTCAAAACAACTGTCTCCATAGCATTCTACCTCACCTTACCTCTGTCTGTTAAGCAGACATTAACACTAAGGAATCATATGGAGGCTTGGGAAGTGGCATCTATTATATCACTTGGAGAAAGAAAATTAAGCTATAATGTTTGACAGCATAGCCACTTCTTTTGGTTTTACTTATGAATTCATCTACTACTACTGAGCAAGTACACCTTGCCAGACATCGTGCTAATGCATGTTTATAAAGCTGAGTGAGATATTATCACTAACCTCAAAGTTCTGTCACATATTTGCAAAGAAAACATGTATTTAAATTGCAGGACACTATGGTAAATCCCACATAATAAGGATGCATCAGACTCCTTGAGAGAACAGAGAAAGGGTATCACCCCCAGTACTCAGGCCTCTCGCAGGTACTTGGGAGAAAAAACAGGTGAAAGATCGCTGGAGGCTGTCATCAACAGGCTGTCACCATCCATGTGAGGAAATAGAAAATATAACTAAGATGGAAGAATGTCATCAGACTAGGAAAATGGCTAAAATAAAGAAATGGGGGAGGGGGGTGAGGGGCAGTTGGTTGTGGGTGGGACAAGTAATTGAGAAACTATACTATTAGGAGCTTATAATTCTAATCAGAGTTCTGACTTATGATCTTGGGCCAAGAAAGAACAGATCCAATATCCAACTAGCTACACCAGGTACACTGCCATGAGAATATATACCCCAACACTCAGCTTTTGGTATCACTAGGTTTTATCACTTTCTCAGGGTTAGGTCAGGTAACCTACCTGTCTACACTACACATACTCCTTCCATCTTCCCTGTTCCATCATTGGCTCCTTCTTCTTGACTCAGTGTGAAAGCATCCAAAAAAGCAGAAGCTTCCTTTAATCCCCAGAGCCTGCAAATAGCCTAATGTAGGAGCTGCTGGTTGAATGTCAAGTCTGCTATAATGTATATCAGCACAATTTCCTCCTCCTCAAGCATCTCAGACTGACATGTATACTTCAATTCATCCTGTGTGTGAAGAACTTGAGATTATGAAGAGTTTAACTGATGAGAAGAAATAATGTAAATCTGACAGAGGGATACAATCAACTTGTTTCTGTATGTATGTGCGTGTGTGTGTGCCAGTAAGGGGGCTTGAACTCAGGGCCAGATCACTCTCCTTCATTTTTCTGCTCAAGGCTAGTGCTCTACCAAAGCCACCAATTCATTTCTAGCTTTCTCCTGGTTAGAGATAAGATTCCCATAAATTTTTCTGCCGTGGGGGGCAGGAGGAAGAGACACAATAACGAGTAGTCATTTTCTAATAAGCCTTGAACCATTTGTGTGTGTGTGTACATGTGCACATGCACGCATGTGTGTGTATGTGCATGTGTGTGCACACGCACTGGTCCTAGGACCTGAACTCAGGGCCTGGGTACTGTCCCTAAGCTCTTTGTTCTCAAGGCTAGAGCTCTACTTCTCAAATTACAGCTCTACTTCCAGCTTTTTTTTTGGTCACTAATAGGAGATAAGACTCATGAGCTTTCCTGATTAGGCTGGCTTCAAATTATGACTAAGATTACAGGTGTGAGCCACCAGTACCCAGCTCCTTGAATCATTTTTATGCTACCAGTGGAGATCTGGACATGAGCTGTGAAAATGACAGCGAAGGCATCAAAGGAGAACCATTTGAGTTTAATTTTTTCATCACTAAAAATTACAATATTTTTAAGCATGTTGGATAGCCAAATACATGTCACCTGGAGGTGACAAATCACTATACCTAGCAGACTCTATGGGAAGGGCTTACACACCATCGTGAGAAAGAGACTATTGCCAAAAGATTTACTGCATTTATCCCTACCATCCAACTTTTAGACCTTCAGTGGCCACATTGGCTGTCATGTTGCATGAAAGCTAATCTTTCATGTTCCTCCCAAGAATAATTACATAGACAGAATTAAATGGACAGTCATCTTGTCTCTGTGTTTTGTCTGCTGACAGTTTTTGTTGTTGTTGTTGTTCAGCATTTACCAAACAAAACCATCTTTGATCTAAGGGTAGGTTGTACTGGGAAAGACCATAAGACCAAATCTGTTACTCATAAATGACAGGCATCCTTACAAAAGATGATAATGGGTCATGATTTCTGGTCCTTTCTCAGTTTCACACACCAATACGTAAGTACATACTGTTTTTCAAACTGACTGAAGAAAAATTAAAATAGGTAGAAAGAAAAAAATACCTTAGAAAGCAAGTGAAAAAGGAATCACATACACACACACCACCACCACCACTAAAATACCCCAAATCTGAAGTTAGGATCCATGTTTTAAGGCAAATCCCTTTCAGTAGTGTTGTAGATTTATTCTCTAGGAACTGGCAGGGTTATTAATACCCAATTTATTTTCTCTTCTTAACAAAACCTTGATTGTGATCATAGTGGGGACCATGGGTGGTGAGCAATATACTTTCAATCTCATCTCACTCAGAGTTAGGGTAGAAGAGTTCTGGCCAATGAAACATGCTAGGGAGTCATTTAAGTTTCATGGAGAACCCACTGAAAGTAGGTAAATTCCTTTTCCTTTCTGCCCTGCCTCTTCTTTCCCTAAAATTAGCAGCTGTGGCTTTCCAGGTGGTTCATCCCTTTGAAGTCACTGGCAATCAGAGTCAGGTAAGGAAGACAGACAGCGCTGAAAGGCCAAGGAGCCTGGTAACTACCTGGACTCCTCAGGGAAAATACACTCCTGCTTGATATAAGCCACTATCTACGTGGGCTTTTCATTAGGCTTAGCTCATCAGAATTCTGACTGATAAATGATTCATTCTAAATGTTCCATCAGAATTAAAACCTTAAGATTTTCACGCCTTTCAGTTTTATGTTCTTTAGTGACATTTAGTAATTAAATCCTAAATTCTTCACTAAGAAAGTAAACTCAGTGAAAATGTCCAGGCTTAGCTCTAAAGTAAAGAAGGACATTTGAAAACCTAATTGCCATGGATAATAAAAACTAATTCTTCTTCAGAACTGAATTGACCATATTTAATAAAAATATACTGCTATGTAATTGGATTACAACATTCACAAAGAAATGAAAATTGGTTTCAATGGTTAGAATAATGTCTACAACTTGACCTTTCAATAAATCATTATAAATCTCCAACAGTGGGAGCTGTCTAACTCTGAAGTAAAAGAACTGAAATGAATGCATATTTTCTTATTTAAAAGGAATAATTTGGTGACTCAAAAACAGGTACTTATACAGACATTGAAATTCATCTGCTGCTTATTTATTAAGCAACATAGATTTTTAAGTGTCATATTAGCCCTCTTAGATTTGAAATAGAACTTAGGGTTTATTTTTGTTGAGTTTTTTTTTTTTGGCCCTTCTCTATCCTTTCTGAGCCAGTCAAAATGTAACTTCCTCTGCAAAAGGCTTAGAATATGCAACAACAAAATGCTGTAAGGAACTTGAAGTGTGGCTCAAGTGGTAGAGCACCAGCCGTAAATGAAAATGCCAGTTAAGGTGCCAGGCCCTGACTCTGGTATCCCCCCAAAAATGCTGTCAATTCAGGAATCCAAGGAATGAAAAGAGTGTAACATTTTATTTTCACCTATGCAAAGATGTGAACTCTATGAGCTTTACTACAACTGAGAAGATCTCAGTATCATGTCTTTTGGCTTTTCCCTGGCAGTCACCTGGGAGAGGAGCAAATAGTAAAACACTTTCCAACTAGGGCAGGACAGGCTCAGATCTGAGGCAGAAGTAGAGAAACACAGCTGTTATTCTTCTTGATTTCCAACCCCCAAGGAATAAAGTTCTAATTAAAATTATTTTTAACCACATCAGGATGGCAAAGCCCTCCCCCTCCCCAGCCATATGCATGCACAACCAGGGCTTTGTGAGGCTACACATAGGGAGGGGTTCCTAAAGACCACACAACACTGAGTGCTTTGTCACATTAGACCAAAGCTGAAGATGCTATAACTAGAAGGGGCTTGGGATCTTTTTGTCTATTGCTCTGGATATACCTAGCTAAGTCATTAAAGACTTTTAGCACAAAATCTTCCAACCCAGGCTCTTATTACTACCTCAGACCATAAACACTTAGAATAGAACAGAGACATAACTATTATATTTCTATCCTAGTTTTTCCAACCTTTTCTCTTCTCTCTAGTTTTGTGAATAGTTTCCTTTCTTGTTTTGAAGCCTGTGCTTCAATCCCACCCCTCTTTGGTTATCTGTTCTCTGATCTCTCTGTTTCCTTTCACTATGTTCTCCATCTGTTTGCATTAGGAGTGTTCTCTGCTGCTTTATAAAAGGCACACTGGAAAGCCTTCTGGGCTGTTTATATTGAACACAGGGAGTTTGTGGAAAGAGAGTAAAAATGAGAGCATGAGCCTTAGCCTTGACTTTGCCACTAGCAAATGCTATGACCTTGGAGAAAATGTTTCTTCCTAGGCTCTTATTTCCTATGGACAACATAAGGGCAATGCACTCAATGCTAAGACTCACAATTCAGTGAACCACTTCCTAAGTAACGACTTCACATACAATGTCTTGAAAGCTATGCCCCCAAGGGTACTCAATTTATGAAGTACAAAAATAACCCTCACATTTTAGTATGTATAGGAACTAACCAGAAAAGTTTGCTTTGAAAAGCAGATTCCTAGCTAAGAGATGGTGGCTCACACCTGTAGTCCATTAACTGTTACTCAGGAGGTTGAGACCTGAGGAAGGATATCAGTTGGAAGCCAGCCCAGGCAGAAAAGTCCAAGAGACTCTTATCTCCAATTAGCCAACAAAGACACTAGCAGTGGAGCTGTGGCTCAAGTGATAAGAGTGCCAGCCTCATGCAAAAAAGCCAAGTGAGAGCCAGGGCCATGAGTTCAAGTCCTATTACAGGCATTCCCCTCTACCTATGCCCACAGCAGATTTTTGGCTGGTGGTTTGGAAAATTTGTTGTCATGGACCCTAAGAAGTTGCTATTCATTGTACACCTCACAATTTCAGGAGGAGAATCTCAGCCAACTAAAGCAGGCTATAGGGTGAAGCGAGGACCCCAAATGAGTGTGTATGTATCTCCAAAGAAGGCAGGCTGAGAAGAGACATTAGTAAGTGCCTGGATTCCCAAATGTATAGCTACTTCATAACAGATAGAAAAGTATGGTCTGTATGCTTCTGGACAGTTTTATAGAGTAGGTTGGAGAGAAGAGATCCAGAGGAGTACAGTGTTGGAGAAAGCACTGGAGCACAGGATACAGAGTTTCAGGAAGGGACTAGCTTTCAAAGGCATGGAGGCATATGCCTGCAATTCCCTGTAATTCCAGCAGTCAGGAGCCTAACGCAGGAGGTTAAGGAGATCTAGTCTGAGCTACTTAGGGATACTCTCTCTCCAAACAAACAAACAAACAAGCAAACAAAAACAAAAGGAGTCAGAAGGTCAAGAAAAATAAAGTTAAGAGTTTGGGCAGTTGGATCAAGTGGCAAGATCTATGTAATTTAAAATGAAAAGATAATTGCCCAAACACAACTTAAGACTGTAAAAAAAGAAGTCATAGCTGACTGCAATCAACCAGGTACTTACTAACTAGTACATTAATGTGGCTCATCTATTGGTAGAAGTCTCTCTCAAGCTATTTAATCTTCATTGAGATATGTCTTCTAAAAAATATCAAAAGGGAATATGATATTAGTATAGAGTTCCATATGTGAAAGGAGAGAAAAAGAATTCACAGTTTCTTGACTGATTTGAAAAGAAGTTGTGGCTTATTCTGACACTGACAGTCAATTCAGAACAGCCCGCAGAAGGAAACACAGATGGCTTTGAGAAGGAAATAGGAAACAAGGAGCACAAGGTGGAAAAGTCAAGAAGAAAATGAAGAATTATTTCAACAGAATGCCAGTAGACAGACAGTATACATTCCCAAGAATGAAATGCAAATACCCAATATCAACAAGAAGAATCATTGCCAACTATCATGGGAAGAAGCCAGAATGGGAGAAAGTATCATTCACAAATCAGTCACACAGAACAGAGATGTTTTCACAAACAAAATGTCCATACTTAAACATTGAGCGTTCTTTATATGCTGGGGCTCCAGAGGAGTGGGAGAGAGGGAACTGATGAAAATAATGGTTGGGAAGTTAGTCATCTGTTCAACTGAATAATGAGTACACATTAGTTAGAATTTATAATATTATAGCTAATGTTTAATGACAAAGAAAGGCCCAAATCCACCCATCTCCTGATTAGCAGGTTGTCGAACTATCAAAAGAGCCTTGAGTGAACTGAGCTCATCCTGTAATTCTAGCTACTCAGGAGGCTGGCACCTGAGGGTCACACTTTGAAAGTCACTCTGGCAGGAAAGTTCATGAAACTCATGTCCAATTTACCAAAAACAAACAAACAAACAAACAAACCAGAAGTACAGTTGTGACTCAAGTGGTAGAGCATTCCTCTCCTTGCAAAGAGCTCAGAAATAGTGTCCAAGCCAGAGTTCAAGCCCCAGTACCAGCAGAAAAGCATAACAACAAAATCCAAACAAAAACAGTCTAGAAAACCCCCTTGTTGCCACATGCCACTTCCTAAAATGTACTTTGTATTTCAAAAGATCCATACTTACAAGCATTTTCTTATTATATTAACTCCTGCTTCTTTACTGATTACTTTCTGCTTTCAATGAATTACTCAGATTTTTACTAATGACTACTGGCTTCTTAGGTCAGTTCAGTGTGCAATTTGAAAATAAACATTAATTTAAATACAAAGTAATTCTCCACATGCGGGATCCTTTGCCCTCGTATTATATGGAAGACACAAAGTACGACATTCATTAAAAAGAAAGAAAGATGCCAACCAAAACCTACTTCCTTCTGGAGAAAGAAAAAATTCTGGAAATAGCCATGAATTGTAAATATTATTGAACTCTTGGTGGGACAGTTACACAGGCTGTCTGGGAGCTGGGCTTTGTTGTGATGCCCAGCACACAGAGACTTGGGAGAGCCTTACCTTTACCCTTAAACTCTTTACTGGCCTCTCCAAGTCCCAGGATCTGGTTTCTTGCACATGAACTATCTCTAGAAAGGCTGAAGAACATCATTCAAATGTCCTGTATCATGCAGGTGTTATGAACTCAGAAGCAGATGTTGTTATCAGCCCCAAGAGGAATCCCCTTATACTCATGTGACTTTTTCTGAGCTTAGGGAACTCTCTTGAAAGGAAAAACCAAATGAGGAGTTGGAGATTTTTTTTTAGTGATTTTTTAACCCACTAGTTTCTCTTCTTTCCCAATTTGGTAGGGGGTCCCCTAGATTAACCAGAGGCTAATAACCAATAGTGTTTCCTTGTAACAAGACATAAAAAATTAATAACAGTAACGTAAGATTTAAAGGAAAAGAGAAAATGAGTACAATAAAATATAAATACCAAAAAAAGGAAAAAAATAAATGTCACTGATTACAATTAAGACACAATTAAGAGTTAACATGCTTGGTTATAAATTCACCCAAACATCGTACAGAATCTAAGTACTGAGGATGATGTGCACTTCCAATGTTATACACATTATTGCACAGCAGAAAATGAGGAATAAGATCTAGTAGTCTTCTAAAACCAATCCTATTTTTTTTTCTTTTATTGCCAGTACTGAAGCTTGAACTCAGGACCTAACATTCATGCTTACTTTTTTCCCTCTAAGTTTGAAGAAGCACCCTGCTTCGGATCCTAATTTCAATACCATGTACATGTCTTGCTGTCCATCACAGCTGAAGAATCAGAGGGGAATAAGGGCACAAAGAAGTAGGAAAATGAGGAAAGAACTTAAAGAGTATCACTGAAGGAGTTCAGGACTAAATCGAATTGGAACTATGTTCAGTAAAAAGGAGAACAGAGTAAACACCAGTGAAGTTAAATTATTTTGTCTTACAGACAAGAGCTAGATACATCTTGATACAATGTCACTATTTTAATATATATTTTTATTTAAAATATTAAAAGGAGTATTAAATGTATGAGTCAGAAGGTAAGCTCTTTCTATAAACTGAGCAATGATTACCTCTTCTGTTCAAAGTTTTCTTTAGCCTTCACAGTTTCAAAAACATGCAGAAAGTAAAGAGGATTGTATAAAGAGTAACATCAACAACTCAAAAGATGGAAATTAACTCCCTTACTTGCATACTAATTGGCTTTTTGGGAAAAAAAAAGGAAGCATGTGACAAGATTGCTAAAAGGAATCAAAACAACTCATTCTGAAGATACTTCACAGTGATGGACAAAAAAACACACCAAAGATAGTTAAGTTAAATAATTTCTAAATGTAAATTTTTCTCAGATATAGAATGAAGGAAACAATTGCCTTTAATCTGGCCAAAATTTCCTTAACAGGTTAGTTTACTATAGTAACTTGCTGCCTTATACCTATCAAATTTCAACTGCAAAGATTCTTTCAGGTGACTCCACCAGTGACTCACAGCTGTAATCCTAGCTTCTGAAGGGGCTGAGATTTGAGGACTGAGAGTCAAAGCCAGTCCAGATGTGAAAGTCTATGGGATTCTTATCTCCAGGTAACCACCAAAAATCCAAAGTGCTGGTAGTGTTACTGCCACTCGAACCAGCAAAGATCAAGACTACTTTTCAAAGAGGACAAAGGAGTGTAGTGCCAGCAACTTGAAAGAGGCTAGTGCCAGCACCAGAAAGGGTTTAGATGGTGAAGAAGGGGAGATCATGGATTTTTTACACACACACACACACACACACACACACACACACACACACACAACAGCTCATTAATCAGAAAGGCAAAGGTCAGGGCTGGTGATGTCAACTTCATGCTAGGTGTGCAATTTCTATCTGTGGGCTTTCTATTATCAATCCAGATAGTCCTACCTGTTCTGCAGAAACCCACATTCCAGCAGACAGCCTCACCTTGCCACATTCCAGCAAAATGGCCTTTGCCTGGAACATAGTTACGAAGGCCAGGTAACCATGTCTACTTCAGTAGAGCACCAGCCTTGAGCAATAAAGCTAAGGGACAAAGCCTAGGCCTTGAGTTCCAGCTCCAGTACTGGCAAAAATTAATCATTCAGTAAACACAAAAATGGCCACACATGTGGAACAATTGGCACTCTCTAGACTGCTAGTAATCACCTTTTTGAAATCTGTAAGGCAGTATATACTGAACATAAAGAGGCATGTACTATTTACTACCAATTCTATTCCTAGCATAGACTGAGAAGAAATGTTTAAGTATAATCACAAGAAGACATGTATGTCCTAGAATGCTCCAAGCAACACTATTTTAGTAACATAATCCTGGAAAAAGTCTATAAACTGATCGATATTAAAATGAGGTATAGTGGTACATGTTTACAATAGAATCCTGTTCAGCAGTGAGAATGACAAAAACTGTAGTGGCATGCAACACAATGAACTGCATGAACACTACTGAAAGGAAGATACGACAAACTAAACAGTACATACTAGAGGATTCCATTTCTGAAAAGTTCATAAACAAGCAAATGTAAACTATGGTGCTAGTAATCAATATAATGGCATCCTCTATCCATACATATAAATACAATTGTCCTTAAATAAACTTAGGGGTCTGCTGTTAGAAAAATTTATAGGGTTAGAAAAATTTAAAAAGGTTCTATTTGCATATAACCTTTAAATCATCTCTAAATGACTTAAAATACATAATACAATATAAATGCTATGTGAACAGCTGTTGCCGTGTATTATTTGGGAATGAGGAGGAGAAAAAGTAGGCACATGTTCAGTAACAATGTGATAATTTTCTAACTTGGAGTCTCTGACTACAAGGCCAACTTTGCATCATTATTTCTAGACTGGTATATGTTGGACTTTTCTAGAAATGCAATATTTTCAAGTAGAATTTTACTTGAAAATAGATTATCTTACAGAGCTCTGGATGCCAAGTGATTCTATTATACCGTATTGCCTTACTCTACAACTTTTGCTCATTCTTTCTATAAACATTTTGTCATAAGCTGAAGGGAAAATATCAGGGCACATTCTTACATAATTCTATTCATTTTGTACAATTGCCACACAAAGAGAATATAAATTCTTTTCTGTACTTTAATCCTTCAGTTGTTAAAAATAGGTTCCTTTTTTTAATACAATAGACTATCACTCACAATAAAAAAAAAAGAAAAAACAATAGACTTTATCAGGAAAGAAACTTGTATACTTCTTTGAATTTGTACATATGAGATACAAATACATATTCAGTAGTTGGGGAAATTGAACACATATTAAGTATTAAGAAATTGTGATATTGCTATTTTGATTGTACTTCAAAAACCCTTTGTGTCTTTTAATTTATGCAGTTAGAAATATGAAAAAATAAAATAATATGACTTACATAAAAATAGTCCAATGTGGGCTGGGAAGGTGGCTCAGTGGTAGAGCACTTGCCTTGCATGCTCAAGGCCCTGGTTCGATTCCTCAGTACCACATAAGCACAAAAAAATAGCCGGAAGTGGCGCTGTGGCTCAAGTGGTAGAGCGCTAGCCTTGAACTGAAGAGCTGAGGGACAGCACCCAGGCCCAGAGTTCAGGCCCCACGACTGGACCCCCCAAAAAAAAAATAGTCCACTGTGGGGGAAAGGATGGTAAATAAATGTAATATGGTTGTCTAGTAAAGTTAATCATATTAATTCCATGATGAGTTTATGAGAGTTCATTATATGATTCTCTCAACTATTACATAATTGAATTTTTTCATAAAGGATTAAAAAATAATCACTTAGAAAACCCCATAATGATAAATAATAAGCTTATTTCAAGCTTATAGAGTATGAAGGAATCTTAAGTACACATAAATAGTTAATATATAAGCACGAATATACTTAATCTTATAGTAACAACATGGACTTTTTTCTAAACATCCTTGAAATTTATTGCCAAAATTTTGCCCAACCACAGGAAACTCTGAAGAGTTTTAGCCTAACATATCATTTTCTATATATTTTTTGAGTTATTCTAGATAAGACCACATTTCTGAAGTGACAGGATTATAACTCTTCATGCTTTGCAAGCAGCACTGAATGCTTTGAATCATCAAAATTAAATTCCAACCCTACAATTAAAACGCTCCTTATCATTAGAACAAAAATTCTGAGTTGAAACATTTTTTTTGTATTCATGGAACAATATTATACTAGAAGTCAAATGAATAAAGAGAATAAATGGTTCCTCTCTCATTTAATGCTGTCAATAAATATTATAAAACAAGCAAAACTGAAAGATATGCCTAAAAGGCATGCCAGCCCACAGGTAGAAAGTGCATGAGGAAGCTTTGGAGAAAAAAGTTACAGTACCCCAAACACACTTTTGTTCTCTTTATACTTGTAAGCATATGTAGACTCTGAGATACAGGTATGGGCCTGATTAAGTTTCTGTTCACTTTTTGGTGGCTGGCATTAGGATGAGAAGCCACCATACTGTCTAAAGAAACAGACCACTTATAGATGATGAACTTACGGGCATTAATAATGTAGTATCTTAGCAGGGGGATATAGCCTATGACTGCTAGAGCAAATGACCATATACGGGTGACTTAAAACAATGTAAATCTGCTGGGTGCTGGTGGTGGCTTATGTCTTTAATCCTAACTATTCAGGATGCTGAGATCTGAAGACCACAGTTTGAAGCCAGCCCAAGCATGAAAATCCTTCATATTTCATCTCTAAAACTTGCCACAACATCCAAAAGTGGATCTGTGGCTCAAGTGGTAGAGCATTAGTGCTAGCCCTAAGCAAAAAATAGCTCAGGGTCAGCCCCAGGACCCTGAGTTCAAGTCCCAGGACCAGCACCAACCCCCTCCCCCAAACCAAACAACAACAAAGCAAAAGTAATTATTTCCTTAATTTGAGAGGCCAAGATTCACAGAGAGGGGAAGTAACTATGGCAAGGTCACACAGATGGTGTCCATGGAAGATTCTACCTCAAGTCTGTTTCACTCTTTTTGCTATGGAACTTATAACTACTGGCTTCTGAGCTCCACCTAGTTCCAAAAGTATAAGAGCTGAATTTCGTACTGGCAGACAACTGGATAACAGAACATGAAGAAAACATTATCTAATAGGTACTTGGTCATAGGGGACAGTGGAATTAACAGGAAATCATATCACTGGACTTTTCAACAGATTAGAGTTCCACAGAAAGGCCTTCTGTAGGGAGTTCCTCTCCAGGTTGACAGAGGCTGACCCAACCACAGCAGAGGGCTTTATTACTGCTTATAGGGACACAGAGATAGAGACCAACTCAGGGATACTGAGAATTAAGTCCTCAGATGGTATCTATGGCTATTTTTTTTTTGCTAGCACAAGGGTTTTACTAATTTTCTAATTTTTCTAATTAACTAACTAAATAATTAAATGAAGCGGTATTAAAACCATGTCTTTTTCTCAATAGGCTCTCATGCTCACTTAATGTGCTTGCTCAGCTGGTACCCTACCACTTGAGACATGCTTCAAGCCCAGCTTTTTGCTGGTTATTTTGGAGAGAGTGTCTCCTTGACTTTTCTTCCCAGGCTGGCTTTATGTAGATAGATCTCAGCCTTTTTTATAGTCAGTGCTGTGACCCACTGGGGCTCAGCCAATTTGGCATTTGAAGCTTTTAATGGTAAAAGAAAATCCAAACAAATGACATTACTTTGAATAAAAATGAACATGAGGAAAACAAAATGATAAGCCAGAAAATGGCTTTGAGAAGTTTCTTTTATATCCTGAAAAGGTGTTATCAAACTGCAGGGAATCCAAGCTCCTGGGGCCTGGATGCGAAGTATGAGTCACACAGTGTACAGACTTGTGAAAGCTGCCCACAGTCTAGGGGAGATTAAGACTTTGTATCTCAAGAAAATAAGAATTGACAGCATGATTTGTTTTACAACTCATGAAAACCACAAACTCAGCTTCCACATTCAGGCCCAGGTAGGACCACGACACAAAGAATGTCAAGAGATAACAACCACAAAGCATTCCAATGTACTGCTTTTTAAGGTCTCAGCATGTTTCCAGGAACCTAAACTTCCTGTGGATGGATCCATATTTTGCAGGATCTAGCATGCCCCAGCATGTCACCATACCTTCTGCTCAGCACACAGTACTGGAACAGTACTGACTAAGGTCTGTGGACAACCAATTCCTAACTGTCTCCTTAAACTGCCAGAGAAGCATATGGGGTAAAAGTCTAGGTGAGGAAAGTGGTTCATAGAGATTAGGTACATACATCGCAGCTGGCAAGATATGACTGAGATGTGAGTTGTGTGTGACTCTACTCATGCTTTTAGTCAACATCCAAACCTTGCAGCATATTTAACATTCACAAGCATCCAGCCTTGCTTTAAATTAAAACTCCATCTTAGCATCCATTCTGATAACAATTTTTAATGAGCATTTTATATTACATGGAAATACAGAATCCCACAGGCCGAGTGAATTTCTATGGGTTGTATAGCTCACAGTAGTAGATATAGCATTAACAATGTACACATGTGAAAATGGAACCAGATAATTTGAGTAGGTGGTTAGGGCTGAGATAAAGGGGGAGAACGGTGGAAGGGTGACATTGATGCAACTGACATGCGGACTTGTACCCCTTTTATACAACTGATTAAAAATAATAAGTAAATAGATAATTAACTAAATAAATAAATGAAGCAGCATTAAAAATCATGTCTTTCTACTCTGAAATCATTACAGGATGGAATAGGAGAAACCTTAGGTCTCCTTGGCACAGGCCCAAATTTTCTTAATAGAGACCCAGAAACACAACAAATCAAAGAAAGGTTGGACAAATGGGATTGCATGAAGTTGCAGAGCTTCTGCATGGCAAAGGACATAGCTAGCAAGATCAATAGAAAGCTCACGGATTGGGAGAATATCTTCACTAGCCATACAACGGACAAGGGTGTCATATCTAAAATATACTTGGAACTCAAAAAATTAAATCCCTCAACAACAAATCCTCAAAGAAACAACTGCCCAATAAATAAGTGGGCTAAAGACTTAAAGAGAAACTTCTCTGAAGAGGAAAGAAGGATGGCCAAAGACACATGAAGAAATGCTCAAACTCTCTAGCCATAAAAGAAATGCAAATCAAAACAACATTGAGATACCACCTCACCCAGTTAGAATGGCTATAATCAAGAACTCTAATAACAACAGATGCTGAATGGGATGTGGACAGAAGGGAACCTTACTACATTGGTGGTGGGAGTGTAAACTTGTTGAACCACTTTGGAAAGCAGTATGGAGGTTCCTCAAAAGACTCCACTTATAACCCTATATCCCACTTTTGGGCATTTACCCAAATGTTTACAAACAAGACCATACTAAAGCTACCAGCACAACTATGTTTATTGCAGCATTATTTACCATAGCTAAGATATGGAACCAACCCAGATGCCCCTCAGTAGATGAATGGATCAAGAAAATCTGGTCTTTATACATAATGGAATTCTATGCCTCCATCAGAAAGAATGACATTTCCCCATTTGTTAGGAAATGGAAAGACGTGGAAAAAATTATATTAAGTGAAGTAAACCAGGCCCAAAGAAACATAGGTCCCATGGTTTCCCTTAGTTGCAATAACTAGTATATGTCTGAGTCAAGCAGAAAAGGTCAGATAAGTTAATGTTAGGGAAATGAACCTAAGATATGTATTCAAATGTTTTTTTCTTTCATGCGATTGTTTCTAACATATTTATAAGATGATTGCTTTGTTGCTTTGTATGTTCCTCCCTCACTGTATAACCCCTGCTTTCACTGTATTTGATGTTGGCATAATTTGTGGAGGGGAAGGGGAAAAACAAATTGTTTAAATAGGGATGCTGGTGGACCCATTGCAACAATGAAATGTACAAGTCCTTATGTCAAAATGAACTTTACAACTTTGGTGGAGGGTAGGTGAGGAGGAGGAGGGTGGGGGGAGGATGGGAAGGGATGGGAAGGGGAAACAAAGGAGGAGGCTACAATGCTTGATAAGAAATGCACTCATTATCTTGCCCATGTAATTTTAACCCCTCTATACAGTATTTTCACAATAAAAAAGTCTTTCTTTCTCCAAAGCCTTTTCTTTCATATAGCATCTCTTTTGATAAAGTCCCGAGTTCAAACCTCAGTATTGTCAGAAACAAAAAAAAAGTGCCAAAATATACCTACATTAAAAATAGAAGGAATCCAATTTACAAATTTAAATAATTTCAAGCCAAATATCATTTTTAATACTGAGTAGCTTGAAGTCTTTTTGATGCTAACTACATTGTAACCAATGCTGTATTCTCTAAAAGCTTTTAAAGTACCATCATCCTTTCTTTTTACCCTCAGGCAAAAATTAAAGCAGTCTCAGGGAAATTTAAACTCATTTCAGCAAAACTGTCCCCTCATTTTGACTTGCCAGGTATTTCTAGTACAGAATCAAAGAATTCATTTTCTTGAGAAGTGGTTCCTTTCTTCCTTTGATCTCACCATTCACAGAGAAATACAACAGCTCAAAATAAAATGAGATTTTGGAAGGAAGTGAGTTTGAAATCATATGTAGAAAAATCTTGGCAACAAGGATCCTATCCTAACGTATTCTATCAAATCACAGTATTCAAGCCAGAGAATTTTATCTGGAAAGCTGGCTACACCATGATTTAAAAAATAAAATAAAATAAAATTACCAACACACTTTTTTGAAGCTCAAGGAGGCATGAATAAAGCTCTGTCCTTGGTGTTAATAAGTTGATTTATGAAAACAAACGATTCAAGGCTCTTTAGTATCAGGTTGCATTATTTACAGCAATATTCTCTGCTAAAGTCCAAAAGATAACAGAAGCCAAAGGAAATGAAATCAAAGTCCATTTAATAGGCTCTGTTCCAAATTCCAGGTATTAATCAACACCATGAAAACAAGTTTCAAGCAAGAATCTTTAAGTCCTCATATGGTCAAATAACTGTGCCCACTAGATAATGAAAATATCGAAGAATAACAACTCAAACTGACAGGTGTTTGTCATATGTATATATCAATCCCAGATATAAGCATCTAGGAAGGTACAAAATGGGCAGTAACAGTTTCTCAATAATTACTCTCAGTAATAGTACTACCACCACCACCACCAACAACAACCATACCCATCCCTACCAGCTCTAGCACACCACCATCATCAACACTAGTTTTAAAAAGGTTACCACTTTCTGCAATATAAATCTTCCCAGGGAATGTATTCAAATGGCACATCCATTGTTAAAGGTTTCATGGACTATATTGTTACTTTACTAACAGTTTAGGTGAGTCACTATAAGAAGTTGTGTTTTTAAGAAGGTTTATAGCAGGGTTTTAGTGGCTCACCCCTGTAATCCTAGCTATTCAAAAAATTGAGATTTGGAGGATCACAATTTGAAGCCAGTCTAGGGTGAAATGTCCGTAAGAATCCATCTCCAAAAATCTGGGCTAGGGGCATGGCTCAAGTTAGTGGAGCATTAGCATAAGCAAGCAAGTCAAGCAAGCACAAGGCCCTGGGTTCAAACCTTTTTTGTGAAACAAAAAAAGAAAGAAAGAAAAAAATAATATTCATAAGGAAGGAGAAACAGAGCCTTTAGAGTGAGGGAACAGTGGACATCCATGATGTCCACTGGACATTGGCAGTTAAGATACTACCCAAGGACATTAGCAGCTAACGGAGATTAGACAGGACACCTTTAGTAAGAAGCAACTATAACCCCCTTTAATTTTGGAAATTCACATTCATTTAAAAAAAATCAAGATTATTCTTCATAGCCATATTATTTCTGGGAAAAAACTTTTTATGTCAGTCTAGTTCTATGCAAAAGAGAGTATTGTGACTTATGTTTATGCTATGTGGAGTATATTTAAATGACTCTTAAAGACATAGTTCCATAATATCTTTTCAGCTTTCCTCAGTTTCAATCACCAGTGGTCAACTACAGTCTTAAAATATTAAGTGAAAAATTTCAGCAATATTCAGGTTTTAAACAACTTTTCACAATATATGTTGTTATAACTGTTTTTACTATCTCCTTAGCCTTTTATTGTGACTAATTTATGAATTAAGTTATATCATAAGTATGTATATATAGAAAACATACATTGTGTATAGCATTTGGTTTCAGAACATATCCCCTGTTAATGACAGGAGTTCACTATATGTAAGTTCTAAGACTTTTTTTTTACTGATAAGTAAATGGTCTATATAGTCCTTACAGATGAAAGTACAGTAAAAGACAAAGAGAAATAATTGTGTACAAAAATGCAAGACACAGTTCAAAGGAGGAGCTAAAGACTGCTGTCTCAGCAAAGAATGAGGTGTTTCTAGATGAATCAATAAAAGTCAGGTCCAGAAAGGAAATGTAGGTTTCCTTATTTTCAAAGGCACAAAAGGCCAAGTAGCTTCAGAACTAAATAAACCAGGCCCAATCTGCCAATGGTGTATTAAAGCAAAGTTGCAGGTGTTCACATGCATTCCCATAAAACTTAACACTGGAACTGAAACAAGTCATTCTATCAGCCAGATTTCAGGCACCAAAAGTTGTAGAGAACACCTAAGAGGAGGGCCATCATTGTTAAGTGCTAACTACCTGCAACAGGTGCTCACTAGTGGGTGTCAGGACACTGAGTGTACACCGCAGCTGGCTCTCCGCTTTCCAGAAAACCACAGAATTTGGGAGTAGGCTGGGGCCAGAAAGAGTGGAGTTGAGGCTGATTCCCAAGGGCTACTACTTTGTGCAGTACATCTAAAGCCAAGGATTTTACAAGCCAATTCCAGTCCCCTGGTCAGCAGTTATTAATAGTGCAGTAAAGATTTCCACTTTTCTGGACACAAGCCTGGGGTCTCTGATTAATTTTGACTGTGCATTCCCTCAGTTAAGAAAAATAACCTGAATGTAACCCCTACTGTGCACAAATTTAAAAATTCTATACATGGCCATCCATTCTAATATAAATGGGAATTCAAAAGTACACATGAAATATCTAACTTAGAAAACAATTATAGTTTAAATACCTTCTTTCCTTAGTCCAAGGGGTCAGGGAAGTGTACTTCACTTGGGGAGGATGTTATTTTTAGATTTCCCCCCTCTAAGACAGTACTTTAGGCATCTTCCATTTTATGGGTCCCCAAGTCTAGGAAGAAGTAACAGAGAAGAAGGACAAGCATGCACATCTGGCCTATCCTTATGATAAGTGCACCACAGAGGAGATATCAATAAGCTCTTCCCAACAAAGAGTGACACAAATTACTGCTGCACGTGAGAAATAATAATACCATAGAGATAAACTCTTGAATTCACTTAACTAGTAATCTGTCTCTTCCGCATCAGATTTTACATTATCCTGAGTCAGAAATTCAATTCAACCTCCAAAATAATCTCCAAAAGCAAAAAGCAGAGCTGGAGATAACACTCAAATTGTAGCGTGAAAACTGAGCAAGCAGGGTGCTCCAAGTTCAAACTCTAGTACTACCAGTACCAAAAAAAAAAAAAAAATCTAGATTCATTAATTCCTAAGAAGTTATTTCCTTTCATCCTAGTAGTCTTGTAGGTTAAGACGGTATATCTGATAAAATGGCAAATGTGAATCATTAATCAAAGAAATAAAAACATGACTATATCTGGCTGATTTTTTGCCACTTCCTGTACTCCATCAACAATACAATGGGAAATGTCTAACAAATCCATCAAGCAGAAATGTGAGGCAAATAACTAACTGCCTCTTTTAAGATGGGAGTTAGTACTTACATCTGAAATTCTAACTACTCAAGAAGCTGAGATGAAGAGTGTCTGGTTTTGAGAGTCAGGGAAGAAAAATCCATGAGACTCTATCTCCAAAACAACCATCAAAAAGCAGTGTGGAGGTATAGCTTAAGTGGTAGAATGCCTAGTAAACGCAAGTCCCTGCAATCCAGCCCCAGTATCATTCCCCCACAAAACAAAATAAAAATCGTTCAATCTTGAACCTATCTACAAAAGAGAAAGAATTCTGACCAGAGGTTAAAAAACCTATATAAATCCTATTTGAGTACATCTGTCAGAAAAAAGGAGAGCAGCTGTCATCAATACAATAGGAAATGTCTAGTGAAGTCATAACAGAACCAACTTACTTTGGGAAAACAGAAACTTGGATATGAAGTAATGAAGGCATTGTATAATCCTGCCATCTCCAGTTTACTTCCTGTACTTCCTGTGGGCTTGTCAGACAGTAAAATTTGTTAAACTCAAGATATGGTCTAGCATGAAGTCTGCAGCCCTCAGTTGCATGGGATCCTTGTGTAGAAGAGGGAAGATAATTTCTTAAAAAGGCATGGCAGGAGACACTGTGTTAATACCCTGGGAGGTTCTAACTATAGCAAAAAGATGGAGTTTTGAGTTTTCTCTTGGAGGCCCTCCCTAAGGAAATACAGAACTGAAAATGATTACTATAAAAAGAGCATTTGGGGAAAGTTTTGATGTATGCAGTGTCCATAAATGATCAGTGATGCCTCCATAATATGAACTCTGCTGAGAAGAAACACTCAGGTACTCCATAATTTTGAGATAATAGTTTCCTGCTGTAGGCTACATTTATAAATTGCCCATTGAGGATGATTCTTAATGTCTGAACACTAGGAGAAATTTCATTTTCTTCTTGATAACTTGGCCATTAGATAGAATAAAATCTCCAGCTCAGTAATCTGATGAAGTCCAAGAGAATAAAAGACTATCTAACATCATCTTTGGGTGATTTTTTTTTTTCCCTGCTGATTCTGGGGCTTGAACTCTGGGCCTGGGGTCTGTCCTTGAGCTTCTTTTGCTCAAGACTAATGCTCTACCACTTGAGTCACTGTGCTGGCTTTTGTTTATTGGAGATAAGAGTCTCATAGACTTTCCCACCCATGATCCTCAGATCTCAGACCTCCTGAGTAGCTAGGATAATGATAATAGGTGTGAGCCACTGTGGTGCCTGGCACATTTTTTTTTTTTTAGTTGTGAAAATACTGTACAGAGGAGTTACAATTACATGGGCAAGATAATGAGTACATTTCTTATCAAGCATTGTTGCCTCCTCCTTTGTTTCCCCTTCCTATCCTTTCCCATCCCTCCCACCTCCCCACCTTCCCTCCTACCCCACCCCCTCCCCCCACACCCCACCCCTTGGCCAAAGTTGTAAAGTTCGTTTTTCGACATAACGACTTGTACATCTCATTGTTGCAATGGGTCCACCTGTATCCCTATTTAAACGATTTGTTTTTTCCCTTCACCTCTACAAATTATACCAACATCAAATATAGTGAAAGTAGGGGTTATACCGTGTGGGAGGGACATACAAAGCAGCAAAGAAATCATCTTATAAATATGTTAGAAACAATTGCATGAAAGAAAAAACATTTGAATATTTATCTTGGGGTTCATTTCACCTAACATCAACTTAAAGTCAATTAAGCACCAACTGGTTTGGCCCAAGGTGAATATGTAAGTTCCTGGCCAGGAACTCAAATGCAGAAAGTAATCTGGGACCTTAGGCTGCTTGCTTAGGGAGTCTAGAAGACAGGGCAGAGAGAATATTCCCAATTTTCCCCGGCACTGCATTTACCACCATGATCAGGCCCCTTGGGACTGAGAAGTGTATACCACAAAGCCTCTACTTTCTACAGTCTGATCAAGTAAAGAGAAAAACAATTAACAAAACCTAGCCATGCTAAGTGTGTTATGGCAATGAGGTTGGAGGCCCCAGTAACACATTGGCCATCTATTTGTTAGGGTTATGGCAAACCTGTATCTCACTGGGCTTGTCGCTATTTCTAGTTTCTTCTGGAAAACTCTACATATAGTTTAGAATAACTTATAGGGATAGAAATATTACTCCTTTGTATTTTCTGTCTCTCTTGTTTTCTATCAACACACACACACACACACACACACACACACACACACACACACACACACACACACGAAGGGTAACAGGAAAGAGTTGGAGAAACAAAAACAAGAACCTGAGCTGGCTGAAAAGCCAGGCCTGTAGGCATATCTATCAACCTCTCCCATGTCTTCTATTTGCTGAACACTGCACATGACTGATCCCAGAGAATGTTTTATTTTGTTTTAATTTTTCTTTTGATCCAGTAAAGATAGGTGAAGGAAAATAACATCTTTCATTTCAGAGACAGGAACCTGATTGACTCAGCCAGTTCTTATTTCTCACAAAGTGAGACAAAGAGGCCTGAACACAAGGAAGTACAGCATCCAACATAATCACCAATAAACACCTAAAAGATTAGAAGTTTTTAATGCAAACTCTGAAATAGAGCAGTAACACGAAACCATCTAGTAGTCTAGTTGGGGTTGGGCTAATTGTAGAGCAAAGAAAGTTAAGAAAAGCCTGATTTAGAAAGGATTTAGAAAGTAGGTGTCAGATTCCTATCAGGGGTGGGGCACAGCAGGAGAGGACACTAATCTGAAAGGGAAAGGAGAAAGCATTAGGGAGAAGAAGAAAAGCCAAGGAGGCCAGAGGTGGGCTGCAGTATTTCCGTGCCACACATAACATGGGTCCCATATATCTGCCACAGATATAAATTTGCACCTTTTAAAAAATAGTTCAGATGGATTATCTTTATAAGGTAAGAACCAATGAGTGTCCCAGTGGTGAAAAGATAATAGCATTGCTCAGAAAGTTGAGGAACTTCCATGTATACAAATACATGAGTAGCTCACCTACTCTTCAAAATGCCCCTGGGAAAAAGATACCCCATTTCAGAGATGAGAAAATGAAGCCTCAAAGTTGTAAGGAAGCTGGTTGTCAGTATTTTCTTATATGTCAGTCTTACAGCTAAAGCCTAACTTCTGCAATAGCATGGTGGATCCAGGGAGCAATGGGGGCTCTTGATATCCCAAAGTGCCTCTGAGTCTCCTACAAGGTATAAGCAAAAGCCAATTGAAGGCACATTCCCAATACCACAGCAAGTGTACTAACTTCTAGAAGCATCAGGTTAGCAAATCACCCAACACAGTGCTCTGCATGTCTGACCAGAACCTCCTTGGTCATCTGTTGTTTACAATGTCAATAGGGCTTTGATCGCCATAGTGTAGAAGGAATAGTCTTCCTTTGCAAGCTCTCTAACAACCCCTTGCTCTACCTTGGCTACGAGTCAAAACAAATCCAAGGAACACGAGCTAGTCAGCTGTGAAACTTCTGTTCCTCACACAGGGCTGTGTGGTGGGAGAGCGCACAGATGGAGTTTCCTTTTTAAATGAAATGTTTTGGCACCAGCCTCTGTCAAGAGCTTTCCCTTGTTTCCATCTGGGTTTAGTCCTGGAATGCATACATGAGAGAATGGAAAAAGAAATCTCTCTGTTGGTGAGAAAGAAAACGCTGTTGGTGTGCTAAACCACTAGAAAGGCTCAAGGGGCTGCCGGCACAAGTCCTCAGAGATTAGAACTCTGTGCAAGGAATGTTGTCAAACTGTTCTTAGGGAAGAGGAAAATTCTGTTTTTCAGACTTAGCTCATCCTGGGGGGTGGGGTGGGGAGATTAAACCATGAATATACTTTGGAGTCAGGTAGACCTAGTTATGAGTTTCAGCTCCATTGTTCTCCCAACCCTGGGCATTGAGTGCACGTCTCATCTGTAAGTCTGGACTCTGTCATCTGTCCAGCAGAAACATGCTGGTGGTTTTAAGGTTTAAGTGAGACAATATATAATAGCTACCCTCCTATTTACAAGACTTGACAAAAAATAAATATTATTACTATTGGTTTCCACAGGAAATGGTTTAGAACCACAAAGAGACTCTTAAGAAATTTTTTTTGGGGGGTTGGTCATGGGACTTGAACTCTGGGCTAGAGCACTGTCCCTCAGCTCTTCAGCTCAAGGCAAGCACTCTACCACTTGAGCTACAGCGCCACTTCCGGTTTTTCTGGTGGTTTATTGGAGATAAGAGTCTCGCGGAGTTTCCTGCCCGGGCTAGCTTTGAACTATGATCCTCAGATCTTAGCCTCCTGAGTAGCTAGAATTACAGTCTTGAGCCACCAGTGCCCAGCTAACTCTAAGAAAATTTAAAGGATCTAACATATAATTGAATAAAATAAATTCACTCATGTCTACCCACACATGATGACCACTGAAGCTTCAGAAATGGTAAGAAAGGAGGCTTTCTTGGGAAGTCTTCTGGAATAGGATTTACAGTCAAAATACTTGAGTTCAAATCCTTGTTTTGTTTCTCACAACCAACAGCTTTGGCAAGATAATTTATTTATATCTGGGCTCAGTCTCTTCATCTACAGCCTGGCAGCAGTGCTGTGATTTACCTCGGAGCACTGTTGTAAGGATGAAATGAGTGAATATATAGAAAGGGTTTAGAACCATGTGTGACACAGAAACTCAGCAAATGCCATTCATCATATCACTATTGCCATGTTGGACTGGAACCACCCTGACCATCCTGAGCCCTGAAGTATGTGTCTGCATGGCAGGTGTTAGGTTGAAGGCCATTTGCATGTGATATTTGCTAGCTAACTCTACTAGCCAGAGAAGATCTTAAAATAAACTCTTTTTTGAAATCAATAGGATCAACAATTATTACTATTTTGAATATTTTAATCAAATATCTTTATATCCATATCACAGAAGAGCTAAAAGTCTCCATCGATTATACAAGAGTGAATATCAAATTTTTATAAATTGAAAAGGATCCAGGGAAAACTCATAGAAAGAAGACAATATTTTGTCCTGCATTCTAGTTACTTCGTTTTATGGCTTGACTTACCTACCAAATCTCTATAATAAAGAGAAAAAGTCTTACTCTGACTCACAGTCAAACACTTGGAAAGTCTACTCAGCAATAGTTTTCCAAGTGAGATAGGAAGGAAGCATGGAGGTCAAAAGTATTTCATGTCTGTATCTAATGTCAAGAGTCAGAAGAATCTGCCCCTTCAAATCTGCCCCTTCACAGCTCCTGCTCAGGTAATAAGTCAGAGGAAGTGAGGTGCTACTGCAATACAAAGTAACACTGGGGTCAGGGACTGAAAGCATTTTCAACTCTGCCAGTTCTAGTGTGTCAGCCTCTAGGAGGTCACAACCTCTGGAGAATACTGGTTTCTTCATCTGTGAAATGAAGAACTACATACTTCCTAATTGTTAGGGATGCTACTGGGTTTAAGTGGAATTAAAACAACCTAACACACATAAGATGAATGCTCATTTTCTTATACAATTTTTTCTTTTAAATGCCATATTTATTCTAGCAATGTTTACCAATTGCACATAACTGTAATCATTTTTAACATTTTCTCTTCATTGCTAATGCTCCTGTAAAACTTCTAATTTCAATGTGAATCTCTCTTTTTTTTTTTCTGGATAAAAATCTTAGAAAGTCAACCCACTACAACTGAATAAAGCATTTCTACCAAGGCTAAATTCCACCTCTCTTGTTTCTTCCCTTCTCTCCTAATATTCATAGACTTTGAGATGAAATACAGTCTGAATTAGAAAGTAGATCTGAGATAATTTCTTTTTATGTCAGCTCACTAACAATAAAATCTGGCTACCCTTATTCCAATAGCAATCTATATTTTCTCAAACTCTCATAAATGTTTAAGTGTTTATTTTTTATATAAAAACTCTAATTCTTCCCTATATGAAATTCATGAAGTGTAAATTTTGATATAAAACTGCCAAAGGGGTTCATAATCCTCAAACGTTCCAGCCCAAAGGGTCCTCAATATAATGAACCTTCACTTTCTAATGGAATAAATTGAAGTTCTCTCAAATCTAGAAGTTTGATTAAGGTCAGAAAACAAGGGAACTAGAAAGCCTTTTTAAAAATAAAATTGAGTACCAAAAGATACCATTGTGTTAAATATTCCAGTGGGAAGCCCAAAATAAAACCCCCAAATAGTGAAATTACTTAACTTAAGTTTGAACTTTCAGAATATAGATAAGATGCATTACTGGTACCTATGTAGGATCAGGACATCTGTGCTTGGAAAAGTTCTAGAAGTTTTCTAATACTTAGGGGTAACAATCACCAAGGAAAAAGAAGAATGCCAGTTTTATACTCCTAATCCATGTCACTACCTTTCCTGACCTTTTTACCTAAATCATCTCATCCAACTATATTCAGAATTTAAACAGAAAATTCTGCTTTCTTTTTTTTTTAATTTAATTTAATTTTATTTGTGAACATACTGTACAGAGGAGTTACAATTACATGGGCAGGATAATGCGTACATTTCTTACCAAGCATTGCAGCCTCCTCCTTTGTTTACCCTTCACATCCCTTCCCAGCCTCCCCGCAATCCCAATCCTTCTCCTTCTTCCCCCTTCCCCCCCTACCCCCCCCCCCTGCACCAACGTTGTAAAGCTCGTTTTGGACATTGTAAAGCTCATTTTGGACATGACAACTTGTACTTCTCATTGTTGCAACAGGTCCACCTGTATCCTTAAACAACTGGTTTTTCCCCATCTCCTCCACAAGTTATACTGACATCAAATACGTATTAAAAATCATTTTATGAAGACTTAGGTTTCTGTTTTAACAAGATTTGTAACTAAATCACAAAAATTAAGGTCTCCACATTCTCCTTCTGTAGGAATAAGGAGAGGCAGCCAAGAAAAGACTTCAACCATTTATGAAGATGAAAATGCATGGTTGATGGGCGGGGGAGATGAAAGCTAACATCACATATCACACATACTAAATTCAAACAGAATCATGAAAATAGAGATTATAGAATGGCAAGAGATTATAGAGCACTGTAGGCAACTGCTTTCTAATTATAACTTGGTTTTAATTTAGCATGTATCAAGTTTAATTTTACAGATCAAAATTATCATGGAAGGGACAAGTAATTGAATGTTGTGAGCAGTGTTGGTCCTTTGTATAAAGTGCACCTCAATAAAACCTGACTTAAAGGACATCAGTTTTAAAAGGGAAAGACACAGTTCTGAGATACGGTTTCATTGGGAGTCTTCCACCTTTTGATGCTTTGTTTACCTTTTTTTATTTTATTTTATTTTTGTGAACATACTGTACAGAGGGGTTACAATTACATGGGGAAGATAATGCGTACATTTCTTATCAAGCATTGCAGCCTCCTCCTTTGTTTACCCTTCACATCCCTTCCCAGCCTCCCCCTCCCCCCAACGTTGTAAAGCTCGTTTTCAACATGACAACTTGTATTTCTCATTGTTGCAACAGGTCCACCTGTATCCTTAAACGACTTGTTTTTCCCCATCTCCTCCACAAGTTATACTGACATCAAATATAGTGAAAGCAGGGGTTATACTGTGGGGGAGGGACATACAAAGCAACAAAGAGATAATCTTATAAATGCGTTAGAAACAAATGTATGAAAGAAAAAAACATTAAAATACATATCTAAGAGTTCATTTTCCTAACATACTAAGCCTGCAAAGGGCTTCCTCTAAGTTGCTTTCTCTTCCCCCAAATGGTCTTTTTTAGACTTTGCCTCTGTTCTATCCACATGTCTGCCAAGTTTCTTCATCTTAATTTCTACATAATCAGGGCTCTGCTCTGACCTGTTCTGGATGTTTCCCTTTCTGGGGACAGATCCTCTCCTTAGATACTATGTCCTGTCTGCAATGGGACTCCACTGTTCCCATCATTTCCTTCTTCTACAAAATCCTCACTTGTTGCCACTCCAGGGAAGACTGGTGTCAATGACTTTCTGATGTTTACTTCTTCCCATACTTACATGAAAGTTGATACCTGCAGTTACAAGTGATTTCACTTGTCCTCCTTAAATCCCCAAGTTTGAAGACTATAAAGAGATAGAGAGCCAGGCGCTGGTGCCTCATGCCTCTAATCTTAGCTACTCAGGAGGCTGCAATCTAAGGATTCTGGTTCAGAGCCAGCCGGGTCAGGAAAGTTCATGAGACTCTTATCTCCAATTAGCCACCAGAAAACCAGAAGTGGTGGTGTGTGTGGCTCAAGTGGTAGAGGGCCTTCCTTGAGCTGCAGAGTTCAGGGACAGCGCTCAGACCCAGAGGTCAAGCCCCATGATCACCACCACCAACAACAACAACAAAAAAAGGAGATGGAGATTCTCTTAAATATTCCATTGCTCTCTGTTATGCTATTCTATGTTACCTGTCCTTAAGACTTTGTTGATTCATCTTTTTTACTTGATTCATCTTAATTTCTCATGAGGCCTTTAAACAGCGTGTGAATTATCTTTTGCTTATACACAGGAACTTATTAATTATGTTGTCAAATTCTTCTAAAGTTAACTAAACTTTTTACATGAAGAACAATTTATGATAGGAGTACATTTTATTATTCCCAGGCAATCTTATATTTAGAAACATAGATGCTGTTATTTTCTGATCACTGCATATAAATAATAAAAAATGAATTTATGAAAAATAATAAAAAGTTTTATGATCACAGAATCTACTGCTCAGATTTTTCCAGACATTGAAATATATATAATATGTAATATTATACAATATATATAATAATGTATAATATAACATAGATATATATTATATATTATATATAAATGAAGGTTTTGACAAGCTTTGAAAGTCATACTTTCTCTCTTTTACTTTAATGCTTCATGCTGTTTGAAGAGTTCCAGACCTTGCCTTAATTTGGACAAAGTTTGCTTGTTAAAAATGAATAGCTGGTTTTCAGCAAGTAAAGTACAGTGGTTGAAGGACCTGGCCTCCCAGAAAGCATAGGCAATTCACCCTAATAGCAGGAAGGAGAATGTCATTGAAGGGTTCAACTTTCACTTCAAAGCCTCCTGTGTGTGGTCAGTTACAAAGAACAGACTGAATAGGAGACAAAGAAAGGCCCCAAATCCTGCTTGGTTTGTTAATGAACCTATCATTCTGTCCTTTTACCTGGGATGTCTGCTCTCCCCACACCACCCTCTTCAACACTAACAAATTCCTACTTTTCTAGAACCCTTTTGGTTCTTTACTCAGTTTAAATTCTGTTCCTATATGATTATCTAGACATTCTTTTGGGCATTCTCACTCTATGCTTGTTATATCTACTGTTTCTTCCTCATTAAATTTGGTAATCTATAAGTTTTTCTAATAATTGTATCCTTAGCATTTAGGACATAAAAGGCACTTAATGTGTATTTGACTAAGTATTTCTTAATTAAAGCATTAGCTTATCAGGGATGTACCTCTAAATTTTACATAACTTAGAAAATAAATATAAATATGGCTACTTTTTTGTCAATTATAAGAAAAAATTACATTGCAAAAAGCAGGTGTTATAGGACCAGACTTTTCCTGCCCCAATTTCTACTCTACTGTCTGCTGAAATGCCAGATATACTTCATTTATCCTCTCAACATTCAAAACCAGAAAAAGGACAAGAGATTGTTTTCCTGCATTGCAAGCCAAAAGCAATTCTCCTAGCTTCAGACTTTTAACCTGAATGTCTTAGTGATTTGGATAGAGAATGCAGTTATCCAGTAAGTCCCAGGTCATTGTCTTCTACACCCAGGGAAATGTTATGCTATTTCACTAAGATGAGGCTGTTACAGTCCCTGTATCACTCTCACAGACTTCATGATCAGGCAGACAATAGCATATGCCTAAATTCCAAGTAAAACTTTTCTCCTTCAGCAATAGGTGTATACTAAGCAAGCTCAGTAGGTTTCTGAGTCATCCAGTTTTCCTTCAAATAACTGTCTTCATTTGTTAGGAAATGGAAAGAATTGGAAAAAATCATTTTAAGTGAAGTAAGCCAGACCCAAAGAAACATAGGTCCCATGGTTTCCCATGCTCATTTGCAATAATTAGTATACGTTTAGGATAATTTTATCAGATGAGCAGAAAAGTTCAAAAGCTATGTACATGTGACCATATAAGATGATGCTAAGTGATATGAACCCCAAGATAAGAACACAAGAGGTCTTTCTTTGTTGTAGTTTTTAATGTACTATGTGATTTTTTTTGTTTCTTTTGTATGTTCTTCCCCATATGGTATATCCCCTGTTGTCACTGTACTTGATTTTGGTACCCTACATCTTGTATATACATAGGTCTAATTTAGAGAGGGGAAGGGGAATAACAAAACGCTGAAACAAAGACACAGGATGACCCATTGCAACAATGATACCCACAAGACACTACATTGGATATGAACTTTGCAACTTTTTTGGGGGGGGGGAGGAGTGAGAAAGGTAGGGGAAGGAAGGGATAGTGGGAGAACAACAAAGGAGGGGGTAACAATGCTCAACAAGAAATGTACTCATTATCTTACTCATGCAACTGTAACCCCTTTGTACAGCATCTTTACAATAAAATAAAGTTTAAAAAAGAAATCTCAAGGAAATTTTGAGACACTAGAGACTAGAGAGAGAAGAGAGCTTAACAAAATTAGACACATTATATATCTGTGCTCAGTCAATTTCAGCTCAGCCCAAACATGAAACAAAATTCATTGGAATATACTTTATACACTCCTAATACAAGCAAAGCTCTAGGATCTAATGTAAGAATATGAAAAGGAGTTTTTAGGACCCTAAGCTTATTAACAAAATATTAGAAATGAATTAGGAAAGGCAACTTCTGTCTTTTCACTAATTAAGCTCCAACCATATGCCAGGTCATGCTTAGCATATGAAGAAATATAAATATCTTCTAACAACAGCCAAATTGTATCAGCCTAATCCTTATTTGGGAAAGAGAGACCAATGTTTCAAGGCTAATTCTCTTATATTTATATCAATAAAACTTTCTCAATAAGTACAGTCATTCTTTACAAAATGTTATGTTTTTAATTTCTCTTCAATTTAAGATAAAGTCTTATAAATTTACACATGCTGTCTGATGAAACATTATTTGCACCTTGAAATGAATTCTGATAAACTTACCATAGACATTTTTTTCTGGCTCTTAGTTGCTTTCTATTCTCAATTTTTTATATTTAGATTTTTATTGTTATTATTATGTAGTTGTATAAAGGGTTTACAATTCCATAAGTCAGATAATGAGTACAATGCTTCTTGGACAATGTCACCCCTTCCTTTGCTTTCCCCCATAGACCTATTTTTTTTAAGTCAAAAGTAGGCCCAAAAAATAAAGTTTTATTTCCAAACCACAAGCGAAATAAATTAAAAAGAGATGAATTAAATCTAAGATTATTTTTCCATCTCTCTATTATAAGAAATATTATCAGAAATACAACAAATGCCCAAGGTGTTCAGATTAGCGTCACCCATAACTACATGAAACATTTATCCAAATTTTATCTCAAAAAACTTAGTATAAATCCTACAGATCTACTATAATCACAAACAGAAAGGAAAAAAATAATCCAACAAACCTCTAAGCTTAATAAAACAGATGCTCATTCCTGACAAGGGACTAGCTGTCAGGCAAAGCACTGATTTGTGAACTGAAGCTTCTTTCTCACATTCCATAAGGTACCAATAGTTATCTCAAGACAAACTACTACTAATTGTTGGCAATGGTTTAGAAAAAGAAAGTCAATAAAACTCAGGTTGCTAGTAATGAATATTATTTGAAAACCAAGAATTGTTCTAAAGCAAAAGTCCTCACAGACCACTTGTTTTGAAGGGTGTGTGTGTGTGTGTGTGTGTGTGTGTGTGTGTGTGTGTGTGTGTGTGTGTGTGTGTGTGTGTGTGTGTGTGTGTGTGTGTGTGTGTGTGTGTGTGTACCAAGTCCTTTGCAGAAACAATGAACTGAAAAATACATTAAAATTGAACACTTTTTTTTCCATAAAACGGATCTTCAAAATACAGATGCTATAAGTGAATAAAGATCAGAGAAAGGTAACAGAGAGAACAGAAGGATTAAAGAATGGAAATATATAAAAATGAATACAACTGTCCCAGATACCTTAAAATTTAACTGTTTAAAACAAGTTCTTTTAATAACATAAGTACTTGGTTTTCATTACCTGACAGGCAGATATAAGTTAAATATTCGCCTTGACCACCAGTTGCCAAGAAAGGAATCTTTTTCTTTGTCCTCCTCTTGACTTGGACAGCGCCCAGCATTCTTTCATCAAGAGGTGCAAAAATTTCCTTGCTGATGGCAGATTTGGCACTCATTGTAGAGCCAGCGAGGTGGGCACTCAGTGAATTTTCTGAAGATAAAGAAAAGGCAAGTTGGAACTGACAGCATTGCAGGGCTTATAGAATATGAACAGCAAGCTAGTTTTCAGGTGAAGTACTTTTCAATTTGCAGTTTAAACACTTAATTGCTTGAAATGCACTAGAGAAATATTCTTTATTCTTGCAATAGCTATGGAGAAAAATGAAAATATATATTTACTCCCTGAAAATGTTAAACCCAATGGGAGATGAGCACCATGCAATGGGATCTAGGGACTTTGTGAATTTCTACCACAAGTGCACCTCACTCCAACTGCCAAGCACTGCCCACTCTATTCCCTATTATTTAAGGAACACAGATTCATATTTCCTGTTTAGAAGTCTTTCTACTGTCTAATGATCACTAAAGTTAAGACATTCATAATTCCCCTTCCAAATCTCCTTTGAGTCAAATGTAAATCCTTATCCTTCATTCCCTTCACAATGGAGACACCTAGATCTTTTTCTGCAAAATAACTATTTTATCAACAGAAAACCATCCTTCCTTGGCTGCCTTTGATCAGCTCAGTAGTGAACTCTTATTTCTTAGCCTTATGCAATGGGCCTGTCTTCCAGAATTCCTCTGCATCTACTTGCCATACTCCGAACCCTTGCCAAAGTCTCCACAGTGTCCTTCAGCCAAAGTGGCCATGGAATTCCAAAAAAGTATCTGACTAATGCTAGGTATTTTGGAAATGTTATCCAGAAGTTCCCACATGTGATGCTCTTGTAGTTAACTGGCAGTGGGTGCCTAATAATTAAGAAAATAAAGCAGTATGTTGCTGACTCACAATGAGTCTCCCCCACCTTACACATACACAGCCCCAGTGTTATATTTAGTTTTCCAAAACGTGTACTTCCCCAGAGGTCTTAATTCTACTTGGGTCTAAAAGGTTCAAGGTCAATTTGAATATGAATCCTATCTTGGTATGGACAACAGCAACTTTGAAATTTTTCTATATTCTATCATTTTACTAATGAATAGGCTGTGACTAATTACTGATACTTGTTCAGGCAATTTAAAAAATCAGAATTAGGTCAGGCACAGTAGCTCAAGCCTGTAACTCTAGCAACAAGTAAAGCAGAGATCAAAAGATCACAGTTCAAGGCTAATCTGGGCATAAATGTTTGAGAAATATCATCTCATTCATTGACTGGAGACAGTGACACTTGCCTGTCATCCTTAGAAAGATTACAGTCCAGGCATAAGGAAAGACCCTTCTTTGAAAATAACAAATGCAAAAAGAAGCTGAAGTTGTGGCTCATGTGACAAGTGCTATGAGGTCAATCCCCAGTATCATTACAAAAATAAAGATAAAACAAAACAGAATTCAGAGCCTTGGAGTAATCATGCAGATTGCAATGAATACTTAGAGATTTGACAAATGGACCAGCAGCAGTTATGTGATAGTACTAGCAGCTGGTAGAGTTGCTCAGATTGCTATAAAATTGAGCTAGCTACTAAACAAAGTCCCATTATAAACTACCCTATGCTCAAATAAGATATAATAAAACTTTAAAATATGGTTTTCTGTCTTCCAGGAGTTGACTACTGACCACATCAAAGGTTTGTCTTAAATCTCAAGATTTATGATAGAAGACCAGAGGTATACCCTACCCATTGCAAGAGTCACAAATGCTTCCAGCATAGCTGCCCATCTCTAACCTGTACAACATCTGCAACCTTCCAGTGGGAGAAAAAAATATGTTAAAAAAAAAAAAGTATCTCACTGGTCAAGAAAATTTCTCCTAGTTTAAATTCTGTGGCACTCAGTGGCACTAAGCATATATAACATGTGAGATGAGAATATAGATTTATTGATGTTGATTTTTCAAATCTACATGTACATTTCCCAGTGCTGGCATTATGACATTTTTTATGCTTAACATTGGGTTTTCATGCTGACTGAGAAAAAAATGACTTTTTGCTGATTACTAATGATACACTGTCATGTCTCACAAGTTAGCAAACAGAACTCCCCACTGTGCTTTATGCTATGATCTTTCCAGGACATTTTTCAGAAAGAGGGAACACATACTTATTCTTTGTTAGCTCCGAAGCTTCTCACTTGTCATCATTTAGAGACATACAAAAGAGACAGTAGTAGTGTAACAGGATTCTTGGACTTAACGAATTTTACCAAGTACCATTCTGTGAATAAAAATGGCCCATCCATCTTAGGCTCAAGAAGAAAAGTGATCTCGCAGGTAATTAAGGCCTACATCTCTCTCTCTCTCTCTCTCTCTCTCTCTCTCTCTCTCTCTCTCTCTCTCTCTCTCTCTTCTCTCTCTCTGTCTATCTATAACTTCAATTTTTTAATAAGTTTTGTAAAACTGGTATGAGGAAGACAGAGACAGATGGAGATTTTCTCTTTCCCCAGATTTGATGAAAACAATAAATAAATTCATATTTCCATTTATATGCATGTCATTTTCTCTAAATGTGTATCTCTTAATGTGGGTCCAAACTTTGGATCCAAAGCCAAGCTTTAAGGCTAAGAGTTTTGGTAACAACATAGTAGCTTCAAACCATTCTCTAAGTAAGGTAGAAAATAAGCCATATTCTCAAATTCAATGTTCATTCTCTTTTCAATAAGTCTAACTGGCATGGCTTTTGCTTTTGCACCTCAGACTCACATTTTTTTAAACTAGAGTTAAAGGATTGAAATCTATCATTTTTATTGTATAAGATCTTTCAGAATAAAAGAAGAGACACATGTATTTTGCCAGAGTTTTAGGAAATTGCATTCTTGTTTTGAAATATACCACCAATCCAATAGCCTTTTGCCTAAATAGGAACTAAACTCTAGACTAGACAGGAGGTGTTGGATATGGGGAGGAAAGACCATAGGAAGACCAAATGCATAGGACTTTTGTCTCTTGATTCTCTAAAGTAACTTTGTAAGATCATACATCTCCTGGTGGTAAATTAATATACAGCCCAAGACCATGTGACGATTTTATGGAAGCAAGGTGACTACAGCAGCAGTAGTACCCCAATAGATTGCAATTACATACAATTTTTCCCTTTTCCTAGTCCATCCACAGCTTCTGTAAGATATAATTACAAATCTTTTCTATCCAAGAAACCAACCTATAATATGGTTTGCAAGTCAAAGCAGCTGGTTGCCTTAAGTGATGTTTGCAGAAACTACTTACACTTTTTTTTGTTTTTCCTCAAGACCTTCCTTATCTTACTTTGAGTCATCTTAAATATATATGTAGATAGATAGACAGATTATCTACCTGTCTATTTATGGATATATGGATTTTGTTAGTTCAGGGCTACTGTAATGATATGGCTTATCACTACCCAAGTAACCAAGAAATAAAGTTATCACTTAGAGGGGAAGTTAGAAACACAAGTGACCTCAGGGATCTGACAGAGGAAGTATAGATACAAAAGGTACAAGCATGAGATGATTTTGTCTTCCAACACTGACACTTTAGGTTTTTACTAAAATTGACATTTACCTTTGTGGTAAGGAGACTAGAAGATGGAGGAGAAAGAGAAGGAGCAAAAGGAAGCAAGACTCAAATAACTAAAACCCTGCCATTGGCAAATATTAAGGAGATGAGATAATATCAACATTTATTCAACTTAATACTATTGGATGCTTGATTCATCTAATATTATGAACTCTGTTCTGAGTCTGTATTAAACATATAATCCTCAAATCGTGTTTTGGCCTTAGCTGTGCCAACATATGTACTCGGATAGAGTGCTGTTTAAACTCTGATTTGTAAATAGGTAGTACATAAATCACATTTCTTAGGTTATGCAATTCAAGAGAATGCAATCAACATGTTGACATTCACATCAGAAGCCTTGAAATTAACAGTTAAGGTGATCTCATATGGGAAGAACCAGCTGGTTTTCTCTGGTACTTGGGACCTCCAGGACAGTAAACCCCAAACAACAGAAAGAAGGAAAATAAGACATTTTCTACAATTGGGCTTTACTACATTGCAATTCTACACAAGCACAACTTCAACTTCTACCTACAATCTGAAGAGATTGTTTCAGTTTGTATCTTAAATGCCTCTCAAAGGTCATGTTCAAAAGACTTGATTGCCAACATGTGGTGTTATGAGGAGATAGTATAATGTTTGTGAAGTAGACTCTATTGGAAAAATGAGGTCATTGAGTATATGGTCTTCTGGAAGATTTTAGGATCTTTAATATTTCCCCCCCCCTCTCACCTTGCCTTGTGGTGAGCAGACCTACTCCATTATATGCTCCCCACAATGATGTTCTGATTCACCACAAGACCTGAAACAATGAAACTAACTGACCAAGAATTGTGATCTCTGAAATCTTGAGCCCCAATTCCTCCCCGCAAAAAACTCATTTTAAGTTAATTGTCTTGAGTATTTTTTCACAGTTTATGGAGAGTTGAGAGAAAGCAATCATGCACCAAACTCAGACAGCCTCTGCTGTCCAGTTAATGACTGAGTGTTTTCAGGGAGTTAGCCTCAATTCTTCCCTTCCCTCAAACCCTTCAACTTCTCATAACAATGCAATTGCCAAGACCCATGGCTTTAATATTTTTGAGTTCCATCAGTTTTTCTTCAATTTCATTTTCTCTACCTTGGTTTGGAGCCACACCATTCCTACCCAAAAGGGTTTCTAAAAATAGCCTCTTCTGAAAGGCCTCTGGTTCATCTCCAACTTTCATGCAGTCAACCCTTTCCACTTGCCACAGTGATATTCAGATAGAGTGTACAATTGAAGATGAGTGAAGCTTAACTGTATTTAATTGTTTCTTTATGCTTCAGGTCTTGACCTTGACAAGGTTGTAATGTTGAAACTAAAGTAGAGAAATGTGAAAACACTCCCCTTCAGCCTCACAGTATGTAAGTATTAAATGTACAAGTCAGTTGTTGTTACATAATCATGAAACTGAAAAGTAACCAAAAATGTTAATTCTCCTCCCAAGTAAGAAAAATTTGTTAATATGAAAATAACATCAATTTTGTGTTTTTCTGAGTTCACATATAAAGATCAATGAGAAAATCTGAGACCAAGAACCTTTACTAAGATTATTTAAGTAAAGGTTAAGCATTTTATGTACCTCAAACTTTTCTATCCTCTAATAAGAGATGAAAACATTAATCTCCCCACAATATGCCAATATGTGAATAAACAATAGAGTAAATTTTCAGTCTACCATCCACTGTTTCCATGCAGTTCTACTGATTATTCTTAATAGTTCTTATAAGTAGAAACTAAAAGGGGAAGCAGAGATGTCACTAGAATAGACAAATAGCTCTCACCTAGCAACAACATTCAATATTTACAACTATTAGCATTACAAATTCAGTCATTCTTTACTGGGATAAACAACCAGGGCTATGGAATGGGCTTGCTATGGTAGAAAGCCAGACAGGAACCAGATCAAGAAAGCCAGATCAAGAATCCATAGTTAAGGGGAGGGGAGGGGATGATGATAGGACAGGGATGGTAAGGGGAAACAAAGGAGGAGTCAACACACTCTGAAAACATTACAGGATGGAATAGGAGAAACCCTAGGTCTCCTTGGCACAGGCCCAAATTTTCTTAATAGAGACCCGGAAACACAACAAATCCAAGAAAGGTTGGACAAATGGGATTGTATGAAATTGTAGAGCTTCTGCATGACAAAGGACATAGCTAGCAAGATCAATAGAAAGCCCACGGATTGGGCTTTACTAGCCATACAACAGACAAGGGTCTCATATCTAAAATATACTTGGAACTCAAAAAATTAAACCCCCCAACAACAAATCCTCAAAGAAACAACTGCCCAATAAATAAGTGGGCGAAAGACTTAAAGAGAAACTTCTCTGAAGAAGAAAGAAGGATGGCCAATAGACACATCCCTAGCCATAAAAGAAATGCAAATCAAAACAACATTGAGATATCACCTCACTCCAGTTAGAACGGCAAAAATCAAGAACTCTAACAACAACAGATGCTGGAGGGGATGTGGACAGAAAGGAACCTTACTTCATTGTTGATGGGAATGTAAACTTGTTCAACCACTTTGGAAAGCAGTATGGAGGTTCCTCAAAAGACTTCACATAAAACTCCCCTATGACCGAGCAATCCCACTTTTGGGCATTTACCCAAATGTTTACAAACAAGACCACACTAAAGCTACCAGCACAACTATGTTTATTGAAGCATTATTTACCATAGCTAAGATATGGAACCAACCCAGATGCCCCTCAGTAGATGAATGGATCAAGAAAATGTGGTATATATACACAATGGAATTCTATGCCTCCATCAGAAAGAATGACATTGCCCCATTTGTTAGGAAATGGAAAAACTTGGAAAAAATTATATTAAGTGAAGTAAGCCAGGCCCAAAGAAACATAGGTCCCATGGTTTCCCTTATTTGTAATATCTAGTATATGTATGAGTCAAACGGAAAAGGTCAGATAATGTGATGTCAGGAAAATGAACCCTTAGATGTGTATTTTAATGTTTTTTTCTTTCATGCATGTGTTTCTAACGCATTTATAAGATTATTTCTTTGTTACTTTGTATGTCCCTCCGCCACAGTATAACCCCTGCTTTCACTATATTTGATGTCAGTATAACTTGCAGAGGAGATGGGGAAAAACCAGTTGTTTAAGGATACAGGTGGACCTGTTGCAACAATGAGAAGTACAAGTTGTCATGTTGAAAATGAGCTTTACAACGTCGGTGGGGGGGAAGGAGGGGGAAGGAGAAGGATTGGGATTGGGGGAGAGGGGGGAGGCTGGGAAGGGATGTGAAGGGTAAACAAAGGAGGAGGCTGCAATGCTTGGTAAGAAATGTACGCATTATCCTGCCCATGTAATTGTAACTCCTCTGTACAGTATGTTCACAAATAAAATTAAATTAAATTTTAAAAAAAGATTAAAAAAAAAGAGATACCACCTCACCCCAGTTAGAATGGCAAAAATCAAGAACTCTAACAACAACAGATGCTGGAGCGGATGTGGACAAGAAGGGAACCTTACTGCATTGTTGGTGGGAGTGTAAACTTGTTCAGCCACTTTGGAAAGCAGTATGGAGGTTCCTCAAAAGACTTCACATAGAGCTCCCCTATGATCCAGCAATCCCACTTTTGGGCATTTACCCAAATGTTTACAAACAAGACCACACTAAAGCTACCAGCACAACTATGTTTATTGCAGCATTATTTACTATAGCTAAGATATGGAACCAACCCAAATGCCCATCAGTAGATGAATGGATCAAGAAAATGTGGTATATATACACAATGGAATTCTAGGCCTCCAACAGAAAGAATGACATTGCCCCATTTGTTAAGAAATGGAAAGGCTTGGAAAAAATTATATTAAGTGAAGTAAGCCAAGCCCAAAGAAACATAGGTCCCATGGTTTCCCTTATTTGCAATATCTAGTATATGTATGAGTCAAGCAGAAAAGGTGAGATAATGTGATGATAGGAAAATGAACCCTTAGATATGTATTTAAATGTTTTTTTCTTTCATGCAAGTGTTTCTAACGCATTTATAAGATTATTTCTTTGTTACTTTGTATGTCCCTCCCCCACAGTATAACCCCTGCTTTCACTATATTTGATGTCGGTATAATTTGTGGAGGAGAAGAAGAAAAACAAGTCGTTTAAGATACAGGTGGACCCGTTGCAACAATGAGAAGTACAAGTTGTCATGTCGAAAATGAACTTTACAACTTTGGGGGGGGAGGATTGGGTGGGGAGGCACGGGGGAGGCTAGGAAGGGATGTGAAGGGTAAACAAAGGAGGAGGCTGCAATGCTTGATAAGAAATGTACTCATTATCTTGCCCATGTAATTGTAACCCCTCTGTACAGTATGTTCACAATAAAAATAAAAAAATTTTGAAAAATATTTTAAGAATAAAATTAAAAAAAGGAGGACTCAACAACGCTTGATAAGAAATGTACGCATTACCTTGCTCATGTAATTGTAACTCTTCTGTACAGTATTTTCACAATAAAATTATTAATTTTATTTTTAATTATTTAATTAAATTTAAAATTAAATTAAATTTTAATTTAATTATTTAATTTTAATTATTGATTAAAAAAGAATACATAGTTAAGGCCTCATAGCATCTATGAAATTGACAATGAATCAATAAGGCACTCAGTAAATCCTATCTTTGAAGGAACAAGAAACTATGAAATAGAATAAAGAAAATTATAGGGATATGAATAATAGCTAAAATAGTCTCTTATCAATTAGAAAACATATGTGAAGGTAGGCAAAGAAATACCTGCAAGGAGAAACTCCAAACAAAGACTATATTTCACTTTACCTGGGGTACCCAGGTCCTGAACATGGGCCAACAATTTATCTCCATGGCTAAGATCTGTTTTCCTGTTGACCTCTTACAGTACAGAATCATTGTCTACAGGAGCCTCTTCCCCCCATATTTAATGAGTTGTTTTTAAACAAATAAAAGAATTCCATAAACAAGAGTACATGGCATCTGCTCTGTAAAAAACTAGTAATGAATCACTAAAGCTTGTACAACACTTCATGAATTTACAAAGTATTTTTTTACTTATTCTCAAATGTAGCATCCACTAAGGATGGCTTCCAAAATTTGCTTCAAGATTCTAAACTACAATATTTAGAGATATACATGTTTAGTTTATTGTTATTATAAAGATAATGTACAGAGGGATTATAATTACATGAATCAGATAATGAGTACATTTCTTCTTCTTTTTTTTTCTAGGTTCTGGGACTTCAAACTCAGAGCTTGGGTCTGTCCCTGAGCCTCTCTGTGCTCAAGGCTAGCGCTCTACCACAGTGTCACTTCCAGCTTTTTCCAGCTTTCCTGCCCAGCCTGGCTGTGAACCATGATCCTCAGATCTCAGCCTCCTGAGTAGCTAGGATTATAGGCATGAGCCACCAGTGCCCCGCTACATTTCCTTTTGTACAGTGTCTTCCCTTTCCTCACTCAAGATATATAGGTATATATCTATATCTATATCTATATCTATATCTATCTATCTATCTATTTATAAATGTTAAACTATACAATTTTACCTAGTCCTTATTTGTCTAAGATTTTGACAAATTATAATTTGTGCTCACAGAGATTAATATGTGGGTTGAAACATTTGAACCAGCAAGTAAGAAATGAGTAAACATGCACGTACGTGAGTTATAGATACATCCTACCTCAGATTAATTTTTTAAGACCAAAACATTATCCTAAGTATCCTAAATATCCATCAGTCTTTATGGGTTATAGGGCATTCATCCATACAATGACATAACACACAGAAAACAAACCCATGGATATACAATTCTGTGCCAATTTATATGCATACAGAGACATCTAGGAAAAAGTTTACCAGCATGTTAAATATGATGAGCTCTGGATTTTTTTCTTATTATGTCCTATATGCAGTTATTTTGAAATATGAAAATATATCCCAGAAACTGTATACCTTATTCTATGGTAATCAGACTCATGTACTACTACAAACTTTTTTTGACAGTACTAGGATTTGAACTCAAGTCCTTATACTTGCTAGATATAAAGTTTACCACTGGAACCACACTTCTAACCCCAAACATTTTGGTTTTGAGGTACATATTCTCAAATTCAGAAGTCAAATGAATGACACACCAGTTTAGGCATGCAAAGTATTTGGAACCAAGGTGGATTAGTAAATCCCCATCTTCAAAGAGTTCTGAGAAAAAGAGAGCAAATGCTATGGATAATCACAAAGACCTAGAAGCTATTTTCATGAGAAGGAATGATACCCTTCTTCTGAGCATCTATAGTGTCTACAGCCTAAGTGAAGAAAGTGCCAATGACAGATTACCTTTGTTTTTTCCTAGGGGCATTATTTCTGAGCAGCATAAAAACAACACAGCTTTATAGTGACCCCCATCACAATTAACTCTTTAAGGAGTAAAAGGAGAAATCACTTTTCCACCAGCTGGTTTGGTTGGCTTTCTTTTTTTGTGTATTTTCACAGTATTCACTCAGCCAGTGACTCATATTTGCTTCAATTATAAACCTAGACTATTTTCATCTTCTCTTTTGTTGTTTATATGTTCGGTAAGCACATTCTTCTTGTAGGTCTAGTATCTAAAAAACAAACCTTGATCTACTATGCTTATTTGCATTGTGGTTATTGCTTTTAAGCTTCCCTTAATCACTACATCCTAATATTACAAACAGTATGACAATGCAAACAATAATAAAAAAACACCAACAGGTGCCCATGACTCACACCTATAATCCTAGCTACTTAGTAGACTAAAATCTGAGGATTACAGTTTGATGCCAGTCCAGGCAGGAACGTACATGACATGTTTAATCTCCAATAAACTTCCAAAAAGTTGAAAGTGTAGCTGTGGCTCAAGTGGTAGAGCACTAGCCTTGAGCATAAAAGCTCAAGGCCATGGGTTCATGCCCCAGGACTGGCATGCACACATGCATATGTGTGCCTGTGCACACACACATACACAAATCTATTTGGAGCATTTTTCTTAGGTGTTAGGTTGGTTTTTAGTCACTGTGGCAAGCAATAACTTAAAGGAGGAAAGGTTTCTCTGGCTTAGTAGCAGAGGTTACAATTCATAGCTGCTTGACCTTGGTACCATTAGTACCAAGGTAATGCTGAATATAATGGTGGGAAGAAAGTGGCAGACAAAGCTGCTCAGCTCTTGGTGGCCAGGAAACCAAAGGAGAGCAAGAGGAAGGGTACACTTCTAATAACTCAACTTCCTCTCAATAGGCCCCATCTCTTAAAGGTTCTACCACTTTCCAATAGTATCATAGGCCAGTGGCCAAGCATATTTAAAGTTTAAGCCATAATATTCAGATATGCCATTTGGATGATACTTTTAAGGTGAGATAAAAATTTTCGTAAGCATCTCTCATTGTGATAAATAGAATGTCCACATTCTTAAGTGTAAGTTCTAATGACCACTTAAGTTGATTCTACAGTACTCATGAACTCCTTCCACTGAACAAAGATAGAAGCAAAAACCAATGAGAAGCTTGCTTCTGTCTTTGTTCAGTGGAAGGAGTTCATGGGTACTGTAGAATCAATGAGAAGCCTAAGCTGGAATGTACTTCACTGGGTTATGAATCTCATATGCACAATAGGCCTTAAAAATGAGTTTAACCTTAAAAAGAAGGAACACAATGTAGAAAGATGAACCAAAAAAGCTGTGTTATTGTGGAATCCAACCTCTAGATGGAAAGCAAGAAAAACAATACATTGACCTGAGACTATCACTTCTAGTAGTATCTTATTACACTGCAAGTAGCAAATTGATCCCAGTCATGTTCAAAGACAGACTAAAACCATCAAGGATTAACTTTACATGAAAATAGACATTTTAATTATGTGGTACAGTATGTGTTACTCAATGCATTGGCATATTTTAAAAATTATGTCCTTTAAAGACATAAGAGGGGAAAAAACCACTAAATACATATTTTTTAAAGAAGTAGTTCAAAAGTTTTCCCTTTGAAGGTGGTTTATTATAGAGTTATGTTTTGTTTTTAACTCTATTAAGAATTAAAAAGCATTATTTTACATGATCATATGACCATAGCTATTGAACCTTTATGATCCTCTCCTAAGAATATCCTCCTTAGGTCTCACTATGTGAATGTCTAGAGTCCATATAATTTATCATGTCCAAGTGTTAATTTTTCATCTTTTACCATCCAGTGTGTTTACTTGTAGATCTAAAGGCACTTTCTAGTTGTAACAAATTAGAGAAATCATGCACCCTATGTTTCTGTGTCTGGCTTACTTAGCTAAAAACAATTTTTTCCAAGTCTTTCCATTTCCTTGCGAATGGTACAATATCATTCTTTCTGATAGAAGCATAAAATTCCTCTGTGTGTGTGTGTGTGTGTGTGTGTGTGTGTGTGTGTGTGTGTATGTGTGTGTGTGTCACATTTTTTTATCCATTCATTTGCTGAGGGGCATCTGGATTGATTCCATATCTTGGCTATGATAAACAACGCTGTCATGAACATGGTTGTGCTGGTAGCTTTCATATAGACTAGTTTGAGGTCTATTAGAAAAATGCTCAAGAGTAGAATTGCTAGACCATAGGGAACAAACAGAAACCAGAGGATTTTATGTATTTTGCTTTTTTTCTTTCTCTCTTGTCACTATTTTTGATTTTTGTACCTTTTTTCTTTTATATGTTTATCTGTTTTAGAGATGGTAAGAGGGAGCACAGAAACACTGAGACAAATGCAGCAGTGATATTCTCTAGATACTATGTTGAAAATGAACTGTACAATTTGTGAGGGAGGGCAGTCAGGAGGGGGAGAAAATGAATGAAAAGGTGACACTGTTCAAAAAGAAATGTACTCATTACCTGACTTATGGAACTGTAACCCTCTGTACATTATCTTTACAATAATAAATTAAAATTAAAAATTAAAGAATAATGTAAAAAGTATTCTCTAGCCTTTTATACCACTTATTTGTTGAGTGGAAGCTCAAGTGAATTTTAAACTTTTTGATTAAGTGAATTCTATTTTGGAAGAGATAGGGAATATAACATTAAAAAGATAATGTGCCATTAAAGAAAACCTCCTTTGTACGCATATGAAATAGATTAAAAGCTAAAATAGTTGAAAGGAGTGCATGTATTTTCTGTTATTGTTTCTAAATCAAAGCAAAACTTCCTACTAACAGTAACTTTAAAACAATATTCCCTTCAGGTACCCTTGGCTCATGCCTGTAATCCTAGCTACTCAGGAGGCTGAGATCTGAGGATCAAGGTTTGAATCCTGGGCAGGTCAAGAGGCAGAGCGCTAGCTTTGAGCAAAAAGCTCAGGGACATATACACATGAAAATTCCTTACTTGAATCCCTGACTTGCAGGATGCCATAACTTCTAGGGAGAGCTTCAATGAGTTTCTGTAATGGATAAGTCACCAGTGCTGTTTTCTACCATGAGGTCTTCCACACCAGTAAAGAGCACAGAAGAAATGTGATACTTTCTGTGCCCAATCTGCACACATATTGTTTTAAAAAGCAAGGCACTGTGTCCTTCAGTGTTTCATTTTCAAAGAGGAATTTTAATAAGGTCATTAACACTTCTGATCTCATGAGGATCTGACAAGGACGGCAATTTCCACTTTAATTGGTCTATCCAATGTTCGACTTCATGAATGTATGCCTGTGCAGTAGAGTCAGAATACTAATAGAAAGGCTTGCTTCAGTCTGCCTCATTGACTCAAATAATGACACAAGAAAAGCAAAACTCCCTATTAAAATGTTATACACTGAGATGAGGAGCTCTGCTTTACAGATGAGGAAGCCAAAGCTCAGAGTGAATAAGAAAAATGTTCTTAGATCACAGTTTTCAAGAGTATGCAGGGATTTGAACCTAGGAAGCATGATTCCAGAAGTCTCTGCTCTTCCTTACTAGCTTATATTGAAAAGAACAAAAATGAAGCAAAAATATATCCTAGGTAAATGAAACAAACTCAACTGCTCCACAGTTTTGCCTCTGATTAGCTTTGGTTTCCGGTGGACAAGATACTATTGTCACCCCTGTCCTGAAGCTACAAAGACAACAAATTGGCAGGTAGTCAGAAGTCACTCTTTGTTGATATCTGCTCATCTTGGGTGTTCATGTCATACTGTTTAGTTGGCAAAAAAAGTTCACATAATCTTGCTGGGACATACCTAGTTTTGATTCCACAAATTAAACTGGGGGAGCTGACAATATATTGGCTTAGAGAGTCTCCAACAGTTCTGTCTTCATGAACCCACTGTCTCATCACACTTGACACTTTCTTTCAATTCCAGTTTGCAACAAGAGTCAACTCCTGAGACAGTCTTGGATGATTGCCACAAGGCAGTTTTATGAAGCTTGTAGGCTATTTTCCAAACCGGAAAAGGCACAATATGAAAGGCACACATTTCAAAGGTTTCTGCTGATTCTCAAGGGAAACTCCTCTTTCCACTTCCTTTACTGTATTACCCCCCTCTGGCATTTCAAAAGAAAAGCTTGGACCTTCTTAGCTACATCCCTCTCACAATTTCTATGCCTTCGATATTTTGCTGCCAATATTCTGGCAACTTAGCTTGAACAGAGGCAGTGCCCCTAAGCTTTACAAGTTTAAAAGGTTCTATAGGGGAATTTCATTCATTTCATATTCTTGACAGGATCTCAGCATGAAGAAGCTAAACAACAACCATGCCTTGATACCTTTCTGATGGCTTGCCCTTCTTCAGCCTATACCTACATTGAAAAGCATAGGCAAGGCAGAAATTAGGCATTCTTTTTTTTTTTTTTTTTTTGGGTCCGGTCATGGGGCCTCAACTCTGGGCCTGGGCGCTATCCCTCAGCTCTTCAGCTCAAGGCTAGCGCTCTACCACTTGAGCCACAGAGCCACTTCTGGCTTTTTTCTTTTTGCTTATGTGGTGCTGAGGAATTGAACCCAGGGTCTCATGCATGCAAGGCAAGCGCTCTACCACTGAGCCACCTTCCCAGACCAAATTAGGCATTCTTAAATTTCAAATTTTAATGATCTTGGTGGTTGTCTATTTCATTCAGTTTTCTCATTTAACTTACAGAAGCTAGATAGAGAGTAATTCTATATCTATAACTGGAGATCTGGACTAGACATTGCTCTCCACTTTGCTGAAATGGTTTTACAAACCATTGGAAAGTGTGGCTGGGTTGTTGTGGCTCACTCCTGTAATTCTAGCTATTCAGGAAGCTGAGACCTGAGGATCAAGGTTCAAAACCTACACTGGCAGAAATGTCCATGAGAATCTCATCGCCAATTAAGCACCAAAAAGCTGGAAGTGGAAATATGCTAACTTGGTAAAGCACCAGCCTTCAGTGAAAAAGCTAAGGGACACTGCCCAGGCTCTGAGTTCAAATCCCAGTAGTGGCATACAAAAGAAAAAAAAGTTGGAAAAGTCTGAAATGATAATATAAAGAGAGGTTCCAAGTTTATAAAAGATGGAAACAGGTGGTATGTTTGGTAAAGAAGGTGAAAAGGGGAAAAAAGCATGATTAATTATGATGGAGTGGGATCACTTTACAGATTCATTCTGTTTTTTGGGAGGTGGCATAAAACTAAGTCTTGGACTGGAATACCTCTAGCACATGAATTTCTAATCCTTGATTTTTAACTCTTACCTTACTTTTGAATTTTTAGTTTGTGTTGTTTTTTTTCTTGACTATTGAAGCCAAAAGCAATAATGGCCTGCCCACATGGAGAGGCCTACACCACTCCAAGAAGCGTATTAATCCTGTGCCCAAACCTCTGTGCTAACTCCAACTAACAGAGACCCCTCTATCGTCTTGCTGCTCTCTGAAACACTGCCAGGTGCACACACCCTGACAAATGTACAATTATGCATGTGGGAATTAATGCTGTAGCATTGGTAGTTTCCTGACTAACTGTCAGGGATTAGTCTGTTGCAAGGGTTTCTCAGTACCTATTCCAGGCCCTGGAAAACAAGAAGGTAGGAATATAGGGATCTGCCGAGTCCAGGCCTTGTCTTTGGAACTGCATCCTTCGGCCTCAGTACAAAAACAGCACCAGGTGTCTGCAATCTGTAATTAGTGCTCTATTAAAATGCTCTCAGAATACCAGCATCTTGTTGGGTAACTGAAGTCTTTACAGGTTCATGTGAGATTTCTCAGAAACAACAAGTAGAATGTCAGCTAGGATCCTGCATTGATTGCAGTGGAATGCCCATGCTTGACTTGAATGCATGAGGCCCTGGGTTCAATTCCTCAGCACCACATAAGCAGAAAAAGCTGGAAGTGGTGCTGTGGCTCAAGTGGTAGAGCGCTAACCTTGAGCTGAAGAGCTGAGGGACAGCGCCCAGGCCCAGAGGGATGGATGAGTAGAAACATGGACATCCCTAGTCCATGTCTTGGATTATCTGAGAATAACCTAGAAATCCAGGTCAGACTCAAGGTTCACATACAAATGTAGTATCTGCCCCATTCAATCAGCTCTTCTGCCATTCACTGTCAACCCCTTTTTAGTCAACACATTCTAGAAAATAACTAACTTTTGACCTCACTAGTCTTGCTCTGTTTGATAGGGAAGAAACAGGATCTATCAATTGAATATTACTTTAATATGAACCCAAATAACACGAGTACAAATTTTAATGGCATTACCAAATCACAAAGCTATTTTAAGCTCATATGATCAAGATCACCATGTAAAGCTGGAAGCCAAGGCACAGGTTACTTCTTCTGACCCCAGCCTGATAAACAGTTGATGGTTCAAAGAAATAATATATATTTAACATCAGAAGATTTAGGATTGAACCTGCCTTTGCTAGCAAGTTGGAATAAAACACTCATTACAGAGGTAGGAAGAGGTGAATGATGAAAGGGGTGACATTGATCAAGATGCATTGTACTTATAAACTGATTTGTGGAATGGTCACCCCTTTGTGCAAGTACTTAAAGATAACAAAAATATAAGTTTTTTGAAAGGCAATAAAGATTTAATATCTAGCAAAAAAAAAGTCTACAGTATGAAATCTGCCAACATCATGGTTTTGTTTGCTTTGAGCAGGACTCTGCTCTTCTTTTTACACTTTACTTGTTTTCATCTGATAAATGAAAATATAAAGATTGGACACTTTTAGGAGGCAAAACAAAACAACAACAACAAAAGCACCTTGATTCCACATGGCAGTCTTGCCCTATTCCTTAATGGTAAGAGTTCTGAAGACAGCAAGAACAAAAAAGGCATTTCCTTCATGGAGTGCTTAGCGCTCTAGTAGTAGGGAAAAACGTCACCAAGTTAGCAAATCCATGTATGGTTGAGAGGAAATTAATTTAGACAGGTCCTGTGGAATAAGCAACTAGAAAAAGGAATAAAAAATAAAAGTCATCACTAGCCAAGCAATGGTGACTCTGTCCTGTTATTATAGCTACTCAGGAAGCTGATATCTGAGGATTGTAGTTCAAAGTCACCCTGGGCAGAAAGATCCCTGAGAATTTTACCTCCAATTACCAAAAAACCAGATGTGGAGCTTTGGCTCAAGTGGTAGAGTGCTCATTTTAAGTAAAATAGACAAGGGAGAGGATAAAGACCTGAGTTCCAGCCCCAGTACTTGCATGCACACACACACACACACACACACACACACACACACACACACACACACACACACACACACACACACACACACACACACACACACACACACAAATTACTCAAAGTCATCACTAACTACCACTACTTATCAGGACAAGGAAATCCAATGAGGAGCCAAGCGCGACAAAATTCCGACAGTCATCTGTTACTAGCACATAGTACTCGTTTTCAATAATGGTAACAAAGAAACTTCACCTAGTAATTACCCTTTTCATTCAACATTTCCTGAGTAATAACTATGGTCTGAACTCTGTATGTGGTTTGGGGACCACAGACACATTAGATATATCCAAGAAAAAAAAAATGCCTCCTCAAGGAAAAAGTCAGGAAAAACAACTAGACTAAATTAAGAATGTGAGGTTGTTGCTCCAGAGAAGACAAGGGAGGTAGCGCTTAATCCTTCCGAGACTGGTGATCAGGAGATACTTACTCTATTAAGCTTATCCACAAAATGCAATTAAAGAATTTAATTAGGTCTGCCTGCATGGATTACGCAGGTAGACCCACTCCAACAGGAAGCCATGAGGAATGCTTTGGGAAACTGTGAGTGACCAAACATGCCTGTTCCCTCTCCTTCCACTTGTGACCTGGACACTGGGTGTGCTTTGAGAGACAACTCCACCCTAAGGTGGAATTCAGAGAACACTCCACAGGGAAAATTTCTGCACAGATTCTTCTGCACACTTTAAGATCTGCAAGAATAAATAAATAGTCATAGAGAAGAGACCACAAGTAAAAGGTCTCTGCAACAACTAGACTAAATTAAGAGTGTGAGGTTGGAACTCTTTGGGCCAAGTGCTAGTGGTTCATGCCTGTAATCTTAGCTACTCCTCAGGAGGCTGAAATCCCAGGATTGAGGTTGGAAGCAGCCCAGGCAGACAAATCCAAGAGACTCATCTCCAGTTAGCCAGCCAAAGCCAGAAGCAGAAATGTGGCTCAAGTGGTAGAGTGCCAGCCTTGAGCAAAAAAAGCTATGGAAGAGCTCAAGGTCCTACGTTTAAGCCCCAGTTCTCTCTCTCTCTCTGTCTCTCTGTCTCTTTCTGTCTCTCTCTGTCTGTCTGTCTCTGTCTCTGTCTCTGTCTCTGTCTCTCTCTCTCTCTCTCTCTCTCTCTCTCTCTCACACACACACACACACACACATACTCACACATCTGGTATCAAGTAACATTGGGTGAGGGACAAAGAAAGTTTATCTCCTACATGTGGAGAGTTCACTGCAGTGGAAAAGATCAAACCTGAGGTTGGAAATGGATAGTTTTATAAGAGTAAGTTTTCTTGATCCATGAACATGTTAACATGTACATTATTTGTGTAAAAGAGATTTCTAGTTTCTCTTGAAAACTGAGAGAACCTGGCAACACTAGATCTAGCTACAACGTTCATCAGCTCTACAATCTCATGATAGGTCCTCACTATTTTCAGTCTTATTGTTCAGACTGAGGCTTAATACTAGTTGACAATCATCATCCTAATTTGTGTATTTTTAATATCTAGTTATTCACTAGTTCATAACTGTCATAGTATAGAAAATATTGATCCTGGAATAAATCCTAAATTAATTAGCATGATAAAGGAAGCTCTAGTAATATATCTGAAAGATGTTTTGTTTTGGTTTTTTTTAAAGGTACTGCCCAATGGGAAAGTCAGGGCAGGTGTCACAAAATCATTATATCAATTTGAGAGAATTGAACTAAGAATATCAAAGCAAATAAACAAGCAAAATAAGGTTAACATTCTTACCATATAATCATCTTACAAAGTTTGCAAACTCTTTATATTCTCTCCCTCTGCTCACTGTTCTGATAACCTTCCTGAATTGCCACAGGTCAGGCTCTGGAAAAATATTGGTAATAACTGGTATAAAGTTCTGGATATATTTATTAACAGCTCTGAAAACAGACACAATCATTGCAACAGCCAGTCTACTTATCTATTTTTGCCAAACTAAATCCTTGAGCAACGGGAGCAAAAATGTATATTCAATGACATTCATCCACTTAACTGTTACTCTTAAAAATCCCAGCCTGGTAGTTTTCTTCCACTGATATCTTAGTTAATCTCTTTATACAAAGAGTCAGTGTTCCACAGAAACTTGAGAGACAATTCTTATCTACTTATGTTTTCACCCTTCCAGTCATGCATTTCATTATCTACTGTGTTCCAAGTTTCTGCAAGGAATCTTAGGGATAAAACAGAGAGTTCCTGCCCAGAAAGAGTCACAGCAGGGCCAGCACCACCAGATTATGCCAGATGGAGCTCTGAACCTGCAAGAGGATTTTGTGGAATCACTGAGATGTTTAGAGAACCACTGACTTCAAATGAGGGCTTAACTCTGGAAGGTCTGTGAGGATTTTCTTTATTTGGCTTGTTTTTTGTTAAATTTTATATCTAGCCTTTCTTTCAAAATCCTATGCAACAAACTTCTTAGCTTTTTGTATCCACCTCAAAAAACACCCAAAGAGCAATAAATTACACACTAGCCCAGACTCATTCCCAAAGCAATCACCATATGCTTTACTACGTATATGAAATCCCTGGTCCTACTACATACTTGATCTGCCAATTCCTACAGCCATGAAATGCCCCCTGTGGGTGTGAATGGTTATTTCAATGTGAGAGTTGACACAATGGCCTCCCATATCTAACTCAACGCAGATGGAGCTAGCAAGTCCCCAATGAGAAAGAGTATAAGGCTACAAACTGTATGTGACCAAATCAAAACCAATTAAGGTGAGTGAGTAATAAATCCTTTAAAAAAAACACCAATACCTTATTAGTTTGGCAGTTAGTTAATATTAATGACACAGGTGCTTCCTGGATGCAGCATTCCTTGATGCTAACTTATTTATGAAATGACTATACTAATTTCTGCTCTTCAATTCTGCTCATTTGTCAGATGCTTCTCAATGGCATATGAATATAAAGAGAGCTTACCGTACTTTGTGAGATAGAAAATGCAAATGATCACGTGTAAATGCAGAAGTCTTACCAATACCGTGAAGAAATCTGTTTGTTTTTTTTTTCCTATGAATTAACTTAGAAACTACATGGAAATTAGCCAAGAAAGAATGCACAGAAATAAACAGGCTCAATTACAGAATCCAAATCCCATAGGTAACTATTTTGTCTATCACAAAATTGGAATGCTCTCATTTCTTAATGAGGTTGAAAGAAAAAAAATTCAAAATAGGTATGGTTTGAAATATAGCCACTGAACCATTATGAACTATTAACTACCAAACAACCAAAGAACTCATTAAAATAAAATAAATTAAAAGCAGCTGGCACCAGTGACTCATGCCTGTAATCTTAGCTACTTAGGAGGATGAGAGCTGAGAACTGCAGTTGGAGGCCAGCCTAGTCAGGAAAGTCTGTGAGACTCCAATTAACCAGCAAAAACTAAAAATTAAAAAATTAAAAAGCCAGAACTGGAGCTTTGGCTCAAGTGGTAGAGTGTTAGCTTTGAGTGAAATGGCTCAGGGACAGTGCCCAGGCCTGGAGTTCAAGCCTCTAGGACATCCCCCGAGAGAGAGAGAGAGAGAGAGAGAGAGAGAGAGAGAGAGAGAGAGAGAGAGAGAGAGAGAGAGAGAGAGAGAGAGAGGAGGAAGGAAAGGAAGGAGAGAAAGGAAAGGAAGGAAGAAAAGAAAGAAAGAAAGAAAGAGGAAAAAGGAAGGAAGGAAGGAAGAAAGAAAGAAAGAAAGAAAAAAGAAGAGTAAGCAACTCTACAACCAGATTTTAACAAGAACTGAAGAAAAGATAAGATTCCAAAGACTGGTTGATTGGTCTGGATTTTTCCAAAGATCTAGATCAATCAATTTAGAGACAGTGACTTTAAAGTACCTGTTCACTATTTAGCTAGTCCTTTGTTAAATATCCATTAGTATGGTCCTATCTACTGTATACCAAGGCTCATGCAGTAGACACATATACATAGTCCACAGATTTTGGGATAATTTGTCTTATCATGACTTTTGGAGTTGTGACACAATTCAAAATAGTAGGTTCAACTACAGCAATGCTTGATGAATGGTCCTATAGCTGCTTCTAAATGTAAGAACTGATGAATACTTTCAGATACTTCCTTCTTGGGAAAGAATAAGAGAATGTGTGATTTTTACCTATGAAGATTAGATTATTGTAGAAGAAAAGATGGTTGAAACTATGCATCATGAAAGAGTTAGGAAGGTGGCTTAGTGGTAGAGTGCTTGCTTAGCATGCATGAAGCCCTGGGTTCCATTCCTCAGTACCACATAAACAGAAAAGGCTGGAAGTTGTGCTGTGGCTCAAGTGCTAGTCATGAGCAAAAAGAAGTTCAGGGACAGTGCCAAGACCCTGAGTTCAAGCATCAGGACTGGCAAAAAAAAAAAAAAAGAAGAAGAGTTAGAGATTAGCCAGAGAAAACTCATGGGCCAGGATGACTTTTTTCTCACTTTGTGCCTTTGGAGAAAACCACCTGACCACATGATTTATCAAGCATGTGGGCTTGCACTGTGGTCCCAGATGAATGAAATACGGGAATTCAACTACAAAGCTGGGCCAAAACCAGGGCTAATACCCGGACAGCAATGGGAACTGAAAGATGAGATGGATGAGGCCCAGAGGCCTAGAGACTAATCCTTGAATGTTCCTTGGCAGATTGAAGGGAGGATGGTGATGATATGGCGGGGAGGTAGAGGTTTTAAAAAGGGAGAAAAGAGAGGAGAGGAAAGGACACAGAGAGAAGCACACAGAACTTCCTGGGATTATTTATCTTTACATAGGAAAATTTAAGCAAAACTACCCATTTTCTTAAAATAATGGGAATGCGCTGCTGTTACAACCAAAAGAACTTAGGAAAGCAATTGGCATTGGCAAATAAAATCTGCAAAAATGTGTTTTTCTGTTTTTATTCATGTAGGAGAGGTCTAAAAGCTACTGGATCCGTTTGTACAGGTCATTAGAAGAACATAGATTAATATGAACATATAAATTGTATGGATAATACAATGACACCCAGTTCACAGCTCTAAATACATAGAAAACTTTCATTGTCTGAGATGGATGCTCAGCTCACTGAGCTTTTACCATCCCCAAAGGCAAGATAAATCCAGTCAAAGGACACATTAATACAAGATGACTTTTGTACTTTACATAAGGAGAAAATGAACCAATTCAAGGTTATGATTTTCACAAACTCAAACCACACTAAAAATGTCTTTTAGAAAGAAAAGAAAAAAGGATGAATGCCTAGAAGATAAACTTGGATGACAAACAAGCTTTAGAACATCTTCTACCCATAATTTCACAGCCTCATGAGTCCTGCTTCTCATACAGGACTTCTAATCAGAAATCAGTGATGGTCCCAGCTCAACATGCATCCTCTATGTTCACGGCCAACTCAAAGCTGAGATCTCCTGTGGCTCTCTCTCAATATGATCACACCTCCTCTGGCTGCTTCTTTCTGGGCAGGCTAGGTATCATTCTTTTACACTACATAGCCATAGTTTAATTACTCTGCCAAATATATTGTATTGGATCTGTGTTTCCTACCAGATTCTGAGGTACTAAGGAAATCCCAGCACTCAGCACATTACCTGGTATAACACAGAGCTGAATAAACATAGCTTTTTTAATTCACTATAGATCTGCTTTATTTCACAAAATTTTACAATGATCAAGAAATTATACAAGACCAACTTCCTATTGGATATTTTATCAACTATCACAAAAGAAACAGTTATATGAAAGTGAAACTTTCAATTTTTGGTTTAATTTCATTAAATGTAATCAGCATCATCACAATCAATAAATAAATGTGAAGATGTAAAAATAATCTTGTCTAGAACTACAAAACATCTAAAAAATAAGTGAGGACTTCCTATTAATAATTATATTAAGTCAAATAAGAGCATTGAGTGATTCTCTGGTTGGTGAATTCTCTGCTAGTTACACATACTTAATAACTCCTTCCCTCATTGTAGTGATTACCTCATTGTAGTGATTCACTGATATCCAGCATATTTTTCAGAAAGTTCTTCAACATAGATTCACATTTAAAATTTTTAACTAGAGATTTTTGTATAGTAAGAAAGCAACTTCTGATGTCAGAATGACTAAAACTCAAAAGGAACAACATGTTTACACTGAGACAGTCTTGGCACAGAATTACATAGATACGCATATTTTGAACTTCTAATACATACATTAAAATTGTCCTCATTATAAATATTAATTTTCTCTTATTCCTGAAAGTATTTGATGGTTTTTTTTTTACTACATTTTAAAAATCCATTGCACCAACGTTAGCAATGCTGTCATATTCATTACTTGTCTAAATCCAAGTGACTGGCCAGGTCATACTAATAACACTATGCAAATTCGCAGCAGCTAGTTAATTAATACTCAGTTGCTGCTTAGTCAAGATCTGCTTATTCTAATATAAAATGATTTTAGTATGTATTTGTTTTATTTATATATATATATATATATTTGTTATTTAACTTGCTTTCCTGGCATAATTTATTGAGACAATATTTAGCTAGTGTTAATGTATTTCTTTTTTTAATTGCAATTTCCCACAATCAAAGGAGGCTTTATTTATTTTAATTTCTTTATTGTTATCGTAAAGGTGATGCACAGAGAGGTTACCATTACTGAGTCAAATAAAGAGTACATTTCTGCAATGTCACCCCTTCCCTTGCTCTCTCCCAATTTCCCCCTGCCCCCCGTCTTCACCCACAAGTTGTATATAGTTCATTTTCAACAGTTTCTAGAACATATCATTGCTGCCTTTGTTTACCCTTTGTCCCACCATTTCTGTACCTACCCTTTACCCTCCCAAACATATCTTAAATACATGGATCTAATCTTCCTTCTCTTATTCCACTTTCTTCATCCTTGCAATTATCATTGTAAGGGTACTACTTAGCCTTAAGATCATGAAAATGACTTCTGTAGTCATTCACTAGCTTTTCTTTCTCTTGTGCCTGTTACTTCTATGTCCATGATAAACATAGCACCATCTACACTCAACATCTCCACTAACAATATTGAATAGATTTTATTTTTAAAACTAGTGGGGGAATTGACAAAGCTACAACTTACCAGTTTATCTAGAACACTTCATGCAAGACCATAATCTAGGTCAGCAACCTAACATCCCTCCCCTAAAACATCTCAGTAAATGGCACTACCAAAAATACAAGCTCTTTCCTTGACACCTCCCTCTTCTTTATTCTTGCAGATCCCCATCCCTTCTAAGAGAGCCAAATTCTGCTCAACTTCACTTTCTGAATCTGTCCATGTCTACTACTCACATCTCTTTCTTACACATCATTGTTCTAAATTAAGATGCCATCATTTTCTGTCTACCAACATCTTCCAAACTGGTGAACCAGTACCCAGGTTTTCCTTCTTCCAGTCTACTGCCCACAGTATATATAACAAGTTGCGTTCCTAAAAGGCACAGAGTAGATCACTTATCAGCTTTCATCCCAAGTTCACACTTTATATTTTCTTGTATGAGCTGGAGCTAGAAGTGTACAAATAGTATTTTCCATATTCCTCTGCAAACTGCATCTTATTAAATTCTGCAAGTGGGAACCACTGGCAGGAAGACAGGAGTACAGGAGTACTGGCAGGAGTACGGGGAAAAACTTTATTTTCCAGCTTCTGTCAGCTCAGTCTCTATAATAGCAAGCAGCTCCATATCCACATGAATTTAGTACTCTGTATACCAACCATGGGACACCTCCCTTACCCCCATCCCCCAATAGCTGACTGATGGTGTGACTTTACTGGATAGAGACTATCTCTCTCCAGAGGTCCAATCACCTCCTTAGTAGTTAACACATCCACTGTGGGGTAGTCCCTCCTCTGAGTTTCTAGATTTAGCTAACAACTTGCAGTGACTGTTGTTTCCTAGTCCAAAGGATGACAGCAGCTTCTTGAAGTTACTAGTCTTTATCTCTGCTTTACTATTTATACTTCCAGCCTAATTCCTATGTGCCTAATTCCCTATGTTCAATCACCTTTATATGAAATACTAACTTTATACTTATATTCGAAGTGGACACTAACTGGTTTTAGTCCCTGGTACAATGAGCGATTGCCAAGAAATAAACTTTAAATTGTCATTGTGGGACTGGTTTCTTACCTTTTTTACTTTTAATAGTAGTGGCCTTCTGGTCTCTGTTCAATACATTTCCTACAGCATTTACTATGATACTAAAATATCTTTATTACCACTGCTGTTTGGTGAGTGGCTTTGATATAGTTCCCAGGATTCTAGATCCACGAGGTGTGTAACTTTTTTTTTGACATTACTCTCTCCTCCCTCTGCTCCAACTCTAAAGTATTCTAAACTTCCTTTCTACTCTACTTCTGTCACGGCTTTCACAAAGCTTGTCCTAAGTCTTACATATGGCCTTCACACAATTTTGTGTATCCAGCTAATTTCTACTTGACTAATCATTTTCTGCAGTCTTCCTAGATCTGCATGCAGATTGGACTTTATCCATTATAGCAATAAAGATACTCTGTATACTTATACTGAATCCCTCCCCTTCCCAGGAAAAATTTGCATTCTAGGAAAGCAGGTATGTTAATCTATTGGGCACCTGTAACAAAATACCATAGGCTGAGTAGTGTAGAAACAACAGAATTTTATTTCTCACAGTCCTGGAAGCTAAAAGTTCAAGACCAAGGCACTAACAGATCTGATGTTTGGAGAGTATCAATTTTCACATTCATAGATGGCACTTTCCAGTTACATTCTCAATCAATGGTAAAAAAGGAACCATTAAAAAAAATCAGTTCCTAACCCATCACATTAATGACTAGTTTCAACATGAATTTGTAGGAGGGTAATACAAACATCCATATCATAGTAGTAGGTACCATGTTTATTTCACTCACAGATTTAAAACTACAGAGTCGATGTCAATAACAGTTTATTGAATGAATGCAGATATGCACAAATGAGAAAGTATAGTTTAACACCTATTAGAGAAATTTAGGAATGCTTCCTAAGGAAATACAGTTTTGTAGTAGGTCACTAGAGCCAATCTTCAGCACCCAAGAAACTTAAAAGAAAAAGACTTTACCCTGTTTAGAGACTTCTAACAATTTTTTCTGATTTTTTTTGGTAATAATTTTTTTTATTGTGAAAATACTGTACAGAGGGGTTACAATTACATGGGCAAGATAGTGAGTACATTTCTCATCAAGTATTGTAGCCTCCTCCTTTGTTTCCCCTTCCCATCCTCCCCCACCCCACCCCACCCAATCCTCCCCTCTCCCTCCCCCCCCACCAAAGTTGTAAACTTTGTTTTCGACATAACGACTTGTACATCTCATTGTTGCAATGTGTCTACCTATTTAAACGATTTGTTTTTCCCCTTCCCCTCCACAAATTATACCAACATCAAATACAGTGAAATCAGGGGTTATACTGTGGTGAGGGACATACAAAGCAACAAAGAAATAATCTTTTAATGTGTTCTAACAATTTTTAAAATATTTCTTTTCCTTTTATGAGTATTTGAGTGATCAAGTAGCACTTAAATTTTTTAATAAAAAAATAAACTTACTGAAAATAAAACTTTCATCTTTGGGAATTATCAACAGGCTAATCTCTTAGATAAACTCCCACAGCCACATAAGAACTAAGCTCCTTTAGGTGTTTATCAGCCATCCTTCTCCCCTTTTAGAGGACTAGTCTGGTTTCAACAACTATTCTAACAGTAAAGTAGATGCTGAGATCCCAATAAACTTACTTTATCGCTTCTATTTCACAAACCTCCAAGTTTAGAAACTATACGTTAGAAACTTGATCATTATTTTCAAACCTCAATAAGTGGACGAAAAATACTTCAGAGAGGTAAAAACCTTTCTATTGATCTCTGTATGTAGGTTTACTATGTAACTTATTGGTGTGTTTCCATATCTGTAATCAGTTTCCCCTGTACCTCCGATGTTGAAATCATAAAAGAAATAGCTTTAATCTTCTATTAATTTTATAGTTTTGAAGATGAAAATAATAAACTTACAATAAATTCGCTTCTTCAAACTTGCCTTTCATTGTTTATTTATGATCAAATAGGTTGAACACTAGCCAAAAGGTTCTCATACTTCCTGGACATTTAGCAGACTTATATAATTGAGTAAACAGCATTTTGTGATTCAAAAGTTTTAGTGTTCAGGCATTTAATCATTTAATTGTTTTCTTTGATTTAATGGTAGCAAAAATATATCTAACAGAAATCAATAATAGCACATATTCACCTTCACTTATTTTCAGATCATTATAACATAAAACTATCCCTGATATGAAGTTAAAATAGTAATTTAACACAAAAGGATAAATCACATTCTGAAGTTATTTAACTTATTAAAATAAAAATTGTTATTACTTTTCATTGTTGCATCTTATCGTTTGACTTTGACAATGGATCAAGTACCTGAACCTGGCCCTTTATTCTTGGATCTCCCTTCCCTAACATCAAAATTCATAGTTAATTTACAAATATCAACATAAGTAAAATTCCTATACCTGTACTCTTTAGCCTCATTTTCCTTTGCTATCTCTCTAAAAATTCACTGGAAACAATCCTCCAATCATCTCTATTTTGAGTTTCAGTTATTTCTCAATTATCTCTGTCTGGAGAGGGGAATTTGCAAGGAGGATGACAGTAGAATCATAGCTCCCAAGTACATACACACATAAACAACTGGGAAAACAGTCTTGCTGTAGAGTAGCAGCAAAGAGAGAGAAGTGAAAAAGTTTAGGCCACAATTAAGTGGTAAGGCTCTAGAACTAACCTATGTTGGAGTCTCAGTTCTGACTACTGACAATCTTTTACGCCAATGCCAGCATCTGCCTCTTTGTGCTTGCCTCAGTTTCTTCATCTGTAAAGCAATAATATTGACAACTATTTCATGAGATCACCATAGAACTGTTTAGAACAACACTTATGATGTAAATGCAAATAGGTGTTACTTACTATAATTTTTTCCCTCTCCTCCCAAGAAATCTAGTCTTCTCACATAAAGTGGGAGAACTGGTAAGAAATGGGAGAGCTATGGAAGAACAAAAAAGACAAGCCTAGATAGCTAAGAGATAAGAAGAAAGGTAAGAACAAAGAAAAGCCTGAAGCAGAATAGCACCTTCAGTGCAATGAGAAGTTATATCAAGTATGAACGTACAGCAGAGCTTTCAGAAGGGAACAAATTAGGCCAAATGGGGAGAAACCTTAAGGTGAAGGATGTATTGTCATCAAAACAGCTTAGCAGCATAGCATGGGCATCTTTTGACCTGAAAAGACTCTCCTGATCTACATGGCCACAGCTACCCACTAGTGTATCCTAAACCCTGAGAGACTGCAGAGCCCTTCAAAAGGTTCTTTGAGCATAGGCAGGAAATAAAGTCAAAACCACTTCCCACTGGTCAACTGCAAGAGGTTATCACACAGCTCCATCTTGCATTTGCTTTGTATGCTTCTATGCTAAGCATCATTTCCTTTGAGTAAACAGTTATTAAAAACAAAAAAAATAAAAATTAAAAAAACACATGATGAGCCAAGCACCAGTGGCTCATGCCTGTAATCCTAGCTACTTAGGAGGCTGAGATCTGTGGGTCACAGATTTGAAGCCAATCTGGGCAGAAAAGTCCATGAGATTCTTTTCAATTAACCACTCAAAAGCTGGAAGTGGAGTTGTGCTCAACTCTTAAGAGTGGTAACCATGAGCACAAAAGCTGAGGGGCAGCTCTCTAGACCCTGAGTTCAAGCTCCAAGACCAGCACACACATATAAAAAGGAGGGGGCAAATAAAATACAGGAAGCCACTAACTTAGTTCAGTATCTTATCTTGCAGAGTAAGACTGAGAACCAAAGAGAAGCAGTGACTTTGTCTAGTGACTTTCTCTAGACCCTGAGTTCAAGCTCCAAGACCAGCACACACATATAAAAAGGAGGGGGCAAATAAAATACAGGAAGCCACTAACTTAGTTCAGTATCTTATCTTGCAGAGTAAGACTGAGAACCAAAGAGAAGCAGTGACTTTGTCTAGATCTGCACAGCATCTGTGTGTCAGGAGCAAGAAGGAACAATTTTCTGACCCTACCAACATGTTGTTGGTCTTTACCATCTCTTCCCTAACATGGATATACAAAAGTGTTCACGTTGTATGGCCACACCATGCTATGCCAACCTCTTATTATTCCCAAGTTCAGACTTCACACCATCATCTAGTCTTTTAATCTCATGTTTCTCCTGCTATCTATTTCTTACCAAATAAAATTTTTTCAAGATTCTGTCAAACACCTTCTATGGCTGCTTCCTGAATCCTTTTAAACCTAATTCTTCCTACTCTATCCACCTAGCCATGCTAACCCTTAACTACTGATTCCTGCCAGGGTACCCACAGTGTATAGCTGCATGTATCCATTCTTTTGTTTTTCTTTTGTACACTCTGACTATAGAGTACAGTCCTAATGATCAAAGTAGAATAATCCACTATTCTGCATCCTTGAATCCCCAATCAAGTTCCCACATTAAAAAGCATTGCACATATATTTGTATATGTTTTTATAACTCTTCTGATCACAAAAGCAATACAAAAATACTGAGTAGAAAAGGACACTCTACATATACCCTTCAGAGATAACTACTAGTAGCAGTGTGTTATACACTCTGCGAGATTTCTTTCTGTAAACATATAATTCACACAGACAAGAAAACTATTTTCAGTGGGATATTAGGAAATACTAGAGGTACTTATTTATCACAAATATATATAATAGTTTCCCTTCAGCTATACATATATATTAGTTTCCCTTGAAATATATCTACATATATGAATATATCTATTTCTACATAAACATATAAATATATATTTCTACACATATATTTCTATATGTGTAGAAATATATTCTTCCTGAGTGCTACAGTAATGTCAGTTCAGGTTAATCTAAAGGGAAGATAATGTTCTTACGATTAAGTTGTATCTCACTGGGAAGTGAGTACTACTTGGAAAAGACTACGGACATTTATCATAAGGTCTTGAAAAACATCTGTTAAGATGCATACATTTTATAAATCAATCCAAATTTACTGAGCACTTGGCAGATACTGAAGATATAAATATTGCTAAGATCCAGGCCCTGACCTTGATGAGTTATCATTTGGTTATTTGGTTTGATACAAAACTGTACTAGCATTATGCCATTTTACCAGTTAAAAACCTTCAAAGAATGTAATATTTTCCCTCAATCTTCAAGAGATAAAAGTTCAATTTCTGATATTTCTAAAACTTTACCAACACACTGTCCATGGGAAAAATATAGAAAGCTTTTGATCTTGGTTATCTATTCTCCTTGCTTTTAAACCAGTGAACATACAACACTTTAAGTTATTTATTATTTCAAAGATATGTTGATTGTTGTCTATACTATACTCCCTAATTTGCAAAGTCAGGATGCCTTCTATGTTTGCAGCTTTTTAAGCCTTTTGTATTACAACCTTTTGTATTGTGAAGCAGGCCTCTTTGCCTTCTCCCTAACACAGTAAATGATCACTTGGTAGGGTTCTTGTGGAGAAGGGTCTGGTAATCTAAGGTCGAGGGACAGAGACAGATATTCAAGTATCTGTTGTGACAGGAAAGGTAAAAGATTTCCTTCACATTCTTCCCAGATAGTTAACAAATCACATGAACTCCTATGAACTAACTTCTTTCAATGATACCTGAGTCATGCTACTAGAATAACTTAGATTGTTTCAGGATAGAGCTGGACATAGAAAAATCAAGGTATGATTACAGAGCAGGATCCTCCAGCTATGTGCTCAGATTTTTTTCATTTCTGTTACTGTGTGTATTTTTATTTCCAGTATTTTCCTTTCATTCTTTCCTAGAGTTTCCAGCTCTGATTATACTGTTCATCTGTTCTTGCACTGATAATTCTAATTCACATATATCCTAATAGCTCTTTTCCCAATGGCTACTTTGTCACTTTTTCAGTACTGTTTTTGTCATTGTTATTGTTGTTGAAGGTGTGACATATAAGGAATATGGTGAATAGATCTCTAGTTTGACAATTTTTTATTTTGCCATCATAGTTAAAAGGCAGAGGGTAACATTGTCTTCTACAGCAAAGCATATGCTTTGTTATTTTCCATGTACTTTCTGCTAAGTTTTTATCTAAAATATTCTTGTAGAGTCAAGGGGCTTGTTTCTCGGGCTACAATTTGTAACACTATCCTTTAAACTACTATGAAAAGTGGGCCCACACAATTTTTCAGAGTTAGAGCACCAATAATCTGTAATCATAACAAAGAAGGTGTTTCTCCTGTAATCCAACATTGTAATGTTTCAAGGGACTTCTCTTTATTTCCTGAAAGTAGATGAGGTTAGGCCAATACCTCTAGGTTACTATATCATCTTGGAAAATAAACTGAGATCCTTCCCAATTTATCATCACAGATCACTTTGAGGTAAGATAATAAGGTCTCCCTGCTCCCAGCAGAAATACTTACACTTTTTTGAAGTCAGTTTTTAACATGGAATCCTGTATCATCGAATACTTAACCGTTTTCTAAGTCCTGTTCAAAAAATGGTCATTTTCCTGTCTTCCCAAAGCTAAAGTTCAGCAACACGCCAACACTGAAATGCTCAAATACCAAGATTTTTAAATGGAAAGGTCAAAGAGTCAAAGATGTGAAGATGATCTTCCACTTCACTGACTTTTGACAGAAGAACTGATGAAAGAAGCAGGAAGAGCAAGATCAGGAGGAAGAAAAAGAAATCTGACCAGTTTCTTTCAGTCATCTCTCAGCTGGATGGGAAGTAAGTCAAGCCTTAAAGGCTAAAAATAAAGAAATATGTGGATGATGGCACCACGGTTGAAAAAAGCTATAGCTAGGCTAATTACCTCTAATTACAAAGGAGAGTAGCAATTCTGCCTGCAAAATATACCTCTCTACTGGCCTGTAGTGTCTTCATTCCTGTTAAGTCACTGTTCCGTTGCCTTATCACTGTTAAAATGTGCTTTTAGGAAGCAATGTAAGTCCCCCAGGGAAGGGATTTCAGCTATAATTTTATTAGGGAAACAAGCTTAATTATTGGTATACATAAGTCCCTCTTCCAATAACTCTCTGGAACCTTCAGTTAATCAAGCAGGGTCTAAGGTATAAATATAACTACCAGGCAAGAAAAAATTATTGTTGTTTTCATACGATAGATTGAGCAAGTATAGTACAGATAACAGAAAAAGGGGGGATTTGTTGTTTGTTTTGTGATACTGGGGATTCAACCTAGGCAAGTACACTACCACTTCATCTAGGCCCCTGGCCCTTTTGTTTGTATTTTATTTTTAGATAGAGTCTCTCTAATTTCAATCCTTCCCCTTCTATCTCCCTAGCTGGAATTATAGTTGTGTGTCATCATGCACAGATGATAAGATGATTCTTTTGTCAATAAAAGCTTAGGAATGTGGTTCTGCATCATCCACCAGACATGAGTCACAGGAGTACATGCTGCACCAGGTTAGGACACTTCCTACCACACCTATAGAGAAACATTTACCATGACATATCTCTCTTCCTACACCTCATGCTTAGTGACTCTTGGTGCTGAGGCCAGGCCAGTGCTGCAATGGTAAATGAAAGATGAAATATCGCATGAATCAACAGTAACACAATAACACAGGAAGTCATTTTTGATGTGGAAAGAACAACTCGCCAAGCATAAAACCAGCTCATAAAGCTCTACCAGTTAAGAAATGTAAGTAATCAATTGATTCATTACATACTTACCAACTCATACATAATATATAAAGAGCACTGTGTTGTGCTAGGAAAAAAATGTGCAAAGATAGCTGAGGTTTGGTGCCTACTTCCAAGAAAGAAGTATATTCTCTCTGAAGAAAACTGCCAAATGACAGTAATAGGCAATGGGGTGATCAGGATAAATTGATAAGGGGCTAAGGAAAAAGAAAGCAGCTGATCTTCTAACTTGCAATACAACTATAAACCAAAGGAAAGGAGCCACTGAATTGGCTAAAAACTAAAACAGCTGAGCAGATTATCTCAGGTTATACATGCTGATCTGCCCATCACTGTACGCCATTCACAATGCTGTTGCAACTTGGCAAAGGTGATTCTAGCTCAATGGAATTCAAGCAAAAAGGCATTCAATCAACTTGTTCTTGACAATGCCACACCTGGCAAATGTTCTATGTGAGAGTTTAAACAAATGGGGAGGGGAAGAAAATATTAAGTGCAGTTGTATACTGGGCTTGATGACTGATAATCTGAAGTTAAGTTTTAGGGGGAAGCCTGATTGGGTTAGGAATAAAAGAGAATCAATACCTGAAACCACTTAGTGTTTAAGCAATTTAAATTAAGTCTTTAGTTTACCTCTACTGGACAGTCCCACTTGCAAAAATCTGATCAAGTACAGTTGTTTACTCTTTGAGGGCAGAGTACATGCTTGTTTCATTTCTAGGAATTCCCAGTAGCACCTAGCACAAGGTAAGCACTAAAATAACTGAGGGGAAAGGGGACAGAAATCAAGCATCAGATCACACTCTTTAGATTCTACGCTGAGCCTATGGAGGAGAGGGGTGAACACAACAGTAAGTATAGATATCTGTAAGTTCATGGCCAGTGCAGTGCACATGCACACACACATACACAAGACTGAGCTTACAAATGCAATACCCACCCTCAATTAAAAAGCCTATTCAAATTCTGTAGCATGACTAAGGCCCTGAAACAGAAGCCTTTTCTCTCACACTGATCACATACAAAGTTGCACTATTAATTTAGAAAACCTAGTAATTGCTGAAATAAACAAGAAATGTCCAAGCGCTCTTTCCTGTGCCTGTGACAGGGTGCTGGGGAATGAGACAGTCTTCTTCTCTAAACTGGGGAGTCCCACTGTTAGGCTCACTGTCTTCATCATGGTCATTCTGGCTGGAAATGAATCCTAAGTTGCACCTCACTGTAAGGCAGGCCAGAAATGCATTACTGCTGTGGCCCAGGCAACATGGATTTTGCTGAGTAGTCAGCAAGCAGCCTTTCCTATTGTACTTTGGGACTTTTCATTCTCCTTCCAAGACTTTTCTTGCCCTTTCTCCATGTACATGTCTACGCATATAAACATACATATAAACATATATTCATATGCATAAAATATGCTTTCATATGGTAAACTTTGGATCTGACTTACATATGTGCCAGGGATCTTACCACTAATATGGCTGATGTTCTACTTCTGAAGGAAGAGAAATCATCTGAATTAAGATCCAGAAGCAACAGCAGCTCATGAAGAAACTCTGCTTCAAACCAGGGAGACAAATTCTCCTATGTCCACCCTCTCCTTAAGGCTCTGACCATGATTAGCCCCTACAGTATAATCAGGAGGGCTCATGTCCTTTGTATGAGTACTAGATACAATCTTCTCAGAAAAGGCAGCAGGGTGTTAAGTGTTGCCTTGAGGCCTCCAGTGACTCCATTTTCTGTCCAAGAATCAGCCCATCTTAGATTCATTACTTCCCTTGCCAACACTAAAAGGTAGTTTTCTCATAGAAAGCACACTCAATCTCAAAGGCATTTTACCAATCAAACAAGTGGAAGTAACACTGGACTCCAATGTAGATAGAAGGCAATGGCTAAAGGGTGAGTTAACACCACACCTGCCTCCAAAGCACTTGACTCAAAAATCAAATCAGCCTGTATCTTGGACTTCTATGGTCTGTCTGAAATGTCCAACCACAGCACAAGAATTATCGATTTGATGGAGACTCCAGATTGTAGTTCTCTTTAGTAAGATTCTATATGATTTGCCTTGTTATCTATCTTCCAAAATGCCTTGCCTCTACCGTCATCTAGCAAACATGTACTGAATTAACACAGTTGATTTTTTTTTTTGTTTTTACTCATTAGTAACTCCTCCGAATGTGTCCACCTATGGGGCTATAAGTCTATAGGACAAAAATTAGCTGTATATTTACTCTGTATACAACATTGCTAATAACAGGTGTGGAGAAAATGCTTTCTGGTAGCAACTGTAACAATGGTCATGGTGACAGTAAAAGCCCAATTTTTTTCATGCCTATTTGTCCAATGAGTCATTATAAGTAAGGCAAGAGTTCAGGTCTTAACATGATTCCCTCACTCTTCAGCACAATTCCTATCTCCTGACCTGTTGTCATTTTCTCCATACACTGACACATTTAAGTTATTTTAAGTTATGAAGGGAAGGAATTGTGTATCTATGTGATCCAGCGCCCAAAACAATAGCAGGCATGTTAGAAGTGCTAAAAACTAAACAAAACAAAAATACATAGAAGGAATGAGTAAAATGAAGATTATTTGGATTCTTTCAAATACACTAGCTCTTGCCTATTCACATGCCTTTCAAAGTCTCAAGAACATATCACAGACAAGCCATATTTTGTACCACACAGCAGGGCTTCTATGTTAAGTATCTATGTTAAGTATCTCAGGATGGGATAGCTTTGGTAGCTCTTTACCAAACAGGAATCACATAGATTAAGCCCACACAAGCAACTTGTGCATGAAGATGAGACACTCCTTTATGACAGAAACAAATCTGCCTGAGTCCCATATGAACAGACCCAGCTCTGTGCATGGGAAGCAGCCAGAATCAGTTTAAATAAAATTAAATAGCTCAAGCTAAAATTTGATTTTCCAAGGATGACCAGGTGTCTGCTAAGATCAATTACTTTAAACTGTTAAGGAATCACTGGATGTTATATTTCAACAAGCTGTTTCTGGATGGAGCTCTTACCATATTTTATTTAGGTTTTGGCATATGGGGAGAAAAGTATCTGTTGCCAACAATGACCCTATTTTTTACTTTTCTGTTGACACCCAAAGAGTAATTAAGTAATACTCTAAAAGTAGCAATAAAATAAGACTACCATTCAGGCACTAGTGGGTCATGCCTGTAATTTCAGCTACTCATGAGTCTGAGATATGAGGATCATAGCTCAAAACCAGCCCAAGCAGGAAAGACCATGTGATTCCTATATCCAATTAACTACTAAAAAGGTGGTAAGTGGCACTGTGGCTCAAGTGATAAGAGTACTATTCGAGCAAAAAAAGCTCAAGGATTGACCCCAGGCCCTGAGTTCAAGCCCTAGGATAAGCAAACAAACAAACAAAAAACCAGAGTACCAACTTGAGAATATGTCACACAAAAGGATTTATTTTATACAATGAACAGTTTTATACATCCAGAATATTTTATACCTGAAGAAAGTTTTTAGAATAGAAAATACTAGCATCTAATACTTCATAGAATGGCTGTTTTTAAATTCCCCTTCAAAAAGAGGAGTTGTTATAATGTTTTCCACCATAGTTTTCATACTTTCCATCAAGATTTTGCTCCAAACATACTCTGATCAAAAGTTCTCTTTCAAGTTTATTACCCCAGACAGCCAGTGTATACTATGTGTTAAATTCAGGATGACATGGAGAATCCCTAGACTGAGATCAAATTTTTATCTGAAGTTACTGGATTCACTTGCAAAATGAAAAGAGTGGTCTGGATGATAGCTAAGGCCATTTCTAGTTATTTGGATTGTTTTCACTTCCCCCAGAACCCTCACAACTTCAAAGGGATATTACAAGACATCAAGACAGCAAGTTTAAAAAATGAAATTTTAACAGTTTTGATAAGCAGAGAATTCTTCATTTTTTTTTTTTTTTTTTTTTTTTTTTTGCTTATGTGGTGCTGAGGAATCGAATCCAGGGCCTCAAGCATGCAAGGCAAGCGCTCTACCTCTGAGCCATCTTCCCAGCCCATAAGCAGAGAATTCTTTTTACCTCTAATATTTTATGTCCTAAAACTTAAACACATAGCTTCAGCCTCATTTCGCTAGAAACAGTTTTCCTCTTATACTCATTTGCATGTTTCCTGGGCTCTTTGTTTTTCCCCTTTTCTATTTGCCTCTCAGAGAGAGAGAAAGAGAGACAGAGAGAGACAGACAGAGGGGGGGAGGGTTATACAAATTATATAAAACTATACAATAAGAAACATATGTTTCCTTCCCAATCCTAAGGGCCAAATTTTTGGGTTACACAGTATAATTTGGCCTAACCAAATGTCAGGAAAGTTCTCTTCCTTTAGTAAAACAGAAACCTAACAACTAAGTCTTTCCCAACTAAGAACCATACCATAACGGTAGTATCAACATACACTTTTCAGAACTCACTCTGCCTCTGTGCTAGCGTTTTCCAAAGAGGTACAATTTTTCTAGTCCCATTGGTTTCTATTATTAGACTCCAAAGCATTCATGTGAACTCTTCATACAAAATTAGATCACATAAAAAAGCTTATGAAAAGCCAAATCACAAATTTCTGCAGGTATGTCACAATTTTTCAGCAACAGTAATAGCCTCTGTATCATTATCATCTTTTCTAGAAAGAGTGGTACTCTCCAGAGAGACATGCTGTTCTAGTAGAGAACCTTACTGAGATGAACTTCATATAATCATATAATTCACTCATTTAAAGTGTACAATCCAATGGTCCTTAGTATGTTCACAAACTTGCACAATCTGCATCACAATTTCAGAACATTCTTGATCTCTTGAGAGAGATGAAAGCATCAATCTTAAATAGTATTAACAGACATTCCCAATTTTTTCCAACCCTGGACCCCAGTTCAACAGAAGAACCAGCTTTTACTGTTAATGAAGAAAAACAAGACAGACACTAACTCTAACTGCTCCAAACGGTGGTTCACTGAGATTTGAGAAAAATAAAAATTGCCCTCAAGGTTTCAAAAGGATTTTGGACATTCTGACATAGCCTCATTCCCTCTTGGGAATCATTGCTATAATGGATTCCACCTCCAGACACATTCCTGGAATTCTGGGTTCTCACCATAGAGACTCCTAGCCAAGGGAGTCGTCATGAAGACTTGTTAAATTATGGCTTACCTCATGAGGCTTCTCCTACTTGAAAAAAGACTTGAGAACTACTCCAAATTTGTCTCTAATTAGATACAAAGCAAGAACAAAAAGAATCTGGTCCTCATCTCCATTTCAACAAAACTTTTTCTCTGGGAAATCTATTCAGGCAATTAAAATTAATTCCAATATCTATTTGTCAAGCTTTTATGTCCTCTGCTCTTAAGAGCAAGACAGGAAATAGGTAAGCAAACTATGAATGCTAAACCTGAATTAGAATTGCCTGAGGTGAGTACATACTTAAATAAGTGTATATAAATGAATATATGTTTCACTTATATTTGAAACACAGTTTTATATTCACCAGTCTTATGGTTAGGATGCAGTTTATGAAAAACTCCACACACAAAGTACCTTTCCTTCAGTTCTTTGTGGTCCTTATGAAGAAGCAAAACTTTCTAAACAGGAAACAGAGGATATAAAGGTAAGGCTATTTTCCCTGGTGACAGCAGAGCACCAAATTCCTGGCATATCCCAGTCATTTTTAAGGTAACCTTCGTCATATACCACATGCTTGCCATGTGGATATGGGTCTGTTCAATAATCTAACATGACTCATAAACATACATATATACGTATATGTGTGCATATATTCATATGTACACACACACACCACCAACTGATTAAAATAAAAATTTGGCAAGACCAATTACCAAAGTTTCATGGCCCATTCTCATGAAGGAGCAACTTCTACTTAATATTCTGACTTTCTGATATTTTAAAACTGTATATAGCAAAGTCAGTGAAAGGACTTGCTAGAAAAGCCCAGGCAACTGACATATCAAATGTAGTCATCTAAATGCAACAGGCCACTTCAAAAGCAGAGACTTTGATCATTTTATTATGACAGATTTAGTAGAGAGAAAAGTAACCATCAGGTTTCTAATGAAAAGTGAATCTACTCATAAAGTTAAAATGTAATTAGAATGTAAAATCTTTCTGAGAAAGAAATCTATATTCTCAAACATGCCCTACAATCTCTGGCAGACTGTTTCTTTCTCCATGTGAATCACAATGGAATACTGAAGCCCCAGAATGGTAATGCAGGTTCTGATCCAAACTTCCTATAAGATGAAGACTTTCCAGATGTTACCTGAAGTGACTAAGTCAGGTGTTTCTTACAATGGAAAAATCTCAAGGACACTAAAGACTGCTTCCTTTGCTATGTATATTCACTTCAAAAAGCCCAATGCCTTTTCTTACAAGGGGAACTCTTCTGCATACGAAGTAAAAGCAGCTATAGTTACTGGTAATGGTTGCAAAATGACAAGTCACTAAGTTCAGCTCAATGCAATGAGACAAAGATTTCCCCGAGGCACCAGAGACTATTAAAAACAGTGGTTTTTAAGTGTCTATATTTCAGAGATTTGTACAGTATTCAGTAATGGAAAAATGAAATCCAAGGCTTAAGGCATCATTATTTAGCTTTTAAAATTTCAGACTGTTTTCTGGAATGATTTTGTTCCACTAACTAAAAGTATTTCTAAACTACATGGTTGAGCAACCAATTGGATCTTGAGTTCAGAAATTAGTAGAAAATCAATGAGCCATTACCAAATTCCACAGCCCAGGCAGGCTCTTCTCTGGATGACTTGAACTCTTCAAAAGTTAAACTAATGAGCTACTACTGCATCTTGAACTTCCCTGCTATGACTAGAAAAACAACATATTTAGGACATTGTTTTTTTGTTTTGTTTTGTTTTTACATACATGAGGCTAGAGCAAACACTCATCCTGCCTCTATACTGGTTTTTCGCTTTCTGAAGGACATTTCATTTGTGAGAAAGAAGAGCTAATTTTACTTAGAGGCCTCTAAAATGTTCTTGTCTGGCATAGTGGACAGTGTTTACAACTTCTAAGCTTTAATTACTCATAAAGTTTTGGACAACCATGGTTCTGCTTTATGAGTGATTCTGCTTATGCATAAACATCTAGCTTGAAATTCTCATTATGTCACTTTATTAACTGTAAGACTTGGAACAAATTCCTTCTTTCTCCTTCTCTCTCTCTCTTCCCCCTCCCCCCCCCCACAAGCATCCACACTCTCACATAAAACATGAGAAAAGAGAAGCTAATTTACAACAGTGATTACATTTATGTGGAAAGAAATGAAAAAAAATGAGCCTAGAATAGCAGTTTTCATTTGTTTTGTTGGTTTTTTTGGCCTCAATATTGATTTCACAGTCCCAGTTTCTAGTGTTGATTTGGTTGGGTTTTTTTTTTTAATTTAATTTTATTTTATTTGTGAACATACTGTACAGAGGAGTTACAATTACATGGGCAGGATAATGCGTACATTTCTTACCAAGCATTGCAGCCTCCTCCTTTGTTTACCCTTCACATCCCTTCCCAGCCTCCCCCCTCCCCCCAATCCCAATCCCAATCCTTCTCCTTCCCCTCCTTACCCCCCCCCCCACCGACGTTGTAAAGCTCGTTTTCAACATGACAACTTGTACTTCTCATTGTTGCAACAGGTCTACCTGTATCCTTAAACAACTGGTTTTTCCCCATCTCCTCCACAAGTTATACTGACATCAAATATAGTGAAAGCAGGGGTTATACTGTGGGGGAGGGACATACAAAGCAACAAAGAGATAATCTTATAAATGCGTTAGAAACACATGCATAAAAGAAAAAAACATTAAAATACATATCTAATCCCATGGTTTCCCTTATTTGTAATATCTAGTAGATGTATGAGTCAAGTGGTTGGGTTTTTACCTAGTCTTTCTAAAAGATTACATTGTCTGAGCTCTCCATAGATAATTGCTGGTTATTTTGGAGATAAAAATCTCCAATCTGTCTAGTCTGGTACTGACCCACAAACTTCTGTTGCTGAGCCTCTTGAGTACCTAGGATTACAGGCATGAGCCACTGACACTTGGCTTATTATTGAATTTTAAATGTGATAAAGATATTACACTATTAAAAGAAAAAGAGAGTTCCTTATATTGTAAAGATTTTTACAGAAAATACTTACTAATCAAATAATAGGATGCTAGGGATTGCTTCAAAATAATCTGCAGTAGGAAGAGAAGGCTGGGGTCAAAATGAAACAAGACTGTCCATAAATCGAAGAGTATTGTTTAGAGGAGACAGGTATATATAGTCTAATATTACAATATATTTATATATATGAGTCCTTTTATGTCAGCCAAAAAGAAAACAAGTTAAAAACTTTTAAGTTGTTGTAGTAGTCATAACAATACTTGCTTTCTTCTCCAGCTACACCTTGATCAGATGTCCAGAGGCAAGACTGTATGCTTAGCCAACTCAGCATTGAGCCCTGAGCCCTATGTGAGGCACAGAGTCTGTGTCCATGGAGAGGGAACACCAGCCAAAGATCTGCAAAACTAAACTGTGACAGGACACACTCAACAGAGTAGTTTTGAGTGAGCTGTCTTTGAACCTTAAACCATCTTTCCAACAAAGCAGGAAATGAAACAGTATTGAAGGTAAAATCATAACCAAGAAAGAAAACAAAAATTCCACTTAGAACAAGAGGTTAGAAAAAGATGAAGTTGGATGCTAGTGGCTCATCCCTATTATCCTAGCTACCCAGGAAGCTGAGATCTGAGGATCACAGCTGGAAGCCAGCCAAGGCATGAAACTTTTATCTCTAATTACCTAGCAAAAAAGCAGGGAGCAGAGCTGTGACTCCAGCAGTACAGAATCAGCCTTGAGGAAAAAAGCTGAGTAGGAGAGTGAAGCCCTGAGTTTAAGCACCACTGTGCTTAAACACCACTGTGCGCACACACACACACACACACACTCACACTCACGCACGCACACATGACAAAAAAGGTGTTTTTCTTTGAGCTACAGATGTGGGCCAAGAAAAATCTAATAAATCCAGAACTTGGTTGACTTAGTCACTAATTTTGGAAGGCATGTGGCCAGCCACTGGTTTTTCTGTAGCTAATTCCCCTAGTGTATGGTTTTGGATGCTAGCAGTTGCCTGGGTTGTTTTTCAGGGACTTGAAGGCTACTGGAAACACTGACCTTCATTTGGGCCTGGAGATGTCTGACAGGTGACTGGAATGGAACGAAAAGTTTTGACAGCTTTGCTTTTAAATTGTGTCTGTCTCCTTCACTGCCTTAACCTTTCGTTCAGATTCTATTCAGCTCTGAATGTAGACATGCTGATCCCTGAGAAATGTTTTGTTTAGAACTATAATACAGAGTTAATTTGACCTAGTGAGTATCTGTCCTTCTCATTTAAGGCTAAAGGCACCTACCAGCTGTCAAGACCTGCAACACCGAACCATGAAAGGAGAGATAGCTCCTAGTAAAGTTCCACCTATTCCCAACAAAGACATGAATATTCTTTCCCTTTATTAGCTTATCCTACCCCCCTCCCACACTTTCCTGATTCTGTATGTATTACTCTTTGTTGGTTTTGTATTTTGGTGCCAGGCCTGGGGCTTGAACTTGGGCCTGGGAGCTGTCCCTGAGCTTTTTTGCCCAAGGCTAGCACTGAACCATTTGAGCCACAGCTCCACTTTCAACATTTTTGGTGCTTAACTGGAGATAAAAGCCTCACATATTTTTATGACCAAATTGGCTTCACACTGTTATTTTCAACTCTCGGCCTCTAGAGTAGTTAGGATTACAAGGGTGAGCCATGGATGCCTGGCAAACTCCTCAAAAATGTGTGAGCAAAGCTCCCTTTTCTCCATTCTATGGCCACTATAGAAAGCCTTTCTTAATCCCCATCATTCAGCTTCTACACATAGTTTCTCCATGAGATCAGGTTCTTAAGCTAGTTTAGTAACAGAAAATATGAGTATTCATTTCTCTTTGCTTATGTTTCTCTGAATTTTCCAAATTTTCTATAATTACCATGCTATGTTAACTTTTAGGAGAAATTCTAGTAACTTTTACTTTTTTGTGTTTGTTATCAGTTGTGTTGCTTGAACTCAGGGATTGGGTGCTGGCCCTGAGCTTTTTTACTCAAGGCTAGTGCTCTACCACTTTGAGCCACAGCTCCACTTGTAGTTTTGGGGTGGTTAATTGGAGATAAGAATCTCAGGGGCTTTTCCTGCTGGGGCTGGCTTTAAACCATGATCCTCAGATCTCAGCCTCCTGAATAGTTAGGACTACAGGCTCATGCTGCCAGCACTTGGTATAGCTTTTACTTTTAATTGATTTATACCAATCCTCTACTAATGGCTATTTTTACATAATAATAGCATTTTATTACATTTCTATGATTTTATGACTTGGAGAAAGGGAGACAAATAATAAAAATACTTAAAAGGACCAGGCAGCCTAGTGTGGGATCAAACATCTGTAATCCTAGCACACAGGAGGCTGAAGAAGGAACTTGTTTTCAGAAGTTGGGAGAGGGAGGCATATATGAGGGCTACCAGAGGAGTCTCTTTTGTGCTTTCTTCTATACTCTCTCTTCTAGATACATACTCTGTCCACCCAACTACCCCTTGCATAATCTCAGGGGAGAAGGAAGGTAAAGGAAATTTAGCTTAGTGCCAAGATTCTATACCTGGAACACTATATTCTCTAAGGGAAAGATGATCTCTCAACTAGAAATGAATATATTATTTTCTTTTAGAGAAAATGTTCCTTTTAGAGGAACATTCTTAACTAGTCAACAGCTTAGAATTCTGTATGAGCTTCCATTATTTCACTTAGAAAATAAATGAAGCAGAGTGTACACCAAAATGGCTTTTAATAATTAAACATGGAAAAAGAAAAAATATCAGAAATTTGGCATGGATAATTGTTAAGTGTTCCAGTTGGGTCTAATAAAACTTGATTTAGACTGCAAAGTGCCTTCTGTTATACTCTGCTATTAAATTAACAAGAAGGTGGATAAAGCGTTTGAACCTTTCACTTTTCTTGTATCTTTCATGTGTTGTAGAAGGCTGCACTAGAATGAGGATAAGATGAGATGACACTACACATGGCAGTGAATTCTGTAGCTCACAGTGTGAACTTTGGAGCAGATACATTGCCAAGGTCAATACTGCCGATCAGCCATTTAGTAGCCTGTAACCTTGGGACCCTACCCATTGTGGGTATAAAAATGAATATAAGAGAGGAAGTATAATAGAGTTATTGTCATATCTGAGATGGAAAGTAGAAAGCTAACAATGTCTAACACATACCAGCTTAATAAATCCCACCTACTGTTAGAATCTATTCTATTTTTACTTTCCTTTTCTCCATGCCCAAAACAAAGATTTTAGTAACTTCTAATTGTATATAAATTCATCAGTGAATACTGTAATCTACTTTAAACCTTGACTGTATTTTATCCAGAAATGAACTTTGTTTCTAGGATTTATTCTCCTGTTCTTTTGCTAACCATGCGTGCATGGCAGTGGGAGCCCAATCCTTTACTCTGTAAGCATCACAGTATTTCTGAGGTCCTAGGAAATACTAAGAACAGAGTAAATGACTTCACAGGCCTCTCTAAAATCCTTTGCGTTGAGAATCTATTTTTCAGTTATGCTAAGTTCCCAAGACTCTTCCAAGAAAACAGAAATACAGAAAATTCACACCTCAAAGCACAAACAAGAGAAACTTACCTGATATTGGAGAAAGAAAACTAAGTCTTTTTTTTCCCCTAGATTCTATTTATTTATTTATTTATTGTGAATATACCATACAGCGGGGTTACAATTACATGAGCAAGGTAATGAGTACATTTCTTATCTAGCATTGTTGCCTCCTCCTTTCTTTCCCCTTCCCACACATTACCATCTCAACACCCCCTCTCCCATCCCCCTCTAAGTCTTAATTCTATCTCCATCTTAATCAAAATAAAATGCCAGGTGTGTCTGTATTACCAAGACAACTGTTGGTTTGTGAACTTACTAACAGGGTATAAAAAGGATTGCTGAAATCATGAAATGAGCCTATAAAAGCATGAAGCTTTTCTAAAAAATAAACTCAATATATTTTAGGTGGGAAAGGAGACAGAATAGAATTCGTATCAAGTTAATATCAGGGGTACTGCCATGAGAAGGAAAAGCAGTTATAAGCTTACACTGAAGAAAAGAAGTTGGCAGGCAGATGGGATGAAAGAAATCTGAGTTGAGGGCTGTCCAGATATATAGTGTTGTCTTGCTGGCCATGCAGTAAAGTAGTAGCAGCATTAATACAAATCTTCCAGCTGTGGCATAATCAATAGCCTAGAGAATTAGACACTGGATAGGAAGTAGCTCAAGTAGAGTCTCTGGTTTTATTCACTCATATCCTAGCAGAAGTGTACATAATGAGATCATTTTTATTCATCAGAATTCTTGGAGAATAAGCAGTATTTTATTTGTGCTAGTTGTTAGGATACGACGGTGAGGAAATGAGAATTCCTTCCTGGGTAGAATTTTAGACTGATAATCAAGGAGGACAGAAGGTAAAGTGTGAGTCAAATTAGCAAACTGGTAAAAGACCACACATGTCAAACTCTGAACTTGCAAGACTTCATAAAGCCCAGATGGACTCAGTTCCCTGTGGAAGCATGTGGGAGAAATACTGCATTCAGAATGTGTCCTTTAGGAGGCAAAGCTCAGAGAAGGGGTGTCAGGAAAAAACACAGGATATGTCTGAACAACAGATGGCTTAATGCAAAGGACAGAATATACCTACCAGTAGGTACTCAGGTACCAAAATAAAAGGTTGATAGCATGCAATGATCACATATATATTTCATAGTACCTGGAAAATCATGGGTGGACTTGAGCTATAAAGCATCCCACTGACCAACCTTGCTTTACAAAATCCCTAAAGGACATAGGAGCAGGAACACATCCAAGAACATTCCCTTTCTCCCTTCTTCCCTCCCTCCTTCCCTTCCCGCCCTCCTTCTCTCCTTGCAATTTGTTTTGAGACAAGGTTTCACTATATAGCCCAAGCTGACTTCAAAGTTTTGATTCTCTTGTCTCTGCCTCCTGAGTACTGGCATTACAAGTGTATAAAACCACACTCACCTCAAGAAACTTCACTTCCAACTCTTACAACTAACAACCACCAAAGAAGATAAGCATCTGGAACATAAAGGACTTAAGGGATAGTTATTTCTTCCAGCCAGGGTGCTGCTCCACAGAGCAGCCATGGTTGAGTTCTCTAACCAGGAAGCTAACCCTGTGAGGGTTTTGAGTCTCAGCTTACTGTCAACTAGCTCAAATTCAGTACTTTTTTTTCCTGCTCATACAGCCATATATCCATCCTAAATTTCCCCTATGTCAGGTGATCTTGGTTGTGGCTCACTCATAGATCTTCTTCCCAAGTAAAACCATCAGTAAAGTTTCTATATTAGCAATACAAATTAGACACTATCTTCTGCTCAGCACAGACAGAATATCCATTCTTAGCCTGATTTTGCATGCCTTCACTGCTGCTCTATCATCACCTGCTATATTGCTTCTTGACTTTCCCACCCCTCCTATCACATTCATAAACAGAACTTCCCAAATTCTTAAAGCAGGTCAGACCTCAGACACCTTCTGTAATTTCTGATTTGCCAAACACTCCCAATACAGTTAAATACTGAGCATGAGCACCTACTAAAGGCCTATGGAGCAATGCACTAAACCTGAGTTCCTCCAGGGCCTGCGTGCTTCTCTAAGCATTAGGATTTCTCTCACTGTTAGAGGCAACTCAAACATCAATGGAAGGCAGTAATTATCTCTAATATTCCAAATGCCTGGCTTTCCCAGGTAGTGACCCAGAATTTATTTATTTACTTTTAAGTAGAAGATACAGAAGCCAATCACTAACCATGAAAGAGTAATATAACAAAATAGCATAGGGCCAAACTTCTCAATTTTATGCTATTTGGCACTGCCAGCCAGCACTAAAGCAGTCTCTCCATATTCCATCTCTTTATCTTCTTTTTTTGTGTGCTGGTACTGGGATTGAACTCAGGGCCTGGTACTCTCAGCTTTTTCACTGAAGGCTACTTCTCTACCACTTGAGCTATACCTCTACTTCCAGCCTTTTGATGGTTAATTGAAGATAATCTCTCATATTTATCTGCCTAGACAGGCTTTGAACTGTGATCCTCAGACCTCAGCCACCTGAGTAACAAGTATTACAGGCATGAGCCACTGGTGCCCAGTTTCTCTATTTCTTTCCTCCTATCTTTCCACACTCCTCCTTCAAGAATCATTTTTCAGAATATTCACTTTAATGCAGTGGAGGAATGCTGGCTTCACAACTCGGAGGGCGAAGTCCTGATCCCTATCTGTCAATATAAGTGGCATGGCTTGGGTAAAGGCACAAGCCTCTCTAGGTGTCAGTTTCCTTACATGTAACATTTCAGAGATTTATTTCTAGTCTTAAAGATAAGTTCTTTTCAATGAAAAGGGTGGTATTGATCAAGATGCATTATACTCATACACTGACATGTTGAACTGAAACCCCTTTATACAGCTACTTAAAAGATTTAAAAAAAAAATTTTAAAGCCATTAGCTGGCCACACAAACTAAGAAACCCAGCCCTGAAGATGTATATGATCTACTCAACCACCAGCAGATTATCATAAATGTTGTTAGGATATTAAATAAAACACATTGGACAAAAAGGTAAGTTCTTTTTTTAAATTGACATCAACTAGTTGTAGAAGGAGGTTTTACTTTAACAAGTCCATCTATATATGGAATGCTTCTCAATCATAATTAACCCTCTAACATTCTATGTATAAAATTCTTCATTGCAGGAAATTCCTCATCAGAGGTAAAGCTCAAGCAAAAATATCTACCATGATCTGAGAACAGGGACTAACACAACAGAAGCCAGTGGATCATGAATCCTAGGCTAGCCTAACCGAAAGTACCAAAACTATCTCAAAACAAATTTCAAGTTGTAGAGTCAATGCTGAACATGTGCAAGGGCACAGGTTTAATACCCAGTACAAGAGAATTGGATAGAAGCATGTCTACCAAGAATTAACACCACATGCAGGAGGTATTCCTGACTATTGGCAAAGATCAACTGTAAAAGCTTTTACAAAATCTAGGACTCTGGGTAAAATTTAGCTCAAACACATTCTGCTTTGTTGAGCACAAGCAGCAAGGTTGGCTGGCCTTACATCAGACCTCTGCCATTTGCAGGTATTGAAATGCATAGTAAAAATGTACACCTGAGCTGTAGGCATGGGTCAGATGGTAAGGCACCTGCCTAGCAAATGCAAACCACAATAGCCTAAAAATTAAATAAAGATGTACACAAAGGCACAGAAGCAACAAGATGACTTGTTTCCAGAACAAACTAAATATTTGTCCTTAGTAAAACATGGTGGTATATGACTGTGATCTCAATCATTTGGGAGGTGAAGGCAGGAAGATTATGGTTCAAGACCAGCCTAGATTGTTAGCATGAGACTTTATCATCTTCAAAACAAACTAAAAGCCAAAGGACTGGCAATGTGACTCAGAGAGTAGAACTAGTACCTAGTAAATGGAAGGCCCTGAAATGGAAGCTCAGTAACTCTAAAAAAGTAAAAAGCTAATTTAGTAAATTACAGACAAAATTTACATGCATGCAAAGGAATGGGAGAGAGGAATGATCTAGCATCATGTTGTGTTCAGTTTTAATGCTACTAGAACAGAACTTTGGATGAGGTAGATAAGATACTGAGAAAGAGGAAAAGAGGTGTTGAGAAGGACAGATGCTGAGATGGATAAATAGGCTCTTTGAGAAGAATTTTAAAAGAGCTCTAAAGAAAGTAAAATGAATTGATGGTTGGCAAAAAAATCTTGGTAGGCTATAAAACATTGCATTCTATTGCTGATATCCCAAATCTGAGGACTTCTGCGTTCCTCCTCACTACCCTTAGCTTCAAAACATGGATACTCATGCCCTGTGCTTTGTCATTGACCAATCTTTTCAGAATCAGTAATAAATAGATCTGTATCTGAAAGTCTACCTGCTCAAATTCTTTTTAAGATTATAGATTTCTGCATTCCAATTGCTTCAGGAGGATTTTTTATCACAACCTTCACATTTTGAGATGATCAGATATAGTATCTTATAAATCCCAAGTGCTTTTTTTTTCTTCAGTAAGCCTTCAAACCCTTTTTCCTGTCAAATATAAGGAATACTGGCTCAGATCCCTTGCCATCCAAAGAAGTACTTTTGGAACCCAGACTACTGCAATTAAACTACAGCCTGGTGGGCTTGCTTGGTGTCTGTTACTGTCAAGCGTGGTACACTTTGCCCATGACAACAGATGTCTTTAACATAGCTTCCTACTTACTCTTCCTCCACAAACAACATGGAGTCACACAGCCCCATCACAGTGGGAGTCACAAGAGATGCAATTAAAATGTGGCCTGCTCTTGAAGGTTTGGAGGGCACTGTCAATCACCCTTGGAACAATATGACAATGCAAGGTACAAAACATGCACCAAATAGTCACAGCAACTGAAAAGTCTATGAACTCAAGCAATCTGAATGACGAATGATGTCTGTTTTCTGTAATATAATATAATTAAAAACACATCCCCCCCCAAAATAATGACTCCTAGTACATATTTCAAAACTAGACAAGTGGGTCTAAAACTATTCATAGGTATTCTCCCAAGTAAATTTCCATTGAAACAGAGGCAAAGAAGCTTAGAAGAAATGAAAAAAATCAGTACTTAGCAAATAGCCAATTGAATCACCTCATCTGAACCCTTCACAAAATCTTTCTAATCTCTTCCCTACTACACCAGCATCCATATCCCAAACCCATGGACATTCTGCCCTTTAGTCTCTGACTGTCTTATATCCAACCACCTTCTACTCTGCTCCTCTTGAATCACACCCAGCCAAACATTGCAACCCTCACTTATAATGTCCTCAGCCTCAGCTTTCTTACTGAGATGCCCTTTGCTGTGATCAACCATTTGAGTCTCATTAGGAAGGTAATTTCGGGGCTGGGAATGTGGTTCAGTGGTAGAATGCTTGCCTTGCATTCATGAGGCCCTGGGTTTGATTCCTCAGCACCACGTAAGCAGAAAAAGCCAGAAGTGGTGCTGTGGCTCAAGTGGTAGAGCGCTAGCCTTGAGCTGAAGAGCTTAGGATCAGCACCCAGGTACAGAGTTCAGGCCCCATGACCGACAAAAAAAAGGAAAAAAAAAGAAGGTAATTTCATATTCGCTCTTAAACAGTTTTCTTTCTAAGGGTCATTGCTTTGGTAATGTTCTTTCTATAACACTATGGCCAGATACTATAAACTTATCTTACTCACTCCCCTTTTTGCCCTCTGCATCTGTCTTATCCCAGCGTCAGTGAGGCCTGTTACAGCACTGTTTTTGTCAAGAACTGATCAGCTGAACACTGGAAAGTGACATAATGGCTGATGGTGTTACTCCACATTCCTGAGTATCAACTGAAAATGAATCCTCAGCAATGCTGGGTAATCTCACTACTTTCAAAGCCCTCTGACATCCAGACTCTACTCACATCCTCAAACAGCTGTGCTACCTAAAGGAGAAATGGCAGGTTTCTCACAAAACAACTTTGTATTATCAGGAGAACTTACATCTTTACCAGCCTTCAGATTCCATGCTTGCTGCTGTGTTCTGCTCCTCCATTGAAGAACAAATCCACCTGAGCTTGAAATCTCCACTCCATCTAAACTTCTCTGTGCAACTGATCCAGAGAGCTAATACTCTCTGCCCTCTTTTTATTTTGCTTATTTCCAACTAAATCCTTCTAATCAGCACTTATCAAAAGTCTGACCTAAAGTACTCCACAACACAACTTCAGAGATGTCTGGCTATTCCCCTGGCCACCATATTTGGTTCAAGAGTGGGCTTGTAATCCAAGTTTGGTCTACTTGGAAAGAATTTTGAGACTGTGGAAGGAGGTCTACAAGAAGAGGCTTTCTTGTTTTCTTCTTCAAGCTGGCAGGATATGGCACAGGTACAACAACTGCCTGACCACAAAAGGGTAGATAGACCTTATCTGAAAGCAGGGACAACAAAGAAGAGATGAAATTTAGTTTGAGAAATTAGTCCTGATCACAATGATTAGCCTAGGCCTTTCAGTTCAGTAAGCCAGTAAATTCTTTCCTGAATGAGATCAAGTTTGAGCCAGGAGTTCTTTTCCTTGTACTACAAAGAATCTTAATTTTTTTTTTAATTTTATTTTATTTGAGAACATACTGTACAGAGGGGTTACAATTACATGGGCAGGATAATGCATACATTTCTTACCAAGGATTGCAGCCTCCTCCTTTGTGTACCCTTCACCTCCCTTCTCAGCCTCCCCCCTCCCCCCCATCCAATCATACCCCCCTCCCCCCCCACTCCGACATTGTAAAGCTTGCTTTGACATGACATTTTGTAATTCTCCTTGTTACAACAGGTCCACCTGAATCCTTAAACGACTTGTTTGTCCCCCTCTCCTCCACATGTTATAATGACATCAAATAAAGTGAAAGCGGGGGTTACACTGTGGGGGAGGGACATACAAAGCAACAAAGAAATATTCTTATAAATGCGTTAGAAACACATGCATGAAAGAAACGAAAACATTAAAATACATATTTAAGGGTTCGTTTTCCTAACATCACATTATCTGATCTTTTCCGCTTGACTCATACCTATACTAGATATTGCAAATAAGGGAAACCATGGGACCTATGTTTCTTTGGGCCTGGCTTACTTCACTTAATATAATTTTTTCCAAGCCTTTCCATTTCCTAACAAATGGGGAAATGTCATTCTTTCTGATGGAGGCATAGAATTCCATTGTGTATATATACCACATTTTCTTGATCCATTCATCTACTGAGGGGCTTCTGGGTTGGTTCCATATCTTAGCTATGGTAAATAATGCTGCAATAAACATAGTTGTGCTGGTAGCTTTAGTGTGGTCTTGTTTGTCTACATTTGGGTAAATGCCCAAAAGTGCGATTGCTGGATCATAGGGGAGATCTATGTGAAGTCTTTTGAGGAATCTCCATACTGCTTTCCAAAGTGGTTGAACAAGTTTACATTCCCACCAACAATGAAGTAAGGTTCCTTTCTGTCCACATCCCCTCCAGCATCTGTTGTTGTTAGAGTTCTTGATTTTTGCTGTTCTAACTGGAGTGAGGTGATATCTCAATGTTGTTTTGATTTGCATTTCTTTTATGGCTAGGGATGTTGAACATTTCTTCATGTGTCTAATGGCCATCCTTCTTTCTTCTTCAGAGAAGCTTCTCTTTAAGTCTTTCGCCCACTTATTTATTGGGCAGTTGTTTCTTTGAGGATTTGTTGTTGGGTGGTTTAATTTTTTGAGTTCCAAGTATATTTTAGATATGAGACCCTTGTCCGTTGTATGGCTAGTAAAGATCTTCTCCCAATCCGTGGGCTTTCTATTGATCTTGCTAGCTATGTCATTTGCCCTGCAGAAGCTCTGCAACCTTATGCAATCCCATTTGTCCAACCTTTCTTTGATTTGTTGTGTTTCCGGGTCTCTATTCAGAAAATTTCAGCCTGAGCCAAGGAGACCTAGGGTTTCTCCTATTCCATCCTGTAATGTTTTCAGAGTGTCTGCTTTGAGTTCAAGGTCTTTGATCCATTTGGAGTTGATTCTGGTGCAGGGTGATATATAAGGATCTAGCTTTAGTTTTCTACATGTAGTTAACCAATTTTGCCAGCACCATTTACTGAAGAGGCTGTCTTTCTTCCATTCTATTGTTTTAGCTTCCTTATCGAAGATTAGATGGCTATAGGTCTGTAGGTTCATTTCTGGGTTTTCAATTCTATTCCATTGGTCCTGAGGTCTGTTCTTATGCCAATACCAAGCTGTTTTGATTACTATGGCTTTATAGTAGAGTTTGAAATTTGGTATTGATATTCCTCCAGCAGTGTTCTTTCCGTTGAGGATTGTTTTTGCTAGTCAGGGTCTTTTATTGTTCCATATGAATTTTTGGATTGCCTCTTCTATTTCCTTGAAGAATGAGGGTGGAATTTTGATTGGTATTGCGTTGAATTTGTAGATAGCCTTGGGAAGTATTGCCATTTTCACGATGTTAATCTTGCCAATCCAGGAGCATGGGAGGTTTTGCCATTTTTTAAGTTCTGTGTTGATTTCCTTTTTCAAGATTTTAAAGTTTTCATCATAGAGGTCCTTCACTTCTTTGGTTAAGTTAATTCCTAGGTATTTTATTTTTTGTGGGGCTATTACAAATGGAGTTGCTTTCCTAATTTCAGGCACACTTTTCTCATTGTTGGCATACAGAAAAGCCATTGATTTTTGGGGGTTAATTTTATAACCTGCTACTTTGCCAAAGTTTTGAATCAGCTTGAGTAATTTGGGAGTGGAGTCTATGGGATTCTTTAAATACAAGATCATGTCATCTGCAAAGAGGGAGAGTTTTATTTCTTCTTTCCCTATTTGGATCCCCTTTATGTCTGCATCTTGTCTTATTGCTGTAGCTAGGCATTCTAATACTAGATTGAAGAGAAGTGGAGAGAGTGGGCATCCTTGTCTTGTTCCTGAGTTAAGAGGAAATGGCTTTAGTTTTTCACCATTGAGTATAATGCTGGCTGTAGGTTTGTCATATACAGCCTTTATTGTATTGAGGAATGTTCCATGGATTCCTAATTTTTCCAAAACCTTCATCATAAAGGGGTGTTGGATCTTGTCGAATGCTTTTTCTGCGTCTATTGAGATAACCATGTGGTTCTTGTTCTTGCTCCTGTTGATGTGATGAATAATATTAATTGATTTGTGTATATTGAACCAGCTTTGCATCCCTGAAATGAATCCTGTTTGATCGTGGTGTATGATTTTTTGGATGAATTGTTGAAGTCGATTGGCCAAAATTTTGTTGAGAAGTTTTGCATCAATGTTCATCAAAGAAATGGGTCTATAGTTCTCTTTCTTTGATGAGTCCCTGCCTGGTTTTGGGATGAGGGTTATGATGGCTTCATAGAATGTGTTGGGTAGTGAGCTTTCTCTTTCAATTTCATTGAAGAGTTGGAGGAGAATTGGTGTGAGTTCTGCTTTGAAGGCCTTGTAAAATTCCGCTGTAAAACCATCTGGTCCTGGACTTTTCTTAGCTGGGAGGTCTCTTATTGCTGTTTCTATTTCAATGCTTGATATGGGCCTGTTAAGCTGGTTTAACTCATCTTGGTTTAGTTTTGGCATGTCAATATTTGCTAGGAAGAGGTCCATTTCTGTCAAGTTGTCGAACTTATTAGCATAAAGTTTTGAGAAGTATTCCCTTATAATGTTCTGAATCTTGGTTGTTTCCGTGGTGATGTTTCCATTCTCATCTCTGAGTTTATTAATTTGGGTGTGTTCTCTTCTTTTTCTGATAAGATTTGCTAAGGGTCTGTCAATTTTGTTAAGTTTTTCAAAGGACCAACTCTTTGTTTTGTTGATTCTTTCTATAGTTTTTTTGGATTCTAATTCATTTAATTCTGATTTAATTTTGATTATTTCTTTCCGTCTACTGGATTAGGGTTTATCTTGCTGCTCTTTATCAAGGAGGTTTAGATGTGTCATTAAATTGCTAGTTTCAGATCTCTCCAATTTGTTGATGTAGGAGCTCAGAGCTATAAACTTGCCTCTGAGTACTGCCTTTGCTGTGTCCCAGAGGAGCTGGTAATTTGTGTGTTCATTTTTGTTGAATAGCATGAACATTTGAATTTCCCTTCTAATCTCTTCCATGACCCACTCTTGATTCAGCAGTGTGTTGTTCAGCCTCCATGTGATACCGGACTTTCTTTGGTGGCTTTTGGTGTTGAGTTCTAATTTTATTCCCTTGTGATCAGAGAGAATACAGGGTATAACTTCAATGTTTCTGAATTTAGACAAGTTTGCTTTGTGGCCTAGAATGTGGTCTATTTTAGAAAACGTTCCATGTGCTGCTGAGAAGAATGTGTATTCTGATGCTGCTGGGTGAAATGTTCGGTAAATGTCTGTTAAGTCTAGTTGATCTATGCAGCTGTTTAGATCTGCGGTTTCTCTGTTGAGTTTTTGCCGAGTTGATCTGTCTAGTGGGGAGAGTGGTGTGTTGAAATCCCCAACAATTAATGTCTTTGGATCTATATGGGATTTGAGGGAAAGTAGTGTTTCTTTGATAAATTTGGGTGCTCCATTGTTTGGCGAATAGATATTTAGAATTGTAATATCCTCCTGAAGGAGAGATCCTTTAATTAGTATGTAGCAACCTTCTTTATCTCTTCTCATGATTTTTAATTTGAAGTCTATTTTATCTGATATTAGGATTGCAACTCCCGCCTGTTTATGAGGGCCGTTTGCTTGGTAGATTTTGTTCCAGCCTTTAACATTGAAAATGTGTTTGTTTTTACGGGCAAGATGTGACTCCTGCAGGCAGCAGATAGAAGGGTCTTGTTTTTTAATCCAACTAGATAGTCTATGTCGCTTAATTGGAGAGTTCAGTCTGTTAACGTTAAGAGATAGGACTGAGAGGTATTTGGGAGTTCCTGCCATGTTATCTACCTTCTTGGGGGCTGCGAAAGCTGGGTTCTTCCTATGGTTCTTGGATTCTCAGTTTGGGTGCAGTTTCTAGGCCTTTATTGTGGTCTTGTTGGTTTTCTATGTGTAGGACATCTTTAAGAATCTTTTGTAGGGCTGGTTTGGTGGAGATGTATTGTTTCAATTTTTCTTTGCTATGGAAGGTTTTTATTTGGCCTTCAGTTATAAAGGAGAGTTTAGCTGGGTACAGTATTCTTGGTTGATAGTTGTTTGTTTTTAGGGCATGGCATACATCATTCCAGGCTCTTCTTGCTTTGATTGTGTCTGCTGAGAAATCTGAGGTGATTCTAATTGGTTTCCCTTTATAGGTGATTACCCTTTTCTCCCTCACAGCTTTAAGGATCTTTTCCTTGTTCTGAGTTGATCCTGTGTGGATTATAATGTGACTGTGGGATGTCCTATTCTGGTCTGGTCTATTTGGGGTTCTAAAGGCTTCTTGTATCTGAATAGGCCTATCTTTTTGCATGTTTGGGAAGTTCTCTGCTAGGATCCTGTTAAACAAATTTCCTAGACCATTAACTTCTGTTTCTAGGTGCTCCTCTACACCCATTATCCTTAAGTTAGGCCTTCTGATGGTGTCTTCCAGGTGTTGGATAGATCTATCATATTTCTTGGACTTGTCTTGGATGGTTATATGTTCTTTCTCTATAATATCTAGGCTGTCTTCAATCCCTGAGATTCGATCTTCTGCATGGTCTAACCTGCTGTCAAGACTCTCTACTTTGTTTTTAATCTCTTTTCCTTCTAATTGGTCAGCTTTGATGGCTTCAAGTTCTTTGTTGAAGCTCTGTTTTAGGTCTTGTATGAATCTCTTTACTTCCTTAATTTGGTGTTCAGTGTTTGTCCTCAAATCACTTAGTTGATTGGATATGGTTTCTTTGGACTCCCATTCCTTCTGTTGGGTTCCATTCAGCATTCCCTTTGTGGTCTCCCTGACTTCCTTCAGCTCTTTGTTAATGGATTCTATGGATGCCTTTAGTGATCTTTGTGTGTTCTCTACCTGGTCTCTCAATTCCTGTATTACTCTTTGTTTATCTTCCTCACGTTCATGGGATTCCTGCAGTTCTCTTTGAGTGTTCTCAGCCTGCTCACGCCATTCCTCCCTTTCTCTTTGACTATTCTCAAGTTGTTCACGCAAATCCTGTATCAGTTTTTGAGTAGCTTCCTCATGCTTATGATATTCCTGTATAAACTTCTGGGATGCTTCCTCTCTCTCCCTATCACGCTCATAGAGAGTCCTTTGTAAGTTGTCAAGCTTCTCATTTATCATGTTTGCCACCAGTGTTTGTAGAGCTATTTGGGAACTCTCCTCTGGATTGTTCATTATCTGATCTGACCCCTGATTATCAAGATTGGGAATTGAGATACCCGAATTTGCCATTTTTCTTGTGTTTTTCCGGCTTACTCTGCCCATTTGAGATGAAGATAGTACCAGTTTTGTGCTAGAACACTATCTTAAGGCAACCATCAACCAAAGTTTGCATTTGTACAGTCAATAGTCTACAGATACAATCTAGTTCAACAGATACATCTATTCAACATCAAACAACTATATTTTAAAGGACTTCGAACCGCAGAAAAGAATTTGGAAAACCAGAAATTATTAGGATTAGGGAGAGATGTGGGTGAAAAATAGGAATAGACTGGTGTGGGGAGGCACAGGGAGAGTTTACTATGTCCTAATCACAATGCAGGAAATGGGTTGGGTAGGATGCAAGTAGAGAGAGAAAAAGAAGAGAGGGATAGGGGAATGAAAAGAGACCAGAAAAAAAAATAGAAACGTAAAAATTAATGTTATTGTAGAGATTAAAAGACCATCTATTTAGAGAGGAATGTGAATATGTTGTGAGAAAGGGAGGGACATAGAGGAGATGTGAAAAAACTTTAAGGATGGGAAAGGGAGAAGAAAAGATCAGAAGTTCAGTAGAGCTAGACAAAAAACAAAAAGATAATTAAGAAAGAAAGAAAAAGAGAAAGAAGATAAGAAAAGAAAGGAAAACGCTCATTTACATATTCCTAAAATAAAAATTATAAGAGGAGAAAAAACAAAAAAAAAGTTACTGGAAATCAATTATTTTTTCAGAAGAGGCAAAAATTAAAGATTAATAAAAGTTTTAAAAGAGAAAAAAATTTATATATATATATATAAGGTAGCAAAAAACAAAAAACAAACAATAAAAAAGAAAAGAAGAAGAAAAAAAGAAAGAAAAAAAGAAGAAGAAAAAAGAAAAAAAAAAGTCCTTTGATTTTTTTTGGGGGGGGGGTGGGGTGGGAAGAATCCTGTATCTCCCTTTTGTCTGTAACCAGCCTTTTGTTGGAGTCTCTGGTCGGCTTGAGGTCCTGTGGCTTGATTGGTTTCTTAAGTCGGTTTGTTGGAAGAGGCAGAAAAATGCTCTGCTTTACCCAAGATTTTGAGATCCCCCTCCCAGGTTAGTTTTCTAGGAGGGTGATCTGCTTTGAGAATCACAAAAGAAGGGGATGCAGTGGTGAGGCTAGGTTCTGGGTAGAGTTGAGGCCTTTCAACAATCAGTAGCTTTTTCCTGGGGCTGTTTTGTGCAAAAAAAAAAAAAAAAAAAAAAATCTCCCAGAGCCCAGCCTGGAGCCGTTCTCAGGGATTCTGTTTTTCAATTGATTGTGGAGGCTGCTAGAGGGAGGGGCAGCCTCTGGCTCTGGTTACCCAGTGAGTGCCTGAGCTGGGTGACTTTTCCCTGGATGGAGCTGAGTCTGGCAGGTCACTTCGCCGTTAAGTTCTTGTGACCTGCTAAATGACTCGTTTTATTCCAAGGCCTGGGTTGGAGCTGGCAGCTCCTCCGAGCTTTGTCAGTATCCAAGATGGAGATCACCGGTGCTGGGGGGGGAGGGGTGGCCTTCCCTCCTCTGCTCCCTAAGAAGGAGTGAGGAAGTCGGGCTTCTACTCACGCCGAGTCTTGGATCCTGGGTCGTCTCTGGTCTGCAAGCTGCAGGGTGAAGATGTCCGCTCTTTGTTGGTTCTTGCTGGTGTTGAGTAGAATCCGCTCGCCCGCTGCGTCTGGCTCCTTCGTCCCGGACTCTCTGTGTGAGCGCTCAGGTATGGCCCCCGGCTGCAGTCTCCACCGCTTGCGACCCTGCCGCCGCCGCCGCCGCCGTGGCGGCTGCTGGCGAGCACTCAGGTGCTTCTTTTTGCCTTGGCTTCCCCTCTCTTGTCTAACTCTCTGTCCTGTGATGGCACACTTGTTGTGATTCTCTGGCTTAGGACTGTTCACTGGAACTCTAAAGCTGCTTTCTATGTGAGAGCTTGTTCAGATTCCAGCTTCTCCTCCGCCATCTTCCCGGAACTCCAAAGAATCTTAATTTAATGGCCAAGAATTTTTAGTTCTGCGTTTTTATACAGAAATCGGGATTTTACCTTGAGCTATGTAATCATTGTTCTAGCAGGAGCCTTGATCCCTTTTATTGTAGCTTATACCAATCTCTACTGCTATCTTAACCTGGGTCACCTACTTCACTTGGACCTATAGACAGAACTTTAAAGCACAAAGTCTGATGCTGAAGGGTAGGAAGTTTCTTAAAAGAAAATTAGGATGCTGCTACCAAAGAGAAACTATATTCTGGGCAGCGAAAAAGCCATGAGCACATGCTATGGCAACTCATTCAAATGTTTTAAAACAGCACACAGGAAAAAGAAAATAGGGGTGCTGGCTAAAAGGTGATTTGTCAACCTCCAGTTACAATGTTCCTTGTTTCCAAGGTAATCTCATCCAAAACTGAGAATTCATCTCTATACCAAAACTGTTGCATTTTTTATCTCTGACTCACAAATTCAACTGCCTACTCAATGTCTTCACTTGGATGCTTCAAACTTATCTCAAATTCAGTTTGTCCAAAATAAAATTCATCATCTTCCCACCCCCCTCCTTCTCCTACCCAAAATTGGCCTTCATTCCATGGGGAGAATAAGAGAGAAAAGGAGAGAAAAAAAATATTGCCAGTATTAAGTTCCTCTGGAAAGGTAGTTTTAAACAGGGAGCTATAAAACATAACCCTAACCTGCATGTTACTACAAGTTTCCAAAAACACATTGTGTGTGTGTGTGTGTGTGTGTGTGTGTGTGTGTGTGTGTGTGTGTTGTGTGTGTGTGTGTGTGTGTGTGTGTGTGTGTGTGCATGTCCTAGGGCTTGAACTTAAGGCCTGAGCACTGTCTCTGAGTTTGTTTGCTCAAGGCTAGTGCTCTACCACTTGAGCCAGAGTTCCACTTCTGGCTTTTTGTGAATGACTGGAGATGAGAGTCTCATGGACTTGCTTAGGTTTCTCCCTTTACCACTTGAACATTTCTCTATTTCCAGCCTTGGGTATTGTTTAGAAAGAACAATCTTTCAGGAAGTCAACTACAAGTATTCATTAAAATTATTTTATTACTTCAAGTACTCTAGAAATACTAATTCATGTAAATGTTTGCTTTCTATTTCTTTTGAGTTTATTTTTAATATATATAGAAATAAACTTTCATCATCACAAATATAAAAGGGCAAAATACTGTCAAGGAATGTCCAAATATGCCTTTCCTTTTTTGTTTGTTGATCCAACCATAGTTTTCAAGTAAAAACATATTATCTGATTTGACCCTGAAAACACCTGGGAAATTAGACAATGATTGCCATATTCTGTTGGAACTAAGAAGTCACTGATTACATAATGCTCTATTGTTTTTATGCATTAGTAGATTAGGAGGAAAATCACCACATACTCAGCAATAGCATATAATGTACTATAACACACAATTTGTTTGAAGATATATTAAAATGAAAAATAAAAACATCTGTTTTAGAATCTATGAAAACCATGATCAGCAGATTCATTTCTCAGCTAGGAGGTGGAGGCCCAGTGGTTTATACAAAGTTGAAACTAATAAGTTCCAAAAAACAAAATGGACTTCAATAGGTAGGACCTATTTCCCACGTGATCCCCCATCCACACATTCCTCCATCCAGCTACTGAGTCTAGATGATCCACACATTCCTTTTGAATTTCAAAAGTTTTTCTGTTACATAGGTGGGACAGAAAAATCATAAATGAGTCAATTCAATAAATGCTTTTGTGTGTGTCTGTATGTGTGTTTGCTGGCCTCAAGGCTTGAACTTAGGGCCTTGTGCTCTCACCTGGCTTTTTGGCTCAAGGCTGGCACTCTACCACTTGAACCACATCTCCACTTCCAGCTTTGTGCTAGTTAACTGGAAGAAAGAGTCTCACAGTTTTCTGCCTGGACTGACTTCTAAATGTGATCCTTAGATCTCAGCCTCCTGGCTAGAATTACAGGAATGAGTCACCAGGGCCAGCCCAATAAGTGTTTTTGAATTGCTATGGATTCTAAGACTGAGAATGATTTAGAACTTGACTCTTTTCTAACTCCTCAAGCTAGGAGTGCTGCTGGCATAATTCCTACACCAGGTATGTAAGAAAATGGTTGCATCATTCATTTCAATAGGGGGGCAGGTTAACAGAAAAACTCACAAATGAAGTTGAACTTTAGGTGCAGTTTTACATATGAAGTGTTATTATTGGGCTATTGGTCCAGTTAAGTGATTCTTCTCTTAATGATTTTTTTGTGTGTTTCGAAAATACACACTTGGGGCTAGGAAGGTGGCTCAGTGGTAGATTGCTTGCCTTGCATGCATGAGGCCCTGGGTTCAATTCCTTAGCATTATCATAAGCAGAAAAAACTGGAAGTGGCTCTGTGGCTCAAGTGGTAGAGCACTAGCCTTGAACTGAAAAGCTCAGGAACAGCACCCAGGCCCAGAGTTCAGGCCCCACAACCAACTTACCCCCCAAAAATACCCATTGGGAAGGTGCCAATTTTATATCCAATTATTATCATCCAAAGCAAATATATAAGCCTAATAGTTCTTTTTTTTGGTGGTAATAATTTATTTGTGTCCGAATTGCCACATAAATACATTATATCTGCATTTCTTTTTTAATAAGTTTTTTATTGTGAAAATACCAAGGGGTTACAAAATACAGAGGGGTTACAATTACATGAGAAAGGTAATAAGTACATTTCTTATCAAGCGTTGTTGCCTCCTTTTTCTCCTTCCTGCCCTCCCATCTCCATGACTACACTACCCACCTCAAAGTTGTAAAGTTCGATTTTCAACATACCATTTTGTACATCTCATTGCTGCAATGGGGCTCACCTTTATCCATATTTAAACAATTTGTTTTTTTCCCTTCCCCTTTCTAAATTATAACAACATCAAATGCAGTGAAAATAGGGGTTATAACATGGGGGAGGGACATACAAAGCACCAAAACAATCACCTTATAAACTACCAGAACAACTATGTTTATTGCAGCATTATTTATCATAGCTAAGATATGGAACCAACCCAGATGCCCTTCAGTAGATGAATGGATCAAGAAAATGTGGATACACACACACACACACACACACACACACACACACACACACACACACACACACACACACACACACACACAATGGAATTCTATGCCTCCATCAGAAAGGATGACATTGCCCCATTTGTTAGGAAATGGAAAGACTTGGAAAAAATTATATTAAGTGAAGTAAGCCAGGCCCAAAAAAACATAGGTCCCATGGTTTCTCTTATTTCCAATAACTAGTATATGTCTGAGACAAGCAGAAGAGGTCAGATAAGATAATGTTAGGTGAAATGAACCCCAAGATAAGGACACAAGTGGTTTTTTCTTTCTTGCTATTGTTTCTAACATATTTATAAGCCTAATAGTTCTTATCAGCCTTTGCAAGAGGCCTTTTGAATTAAAGATCTAAACATTCATCAGGACAAACATTTGTTACAAAAGCCATGAAATTTATTGTGTAGGAAATTAGACAGATTCATGATACATGACAGGTTCTTTTTATTTAACTCTAATTGGTTTATATTCTGCATTCTCCACAGCACTAGAACAAAGTTTTAAACACAGATGATGCCTAGTGAGTAGAGATGAGATATGTACTAACAAAAATAATTTCCCATCAGTTTTCAGCATGTCTCTGCTTTCTAATCCAATGTTGGTTCTGAATGAGAAAAAGTCTAGCAAATTCCTCATGATACACCTACTGTGAGCCAGTTCCTCGATGTCACCTCAACTTAATACTGTAAGTCCTCAAGGACCTGACAGTATACTCACCTTTAAGTATCTTAGTAACTTACTTAAATGTTTTCATATTATGGTTAAGCAGTGCTGAGTATGGTCTTAGAAGACTTACTGCAGCCAGTTGCCAGATAGAAACTTGGGCAAGTCAAATCCCTCAACCTGTTTTCTTACTGATTGCCTATTCATCCCTCTGGGCTAACAAGAAAGAAATTAAGGCCAGAGAAAACCATCTGCAAACTCAAAGCAAGCCCTACACAATGTAAAGTATATAGAGGTATCAACAGATAGCTCTGGTGCCCAAAATTACTTCCTGTTGCGGTCTTTAAGATGTAACTCCAATCATTCCGTTCCCAGCTTACAGACTCTAATGCTCAAAAATAAATGTTCAAGGTAATCAAGAGCCTGCAAAACTGGCTCTGCAACTTCATCTTGCTTTTACTTTTCAAGCACCTCAACGAAGTCTTTGTCCCTGCATTTTTGTGCGTGTGTGTGTGTGTGTGTGTATGTGTGTGTGTGTGTGTGTGTGTGTGTTTTTCAGGCACAAAAGTTTTTTTTTTTAATTGTGAAAATACCGTACAGAGGGGTTACAATTACATGGGCAAGATAACGAGTACATTTCTTATCAAGTATTGTTGCCTCCTCCTTTGTTTCCCCTTCCCATCCTTTTCCATCTTCCCTCCCCCCACCCCAGCCAAAGTTGTAAAGTTCGTTTTTCAACATAATGTCTTATACATCTCATTGCTGCAATGGGTCCACCTGTATCACTATTTAAACTATTTGTTTTTTCCCTTCCTCTCCACAAATTATACCAACATCAAATACAGTGAAAACAGGGGTTATACCATGGAGGAAGGACATACAAAGCAACAGAGGAATCATCTTATAAATATGCTAGAAACAATTGCAAGAAAGAAAAAACATTTATCCTTATTGGGGTTCATTTTGCCTAACTTCAACTTATCTGACCGTTTCTGCTTGTCTGGTAAGATTCTCCTAGACGTATATTAATTATTGCAAATAAGAGAAACCATAGGACCTATGTTTCTTTGGGCCTGGCTTACTTCACTTAATATAATTTTTTCTCATTTCCTAACAAATGGGGCAATGTCATTCCTTCTGATGGAGGCATAGAATTCCATTGTATATATATATACCATATTTTCTTGATCCATTCATCTACTGAAGGGCATCTGGGTTGGTTCCATATCTTAGCTATGGTAAATAATGCTGTAATAAACATAGTTGTGCTGGTAGCTTTAGTATGGTCTTGTTTGTGATCATTTGGGTAAATGCCCAAAAGTGGGATTGCTGGGTCATAGGGAAGCTCTATATGGAGTCTTTTGAGGAACCTCAATACTACTTTCCAAAGTGGTTGAACAAGTTTACACTCCCACCAACAATGCAGTAAGGTTCCCTTCTGTCCACATCCTCTCCAGCATCTGTTATTATTAGAGTTCTTGATTATAGCCATTCTAACTGGGGTGAGGTGGTATCTCAATGTTGTTTTGATTTGCATTTCTTTTATAGCTAGGGAGGTTGAGCATTTCTTCATGTGTCTATTGGCCACCCTTCTTTCCTCTTCAGAGAAGTTTCTCTTTAAGTCGTTAGCCCACTTATTTATTGGGCAGTTGTTTCTTTGAGAATTGGTTGATGGGGAATTTAATTTTTTGAGTTCCAGGTATATTTTAGATATGAGACCCTTGTCCATTGTATGGTTAGTGAAGATCTTCTCCCAATCCATGGGCTTTCTATTGATCTTGCTAGCTATGTCCTTTGCCAGGAGAAGCTAGAGGAACCTGCATTTCTTTTTTTTTGGGGGGGGGGTCCGGTCGTGGGGCCTGAACTCTGGGCCTGGGCGCTGTCCCTCAGTTCTTCAGCTCAAGGCTAGCATTCTACCACTTGAGCCACAGTGCCACTTCCGGCTTTTTTCTTTTTTTTTTTTTTTTTGTTGGTCGTGGGACTTGAACTCTGGGCCTGGGCGCTGTCCCTCAGCTCTTCAGCTCAAGGCGAGCATTCTACCACTGAGCCACCTTCCCAGCCCCTGCATTTCTTTAATGGAGTTTCTGATTGTGATTATCCCATGATGCTTAGGACTCCACGGACTGGTATTAACAATCTTCCGCTTTGTCCTAAAATTCAGCTTCTGCAGGACAAGTAAAGCCAATGCCTTAATCTGATCAGCCTGCAGTAGGTAGTTTAATAAATGTTCTCTGGTTGGCAGGCAGCAAATAAAAGTAGCCACACACACCCAAATAACAATGAACAAGTTATAAAATACTCTGAAAAGATGGGGTTCCATGGCACATACAAATAGTTATTATTGTTATTATCACTGACAAATGTGGCAGCTTCTTAGAACACTACAAAAAAATTTAAGAAAGTTGTTGGGGCTTAGCACTGAAAGTCTATGTAAGGAAACCAGTGATAGAGCATGAATGAATGATTGATTGCATGCGTATGTAAATATTATTAGGAACTAATATCTATCACTGATTTCTAAATGACTCTCCAATTGTGGGGAAAGAAATAGACACATACAAAAAAAAAAAGAAATGTACACATACAATGACATCCTTAAGCCAAAATCAGCTGTCCCAGCCCAACCTAACCTGCTTCCATGTAAAAGTAGAGCCAGCTTAATGTACAGATATATAAATATATCCTTTTAAACATCCAGAAAGAATCCATGTAAGTAATTGGAATGAAAATTTTCTCTTAGAACTACTTACCAGCCGTAGTAAAGCTTTCCCTGAGAGAATGTGTTTTCCTTTTTGAACATGAGTACTATACTACATACTTGGAGGTAGAAAGATAATGTATGACTCCATTTATGGTAATTTCTAGCATCTAGACACACATTTAGTAGTTATCTATGTACCTAAAAGTTCTTATTTCAAGGAGGTGGAGAATTCTGCCTGGATATGTATGACAGGTATCATCTGATTTGATCACATGCTGGACGCATGTGATCATCAACAGCTCCCATCCACTCCACTGTGTCCGCACTACATGCCAAGTCAGGGAGCTGAGCACATCAGAAATCTAGAATAACAAAACCTACCTCATAAGGTTGATGTCTCATTTATGCAAAATAAATCGGAAAGAAAAGCTAGGCCATCTATTGCCAACTACTTGATTTTCTACTCCAGAAAAATGATTGGTATGGCTCATGCTCATTCTTCATATACTTTGATCCACTATTGTTTCTCAGAAATTATGTAGCAAAACAACTCTTTTGTCCACACTGAATCCCTTCCCTCTATGTCCCACTTAACATGCACTCTTTCCCCTCGAGTGTGCCCCAGTCATACATGCAAAGTACCCCAGGCATACCAGACTGTGCTGAGGACAGGAACTATAGAAATCCCAGTCTTGTTTCTGCAGTTCTCAGTCAGGACATGTGTGCAAAATAAACATAAGTGTAAGACATGGGTGGCACAGGCTTAGCAGGGATCAACTCTACCTTGAGTGAAAATTCAGCAGTCACAAAACACTTCCAAAATGTGAGCCCTTGATTAGGCTTGAAGAATGACTCATAGTTCAAGAACTTCTGGACAGTACCAACTGGCAGAGGTAAGATACAGGTGAGAAAGAGGGATGGAGGGGCCCAGTAGGATGGAGAAGGATAAACAATCGTAATCCTGAAAGTCCAGTTTTCTACTTTTGCCTGCCTTTTTCCTTTGCACCAAGGACAGCACCTTGAGCTGCAGGTAGAGTAGAGCAAGGCAGGGCCTGGGGCAGCCAACGAGGCAGATAGAGCCAAGGTGCCCATAGACTCACCTTGGCTACTTCCCTTCCCATTCTCCTCTTGACAATCTTATTCCTTATCCTCACCCTGCTAGTACTAGGGCTTCAATGCACAACTAGATGCTGTCCCTGAGTATTTTCACTCAAAGCTGGCACTTTACCACTTGAGCCACTTGTTTGTTTGTTTGTTTTGGGTGGGTAATTGGAGATAAGAGTCACATGGACTTTCCTGCCAAGGATGGGCTTCAAACTGCAATCCCCAGCTCTCAGCCTCATGAGTAGTTTATTATTACAGGCATGAGCCATGGGTGCTGGGCTGACATCCTTGTTCTTGCTACAAGCCTTACAAAGTCTCTGATAACTAGTCTCTTGCCCCTTTTGAGACTAATACCGGCCAAATTAAGTCTGACTCTAAGACCCATGATTGCCTCAAGAGTTCTTCATTCTGATGGGCAGCACAGAAAACATAACATTTACTGATCTGGGCATGGGAGCAGGAGAACTGAGTTGAAGCAGATAGCTTTGAAAGCAACAGCTAGATGGTGACTGACATTTCATACAACTTCTGTATCTGCCTAAACACTAGGGTACCACAAAGAAGGGAAGTGTTCTTATCTCTTCTCCTGGGCACTTAAAGCTATAATTCTCCTGCTTTCTGGAATCTCTATTGTCTGTCCACATCTGACTCATGGATTCCCATCTCCTATTTAAAAGAAAGAACCAAATCCTTTTGAATATAACATGTTCTTTACTTTTAATTAAGGAGGATTTAAATTAACAGTTATGAGAATTTCTTGACACCCTGATTTCTTACATAAACTCAATGAAAACTCAGGAGTTCAAGGACTCAGCACTTCATAAAAACCAAAATGTCAGAAAAAGGACAAATATTCAATGTCCTATTGGAAATTTGACCAGGTCAGACATAAAATTCTCAGACACTTGAAATTATTTATTCATACATATCCATAACATTGCCAAATTCAATAAATATAATTTATAGGGCTATAAATCTTTGTATTAATTTTAGAATAAGACAAAGCTACTGCTTGGTTCTAGCGTTATATTATACCAATTTGTGTTTGAGTTCTCATAAACAAAGACAACCATATCTCAAAGAAAATGACCTAAAAATAGTAAAACAAAGGGCCTTAGAAATATTTTACTTCTATTTTATGTAAATGTCAGTTATGAAACAAAAAAATGAACTAGTGACAGATAGTATTTTCTGAAAGATGCCTATATGTACCTCTCAAGCACTTTTTACTCAGTTCTATATATCTTAATGTTCAAGACAAACAAGGATAATTTGGCATATGCTAGTGTTTCTCATCATCTGTAGTTAATTTAAGAGAGTAGTTAATTTAAGAGAGTAATGTGGTTGCCACTGGACAACAGATTCCCAGGGTAGAGTCAAATTTTCATCAGGCCATACTTGGATCCTAAGAAAGAGCTGAAGAAATGCCCCATTTCCAACTAAAAGATAAATAGACAACTGTATTACTGAGTTTACTACAAAGTGGAGAGTGGAAAAACTGTTTACAGTGGTAAGGAACATTTTAAATGTTGAAGGAATGACATAATGGAAAAATAAAGAGCACTGAAGTGTATAAAGCAAATAAGAAAATAAAAATAATAAGAAGAAAATAGACCATCAGCTAATCTTTTCCTTTTCTCATTCCTTCCTTCTTCCACCCTCCCTCTCTCTCTTTTTCCCCTCCTTACTTTTTTTCCATTTTCTTTTGGTATTAGGGATTGAACTCAGTGCCCTACACTTGCTAATGAGGCAATTCTACCACTGGAGTCACACACTCCAATCCTTTTACTTTTAGTGTTTTTCTAGAGGGGTCCTGCAATCTCACCTGTCTAGTCTCAAAGCCATGATCTTTGTATCTCTGCCTCTGAAGTAGCTGGGATTTAAGGCTTGCCCAACCATATCCAGTCCTCCTCAAATGTTTTTGAACAAGGTCCCTAACAGAGTCAAAGCATTCTGTTGTGTGGGGAGAATGCTGTGGCAGCTTCATCATCTTACCTCTCTCCATTGAGACCCAATGCTAAGAAATCATTAACCACCAGCACCTCTCAACCTTGGGAATTGGAACTTACCTTAACACCCCAGAACCTAAAATCTAAACAATCTCAATAAAGAAGAAACTAGATCTCACTCATCAAACTTGCATTCTTCAGAATGACATCAAACAACTGTCACCCACTTGCTCATCTAGAGGGATACTCAGTGAACAAAATAATATAAATGAATATTAATAAATATAAATAATAACAATATTTACCAAAGTTGGACCCCCCCCAAAAAGTAAATACAGACATTCATATATAAATGAACACTCACCAAAGAAAAATACTTCATCTACCAAGAGTCAATTGTCATGAACTCCAAGCAATAGCACCCTCTACTGGCAAGGAGGACTACAGAGAGGAAAGGTGCACATATGGACAATTAATGTAAAACCGTATTTCACCAAGTTATCAAATGTAATCCTGGCAGCCGTCCCAGAAGGTTGGTGTTACTAGGCTCTTCTTACAGATGGAGAAACTAAATCAGAAAGGGTGAGTCTAGCATGAATAGTAAAATACAAATTCTAAATGCTGAAAGATTCAAAATGACTTGGGAAGGCATCCTGAAATCAGAAGCACATCTTTATATAGCTAAATACCTTTGGAGTTGTACTCCAAGTACAGCACTTTTCCCTTGTCTAAACACACTAACTGGCACACCAACTGCCACTCTCCTCTCAAGCACACATGTCATTTTCTATAGAAACTCCTCCACCTCAACAAAAGTGGAGAGATTAAAACTTAAACTCAAAAATGATTCAAACTTGGGGCTGGGAAGGTGGCTCAGTGATAGAGTGCTTGCTTTGCAGGCATGAGGCCCTGGGTTCGATTCCTCAGCACCACATAAGCAAAAAAAATGCTGGAAGTGGTGCTGTGGCTCAAGTGGTAGGGTGCTAGCCTTGAGCTGAAGAGCTGAGGGACAGTGCCCAGGCCCAGAGTTCAGGCCCCACAACCAGCAAAAAAAAAAAAAAAAGATTCAAACTTAAAAAACAACCCTGCTATCAAGCAACCTAGCATCTCCTTTGGGAGACATACTGATGTCCCTGGAAAGGAACCACCATTGTGTGAACAAGCATGCAAAGAGCCATCTCTGCTACCTCCCTGTTTCTCACCTCAAACTTCCAACCCACATCTAAGTCCTATTGCCAATTTCTCTCCGTCCTTTGCATTCAGGTCAGACCAGCATCATTTGTCCTGAAACAAGCGAATATTCTAAAAGGTCCATCTATATCTCTTCTTGAATCTCTTCCAATCTATTCACTTACTCTCTGTACTGACACCAAAGTGGATATTATCCACTTGCTCACTTAACATTCACGTGAGGAACTGTGTGATATTTGGGAAAGCACTCTCATGTCCATTATCCTCATCCAGACACCCGTATTTTCTTCCGTCCCTCACTCAGACCAGCATCTCCTCCACCACAGGGCCTTTGTACATTCTGCCACCTCTATAATGCCAACTCCTCCCCTTTTATCTCCTCCTCACTCTTCAGATCTCAGCTCATCCTTCTTTAGGAAATCTTTGGTTTCCCTAACTATTCCAAATACCCTCGAACTGCACCTCTACAGAGTATGAAGATCAATAATTTTGTATCCTTTATAAAAGCAGAAACCTTGTCTGGTTTTGTTCCCTACGGAAACTGATCACATACAGCAGGCACTGTTGCTGAATGAATGAAAAGACAGAGATAAGTTCAAATGTACACAACAAAATTTTACCAAATAATCAGAGAAACATGCAGACCTCTGTCCTACAGTAAGAATGCTGCCCCGAGACTGGCTTAGAACCTCTTCCCCCTCACATAGCACCAAAATGTGGCATCGATGTGGGCCAGGGAAGGTGCCATGGTGTCTTGTGTCCTTTCTCTCCCAGGTCAGCACAGGAAACAGCCAAGAAAAAAGTGGGGGGTCAGCACAGGTGCTTGATCCTGTATGTTTGTTTCTAATAGACAGAAGGAGGAGGTACTTGGGCAATCCACAGGCTACTAAACAGTCACTCCAGACAGAAGCGCTCCTGAGAATGTCCTCCCAACTGCCAACTCTTTCTATGGAAGCCTTTCCAGAATGTAATCAGCACATGTAAATGCCAATGACTCTCCTTTGAAAACCTGTTTCTCCTTGAAACTGCTAAAATGAATTAATCTCTCATCCCTCACCTAAGCTGTATATTTAAAATGCAAGAGTTGGTTATATTCATTGACTTCCTAATAATAAATGTCTGAGCTTTCTGTCCATACTCAGTTTCTCAGAACAGCCTCAGATTCTGGCTCCATTCTGAACAATGTGGCATCAGGAGCTTGAATTCAGGTGTTACACTGATGAGCTGTTAACCCTTGGGCCAAAGGACAACTCTGAGCCTTGCTTCTTGATTCTGTAAAATAAGATTAATTAGAGCACATAAACAAGAAGCTTAAAGAATACACAAATACCCTCAAAATAGCACATGGGTGCAACTATGAGCTATTATTATAATTGGAATCTCACTGATGAAGCCTCAGGTATTGTTTGAGGTAAGATCTTTATTTCCAAGCTAAGAGGCTTATGCAAACCTGCTTGGAAACTGAGCACTGGAGGCTCGTGCCAGTAATTTTAGCTCTGCAGGAGGCTGAAATCTGAAAAGTCTGTGAAGCTCCATCTTCAATTAACCTGCAAAAATCAAAGCTGGAGGTATGGTTCAAGTGGTAGAGAACCAGTAGAGTAAGCAAGGTACATGAGTTCAAGACACTGAGTTCAAATCTTGATACACACACACACAGGTCTGCTCAAGAAGAATGGTACAATTGTACCTGTAAATAACATGACCAATGTGCAGGAAGGCAGTATTTACTGTACCTCTGTCAGAGCTGACCGTGGAGCCTGACATACTTCCCAGTTACCTATTACTTCCACTTACTGAGAGAACAAGGATGTGGGAGGTGCTTTCCTACCCCAACCACAATGTATATATTGTGTTTATCCACTGCACTGTAAAACCCAAAGCACAAAGCACTATTTACACAGTGTTTTTTTTCTTTTGGCAGGAGGTGAAGAAGTGACTCAAATCATCCACCAGCCAAGTCCCAATCTCCTGTGTAAAGCCTACACGTGTGTCTAGGATGTTACAAGGCGACAAAGAAACAGGTTTAGATAGCCCTGTCAGGTGTTCATGGCCCCTGGGGACAGCTGCTCCTGGGTAACACCTAACAATTCACACCTGTTTGGGAATCCTCTCCAGGAATTCAATATAATACGAAAATCACATTACCAAGGGAAAGTTTTCATCAAAATATTTTCACCTGGATTTTTTTTTCAAGTGTCTCACACAGTTTATCTACTGAAAACCATGTGAAAAGGAATAAAATTCCACTCTGTATAAATAACAAAATAACAAATCTGTATAAACAATAAAAATCTAATCTGTATAAAAACTTTGAGCATCTAATCGGCACGAATCCATGACTCTGCCCTGCAAACCAAGGCTGTGAAGAACACAGGGGCTAAACACAGAGGAGCCACAACACAAAAGAAAAGATCTGGTGTGAGTCTCAAGAGAAATCTAGGAGTTTCTGAGTTATCTTCTTAATTATCTGGGAAAAAGCAACAACAACAATAACAGTTGGTATCCCTGCTTTCTACATACATGGTGTTCAGACAACATCTAGGGTCTGTTAGAGTACATGACCCTGGAAGTGAAGGTGTGGCTCAAGCCGTAAAGGGCCATTCTGAAGTGAGACAGGCAAGTGACAGCCCAGATCCTTAGTTCAAGCCCCAGAAACTCACTACCCCCAACACACAAAGATCATGAAATTTTTTTCCCCACCTGTCAGTGTCTTTTGTCTCCATCAAAGAAAGGTCCGTCTTTTTACCAGAAAAGTCTTATATATAATACATTATTTTTAATCACGCAGGAAGGATCTCCCTTACCCATGGGAGGTTTAGGAGGTTGTTGGTTGTTTTGTAGTAATGGCGACGTCTATTACCAGTCCTAAGAGTAACATTTCTCTATTTTATGCATGTTCAAAGCCAATTCAAAACATTTCAAGAAAAGGTTTTCAGCAATATTTTTTGGCTTCCAGAGTGACTCCTACAAAAGGTAAACTTCTTTTAAGCTTTCAAATAGTCCCTTAATTTTACAATGGTCTAGGCCACATATGCTGTCTCAGGACAGGAAGATTCCTTACTAAAGGGTTTCCTGACTCATCCCACTTCCTTTCTTCCCCTGAACATTAGAGAATATAATCAGGTATCAGTGACAGGTAACCCTCATGACTATAGGTTTCAATACTTTTCACAAAGATTCCATAAAACTCTCATTAAAACAAAAACAAAACAAAACAAGAAAACACCCCCTCCTCCAGGGGGGAAAAAAAAACTCTGAAAAGTAAGCAAGACTTGAACAGGTACTTCACAAAGGATCTACAATTGCCAACACACAATGAAAGCACATTAAACTTCAAATAGAAATGAAGGAAATGTAAATGAACACCAGAATGATAACCCCCGCATAGGACATGAGAATGGCAAAAATGGAAATGACTTATGAAAGGAAGTAAAGAACATGAAGCAATGGAATTAGAATTTGAATATAAGGGGAGTTGAAAGGACCATACTGGAAGACTGTACCCACAAAAGCTCAACAGACTCACACCTTATGACTCAGCTGCTGTTTCCACACACATAAAAGCAATCAGAAATGCAAACCTATGTTCAGCAAGAAACACATACATGAACACTCATGCAAGCCATATTCTGGTGGAATTAGAAACAATTCAAATATCTACCATGGCAGCTGTGGCATACTTACTCAAAGGAATAGTCAGTATTCACTTCCAATAATAAAAATGCCTGATAAATGAGTCTCACCAGAAAAAAAAAAATCAAGGGAAAGAAGTTAGACATATTTGTTTTCATACAAATAGATGTGAGGTCATGCATGTTAATTAACTTGATTTAATACCTCCACATTGTATACATATAATAAAGCAACACGTCATGCACTATAAATATACACTAGTTTTCCGATTACAAATACAAAAATTTAAAGCCAAACATAAAAAATACAAAAGTATGAGTGCATTTACATAATTTCTTAAAATTAGCAAAAGTGATCCATAGTATTTGAAGTTAGTTCCAATGCCTTCATAGAGAGAAAAATCTCTAGAAGGGGACCCAGAAAAAGTATATGAGGAGCCCAGTTTACTTTCTTGCCTGGTAGGGTTTTTTTTTTCCTTGCAGTATTGGTAATAGAACCTAGAGTCTTATGCATATTAGGCCAATGCTCTACTACTAAGCTTTACCTTAAAGTAAATAGAACTATTTTGTGTGTGTATATGCGTGTGTGTGTGTGTGTGTGTGTGTGTGTGTGTGTGTGTGTGTGTGTACTTGCACGCACACTGGTACTAGGAGTTTGACTCAGGGCCTGAGTGCTCTTTTAATTTATTTTGCTCAAAGCTAGTGCTCTACCACTGAGCCACATTTCCATTTCTTCTCAGTTGATCTGTGTTAAGAGTCAGTGTACCATGAAGAAATGCTCAACTTCTCTGGCCATGGAAGAAATGCAAATCAAAACAGCATTGAGATTTCTCCCCATCCCAGTTAGAATGGCTATAATCAAGAAATCTAATAACAAGAGATGCTGGATGGGATATGGCCAAAAGGGAACCCTACTGCACTGTTGGTGAGAGTGTAAACTAGTTCAACTCATCTGAAAAGCAGTATGGAGGTTCCTCAGAAAGACTCCACATAGAGCTCCCTTATGACCCAGCAATCCCACTTCTGGGCATTAACCAAAATTGATCACAAAAAGGCCATACTAAAGCTACCAGCACAACTATGTTTATCACAGCATTATTCACCATAGGGAACCAGCCCAGATGCCCCTCCGTAGATGAATGGATCAAGAAAATGTGAGATACACACACACACACACACACACACACACACACACACACACACACACACACACACACACACACACACACACACACACACACACGGGAACTCTATGCTTCCATCAGAAAGAATGACACAGTCCTATTTGTAAGGAAATTAGAAGATTTGGAAAAAATCATATTAAGTGAAGTAAGCCCCCCAGACCCAAAGAAACATAAGTCCATGGTTTCTCTTATATGCAATAATTAGTATATGTCTAGGACATGCTTATCAGATGAGCAGAAGAGCTCAAAAGCTAAGTACTATGACCATATAAGATGATGCGAAGCAAAATGAACTCCAAGACATAGACACAAGAGGTTTTTCTTTGTTGTTGTTGTTTTTAATGTAATGTGATTTTTTTGTTTCTTTTGAATGTTCTTCCCTCTATGGTACATCCCCTGTTGTCACTGTATTTGATTTTGGTACCCTGGCATTGTATATACATTTATTTGAATTATGGGAGAGAAGGGGAACAATAGAAGGGTGAGACAAAGTACTAGGGGGAAACCAATGCAACAGCAACATACACCAGGCAATATGTTGGAAATGATTTGTACAACTTGGCAGGGGGGAGGGATTGAAGGGGGAGGGAAAGTAGGAGAAAAATGAGGGAAGGGGTAACAAGTTTGACAAGAAATGTACTTATTACCTTACTTATATAACTGTAACCCCTCTATACATCACTTTGACGGTTAGAAGAAGGTTAAAAAAAGCCAGTGGCTCACACCTGTAATACTAGCTACTCAGGAGGTTGAGATCTGAGGATCGCAGTTTGAAGCCAGCCCCAGCAGGAAAGTCCATGAGACTCTTATTTCCAATAAACCATTCAGAAAACCAGAAGTGGTGCTATGGCTCAAGTGGTAGAATGCTAGCCGTGAGCTGAAGAGCTGAGGGACAGCTCAACAGAGTTCAAGCTCCATGACCGACAAAAAAAAAAAAAAAAAGGTTAAAAAAATTCAGTGTGCTTACTGAATAGAAACACTGAATTTTACCTAGTTTGTATTTGTGTCTTTGCATACATGATACTTCAATAGTTTGGGTTTGTTGTTTTTTGTTGTTTTTTTTTTTTTTTTTAAAAAGTAAACTCATCTAGATGCCTCTTCCTCTGCAGTTATACTAGGGACACTATTTATACTGTCCACAGGCATAAATGTATTTAACACCAGATTAGGCCTCATATAAGAGGTATGGGATACCAAGTCATGGTCCTACCCTGGGGTCTGCTCCCAACCCCGATTCTTGACACATCTGTAAAAAAAATAAAAATAAAAAATACCCAGGCAATTACAACAATCAAAGGAAGTACTGTGAGATTACTCTATAAACTCTAAATTGATATCCTAGCATTCATTCTTATGACGTCAACATGAGCCATAACGGATAGAGTTGAAGAGCAGGGTGAACTGGAGGAACCCATGAAGAAGTTTGAGGTGCTCCGGAGTTACTTTCAAGGTTTTCTATGTTGTGGACAGCCTTGGTTCTTTGTGAAATGCTACTTCAACTGAAACAGGAAGTTACTATGCTTTCATTCTTCCAGCAATACCTCAGAGCCACTAGTGAAGAACTGACCCCTATCCTATTGTCCCAGGCCCATACAGATCCCAAGCAAAATCCTAGGTATGTGTGAACTTGTTTGAAGTGCAGGCAGAGCAATCCACCTAAGCCCAGCTACAAACATCCCATTGTGGGCCCAACTGAAAGGTCCCCACTTTCCTTGATCTAGTGGCTTTTTCATTAACCTCTGCCTCCTTGCTTGGACCTCCAATTAAAAACCCAGCTTCTGTCCAACTCTCTGGCACAACCACAGCCACCAAACCCACAGGAAGGTCTGTGCCCCTTGCTGTTCCTCAATAAACAGTCCTCGCCTTTTGATGATCGAGTCCAGCCTATTCCTTTTCCATTCTCCTCCATTTTCCTAACATCTAGAATAGACTTTTCCATCATATGAAGAGAGCTGAGCTCACAGGTAGAAATGGAACCCACTTTGGAGGTACCACGTTTCCTTTCCTTACCACTTCTCCCCCATTCTGTCATCAGCTCTTGACTGTCGCCATGTAACTTTCAGTCTTTCCGCACAGATCTCCCTGGCTGAGTTCCCATTTCGGAAATCAGCCTTATTGGGACAAAATAGCATTTGGAACGCTAGGCATGACTCCATAATCAGGGCTCCTCTAGCCTTGGTATAAGCCCAGAGCTCATGAGTCTCTGGAAGCCTGTGAGAAGGTCTGGCCCCATTCAGGCTTTATCTATCAAGGCCTATTTTGACATGACAGCCATTTGATTCAAGTACAGTAAAGGTGTAAGAGGTACTGACTAAACTTTACAGCTGATTACCTGACAAAGTCAGAGGCTGGAGGCTACAGGCCAGAGCCTTGCCCAAGTAACAAGCAAAATCATATGCTGACATCGTCTCTGGTTTTGAGCAACTTAATGGTTAATTCTTTATTCCTTCCAGCAAACTCTGAGGAGTAGGTACTGGTCCTTCTCTTCCTTTTGTACAGTGAAAAATAGCCTAGTTCATCCTAACCGAGAAGCCACTGGGTAAGTGGCCACAACCCAAGCCTGGAACAGTATGAGTAAGCCATAATCCAGCACTTATTTTCCAACTAAACATTTTTCTGGAACATGGGAATGAGTAGAAAACAGATATGTGGAAAGTAAGAAGAAAGGAAAGGCATGCTTAGTGTCTCCTCTCTACCACTCTCAGGAAAGGCAGAGAGGTTAATATTTGAGAGTTGAAGTAAGTAAAGGGAGTCTGCCGAGGTCACTACACAGGCCCGTGGAGCCAAAAGTATATCACTTGCCCTTTCTCTACAGGAAGAAGTAACAGAACCTACTTTTGAGAGTCTATAGTAAAAAGTAAAGGAATCAATTGTGAAGTGCTTAGAATCATGAGCTATATTAGAATAAAAATCTGAGCCAGGAGTTGGTGGCCTGAAATCCTAGCTTCTCAGGAAGCTGAGATCTGAGGATCGTAGTTCAAAGCCAGCCCAGGCAGAAATGTCTGTGACACTCTTATATCCAACTAACCACCATAAAACTGAAGCAGAGCTGTGACTCAAAGTGGTAGAGTACTTGCCTTGAACAGAAAAACTCAGAGACAGCACCTAGGCCCTTTGTTCAAGCTCCATGATAGACCAAAAACAAAAAACAAATCTGTAGGTAGATGTTAAATAACATCTGGAAAGCTAAAACAGGAAGGTTGGTGAGGGTTTGAGGCTAACCAGAGCTATACAGTGACACCTTGTCTTAAAAAATAGAGAGCCAGGGCTGAGGAGGTGGCTCAGTGGTAGAGTGATTGCCTTGCATGCATGAGGCCCTGGGTTCGATTCCCCAGCACCACATAAGCAAAAAGAAAAAAGCCAGAAGTGGTGCTGTGGCTCAAGTGGTAGAGCACTAGCCTTGAGCTAAAAGAGCTGAGGGACAGCGCCCAGGCCGAGTTCAGGCCCCACGACCGGAAAAAAAATAAATAACACACTGACAAAAAGAATAATAGAGTGAACAGAAATCTCAGAAGAAAAGCAGTGGTGTAATTCAACATATTTTTATTGATTCTGTATAACTTGGTAGTGTTTCTATTCTCATGGATTAAAAATCGAAAAAGGAAAAGGAAATCTCTGCTTTTGAAGTTCACAGTCTGGTGGGATTGGAGACAGAGGACTGCTCCTAAGAAAGGTGTTTGAGTTCAGGATTCTTTGTTCTATTTTTAAGAATCAACTATGTGCCAGGGACCATTCACACTTGTAATTCTAACTACTAAGGAGGTTGAGATCTCAGAATCACTGTTCAAAATCAGCCCAGGCAAAAAAAAAAAAGAAAAGAAAAAAAGAAAAAAACTTGTGAGATCTTACATCCAATTAACCAGCAAAAAGTCAGAAATGGAGCTGTGGCTCAAAGGTAAAGCTCCAGCCTCAGGCAAAAAGCTAAGAGATAGCACCAAGGTCCTGAGTTCAAACCCTAGTGCTGACTGGCTGGCACACACGTGCATGCACGCGTGCGCGCGCGCGCACACACACACACACACACACACACACACACACACACACACACACACACACAGGATGTGTGGTTGGCAGTGTTGGTAAAGGATCTGGAAGTCTCATTTCTTATGTTTCAGTAAATGACATTGTGAGAAATAGCCACATTATTAGCTTTGAGCTCATTATGTAAGTACAATGTTCTATGCTCAAAGTAGGGTGCTTTAAAAAAAATAGTGTTATAGTTGTATACGGATTTAATTTCAGAAGAACTTACTTCAGGAACACCCAACTTTATACACCCGGCTCCTTCGCAGCAACAGCACAACTTCCTTACTGCTATTTAATGATAGAGTCGATGAACTTCTTCAAGAATATTAACTATTAACTGCACAAGTATTAAGTACTGCTTGCTTTCATCTTAGACTGTGGGAGGCAATCTATTCCTAAGAAGTCCAAAAACAAGCATCTTGCTAGGTATCGGTGGCTTAAACCTGGAATCCTAACTACTCAATAAGAGGCTGAGATCTGAGGATTGCAGTTTGAAGCCAGCCTGGGGAGAAAAGTCCATAAGACTCTTACCTCCAATTAACCAGAAAAATGCTGGAAGTGGAGATGTGGCTCAAGTTAGAGAATGTCAGCCTTGAGCAAAGAAACCAAGCAAGAGCGTAAGACCCTGAGTTCAAGCCCCAATGCCAACACAAAACAAAACAAAACAAAAGTTTCCTTCTACATCTGACCTGGCTCTGTCACCAGTAGTTATTGAAAGTGACTAGATTAAAGCATACATATCACTTGCCTCAGAAATCAGAAAATCCTCACTTCTAAAAGGACAGTTTGTTTCAGTGAGGCCAAGTGCCTTAGGTCTCAACAAAATACTTATTTTTGTTTCTCTTTTATTTGAGAGAGGAGAGGGTATGTGTGTGTGAGAGAGAAAGAGAGAGAGAGAATAAAAGAAGGAGGAGAGAGAAAGGAGAGAGGGAGAGAGAGGAGAGAGAGAGGAAAGAAGAGAGAGAGAGAGAGAGAGAGAGAGAGAGAGAGAGAGAGAGAGAGAGAGAGAGAGAGAGAGAGAGAGAGCATGCTTGAACTCAGGACCTGGGCACTGTTCCTGGGCTTTTCTGCTCAAAGCTAGGGCTCTAGTACTTGTGCCACAGCTCCACTTCTGATTTTTTGGCTTTTAACTGGAGATAAAGAGATTTATGGGCTTTCCTACCCCAGTCTAGTTCTGAACTGTGATCTTCAGATCTCAGTCTTCTGAGTAGTTAGGATTACAGGCGTGAGCCAATGGCGCCTGGCCATTATAACAAAGCACACAGCTGCACAATCCCTTTTCTTCAAAGTCATCAGACTCAAACCTGTCCACTCTTGAAAGAGTCAGGAATATGGTATAGGGTCTCACAGCATAAATTTACTACTTCTAGGAAAACACTGAATTTTAGACAATGACAACTAAAAACCAGTTTTATTTACTGTATTCGTGACTATATTAGTAGAAACCCTACCAAACAAAAAAACAAAAAAAAACTATTCTTATATATTGTTTCCTAGAGGAATGTAAAAGGAGATCTGTCAACTTAAATGAAATATAAATACAATTTCTTATTTCTTCTCACTTCAAATGATAAAGGAGACAGAAGTTAATAAGCCATCAACTTACGTTGCATAACCCTAGAACTGTATAATTATGTAACCCAGCATGAGAAACTAACAGTACATCATTTCATCATGTCTCTATGCCAACTCCATGAGATAGGCCACCAGCCAGCCAGTCTAAACAGCCAAAGACGAAGCTGAGACTCCTGGAGCAAGTAGCTCTGGCTCCAGGTAAGAGACTAGGGGCCGATGGCAGAGCTTTGTTCCTAGTAGTTCAGTTACTTTCCATTAATATATTCAATTTAACTTTGCTACAGGCAATACACTCATAGAAGGTAAACTAACCAAACATCCATGTTTTCTGAAATCAACAAGGAAGCAAACATTTATAACTTCACCCCAAGAGACTTTGACTGGAGCTGCTAATAAAGCTCAATAGCTTGCATTTTAGCGCCTTTTATTTCTTCTCACTATTCGCAGAAATAAATATAAGTAAGGACAGAAACTGAGGATGGGCAGATATTATATACCAAGGAACCATGGTACCAACTGAACGGCTCAGGGATAGCCTCTGGATAAAAAGAAACCACTCAAGCCTGTAATCCTAGCTGCTCAGGAAGCTGAGATCTGCCAGCCCAGGCAGACAAATCTCCAATTAACCAGTAAAAAGCTGGAAGTAGAGATGTGGCTGACGTAGTGGGTGGGGCACAAGCCATGAACAGAAAAAGCCAAGGGAGAGCTGGAGACCATGAGTTCAATCCCCAGTACCAGCACAAAATGGGGAGAGAAGAGTGGGAAGCAATCATTCCAAAGGAAACATACTAGAGACCCAACACCCTGAAAATGTTCCAAACTGAAGACTAGCTCAAAGACTTCACCAAAACTATGCTAATTTGAAACTTAAGAAGCAAGTTCATTTTTCCCTGAGCACTATGGTTCAAACCTCGGACTTCCCCCCATTTCTTTGCCACAGCCATACCAAATTTAAATCCTCTTCCTCTTGGTGTCCTTTTGCATATTCTGTTTGCCTTACCCTCCCTAAGGAATTCCTGGCCTTTGTAGAAAGGGAAAAGTCAGTAGTATTATCATTTCAGACAAAACACACTGAATACATTTTTATGAGTTCAGTCTTACTCTGATTACAAAAAAAGAAAACTGACCTGGATATTAATTAACTTGCCAAGATTCCACAGCAAAATCAATGGTGGGACCAAGTATCACACTTAGCCTTTGTCATTAGTCCAAAGCCATCTTCTCTATACTGAATCAGCATCTGCTCAAGGTGATGTTTGGTGTGGCAGCATCTGCACCAATAAGAGTTGAATAAACTGCAAAATCCCAAAACCCACCCCAGCCTGCTGGTCCCCAGTGCTGCTTGCATGAGTATGCGATCATTGCTATACTATACCACAAAAGAGAAGGGAAGGAAGTGTCTTTCTCTGCAGGAAAACCTCAGCTCCAGTAGTATTAAACCTCAGTTAAGCATCATGACCTTAGGATCCAATGCATTGATGCTCACATAATTGCCAAGGACCAAGAGAACCCTGTTGGAATAGGGTCAGAGACTTGTAAAATGGGAAGAGTGCGATCTTGACAGAATTCCACAAACAAATTAGTAAATGACACTAAAATGTCTACCATAGTCAAATCTTAAGGGAAAAGCTAAGTATAAGCTGCCTAGTCAGCATGCCCCCTGGTGGCTCACTACAAGGAAGCCTAAATATGGAATTTGTTTCCAGAGGGAAATCCAGAAAGAAGCCAATCTGAAGATCACAGGCATTAACCATGAAAACTACTCTTCTGATTCAGAAGCAGAATGATACAAAGCCTTTTTAATGTGGGAAAAAAAGCTTTTGATGAGAGAATAAAAGAATCCTAAAGCACTCAAATATAAACAAGGAGAAAGGGATAAGCCAGATAGTTCTCTCCATAGCAGGAAACCCTGTTCCTGGATTTTGTTTGGCCATTTTTTTTTTTTTTTTGTAAATTGTGCTTTGGCCCTGGCCAAAGGTATACTTTATTTAACCATAAAAGTCACCCTTTTAAAGTATGTAACTCAACAGTTTTAAAGTTGTGCAATCAGCAATATCTAATTCTAGAACATTTCATCTCCTACCAAGTAAACTTCATACAGTCACTTGCCATTGCTTCCTCTTGCAACTCCTGACAATTACGGATCTACTTCCCATCTGTGCATTTTCCTGCTCTGGACATTTCATATTGCAATCATACAATTGTACACTTTTGTGCCTGGTTTCTTTTTTATTTTTTCCATTAGTATTAATATATACCATTCAGCATGATAAAGGATTTTATCATGGCATTTCCACACATGTATGTCTTTAACGTGCTTTGATCATATTCACCCATCTGTTACACTTATTTACCCTTTCTTTTCCTTCTAAGACCCCTTCAACCTTCCCAGTAGTTCCCTTTTACTTAATGCCTTGTTTTTGTTTTGTTTCATTACCCCCTAGCTTCTATAAATGAGAGAAAATATTCAGTACTTGCTTTTGTGGGACTGATTTATTTCATTTAACATAGTGATCTCCAGTTCCATTCATTTCCAGTAAATAACATGATTTCATTCTTTCTACTGACTTAGTAAAATCCCACTGTGTATCTACACACTTTCTTTATCCCTTTACCCACTAATAGGTACCTAGGCTGATTCTACAATTTGGCTAATAGTATCTCAAAACATGAGCATACAGGTTTCTCTACAGTGTCTGGCATCTTTCGCACAGTACGTTTTTCAAGGTTCACTTGTGAAACTTGTAGCAGAAATCAAAAGTTCATTTTAGTTTATTGTTGATAGATTTCCATGGTTTGGATATATAATATTTTGCTTATTCATTAGTTGACAGACATTTGTGTTATTTCTATCTTTTGACTTTTATGACTAATGCTGCTATAAACATTTATTTAGAAGAGTTCCTATGAATGTTTTCAATCTCTTGGGTGGAATTGGTTTTAGGTAGCTATTGTTCAACATTTTTAGCAAGTGCCAAAACTGTTTCCCCAGCTGGCTGTGTATTTCACATTCCTATCAGCAACTTGCTGTATGAGCATTCCAGTTTCTCCCATGTCTTTTTTATCACTGCCCTACTCATGGAGGGGAAGTGGCATCTCACTGAAGTTTTTGATTTGCATTTTCCTGATGACTAATGGTGCTAAGCATATTTTTATATGCTTCTTCAAAAGAAAAATCTATGTGATGTAAATCCCTTGCCTACTTTTAAATTGAGTTGTTTTCCCTTTTTATTGTTGAATTGTAAGAATTCTCTCTACCAATTATTTTTGAAACTCTATCAAGAAGCCTCTTCCTGGAATGCTATTCCTTCTTTACCCAACATTACATGTTGGAGCCTACATCTTAATGACTACTCTGTCTGTACTCAAACCACTATTCCTACCTCCATTGCTGACTGAGAACCCTGTCCCTGTCATCTAAGAAATGTGCCTCTGTCCTGTTTACCCACCACTTGTTTTCCTGTCAACACTGGAATTCATCTGCTACTTCAGTGGTGAAGTTACACAAGCAAGAACAAACTGAACAATAGGTTCTTTGACTGCCACCACATAATCACTAATAGTATCATAAGTCTCATATTGCACTAGGCAGAACCTATCTTCAATGCTCTGAAAGTCATTTACATGCCAGCACAGCTGTTAAGTCTGTATTTCTGCTCCAGGAACAACCTAAAACACATCTCCGTAGAAAGATCTAACACCATCATTTATATTATCACAGTCCAGCTCCTTCACAAAGACTTTCTTACCCATCACAAACTTTTCCTCTAAAATAAAAAGAAAATAATAACAATCTTCTAGCGTTCGTTACCAAATTAAAATCCATAAAGTGCCCTATACATTAGGGATATAGTAGGTAAAACCTCCTAAGCCTGTAGATGGACTATGCTAATTCAGTAATGAAATTCTATCAGATATACATAAAACATCAAAAGTGGTGTGTGTGTGTGTGTGTGTGTGTGTGTGTGTGTGTGTGTGTGTGTGTGTGTGTGTGTGTGTCCACCAGTACTGAGGCTTGAACTCAGGGCTTTACAGTCTTATTTGTCTTTTTTTTGCTCAGGTTGGACTTTTACCACTTGAACCACATCTTTACTTACATCTTTTTTTTCCCATCCTGGGGCTTAAACTCTAGGCCTGGGCATGGTCCCTGGGCTTCTTTTGTTCAAGGCTAGTGCTCTACCACATCACAACTTCCAGCATTTTCTGAGTAGCTAATTGGAGATAAGAGTCTCACAGACTTTCTTGCCCAGTCTGGCTTCAATCCATGACTCTCAGATCTTTGCCTCTTCAGTAGCTACGTAGCATGAACCACCACTGCCTAACTACTTATGGCTTTTTAATTGGAGATGAGAGTCTCATAGATTCAACTGCTGGGGCTGGCACTGAACCACAATCCTTGGCTACTAGCCACCTGGGATCTAAGCTAAGATTATAGGTGTGATTCACCAGTGCACAGCTTAACCTCAAAAATATCCTGTGTTCCTGGAAAGGTGATTTTATTAATACTGTTAAATGTGATACCTCTCAAAGTCTATTGAGAAAGTAATACATTGTTTTTCCCAGATTGATTTGCCCTTTACATACCTATGAACATTTACCCTAGTAGCATCCCTCCAATATATTCTAAGAACTGCTGAACTAATTCATTTGCTACTCAATTCTATCAGCTGGACAGCACTGAACAGAAAATGTTTTCTGGTATAAGAAAATACATTGCTTTATCTTAAGATGGGATGAGCTGATACATACTCTTAATATACTAGGTTACAGAACATTAAACACGTTCATCATGTTTAAAATCCATTGATTTCTGGAATTGGAAAATGTTGTAATATGAAAAAATGAATACTATTGAGTTCATGCAATATAAACTGTGGCTTTTGTTTAAAAACACCCCTGTAGGAAGGTTGAATATGGCATTCCAGGAATAGTCCTTGAGTCTATGTGACCCACTAATAACAGCCCTGATGACCAAAGCAAAAGAAAGTATCATAATGAGCAGCTCCCAGGAGATTCCACACCAGTCACGGCTACAGAAAGTAAACAACGATGATAAGGAAAAAGGCTTCTCATATTGGAACAAATCCCAACAGTGAAAATGGGGTAACGCCCAAAATATAAACATCAAGTTATGGGAAAGTTTCCCTACTTATATTAAGTGGGAGAAACCATGTAAATAAGCTACTGAATCTTAAGGATTACATCCCAAAGGTCTCTACCCTTCACCAAGTGCTGATTGCTGTCAGGAAAACAAGTTAGTTTGGGCCTCGCAGTTTTATTTACTAAAACACTAAGTGGTACACTTGAGTTTTTGAATAGGTTTCTGATTTGCTGATAGGCTTCTCTAGTGTTAATCATTTTACACTAAAGCAAAACACAAATGGAAAGCTGAGATAAAGTATGAGGGTCAACTGAGATTCCATCTGGCAATGCAAGAATTAGTAAGTCCTGACTGGCCACCTCATTCCCCTAGTCTGTTTGTGTGCTACATTATATAAAATCTATTTCTTCCCTGGGATGTTATCTCAAGAACGCTCCTATTCAAGCTAGCTCCTAAAGCCTCTCTAAAGTAAAGCAGTTAAAAATTCAAGGCCACAATCTAGGTCATAGCAAGTCATGGTGAGCTCTCTGCACAGGATCATGAATGGCTGGGGGGACAAGGAGCAGAGGTTAGGACTGGACTGAGCCAAAACAGTGCTTTATTATAAACTAATTTACCCAGGGCACCCTGCTGATACTTCACAGCTGACCCTGAAAGCCAAAGGCCACTGCCAAGGCCACATCCTACAGATGGCAAGGAAGGCCTTCGCCACCACAGGACAACTGCCATGGGATATACTTCATTCTTCCTGGAAGGCCTGGGTAAACCATTCATCCAAAGAAGATACCACAGAAAGTACATTTATCTTTGCTCATAAGACAGCCGACTGATCTGTTCTATAATCTTAAGCTTAAGAATCAAGTGTTAGAATTCTGTCCAATTTTCCACCCCACAAATGTCTGAGATCAAATCAAAGAAATAGTTACTGAATTTATCAATACAAAAGTCACCAATCTCAGGCTACCCAAGAGTGATCTAGAAACCACAATGTACTTTATAGCAAGAAAAAAGGCATCTCTAGCCTTCTGTAAAATCTGTTCATTTGAAGAACTAGAATAATTAAAACTGAACAATGGAAAGTGGCACAAATAATGAAATATAAAATGCTTAGTGCAATTTCCTAAAAACACCTGGAAGAAACCCCATCTTTATATATGAAATACTAAAACAATGTCATTTCAGGACAAACCTCTTCTCTCCCTCTTCTCCTCCCTATCCCTCTTCCTTTGCCATACCTCATTTCCCTATATAAATTAATGATACTGTTTGCATGCTGTAGGTATTAGCATTATCTGAAACTAGTTAAGAAGTAAAAATTGTTGGACCTCCACTGTACTTCTACAGAATCACCCAACAATCTGTGCTTTAACAGGAGATTGATGCTCATCTCAGACCCTCTACCCTAGGATCAGGGAAAACACAACTTGGGGTTGCTGGGAGCCATGTTTACTCTTCCTGAGTGACAAACAAGCTCTTCTGTCCTTGTTTCTGAGTGGTACTGGCCTTAAATCTCACAGAATGATTTCAGTTTCTGAGACTGATTTCAGTCCTTAGTTCAAGGTCATGATGAGAAGCCAAATCAGAGTTCCATCACAGGGCTTTCTGATTTCTTCATCATCCTTGGCTCTTAAAACAAGGCCTTGCTGACCTGACATTCTGAGGCCTGGCATGACATATGTTGATAGGGCAACCATGGTAGTCTCCTAATCTATACAACACTGCCAATCTCAGAGAGATGTGAGGGACTTCCGACCCTTAAAATCAAGAAATAGGATTTGAGGAAAGTATGGAGCAACAAAACCTCTTGATGAAGAATAAAAAGGGGATGGATTGTTAGAGAAAGGATTTATAAATTTTAAAGATCAGATGCAAAGATAATACCCAAGGTATGAATGATATTTTAAGGGTTTTTGTTGTTGCTGTTGTTTGTTTTACACGTTTTATATCTATTATCTCTCCCAAGCATCATAGTAGCAATGGAGAGGGCTAACTAAGGTCGTGATTATCTCACATTGGATAGAGAAGGAAACTGAAATTCAGAATGGTTAATAATGTGCCCATCCGCCCTGCAATGAGCTGGAAGCTATATGTGGCCTATCTCATTCTAGAACCTGTGCATTGTGTCACATCATTTGATCCTCACTTCGGGAAATATTTCCCAAAGTGCCCTAACCCCAAGGTAAAAGCACGGAAGAAAACTTAAAGCAGCATTGGTGAGCCCCTAAATCAGGGCACTTGAGCAGTGTGTGGGTGCCCCTTTAAGAACTTAACATACAAACGCAACAGCTAAGGTGTTCAGCCAAAAAAGAAAAAGAGAAGCATATTTCTAGCCTGCATAATCATTTCTGGACTAATTCCCACTAGCAGCCTCAGAGGCGAACAAGGGCTCAGTGCCTAAGCTAAAGCTCAAACACCCCCTTGGGTTATGACAGCTCAGCTGTGACTCGTGTGCAAGCAAAACCCCCAAACTCAAAACAAGAACTGAAAGAAAGTGAAGCCAGGGAAACAAACAAACAAACACTGACATCTTCCATACCCTTGGAATCTGCAGAACACCAGTTCCCAAGCCCTAGGGTTACCCAAAATGCCACCAGGGAGAGGGTGGAATGGGACAGAGAGCACTGTTGCTTGGACCTTATTCCTTCCCACAGTTAGTCCCTGTGGAAGATTAATAAGAAACACGAGATGGGTAGCTATAAAGTCCTGGGTGGTCATCAAAAGCACATTCACCACCACGCCCCCTCTTCTAAGGAACAATTATGCTGTTATAAACTTCCCACCTGACCCTCGAGAGCCTGACCTCTGGGATGTTAAACCAGGTGGGGTTGCAGAAGTGTGGACAAGAAGAAAAATTCATCCATCTACTCAGGCCTCGCTGTCCTGCCAGGGGGTGAGGAACGATTCAGGCGCGCGGTAATAACAGCGAATTGGGAGCCTGGCGCCCTTGACCCGGGAGTGCGGCTGGAAGAGGGAGCAACGCGTCGCCCGGTGCAAAGCCCGGGCGTGGGGGTGGGGCAGGGAGCCAGTGCCCGCCAAAAAGAGCTCGCTTCGGGTTTGGGGCAGAAGTCATTTTCCTAAAGGACGGCAAGGTTTTATAAAGATCGGGGGTGATGTGCTGATTTCCAGCTAAGGAGTGAAAAGAGCTTCATGGAAGTGCGCAGCGACCCCCCTCCCACCCCCGCTCGGGGTGGGCCCATGCTCCCACGGGGGACAGTGAGGAAAGAAGGGCTCCATCCTCAACTTTCTCGGAGGAAAACCCTCGTTCGGGCTGTGAGGTTTTGCCCAGTCTCGCACTCACACCGGGTTGCTAGGTGTGGAGTGGATCCGAACCCAGTCCCCTTCCGCGTGCACAAAGCAACCGCGCCGGAGCGCGCGGCCCCTTCTCCCGCAGCCCGCCAACTTGAACGCATCCCTCGTGGCCCTCGCCCACTCCTGCCCACTGCCCCAGACCTGGGACCGGCGCCCCAGCAGCCGCGATCGCATGCCTCCCTAACCCCTCCCCACCACCACCACCCCACCACGGCCTGGCCTCCACCTGGACCGCTGGGTCCCCCTAACCCCCAGCCCTACCGTGCAGCCTGGCTCGTGCCCGGGCGGTGCCAGTGCGCGGCACGCGTCCCAACCGGCGACACTCCTCTCGGGGAGCTGCTCGGTGAAGAGCTCCGAGCTCCGGACAAGGTTCTGCCGGCCCCGGCGCTGGCTGGTGGCTGCTCGCTTGGGCTCCGGCTGCGACGCGCGGAGAGGGAGGGGTCGGGGGAAACTCCCGGCAACTCCAACTCCGGGCGCCCCAGCTCCAGCTGCAGCCGCGCGCCCGCCCGCCGCCGCCGCCGCCGCCGCCTAGTGCGATCGCCTCCCTGCGAAGCCAACCTGCCCCCCGTGGCTGCCTCTGAGCATGCCCAGTGCAGCCGTGGGCGAGCCAGCCGAGCGCCCCGGCCCGGGGCAAAGAGCGAGGGTGCTGCTGGGGGCCCGGCTCGCCCCCAGGCTGCGGAACTCAGAGAACGCAAGCAAGCGCGGGAAGGGAAGATCGGGGTAGGGGCGCGGACTCCGAGCCAAGGACGCTGCAGAAGCTGGTCAATATGGGAAAGGCAAAACGAGTTTCAAGCTTGTTGGAAGTTTGTGGGCTAGAAAGATGGGGTGCTTCTGTGAGCCTCTATGTGAGACCATGGTAGAAGCAGGCGTTTATTCCTGGCTGGTTTCTTGTGTTTGTTTTTGGTGTGTGTGTGTGTGTGTGTGTGTGTGTGTGTGTGTGTGTGTGTGTGTGTGTGTGTGTGTGTGTGTGTGTGTGTGTGTGTGTGTGTGTGTGTGTGTGTGTGTGTGTGTTTGGTTTTGGATTTTTTTTTCTTTCTAAAAGAAAGAGCTAGTAGGCCCAGGAGATTGTTTTTTGTTTTTGTTTTTTTTTTTCCATTCAGTCCACTCATTCCTTCCTGCTTGGGGTGGCAAACTCCAAGAGCTAATGGGGTCTGGCAGGCAATGTAGTGAGAGAAAGGGGTGGTGGGAAGAGAGCTGGAAAGAGCTCTGAAGGCAGGTCAGCTGCTAGGCTCTAAGTGCCCAGTGGTAGCCCACAAGCATTCAGATCTGGTTTTGCTGAATTTTTCTGCTTTTTTCAATAAATGGCAGAAATCTAGCATTTTTTTATTCATGTAAAATATCCTGGTTATGGGGCTGGGAAGGTGGCTCAGTGGTGGAGTGCTTGCCTTGCATGCATGAGGCCCTGGGTTCGATTCCTCAGTACCATATAAGCAGAAAAAGCCGGAAGTGGCGCTGTGGCTCAAGTGGTAGAGCACTAGCCTTGAGCTGAAGAGCTCAGGGACAGTGCCCAGGCCCAGAGTTCAGGCCCCACGACTGGCAAAAAAAAAAAAAAAAAGTATATATCCTGGTTATTAAAATCTTTACAATAAAGTCAATCTCCTGGACCAAACAAAAATATCTGGGTCCCTTTTCTGCTCAGCCAATTTGAGCCAATGGCCTGTGTGTGTGTGTGTGTGTGTGTGTGTGTGTGTGTGTGTGTGTGTGTGTGTGTGTGTGTGTGTGTGTGTGTGTGTGTACAGTTGCCAAATGCCCACTCTGGTTTGGGAAGGAGCTGGAAAGGATCCAAGATGATTCAGACTGTCTTCAAAGTACTAGGGGAAATAGGTTTTCCTGACAGAAGACAGCTGCTAATAAACGCTGGCACATAAAGAGAGAGAGAGAGAGAGAGAGAGAGAGAGAGAGAGAGAGAGAGAGAGAGAGAGAGAGAGAGATAACTAATGTAGAAAGAAGTTGTGAGGACCAATTTTGACGAACTCTCATGTAGTAAAAGCACCTAAGTGGGAAGTCAGTGACAGATAGGGATCCTGTCTTTATTTGAAAGTTTAAGTTTCCATCATGCATTTTTACATGAATTTCTATTTTTTTAAGTATTGTATTAATCTTGCTTACTGAATTCTTTGGCACAACTTTATATTCTGTGTACTACGTTGTCCTAGCTTGATTGGGGTAAAAGAGGCCAGAGTTAGCTTATGGAATTGGAAAAGAGGACTGGAGGAGTGGCAATCAGGCCTGAGCACCTGATTGCCAATCTATGGAGCCTGCACTTTGTTTTGAAGGCTGTGTGGGGCCAGGAGAGGTGCTAGGGAAAGTGAATAATACAATCCAAACTGAGCTCTGGGAAGATGGACAAAGCAGTAGAGCTAGAAAGGTGGTTTGCAGGGGAAATATTGGTAGGAATGGAGAAATCTAGGGGATGTTTGCTCTATCAGGGGGATTTCCCTGATAACATTGTATGTGTTCTGCCTATCTCTGGAGAGATGGTCAGGTCAGTTTAATACAAACACGTGGTTCTTAGGGTTTTGGTCTAACCTCAACCATTTCTTTGTCAAGTTTAGAGTTGGACAAGCTACCCCAATTGCGAAAGGGAAGACAATTCTAGAGTTCACGTGAAGATTTGGAGAAAATTATCTCTAAAGTGTTTTTTTTTCTAAATATTGAACCTTTAATAAGCAAATGGAAATATTCCTATTATCTATGTGTCTTAGCAGCAAATTCATTGATTTAGCAAACTCTTTGAATGTGCTGGGATGTTGTTTATAAAACTTTGGTGTTGGTCTGGTGCTGGTGGCTTATACCTATAATTCTAGCTAATCAGGAGGCTGAGATCCAAGGATCATGGTTTGAAGCCAGTCTGGGCAAGGCAGTCTGTAAGAAACTACCAGTAGCTGTAGCTTAAGTGGTAGAGTCCTAGTGTTGAGTAGGACTCAGTGGTAGAGTGCTTGCCTAACATGTATGAGGCTCTGGGTTCAATTCTTCAGCATCACATAAGCAGAAAAAGCCAGAAGTGGTGCTGTGGCTCAAGTGGTAGAGTGCTCATCTTGAGCTGAAGAGCTGAGGGACAGTGCACAGGCCCAGAGTTCTGGCCCCATGACCAAAACAAAAACAAACAAACTTAGGGATAGTTCCAGGCCCTAAGTTCAATCCTCAGTACCAGCACAGAAAGAGAGAGAGAAAGAGAGACAGAGAGAGAGAGAGGAGGGGGGGAGGGAGGGAGGAAGGAAAAGAAAAGGAAGAAAGGAAAGGAAAGGAAGGAAGGAAGGAAGGAAGGAAGGAAGGAAGGAAGGAAGGAAGGAATGGTGGGAGGGAGGGAGGGAGGGAGGGAGGGAGGGAGGGAGAGAGGGAAGAAAATGAAAAGGAAAAGGAAAGGAAAAGAAAAGAAAAGGTAAACAAAAACGTTGGAATCAGTGAGAAGGTTGAAAGTGGTGACATTGATCAAGATGAATTGGTTTATGAATGGCAGCTCCTGAGCTGGGCGGCGATGGCTCAAGCCTGTAATCCTAGCTACTCAGGAGGCTGAGATCTGAGGATTGCAGTTCAAAGCCAGCCTGGGCAGGAAAGTTTGTGAAACTCTTATCTCCAATAAACCACCAGAAAACCGGAAGTGGCGCTGTAGCTCAAGTAGTAGAGTGCTCCCCTTAAGGTGAAGAGCTGAGGGACAGCGCTCAGGCCCAGAGTTACAAGCCCCATGACCAGAAAAAAAAAAAAAAAAAAAAAAAAAACAATGGCAGCTCCTTTGTACAAAAAGGTTTTTTAAGAAAAGAAAAACTTTGGAATCAGCATTTAGGTGATGCAACTATTTTATGAAGTCAGACATTCTCATACTATACTGGTTTCAATTGCCAGTCACCCCTACAACTACCTTCTCTTTAATCTTTATCATTATTTTTTCAGTTTTGAAGGTTTGGCCCAAATCAACATCTCTGTCCCCCCCTCTCTCCCACACACACATTTTCTATACAAATTATCATCTAACTCACATGCAGATCATCAATAGACTACCTGCTTTAACCAAATATCTGGGACCTACCTCAGTGCCATATTGTGAGTGAATATCCCTGAGGTCCCTGTTGCTGCTTTCATGGAGAACAGACCATTGCTTATCTCTGGGAAGCATTTTAAGCATGCAAAACTCTCAAAGGGGGAAAAATACGGTGTGTTTATTCAAGAAAGTTTCCAAAAGTTATGGAGAGGAGGAAGTACCTAATCCAGGACCTATCACATAACAGGTAGTTGCAAATATTTGCAGAATAAACAACTGTTGCATTATCAATGTCTCTGTTCTACCTCCGACTGTTCCTAAGAATTATTATTTTTAAAAATCACAATAAGGGTAAGGTCATCAAGAAGAACAAGAACAGGATGTAAACATTTATGTAGGGAGGGGCACTGTGCTTTTGCAAGTAAAATACTTTGCTTACATTTTATGGTGTGTGTGTGTGTGTGTGTGTGTGTGTGTGTGTGTGTGTGTGTGTGTGTGTGTGTGCATGTGCACATGTGCCTGCTAGGGATTGAACACATGACTGCATGTGGGTAAGTATATGCTCTACTAGTGAGTTATACCAAATTTTACATTAATTGGATTAAAAAGTCTCATTAGTAAATACTACATGGTATTCAAAAGAAATTACATATAAAAAGCACACCAAACAGAGAAAAGATGGTTTCCTTCCCCAATAGCTACTGATACCTGTTTCTTACATATAGTTTCAAAAATACAGGAAGAATAGGTTTTTGTTGTTGTTGTTGCTGTTGTTAAGTCTAATCATAGCTGGATATTTGTGGCTCATACCTGTAATCCCATCTTCTCAGGAGTCTAAGATCTGAAGATTGAGGTCCCAAACCAACCTGGACAGACCAATTCAAGGATTCTTATCTCTAATTAAGCTGCAAGAAGCCAGAAGCAGAGGTGTGGCTCAGCTGGTAGAGCCCTAGCTTTGAGCAAAAAAGACAAGTGTGAGCATGAGGCCCTAAGTTTAAGTACCAGCCATTACTGGCACTGGCACACATGCACACATGCACACACACACACACACACACACACACACACACACAAACACACACAACACACACACACAAGTTTAATCAAAACAATATCTAGATGACAAAACAGTTATATAGATGCCAAATTAGAGACTTTCAAAACTGTTACATTGTGGGAAAGAAATGATAAGCATAAAAGTAGCCTTCCTTTGTGGCATAAGTAAGCTCAGGGCTGCAAGAAAACCCAACCACATGGAAAACCTCTTGGGAGCAGTAAGTAATGCCAGGAAAAAATCTTAGTTCATCTGATAGTGCCCTGGGATTCATGATATCCACTGTGAACCTCAACCTAAAACACCCACGAGGGTAGATATCTCAGGTTGCCTAGGGCTGTGGAAGGAATGCTGTCTAAATAAAATGGTATTTGTTGACATGGACACAGAGAACTTGATCCATGGAATTAGACATTATAACTATTTTAATAGCATCACATGAAATAGTATAATCAATCATGTGTCTTCAATATTTGTAAAATCTTTATGTATCCTTTAAGTCCTTCTACTATCCAACATAGCTCTAGTAGCCTTAAAAATGTTTTATTCTGATAATTTGATTTCAGGTAAAAAATTCAAGAATTAGCAACTTGCTAGCTTTTAGGATGAACCATATTCATCTGTTCATAATTCTTGAATCTTGGGAAATTCATATGGCTCAATTGTTATTATAGTCCCCCAATGAGTCATTGCTTTAGGCTACACAAATCCTGTAAGTTGCTCTATGAGAGTGATATCACTAAACTAGTTACAAGCAATCTATTTATTCTCTGAGGTTTAGAATGGTACCAGATTCATACCTGGACCCGAGACATGGGTCCATTCTATGCAGAAGAAAGAGGAGGAAATTTCTCTTTCTACCTTTGTGAAAACAGTATTAGTTTTATTTCCTCTTGAACTTTCCCATCATTTTCCTATAGACACTTCCATGTAGCTATCATCCTCATTTCTGGGTTTTATATCTCACATAGTTTGTCTGTTACTCCCTGTTTCTAAAGATCAACATTTTGTTTAACTACTGCCAGTGGGAACTGAGTAAAATAACTTGATTGAGTTAGTTCATGTCCATGTGGGAAAATATGTGCAATTTTAAGAGTATTTTGTGGCAGGGCACCAATGTCTCATGCCAGTAATCCTAACTACTCTGGAGGCTGAGATCTGAGGATCTCAGTTTGAAGCCAGCACAGACAGAAAAGTCTGTGAGACTCTTACTTTCAATTAACCAGAAAAAGGCAAGAAGTAGAGATGTGAATCAAGTGGCAGAGCTCCTGACTTGAGCAAAAAGGGACTTGAGTAAAGGGACGGTGGCCAGGCCCGAAGTTCAAGCCCCAATATTGGTGCGTGTGTATACGCACGTGTGTGCACGTACATACACACACACACACACTCACACACACACACATGAGTAAGAGAGGCGGGGTTGTGTCTCAAAGGTTTAATTCTGTAACAGATTTTTGAAGTCAGGAAAATGACAAGAGAGCTGTAGCTGGGTAGGACAACACTTGCCTAGCATACATGAGGCCCTGGATTTCATTCTCAGCATGACAAACAATAAAAAAGTAAAGGAAACAATGATAAGAGAAAGAATTCTAAGATTAAGTGGTGGGCATAATATTTCAAGGAAGAGAAGGAGTTATCAAGCATTCCATATTTCATAATTTCCTACTATCCTTCTTTAAAAGTATGGATTCTTTCAAAATTTAGGATTCTGTTTTGCTTTTTACAATAGCTTCTTGGCAGTAGCACTGAGCCTTTGAAACAAGCAAGAGGTCTATAACTGTTGGAAGTATATATCATTTGTAAATGGAGACTGAAACTTGGTACTTAGTGGCATCCACATGGTGAGGTCTAAGAGAGCTGCAGATGGGCCCAAGGAATTTAGGCTGTGGATTCTCTTCTTTTTCTCATACAGTTAGCCTTGTTTGGTCTGTGTATTTATCATAAGGTTAAGGATTCTAGCTGGTTTAAAACTGGAGACCGCCTTCTTCTTCTTTATAAACTAAATTGTCATGATAAGAGCATACAAGAGCCTGTCCCCACTTTACTAAGGATATTGTTTCTTTCTCATCTATGACGTTAGAAGCAAAACAGACCCAGCACTGGTGGCTTATGTTTATGACCTTAGCTACTTAGGAAGTTGAGATTTGAGAATCTCAATTTGAAGCCAATCCTGCCAATAACATCTGTGAGACTCTCATCTATGATAAATTACTCAGAAGTGGAGTTGTTGCTTAAGAGGTAGTGTGCTAGCCTTGAGCAAAGAAGCTCAGGAACAATGTCCAGGCCCTGAGTTCAAACCCTCAGACTGGTGCCAAAAGAAAGAAAGAAAGAAAAGAAAAAAAGAAAAGAAACCCATAAATATTTCATATATCAACATATAAGTATAACAAAGACTAGAGGGGGAAAATGAAATAAAACATTTTTATCTTACAGAAAGAGACTTGGCAACATTCTTGGTTATTCTATAGTTTTAAATTTCTTAACCATGTTTTAACAAATAGGTTTTAGTAGATAAATCTTTTGTGTCTTCAATTTCCTCTACCTAGTGCATCGTAGAGAGGCAGAAGACTGTCCACAAATGACAATTACAACATGTTGCCATTTGGGTGAGCCATCAGGGACAGGAGACAAATAACTTACTGTAGAGGTAACAAATCTGATGCGTTGAACACACACATAAATGTTAAGTTATACCTATATATAAGTTTTACAATCAAAAAGTTCCTTGTGCTATTAAAAGTCTAGAGTAGAAATCATGGACAAGGGAAAGACTTCTGGAAGAAATTAATGATTAAGCTGAATTCAGCAGGATAAATCTGAAGTAGTCAGATAGCCAAAAAGGAGGCAAAGAAAGAATTTCAAGCAAAGAAAATAGCATGAACAGGGCAGTAAATCCATACAATTATATAAAAGTTGAAAGAAGCCTTAAAGATCTTTGCATTTAACCTATTACTAACTCTAAAGACGTTTCAGTGCAAATCATCTAAGAAGAATAGATGCCATAAAGAAACTTCCTGGGCAGATGACAACAAACAACCTGGTATGAAGAAGCAGCATATCAGCATAGAAAAGGCATGAGTTTGATAATAGATAGATTTGGACTTGAAACTCTTTTAACTTTTTCCTTTGAAGAACCCTAGGAAAATGCTACAACTTTCCATATATATATATATATTTCATATATATATATACATATATACATATATATTCATTTATCATGGCTTTAGTTGGAGAATTAAAGGGAGGACACATTGTATACTTAGCATAGTACCTGGATTCCAGAAAATGCAGAGGAACTATTGTAACTTCTGTCCTGTGCTCAGCCATTGTGGTAATGGAAAATTGAAAAGGAAAATGGAAAGTGGTAAAGGAAAATGGGTAAAGGAACACAGAATGTGTGTTCAGTTTAATAGTTTAGAGATCTCAGCATACGTGCTCAATAAGTTATGATGTGATAATTATTAAGAAATTCTACACTGACTGTAACAGTGACTAGTTCTAAATCTTTATTATAAATGGCTAAATATGGCTTCCTTCCTTCCTTCCTTCCTTCCTTTCTTCTTTTCTCCTCCCTTCTTCCCTTTCTTCCTTCTCCTCCTCCGTCCTCCCTAACCTCATTCCCTCCTTCCTTTTTATTTTTTGTACCAGTACTGGGATATGAATTCAGGGCTTCATGCTGGTTCCCTATTGCTTAAGCCATATCCTCATGTCTGACTTTTGCTGGTTAAGTACAGATAAGAGTCTCGTAGACTTTCTTACCAGGAATTGGTTTTCAACCTTGATCCTTAGGTCTCAGACTTATGAGAAGCTAGGAGCCACTGCCACCCAGTTTATTTCTCATGTTATTTGAATTAGACATCCTAGGAAATGGTATATGTCAGAAAAAAATTATAGCATGCAAAGATTGCTTGAGCCACCCCCATAGCATCAGGGCCTTTACCTTAGCATGACATGTTGAGGTTAGTTCAGAGTCTGGTACACTAAACCATTGTTATGGTTACTTTCTTTATTTCCACAATATTTCTCAAAAACCTTTTTTTTTAGTTTAAAATGACTTTGTGTACACCAAGATCCACAAAAGCTGTTAGGCTTTGAGTTAACAAAGAATCCGTTATTCTGACAGGATACCCATGAATCAGTGACCACACAGAGCTACTATCTCTCTCTCCCAGTGTGTCTGGGATGCTGCTTTCAATATGATAGGATGCTGCAATTCATCTACAATGTAAGACAGATGAAGAGGTCCTCGTGCTGTACCTGGCACCTTTTGCTCTTTTCTGTTATTGTCTCTGAGCCCTGCAAGAGGCAAAGAGTGAAAGAAATCCTGTTGCCCAGTGCACTGAAGCTCTATAAGCCCAAAGGGCCTGAGCAGCCACACGTGGGCTTGTAACTTCCCCTTGCTTCTGCCTCATCTTGGATGCCTAAGATTGCGTCTCAATGTGAACATTCTGGACCAACTGCTTCAGCATTACCTGGGAGCTTATTAGAAATTCAGTCTCTCCTGCCTACTCCATACTTGGCGAATCTGATCTTTAACAAGATCTCTTGGTAATTCACTTACACATGAAAATTTAAGAAGCTCTGCCCTGGGATACCCAACCCAGAAAGACTGGCAAAAAAACAAAATGTACTTTAAAGGTGAAATCAATTTTCTTTGCCCTTGATGTCTTTTCTTACTAATCTCCAGACCCAGTCTCTGTCTCTTCAGGCTGTCTGTCTGAAATACCCACCTTGTGGAAAGCTGCACTGGTTTGACCAGCCCAAGGCATCTCCCACTCCTTCACCTGTATACTTCCTTTGGCTCTTACCAGGGCTGTGTACATTGTAAGTGTCTGAATGCCTGATGTTAATTTATCCTGTTTTGGCCTTGTTGGAACCTTCTGGTATCCTCTAGATACTCTAGTAGAGGTCAGAGGACAGGGATCTGGAGAAAAACAACTTGATCATTATCAGAAAAGAGAAGAAGAGAGGAGGAAAAAAAGATTCACGGACTTGAGTTCTGCTTCTGCCCTGAGTAGACTTGAACTTATTTGATACAGGACCCCAGGAACAGTGTTATGTGCATACCATACATGCCTCTGTGCCTCAGCTCTTCAGCTTAAGGCAAGCTCTCTACCACTTGAGCTACAGCGCCACTCCGGTTCTCTGGTGGTTTATGGAGATAAGAGTTTCATGGACTTTCCTGCCCAGGCTGGCTTTGAACTGCAATCCTCAGATCTCAGCCTCCTGAGTTGCTAGGATTACAGGTGTGAACCACCAGCGCCTGGCTTCCTCCTACTTTTTGTCTCATGTCTATTCCCATCTATGGCTTAATATATCAGTTTTTACTCCAAAAGAGAGGAAGAGAAGAAGAGAGGAAAGGGGAAGGAAGGAAGGAAGAAAGGGAAGAAAGGGAGGGAGGGAGAAGGGAAGGAAAGAGAGAGTGCAAAGGAACTCAGTCAAGAAAGAAAGAAAGGAAGAAGAAAGAAGAAAGAAAGAAAGAAAGAAAGAAAGAAAGAAAGAAAGAAAGAAAGAAAGAAAGAAAGAAGGAAGGAAGGAAGGAAAGAAAGAAAAAAAGAGGAAAGAGACCTAGCTAATCAGGAGGCTACGATCTGAGGATACTGGTTCAAAGCCAGCCTGGGCTAATCTGTAAAAATCCAGAAGTGGAGATGTGCCCGAAGTGGTAGGGTGCTTGCCTTGAGTACAAGAGCTAAGCAAGAGCATAAGATCCTGAGTTCCAGCCCCAGTGCTAACACAAAAAAGAGAAGGAAGAAAGAATAAAAGAAGGAAAAAAGAAAAAGAAAGAAAAGAATGAAGGAAAGAAGAGAGAGAGAAAGAGAAAAGTATGAAAGGAAAAAAAGGGGAAAAGAAGGGAAAGGTAGTTTTGAAAACCCTTTTCAGAAACTAGCATCTTTACAAAGAAATCTTTTGAAAATTAGTGTTTTATAATTCAAATGTTTGTAATGCATCTTTGCATAAAGGTAATGAGTTTCTGACTGTAACTTAGAGGTTAAAAGAAGTCATTTTATTACACTAAGCGGATAGTTAGGTCAATTAATAGATTTGACTCTACATCAGATTTATGATGTCATAAGTACAATGAGCAGTCTTCCCCCATGGACATCCTGGAGTTATTGTAATTTCATCTCACATAAAATGTAATAGGAAGTGTTCTTATGACTTATAAGAAATTAGACTTCAATAGTGTCAATACTGTTGTGACTCATAAAATGAGTATATGACCACAGAGAGAGAAGCTTGTGGAAGGATCTGCAGTTCACAAAGAATAGACAGATTTTCTTTGGCCAGTCCAGGCACAGTACCATAAGCCTTCCTTCTAGACACTCAGGAAGGTAAGGCAGGAGAACTACTAGAGGTCCATTTACACAGCATACTGAGGCTTCATCTCAAAAATGAATTGATCAAATAAAAAATAACCAATGTGTTATTTGGAGAGGGGATTGTAGTTTATTAGAATGCTTTCAAAGAAAAACATGGATGATCCTATGGATAAAAATACTCAGAAACTGTAATTCTGATTTCTACCTCTGTAAGCTTCCCTCAAGGAGACATCTGTATTATAGCAATATTAATTACAATAGCAAAAATGGCTAACACTTCAGGAAATGAGGCCTTAATTAAGTACATTTTGTCTTATTAATTTATTGGACTGTTATGTGTTATACTATAAATTATAAGTGGTATTAGCTAATTAGAGTGCTTACGAACCAGATCAATTGAAAAAAACTCAGAATATGAAATCATGTGAAAGTATTCCTGTAACTAGTCCCATATGGAAACTTAACAACTTACTCTAGGCTACTGACTGTGCCAGACACAGCAGTGACAAAGACAAGTATATGTTCTTGCATAGAAACTTCATGGTGGATTGAGAGGGAAAGATATTACACAAGTTAACATGCAGTTACCAACTGTGATTCATGTTATGATAATATGATAATATATAATAGAAGACCCAAGCTGGCTAGAGACAGGGTGTTTGTCAAGTGTTTTTTTTTGTTTGGATTTTTGTTGTTGTTTTGTGGGGGGATTTTGTGCCGGGCCCTGGGCTTGGACCCAGGCCCTGGACACTGTCTTTGAGCTTTTGTGCTCAAGGCTAGCACTCTACCACTTGAGCAGCTTCATTTCTCGTTTTTTGGTAGTTAATTAGAGATAATAGTCTCCCAGACTTTCCTACCCAGGCTAGTTTCAAATCACGAGCCTCAGATTTTACCCTCCTGAGTAGCTAGGATTGCAGGCATGTGTCACCAGTGCCTGGCAACCTGATTATTTTTTTATAAGTTACTGTCAGCATAAAAATACCTGGGATGTATTTGCTTAATCTTGATCTGTTATAAAACCTAAAAAAAAACTTTACAAATTGAACCTTAAAGTTACAAGGGCTTTTATTAGTGATGCATTTATTCCACAGAGTCTCACCTAAAGATTTGGAAAAATAACTCCATTGGGCATGGCAGAGCAGTTGGCTTTTGTAAAGCAGCTTGACAAGAACAAGGAATGGTATAAATACGAAACAGATTAATTGACATCAGGTGACTTCAGGGAACTTTAGTTGTGAGAGTTAAAGGAGAGTGAACTTCCTTATCACATCTGTCCTATTTCAGGATTAGGCTGTCATTCTCTCCTGATTTCTGGGAAGGGCAAATAGACAACTTACTTTCCGCTTGGAGACTTGGAATTTTAGCATGAATAACAGCATTTGGCTTCTTGGGGCCTGGAGCAGGAGCTCAGCTTAAATCAAAGGGCTTCCTTAAATTTCACCTAAGGATCCTCAAGTTCTTAGGGTTAATCACTTTTTCTTGAATATCTCTCTCTTCATCTTATGCATTATAATTAGCTCCCTTCTTATCTCCAGTCAGGATTAAACATTCAAAAGTTTAAACCCCAACCTGCTATCTAGCCTGACAGTGCAGCTTCTAATTGAACCAAGTTTTTGCCTTTACAATAGACACTTATGGTATGCAATTTGCCACACATAAGCCATTCTGAATGACTTGTAACAAACTATGTATTTTATTGTTTATAGAATTTTATGAAAAATACTCCATTCCTTAAAAAAATAACCTACCTCATTCAGGTGAATTCTGAATGCATGAAAATGTATGAGGAAAAGATTCTCTTTTCTTTTTTTTTTTTAACATCCTGATATTTGGAATTGAAGAAATGAAATGAGATGGTATGGTGAAGAACTGTTGTTTTCTCAGTCTTAGGATGTGATAGGGAAAATGAGATGTCACATACCAACTACCCTTTACTCCCTACCTTCCATTTAAATACCATGACTATTCATTTTCTTCATAATGACTCAGAGTGCCACTACTACGTGTAGCATGAATCAAAAAGGGAAGGAGGAAGGCATGTCCAAAATGATTGATATCAGCACAAAGCTCTGGCAGGACTTCTTCACTGACTTCCCCTAACTGCAGCTTACGCTTTGATTGTGTCGTTCTATAGCACTCTTGCCTTAAATACAAGTTCTTCCTGGCAAAAATTTGAATCATTCACATTGTCTTGTGTAACCTTCTTCAGCTCTGTTATGTTTACCAAAACCAGTCCGAAGTCTCTGCCCTGAGGAATGTATCACAAGACAGAATATATTTTCTTGTCACTCACTTGTGTTTTCTCTTTTCTACTTCCTCTTATCAATGTCCTTGGGCATATTCAAGTAGGTCTTAAAGACATACACTATCCTGTCTCTTTGCTTTACATATGACACTACAATTCACATGTCACTGGGGGGTAAAAGCAGGATGTGGCCACATAGGAGAGCTCTAGCAGCTGAATGGAGAAGAGTACACAGTGTGGGTTTAGAGGTTTTACCAGTCAGGTGTCATTGTGCGAAGGAGAATTTTTTAGGCAGGAACAGTCACATTGTCCCCATTGCATTCTTGATCTTAATTTTCACCTGGAGAGAGAGTTAAATGCTTAACTTGTGTTCTACTTTTCATATATTGAGCCCCCCGCCCCCCAGCCCCTCTATTCCCCCACCCAGAGGTTACAGAGCAAAACCACACTGTTCCGTGATACTTTTTTTGTCCTACTGCATTTGGACTTTGGTTAGACCTGGAGGTAAATTGGTTTCAGAGTTGTTGGATTGTGTTGCAAATGGTTATTTTTTCACCCTACCAAGAGCTATAGCTGATATCACAAAGCACCACAGAAATCTTTCTCATAGTTCTGCAGGCCTTGGAAAACAGTGCTAACCTGGTAAGGGTTCTTTTGAGACTGGGTTTCAGATTGCTATCTTCTCACTATTTTCTCAAATGATAGAAAAAGTGTAACAGAGGTCCTTGGGATACCTTTTCAAAGAACACAGGTACCATTCGTGACAATTACACTCCATGGCTAAACCACTTCTGAAGGGCTCCACTTCTTAATACTCTCACATTGTGGGGAGAAGGCTGTTAGGATTTCAACATACAAAATGGCTATAGTGGTACAAAAAGAATGTATGCTACCCAGTGTAGTGATGGTTTCACATACTGACAGAAGGTTTACTTAAACAACATTTAGCAGGATATGGGGAAAAAAGAGGAAGAAGCTGAGAAATCAATACAAAAACTGTATGTCGAAGCCAGGCATTGGTGGCTCATGTCTGTAATTATAGCTACTGAGGATCCTGCCAGGCCTGGTAGGAAAGTATGTGAGACTCTGATCTCCAATTAACCAGCAAAGAAGAAACAAAAAAACCTATGGCTCCAGTGGTAGAGTGGGTTCAAATCCTGGAAAACACATACACACACACACACACACACACACACACACACACACACACATACACACACACACACAAAGCCAGGCTGGAGGCATGGCTCACATGATAGAGTGCCAGCCATGATCAAACATGCCAAGAGTGGGAGAGGAACTGAGTTCGAAACCTGAGTTCTGAGAGAGTAGGGGAGGAAAAAAATTAGCCACATAAAATTTTATATTCAAATTACATAAGAAATCTAGGGTCATTGCAACAAAAATAGAGATAATAAAACAAGAAAAAGCCCCAAATGTACCATCTAGAGATGACCTATTAAAATTTTAGAAAGCCACACATATATGTAGTTATATATAGATTTGTACTATGCATACCACTCTGTCAATTGCTTTTCTCACTAAGCATTCTGTTGTCACATCTTTCTATGATAATATGAAGTATGCCCTGTCCCTGGTTTATTCTTTGTATTATATATAAATAACACTAGAATGAAGTCTGACATTGGTGGTTCATTCCTGTAATCCTAGTTACTCAGGAGACTGAGATTTGAGGATCACAGTTCAAAGCCAGTCTGGGCAGATGAGTCCTTAACACTCTTATCTTCGACTAACTACCAAGAATGCAGAAATGGTGGGTGGTAGAGCACGAGCCTTGAGCATAAAATCTCAGAAACAGTGCCTAGGCCCAGAGTTCAAGCCAGGACTAGCACACATACACACACACAAAAAAATCCCCAGAATGTACACGGTTATTTGCACATATTTCTCACTAGGGAAAATTCCTAGACACAATCCTGCTAGTATATGTGCAAGCTCCAGAGAGACAGATCCATATACATACCCACCAGCACTGTGGCTTTTACCACAGCACTCACCTTTTAGCGTTCAGAGTTGCGTTGTAGAAGAGTCTCCCTTATCAGTTCCTTATTTTATAATGGATAGCTACTTGACTTTTACTTATAACAATCTGCAAAATTTTCTCATTCCTTTTTTTCTGCAAAGAAAAATATGACAAGAAAGATCTTGAGTGGAAAGAATGACTAAAAATAATTATGACTACAAAGCAATTTTCTCTCTCAGAAAAAAAAATCCTATGCTCTCAAGATTGTTTGGAATAATATCTAACCAAGTCAGAACCTTTACAATTTCATGAAGTTAACGTGGGAAAAGAGTCATTTTGTACATATTGGGGGTAATATGGTAGTTTAATGTCACTGAATTTAATTAACATAAGTTGTCATTGTACATCACTGTACTTTGGTAAAGTCTCCTCAGTTAGGAAGCTCCTAGCACTGAACAAAAAGATGTACAGTTTTCTAGGTTGCATGATCTATTGAATATATTTCTTAGAGAAACTGAGGCACAGATAAGTAGATCCTCTAGTAACAGGGGTAAGAAATATCGTAAAATGAGGAATGCATGGAAAAGAAATAACATAAAGGAATATTTTTGTGTTAAACCTAGTCTTTTGCAATCAGTACTAGATGATATTATAAACCAGTGCCAGAATTTTAAATGGGATTATTGCTTGGAAGTGACATGGGGCTGTGGAGTTCACATCTGTGACATCTCCACGGTTTAGAAAGCACAGACACATAAAAAAGAAATTCACCTTCCTGAATAGTTTCATTAAAGGTAAAATCAGAAGCAGTGACACTTTTACTGTTATCAATGAACTCTTTCAGTAGAAAACATGCTGAACTTCTAAGATTTCTTCAAAGGAACAATTCCTAAAATATCATCTGTACCAATACTGGGGCTTAATCTCAGGAATTGGGTACTATCCCTTAGATTTTTCACTCAAGGCTGGTACTGTACTACTTGAACCATAGCTCTACTTCTTACTTTTTGCTGGCTAACTAGAAATTAGAATTCTATGAATTTTTTGTCCCCTCCTCTGGCTTTGAATTGAGATCCTCAGATCTTAGTCTCTTGAGTAGGTAGCATGATAGGTGTTAGCCTCTCTGGCATGGCAGTATTTATCATCTTAATCATTTGGAAGGAAATTAAAAGTTATAATGACAAAATTAAACTTGAAAGCCTTTCATCCAGCATGCTTTTTCACAGTTGATTCTGGATTTTTGTAAATGGCTACTGAGGTTTCTTTGTTGAAAGACTTGTGCAGAACTTTATACTTCCAATAGTTGCTTGGCTCAGAAATAACATTTTAAAAAATAATTTATACTTTATTGCTTTCTCTTGTCTTTATTTCTCTTTTTATGTGTATTTTTAGATAGTGTCTTTTTATGCAACAGATATTTACTGAACAATTACTCAAAAAAGATTGTGTCAAGTTGCAATAAAATCAGGATGGAGACAGGGCAGATGAGAGACCCCAGGAGCCTGGGACAGAAGGAGATGTTCGTTTAATGGCTATAGGACTTTGTTCTGGATAATGAAAAATTCTAGAAGTACATGATAGAGATGGCTGTGAAATACTGTGAATGTGCTAAATACCTCTTCATTGTATATTTTACAATAATAGAGATCATGCATTTTACTACAATTTAAAAATACCAGATAGCTAAGAAATGAGTATAGTTTTGTCTATCTCATAAAATGCTAAAGGTCACTCCAGGTAAAAGAAAGCAGATGACAGAAGTGTATAACCAAGAAATGAAATTTTTATTTATTTTTTATTTTTCAATTTTTATGTATTTGTTTGTTGCTGGTTTTGAGGCATGAACTTAAGACCTCTCACTTAGCTTTCTCACTCAAGGCTGGCCCTTGAGTCACTCCTCCAGTTTCAAGCTTTTTGCTGTTTAGTGAGAAGTAAGAGACTCAAAGACTTTTCTTCCCAGACTGGCTTTGAATAGTGATCTTTGGATTTCAGACTCCTGAGTAATTGGGATGACAGGCCTGAACTGCTAAAACCCAACAAAATAAAAGGGAACCTTACTGTACTGTTGGTGGGAGAGTAAACTCGTTCAACCACTCTGGAAAGAAGTATGGAGGTTCCTCAAAAGATTACACATAGAGCTCCCCTATGACACAGTAATCCCACTCCTGGGCAGTTACCCAAATGATCACAAACAAGGCCACACTAAAGATACCAGCACAAAACCATATGCATTGCAGCATTATTTACCATAACTAAGACATGGAATCAACCCAGATGCCCCTCAGTAGATGAATGAATCAAGAAAATGTGATGTATATATATATATATATATATACATATATATGTGTGTGTGTGTATAAATATATGTAAATATAAATATATACATATATATATATATATATATATATAATGGAATTCTATGCTTCCATCAGAAAGAATGACACCACCTCATTCATTAGGAAATGGAAAGACTTGGAAAAAATCATATTAAGTGAAGTAAGCCAGACCAAAAGAAATATAGGTCCCATGGTTTCCCTTGTTTTCAATAATGAATAGATGTCTAGGATAACCTTATCAGATGGGAAAAGCTCAAAAGCTATATACATATGACCATATAAGATGATATTAAGTGAAATGAACCCCAAGATATGGACACAGAGGTTTTTCTTTGTTGTTGTTGTTTTCAATGTATTAGGTGATTTTCTTTTGCTTCTTTTGTATATTCTTCCTCCTATTGTATATCCCTGTTGTCACTGTATTATATTTGTGTACCTTGCATCTTGTATATACATTTGTCTAATTTGGGGAGGGGAAGGAGAATAACAAAATGTTGAAACAACCACAGGATGACCCATTGCAACAATGATACTCACAAGACACTATGTTGGAAATGAACTTTATAACTTTGGCAGGGGAAGGGGAGTGGGCGAGGTAGAGGAGGGAAGGGATAGTGGGAAAAAAACAAAGGAGAGAGTAACAATGCTGGGCAAGAAATGTATTCATTACTTTACTGATATAACTTTAACCCCTCTGTACAACATCTTTTTGAGGGAGAGGGTTCTTTTTCATATGATTTTTTTGTTGTAAAAATGTACAGCATCTTCACAAGAAAATATTTTTTAAAAAAAAAAACTGCAAAAGTTAGTTACAAAGAAAACAGAAGATCTGGACTTGACTGACTGGCATGGTTCAGAAGGTCAAACAGTAGAAGCAAAGGTTGAGGAAGTATCGGTAATACTGTGGGATAGAATTGAAGACATTCAGAATTTGTACAGGATTGCAGAGTAATTTATTCCCAACTCTCTACAACATGGATCTTTCCTAAAGCATCTGATATGTGGCCATTCAGATGCTTTGGAAGTTCCTTTAGTGAAGTCACTTAAAGAACCTCTAAGACAGCCTAGGACTGCTTTAAATGACTAAAATTTTGGAGTTTTTACATAGATCCAAAAAAATGTCACCCTATAATTCCTACCCATTGATTTTATTTCTGACTTAGAAATTACACAAACTTACATGAAAATTTTCTTTTTATATTAGCTCTTCTAGTATTTAAATCACGAAATATATTCTCCTTTTATCTGCTTATTTTTGGAATAATATATTACCGATTCTTGGATCATTTCTTCACTCCACCCTCTTATTTTTAACAATGCAGTGATACTGGGACTTGAACCCAGGACTTCTCACATGCTAGGTAAATGCTCTAGTGCTTAAGTTATACCTCCAGCCCTTTTGTTATTTGATTTAGTCTCACTAACTGCTTGAGCTAGCCTTGCGATTCCAATCCTCCTTCTGCTTCCATTTCTAGGTAGTTATTTTTCTTTTTCTTTTTTTTTTTTTTAATTGTATTTTATTTTATTTGAGAACATACTGTACAGAGGGGCTACAATTACATGGGCAGGATAATGCATACATTTCTTACCAAGCATTGCAGCCTCCTCCTTTGTTTACCCTTCACTTCCCTTCCCCGCCTCCCCCCTCCCCCCTCCCAATTTTTCCCCCCTCCCCCCACCCAATTATACCCCCCTCCCCCCCCCCCCCACACACCGACATTGTAAAGCTGGTGTCATGTCAAAACCAGTTATTTTTCTTTTGAACTGTTTTGGAAGGTTACCGCAATTCCAATTAATCTGTTCTCTCTAATTTCTTTTTTTTTTTGGGGGGGGGGTCCGGTCATGGACCTGAACTCTGGGCCTGGGCGCTGTGCCTCAGTTCTTCAGCTCAAGGCTAGCACTCTACCACTTGAGCCAAAGTGCCACTTCCGGCTATTTTTTTTCCTGCTTATGTGGTGCTGAGGAATCGAACCCAGGGTTTCATGCATTCAAGGCAAGTGCTCTACCACTGAGCCACCTTCCCAGCCCTGTTCTCTCTAATTTCTTGCATCTCTGTTTCAGTAAATCAATCTAGGTTTGGTTTGACCAGATAGTATCATTTCTGCTTTCAATATAATACTTGGTTTCAACAGCACAATACTCAATTGACAAACACTAAGCCTGGAGTCCACTAATACTAACACCTGTCTGTAATTGTTTTTTGTAATGACAAATACTGAGTCCCTCTTCCCAATTCAGTACTCGTGTGTTGAATTTCCAGATATGTCATCAAAATTTATATAATTTACAATTATATATTTGGAGATGATTCTTTCATCTGTTGTATTGGCTACTCTGCTAACTTCTGCAATTTATCAGTTTGGTAACAAATTATCATTTGTTCATTTTTGTAGGGGTCCTAGGGCTTGAACTCAGGGTCTACATGCTTTCTCTACATTTTTGGTCAAGGCTAGAACTGTACTACTTGAGACATAGCTCATTTCCAGTTTTCTGGTGGCTAATTGGAGATCAAAACCTCATGGACTTCCTGCTTGGGCTGGCTTCCAACCACAGGTCTTAGTCTCCTGAGTAGCTAGGATTACAAGCATAAGTCATCATTGCCCACTGACTTGCCTTTTTACTCACAGCCAGCAAAGGCTCAGTTCCTTCTGTCCACTTGAATATTGGACCCTATCTTAAGGTTGAATGGTTTGGAACCTCAATTGCATCTACAAATTCTTACATAGCAGTCTATAGGTTATTATTTGATTAAATAAGTGAGAAATATGTGTACAACAGAGGAAAAGACTCTTGGGTTATATTGGAATTTAACCCATCTCAAGTATTACTGGTAAAACAGGTTTCAAGCCCAGAGGCAAAGGCTCCAGAATAATAACCTTCCTGATATGCTAAACTATCCATGGTAGCTTTAAAGAATGGCATACCAAAGGGAATGGAAACTATCTTCTGTATTTCAGATATAATAGACATATATGTATATAATCTTCTATTAGATATCAAGTGTTTTTGAACAAGGACATTGTATGCTCAGCTAGTGCTTGCAGGGTTTGGGGATGTAACTAAGCAGTAGAGCACTTGCCTAGCATGTGTGACGCTCTCAATTCCATCCCCAGAAACACACACACACACACACACACACACACACACACACACACACACACTCACACACTTGCTCAAAAGGATTCCAAAGAGGAAAACAGGATGCAGGGAAAATATTTGGGTTGTTATCCAGCAACCCAAGATTAAAGTGATAATTATCCTCCAAATTGCAGAAGTGATAGTCGGACTAGATAAAGAGACTGGGTTGGAAAATTGTTGAGGAAATAGAACCTACTGGGTTAACAAACCGATGGATTTGGTATAGCAAGTATAAAGTTAGAAAAAGGAAGACAAAAACCAAAGCATTTTAAAAAGTAGATAAAAGATGTAAGTCAGACTAGAGAGTTTAAAAGAGCGATGGGGTAAGTAATATGGATTTATGCTTTTTCTTAAGGCAAGCAATGATGACCAAGAAGTTAAAATATAATAAATTTAAAGATATCTTGTAAAAAGGAAAGTAGGTAGCCAGTATATTTCTTAATCCAGCAATCTTGGGAAGCTGACACAGAAAATAAATCAAATGTTTCTCTTCAGGAAGAAGGAATGACCTGGTCTTTGAAAATGATTCCAAATCAATGTTCTTCTTTGGAGTTAGTGCAGATTGGAAGATTGAAAGGGATAATTACTCAAATATTTTTCCCTGTGGAGATTGCTCATTTATTAATTGCCAAAAATAACAACGTTATATCTTAAGTGCTTCCTAAATTTAAAACCCTAGACTCATAGTGTCAGTCATTGCTCTTAAAACTACCTTAAGGTTATTCTGACATCAGATATTCCCAACATCTGTCATCACAGATACCCACTGCCCACATCTATCCATTACTATCCCCCATCAAACCAACTTCCCTGGACAAATTGATCATCTAATGACTCTGAGTGTGGGAACACTTTGTTATTCAAACACATTGTACAAGATTACAGTTTACAGAAGCAAAATGCATCTAATACAATCTCAGTAAATGGGTTTGACTAACATGGGCTATGTTTTGGCCTCTTGCTCCTGTCATATGTGTTTGCTAATTTAACTAAAGACAGTGGTTTATTTCTGTTTCAGAAGTATACCCATTTTATTGTTAATCTCATTACTCTCATCTCTTTTTCCCAACATTATTTTTTATTACAGCAGCCATTCTCTCTTTTTCTCTGCTTACTCCTTCATTTTCCCATTTGCTCAAAAAAACCCAACTGTAATCAATTGTGATAAAAGTAGGAAACACTAATTATATACTTCTATCAAGAACATTAAATTTATATACTTTGAAGTTAAATTAGGCATTGTGAAGAGTGACGCTATTAACTTCTAAAAGTCCAGGAAAATTAGAAGCTATTTCATTGAAAACACACACACACACACACACACACACACACACACACACACACACACACACACACACACACACACACACACACACACACACACACACTTACTTACCCTGTACAGTACTTTAGCTCTGGAGAACGCATTTTAATTTAAGCAGCAATATTCTGTTGTATTTTTTTTTATTGTGAAAATTCTGTACAGAGGGGTTACATTTACATGGGCAAGATAAGTAAGCAGCAATATTCTGTATGTGTGTGTTATTGCAGAAACTTGTGGGGGTTTTTTGTTGCAAATTTATTTCTCATCTCCAATTATTTAGCTACATGAAAATAGGCTTCTATAAAATTCAGTTTCCATAATTTTTGAAGTCTGGTTTTCAGAGAAAAATGAATCTTCATTCCTAACAAATGATTTCATCTAAGGCTATATCTCTCTGGAAGTGCTTATCTTATCTAACAAGTGATCACCAAGTTCAGAATGCAAATCATTGGGAAGTTCAAGACTGTCACATAGGACCAAAATGCAATGGCTTTTCAATGAGTTAACCACTCTGAACTCTCTGCTATTATTCTGAGCAAGTGTGGTACCCTACAACCTTTCTGCTGTGTTTTGAAGAATGGTAGCACTCCTAAATGGTCAGGGTGAACCTTTGGTGCTAGACAAGACAGAGAGCCATCCTAATTCAGGAGTGGTTGGACTGAAATGATTTATCTACATAAACTTTAGTTTCCTATTCTGTGAGCTAGGAATAATACATTGAATCATTGAGATGATGAAAAACAATAATTTATGATAAGTTCTGGAACATAGGAAGCCCTTGGTGATTTTTATTTCTACACATTAGAATGATTGTCATTTTTTAACCACATACTTATATCAGTAAAAATGCTTTCACCATGGAGTATTTATTGATTATTTATTGCAGTACTGGAGGTGGAGCCCAGGGTCTTGTACATGCCAGGTAAGTGCATTATCACTGTGTTTTATTTTATAGTACTAGGGTTTTTACTCAGTAACCCTAGCCCTTTTCTTTTGGGTTATTTTTTGCAATAAAATCTCTTTTTTTGTGCAGGTCAGACTAAACTGTGATTCTTCCACTTATGTGTTGAGTGTAGCTAGGATGACAGTCATAAACCAATGTGCTTGGTTTTTAAAATCTGAAATGGAATCTCTGGAACTTTTTGCTTAGGCAGCTTTGAATCACAAGTTTCCTTATCTCTGCCTTCTGGGTAATTAGGTTTACTGGTGCAAACCACAGAAAACAGCTTCAACTACTGTTTTTTGTTGTTGCTATTTGTTTGTTTGTTTATATTTTTGGTTGTGGGCCTTGGGCCTGGGTCCCATCCCTGAGCTCTTTTGCTCAAGACTAAAGCTCTATTACTTTGAGCCACAGCTTCAGTATGGTTTTTGAGTGGTTAATTGGAAATAAGAGTCTGCCAGGGCTGGCCTTGAATCATGGTCCTCAGATCTCAGACTCCCATGGAGCTAGGATTATAGGCAGAAGCCTTTGCTACCTGGCTAAATCAGTGATACACTTGTTTTTCTAGACTAATATAGCATGAGCATACAACACCAAAGAAAAGGCTAAAAGGAATAGGACAGGGGAACTAACACTATTAAGAATAAAGTAAACATTTAATAATTTCCAAATAATTTCAGCACAACTTTTTGAATATATATTTGCTTATATATTGACTTACCTGAAGTACTGTACTTTGTGGACTTTTTCTGGTCTTGGGGCTTGAACTCAGGGCCTGGGCATTGTCCCTGAGCTTTTTTGCTAAGGCTAGCATTCTACCACTTGACCCACAGCTCCACTTCCAGCCTATTGGTGGTTAATTGGAGATACAAGTCTCATGACTTTCTTGCCCAGACTGGCTTAGAGCTTGTGATCCTTAGATCTCAGCCTCATGCATAGCTAGGAGGAAGTTATGAGCCACTATCACCTGGCTGACTTTTGGAATTTGTATTCATAAACTTTGTTAAATGGGAACTCCTTTACACAACTACTTTAAGATAATTTTTAAGTCAAATTCAAACAGCCAAAAAAAATTAGAAACTTCTGTTTACAAGACTTTCACATGTAGAAATAAAAATATTAATGGATCACATTATTTTCATACATAGTTTCTCCTCAAATCACACAAGAACCTAAACATTTCTAAACATTTACTTTTCAGGTTACTACTTCTACAACACTCAAAAGGAAGCAGTTACCTTCCTAACAGATGAAAGGGGATGAGAAGGAGGGAGAGGAGGAGGAGGAGGGGGAAGATGAAGAGGAGGGGGAAGAAGAAGAAGAAGAAGAAGGAGGAGGAGGTGGAGGAGGAGGAGGAGGAGGAGGAGGAGGAGGAGGAGGAGGAGGAGGAGGAGGAGGAGGAGAAGGAGAAGGAGAAGGAGAAAGAGAAGAAGGAGGAGGAGGAAGAGGAGGAGGAGCAGGAGGAGGAGGAGGAAGAGGAGGAGGAGGAGGAGGAGGAGGAGGAGGAAGAAGAAGAAGAAAGAAGGAGGAGGAGAAGGAGAAGGAGAAGGAGAAGGAGAGGAGGAGGGGGGGTGAGGGGGAGAAGGAGGAGGGGGGAGGGGGAGGAAGAAGGAGCAGTAAGGAGGAGAAGGAAGGAGGAGGAGGAGGGCAAGGAGAAGGAGGAGAGAAGAGCAAACAGCAGCAGTAACATTTTTACTGCTAAACCATGACTTTCACTTCATGGGACATGCTGTAGTGTGTGTGTGTGTGTGTGTGTGTGTGTGTGTGTGTGTGTGTGTGTGTGTGTGTGTGTGTGTGTGTGTGTGTGTGTGTGTGTGTGATATGCTGTAGTGTGTGTGTGTGTGTGTGTGTGTGTGTGTGTGTGTGTGTGGGCTCTTGTCCCTGAAGGAAGATGTTGCTGACAGGCAAATGCCAACCTAGCAAGCATTATTTTTCCCTTTTTATCTTGGCTGGGACACTCAATATTAGTAGCTAGTTTGTATCCCAGAGCAGATTGTGAATTTCTAAAAGAAAACTATACAACATATCTTGAGTTTGACAGAAGTTTAAAGTATTTTACCACTAAATAGCTGGTGAGCCTTTCAGCAGTACAGAATACTTTCACAGAGACTGCTCATCTAATCATAATTATGCATTTAACATAGATTTAGTGGTGCTTACTATTTGTCAGGCATCGTGTTAAGTTGTTCATAAATATTAACTTATTTAATCTTATACAAACACTACAGTTTGGCTTCACTCCCATTTTACAGACAAAGACAGGAAGATGTTAAATCCATAACAAGACATTTATTTCATATTAAAGTCTAGCAATTGTGACCTTAGTAACTGCTTTGAACAAATAGAATTTTTTGTCTGGAATAATCTGATGATGAGAAAATAGTCCTTGAAAGCATGTAACTAGGTGCATGTAAATAAAATACAATTGGGTGCTGTATTGTAGAAGCAAATATTGAGTGGGGCTGTAAGAACCCAAGACTTGGTGTCACTGAACCACCACCCCCATTCCCCTTCAGAGACATTTTTACACTCGTGACCATCTAGCTTATGGACCAAGTGAGGGCAGCAGTTTGGAAAATATTAAAATGTTAATCTATTCTGCATGTTTATCTACATGCAAGAAGTGGTCTGTTATTTTTCTCTCATATTCTGGTGACTTAATATCAGGGGTATTGTATGTTGTTTTGCAGCTCAGAGAAATACAATATGAAGATATATGGAAGAGAAAGAAATTTTGTCTGAGCTTGTTTCCAAAATGAGAAGTTGTAATGTATAAATGTACAAGAGATGGCCCCTCTGGCCAGCTGGCTGTCTATATTTTTTATTTTAGAATCTGTCACTAATATGTGACAGAGAGCCTTCTAAGGATTTCCACCCGGTAATATGATACATTAGCATTCATTTATTTGTTTGCTGTTCTCTACCTCCAGCTATTGGAAGGAACTGCTGGTTAAAAATGCTTACAAATAGTCCATGCTATTGATTTGGCTGGAGGGAAACAGATTCAAGAGTGTTAGACAAATCTTTCATTTCTATTCCATACAGAACACTGACTCTTCAACAGAAATACAAAAACTAATTTAATGTTCTTTTTCTCTAGGAAGAATTCACATATCTGCTTGTGAACATATTGTTGATATGTTGGATTTTACATACACTTCAAAAATAAGGGAAAGGGATGCTTTATTCTAAATTTCTAGATGTTTATGAGTGACTTTCATATGTATTTATTTGCATCATAAAATAGTATCATTTTAGGCCAGGTATAGTGGCATGCATTTGCAATTCTAGCACTTGGAAGACTAAGGCAAGAGAATTGTGAATTTGAGGCCAAGTTGGATACACAGTGAGAATCTGCCCAATCAATTAATCAACTGATAAAAAATGAATAAGAAAGGAAACAAAAAGGAATCTTATTTTGTCCAATATATTACCATAGTTGTTATTGTGGTTAAGTGATTCCTCACTTAGATTCTTTTTAATACTGATATAATATAAAACAGTTAAATGCATTATAATGTCTGAAACATTTAGGTGTGAGGTAACCACATGAGAATTGATAATATCACCTAATGCTAGGATGAACTGCATTTTGTCAACTTAGGCTTTGGTACATGAGTCTCACTGGACACCTTTAATTCATAGATGGTAGAAATAACCTTTATGCTTGTCTGTATTCTACCTCAGCTGCTAATGCTAATAAGGGCTCTGAATGATTTTTTTGGCAGAAGTCTAGGAGGTCTCATTTCCTTAAAGAATGCCACAGAGCTGAGCATAACTTACATATATTTGAGAGAGGGTAATGTTGCTTTCAAGGCTTTCTTTGTGTCCTGCTTGCCATCCTTGCTAACACCTTCCACTTACCCCATTTTCTCTACTTTGTTTCCTCCCTGCCTTCATATGCAGTAAGCCAGATGGCTTTCATGATGTAGATGATTACATCTGAGAAGGATGAGGAAATTTAATGTAGACACAGTGAATTTGAATGTTCAATGCAGTTAAATATTATGTATATACACATTTTCCTTATCTAATCTGCTTGTTTATCTATTTTGATTCTAGATATTATGACCCAAGTGGGAAGAACACAGCAAATTAAATTAAGTTCCTCTCAAAGGTAGGGATTCTTCAAGTATGAGAATCCTCTGGGTTGTGTGGATCAATGTCAGGCAAAATATGTTCTTTGGTTTTTCCAGGAGAATGATGCACAATTTATGGGGATAGGAAATTTGTATTCATTTTAACCTCCTTCTCAAATGAGTTGTAAAGTTTTGCTTATAAAATTAAATCAAACTTATGTTCTGCCAGGAAATCAGGCTGCTATACTTTGTTCGGCAAAGAATTAGGTTCCTACTGAACATTAGTGTGTTTGACAGTTGCTTTGTTAGGTGTGTAATCAATATTGACTACCTTTGGTGTGGCTTCTAATCACGACTATCTTTAAAAATATAGAAATTGTGCTTAGTATCATCATTATGAATTTATTTTCATTTAAGTTCTTGTGGTTAGTCCTACAATTGTAGTAATGCATATTACACTCAGCGTTGTGGCCATTTAAAAAAATTAACTCTATTGTCAAGGTACTATACAGTTACATACTTAAGATAGTGAGTACATTTCTTGTCAAATATTGTTAATTAAACTTTACATTCGTAGTCAATATTGTTGTTAAGATGTTTACATATAAATCCTTTCTCAAATTCTTTGGTATTGTATTTTACTGTTAAACATGACATCCTGGGCTGGGAAGGTGGCTCAGTAGTAGAGAGCTTGCCTAGCATGCATGAGGCAAAGGGTTCAATTCACAGCACCACATAAATAGAAAAATCTGGAAGTGGCACTGTGGCTCAAGTGGTAGAGCACTAGCCTTGAGCTGAAGAGTTGAGCGACAGTGCCCAGGTCCACGGTTCAAGCCCCATGTCCGACAAAAAACAAAAACAACAAAACAACATGACATACTTTTAAAAGTGGGGCTAGAGCCAGGTGCCAGTGGCTCATGCCTGTAATCCTAGCTACTCAAGAGGCTGAGATCTGAGGGTCTTGGTTCAAAGCCAGCCTGGGCAGAAAAGTTTGTGAGACTTTTATCTCCAATGAACCACTCAGAAAACTGGAAGTGGTTTTGTGGCTCAAGCAGTAGAGGGCTAGCCTTGAGGTGAAGAGCTGAGGGACAGCGCTCAGGCCCAGAGTTCAAGCCCCATGACTGACAAAAAAAAGAAAGAAAAGTGGAGCTAGAAATTTGTCAGGAAATATTCAGATCAGCAGAGCACTGTTGGCTCACACTTACAATCCTAGTTACTCAGGAGGAGTGCCAGGTCCTGGGTCCAAGCCCTAGGACTAGTACATGCACACAAAAACAATTGGTTATCTAGATCAATCTAATTCTATATTGTTGGATTTTATCCAGTTTCAACTGATTCCAATAAAATAAACATTTATGTAAGTCTCTGTCAGGGATTACGAATGAACAATAAAGAAATGGAAAATTACCCCCTCCCAGATTCAGAATAGCGATATTTTGAAGGAAAAGAGATACAGGCATAAACTTTGAAGACAGAAGAGCTTAGGTTCAGTTTTTTAGAAAATTTTAGTTTCAAAATGGTATATATTTCAAGCTACTAGCTTTAGGTAATTACTGGCTTCAGATCAGACACCACAGATTTAGAACACTTCTGTTACCAGAGAAAGTGCTACGATACATGCTGGATTCAACTAGAAGACATTTGAGCAGATTTTATTCAAGAACTAAGAGACAGAATGTTTTGTGTAATTGTGGACTTAATAACTCACTTAAGACAATGCTACCTATTAGTTGAAATCAAAACTTGTAACAATACTTTTGGTTGAAGGAAGCAAGCACAGAAGAATTTCACAGTTCTTTTTTTTTAATTTGAAAATGCTAAAAGCAGGAGTTACAGATAATATGTTAGGTAAAGAGTACATCTCTTTTTGGACAATGTCAACCCTTCCCTTACTCTCTCCCAGTTTTTCCTTTCTACCCACAAGTTGTAGAATTCATTTTCAACATAGTGTTCAGTGACTACTACTGTTGCATTTGTTCACCCTTTGCCCCTCATTTCTGTGACTCCCCTTACATTCCCAAAGACATATAGACAAACAAACAGGACAGAAAGAAAAACTGAAACAACAAAAAAGAAAAGAAACCTCTTGTTTCCATTTCCTGGAGTTCATTTCCATAAATATTATTTTGTATGATCAGATGCACATTGGCATTGTGCCTTTCTGCTCCCCTCACACTTATAAATGGAGTTCTTAGCTTCTGAAATGTGTGCAATAAGATAAAGACTATCCCTTTTAAAATTTAGACTACTTGCTTGGTATGCTTTTGAGATAGGCATTCAAAGTAATAGCTAGAATCACAAGGCGAACATGGTCAGCATCGCTGACCCCCATAGCCAGAATACTTGCTTTCCCATTGATAGACCTGTTTTCCTAATATAGAAAATGTGACTTTGAAAACACAAACTCCAATTTCTCAGTCTCCCTTGCAGCTGTGATCAGTCAAGTGACCCAGGTTCCATCAGATCAGAGCTGCAGGAGACTTGATGCCTGAAGTGAGTGACCTAAGGAAACAGGCTCTGTAGGTTGTTGCCACGGTGGATGGTGACAGGGTGTCCGTCATAAATAGTGGCTGCCACACAGTGTTGGTTTGTGTCAAGTTTGGGTTGATACGGTGGTAGTCCTGACTGCAGAGACATTCAGTCAAGATGCTCTTGGCATTTAATGGGAACCGGTAGCAGTAGTTTCCTCCTGCGAGCAGAAAATATACTAGGAAACGCTCATTTTCAGAGATAGAAGATGCCTATAAGTGAGTGTAATATGAGAACTTTCTAGTAAAGTTGCCAAACACTCCTTAGAAAAACACAGCGGTCCAAGACTCTTCTATATTTCCTCTGCCCTTCTCTTGGGATCAGAATGATAATAAAATTTGTGGATCTCCTAACCTCTTACAATTTTCCTTCCTGTTTTCTGTTGCAGAGTTTTTCTAGTATGTCTTGTCTTTTAAATCCTTTCCTGACTTCTACTTCTAGAAGAATATAAAAAATGATGTCATGGGAGAAGAGGGAAAAGGGGGGAGAGAGGTGGGGAGAGGGGGGAGAGAGAGGGAGAAAGAGAGAGGGAGGGAGAGAGAGACAGAAAGAGAGGGAGGGAGAGAGAGAGAAAGAGAGAAAGAGAGAGAGAGAGAGAGAGAGAGAGAGAGAGAGAGAGAGAGAGAGAGAGAGAGAGAAAGTGATGTTAGCAATGGTACTTAAATTGCTGACTCAGGAATAGCCAGAAGAAAGAAGAGCAGGCCTTGCATTGCTGAAGACTCAGAGAGTAAGCTCCATGTGGGCAGTGTTTTGTCAGCTGTTCTCAGTGCTGGGTATTCAGTACCTAAGAGAGTGTTAATCAGTTGTGAGGCCTTCAGTAAATACCTTCCAAACAAATAGATCTGACCTTGCATGTGTCAGGATCATATAATTGTCAGGGTGGCAACTATCCTAGACGCCATTGAACTTTAATAAAAGAGTTCATCTTGTAAACATCACTCAAGGTTCTAATTCTATCATGTGAAGTACTCTGATTATATTTAACATTGAATGTAGCTATGACTTTGAGGAGAGAGTGGATCATTGTGCCCACTAAAAAAATTGGTCCATTATGACTTTTACATTATATAAGGCCAGTTAGTCTATTTGCATTCCGGTTTTATACATGTAATTCATTCAAATAATTTACATGAGTTCAATCTTCAGAAACAAATCTGTTTTTTCTATTGTGTATAGGCCAACTGTTTTTTTTCTGTTACTGTAACAATAACCTGAGATAATAATCCCATTAAAACCTATATTATCTATAAAGAGAGAAGGCTCATTTCAGCTCATATTTTTTTTTTTTTTGGTCCGGTCCTGGGGCCTGAACTCTGGGCCTGGGCACTGTCCCTCAGCTCTTCAGCTCAAGGCTAGTGCTCTACCACTTGAGCCACAGCGCCACTTCTGGCTTTTTTCTTTTTGCTTATGTGGTGCTGAGAAATTGAACCCAGGGCCTCAGGCATGCAAGGCAGGCGCTCTAGCACCGAGCCACCTTCCCAGCCCCCTCAGCTCATATTTTTTGAATGTCCAGTTTGTGATCCACTGGACCTGTTGCTTTGGGCCTGTGGTAAGGTGGCACATTGTGGTAGAAGAGCACAGTGAAACAGAATCCTTCACTTCATGTCCAGGACATACAAGAGAGAAAGAAGAAAGGCATTTCACAATTCTCTATGAAGGTAGTCTCCCAATGACCTAAAGACCTCCCTCTTATGGCCATATGTCTTGAAATTTCTACCACCTCTAAATAAAACTATGGCCTAGAGATCAAGAGGTTAACATATGTAAATTGGGTAGACACCCAAATCTGTTTATGTGCTTATCTCCTTTGGCATGTCCTTCTGCTCTCTAATAGTCTGTGCCAGCTTTTTCATATGACAAGGTTCCAAAAAACCAAGAATGCACTCTACAGTGTTTTATAGTGGTCAAGCTATAAGACTTGCACTCTACTACTAGCACAGCCTTTTGTTCAAACCCAATTATAAAGTCAACCCAGATTGAAGGAGTGGTGAAATAGACTCTAGTACTTGGTGAAAGGAATTGCAAAATCAAATGGACAAATTTCAATTACCACAGCTTGCTGTGGGCCACAATTATTTACATTCCTCCCACATACAAAATATGCTCATTTTCCCGAAAAAGTTTTATCCTATTCTAGCTCAGGCTGAACGTACAAAAAAAATCATCTAAATGTAGATAACACACAGATGAGGATCCTTGAGTTGAATGCTGTCCTACAGATTTGTGAATTAAAAGGACCCAGGGCTATAGGTGTGGCTCAGCAGCATGATAGCAGACTAGCAAGAATGAGGCCCTGTGTTTAAATCCAGTATAGCCAAAATGAAAAAGCCTTTGCTGGCATCTGGGGACCTGTAATCTTAGCTACTAAGAAAGTTGATATCTGTAGGCTCATGGTTCAAAGCTAGCCTGGGAAAAAAAGTCTGCTAGATTCTATATCCAACTAACCTGTAAAACATAGAACTAGGAATGTGGCTCAGGTGGTAGAGTGACAGTGAAGCATGCAAGTACAAATTCTTGAGTTTAAATTCTTGTACTACCCAAACAAATAAATAAATAGTAAATAAATAAATAATAAAAGACCAAGGTCTCTAGATATCACAGTCCAAACCAATCACTGAAAGAAGTGTTTCACTTCCAAAGCAGGAAGAATAGGAAGTATAGAAGAGCAAATAGACTATGGCAGTTCTGAAATCCAGCAGATTTCAAGGACAAAAATGTTTCTAGAGCACATTTTGCCTTCAGAATGCTTCCCTATTCCATCCTTCTCTATAACCTCAAAACTTTGGTTTTGCCTTCTAAATATTTCTCCCCCTTTCTTTCTTTCTTTCTTTCTTTCTTTCTTTCTTTCTTTCTTTCTTTCTTTCTTTCTTTCTTTCTTCCTTTCTTTCTTTCTTTCTTTCTTCCTTTCTCTCTCTCTCTCTCTCTTTCTTTCTCTCTTTCTTTCTCTCTTTCTTTCTCTCTTTCTTTCTCTCTTTCTTTCTCTCTTTCTTTCTCTCTCTCTTTCTTTCTTTCTTTTTCTTTCTTTCTGTCAGTCGTGGGGCTTGAACTCTGGGTCTGAGCACTGTCCATCAGCTCTTTAGCTCAAGGCTAGTGCTCTACCACTTGAGCCACAGTGCCACTTCTGGTTTTCTGGTGGTTTATTGGAGATAAAAGTCTCACAGACTTTCCTGCCCAAGCTGTCTTTGAACCACAATCCTCAGATCTCAGCCTCCTGAGTAGCTAGGATTACAGGCGTGAGCCACTGGCACCTGGCCTAAATATTTATTTAAATGTTCCTTCCATTCTATGTACAATGCTATTGCTCTATAATGATTTTTTTTGTGTGCCTGTATGGGGTTTGAATTCAGGGCCTGTGCACCATCCCTTAGCTTTTTCTTTTTTTTTTTTTAATATAACATTTTATCCCTTAGCTTTTTTTTTTTTTTTTTTTTTTTGCTCAAGATTGGTAAATTACCACTTGAGCTACACCCCACTTCCAGCTTTTTCCTTGTTACTTGGAAATAAAAGTCTCATAGACTTTCCTGTCCCTGCTAGCTTTGAGCCACTATCCATAGATTTCAGCCTTTTGAGTAGCCAGGATTACAAGAGTAAGCTACTAAATGCTGGGTTGCTTTATGATTTTTTCTTTTACAGTTGAAATGACTGCTATGCAAACAGTTTTTTCCCCTTCAATGCACCTGAAAGATTTCTCAGACCCAAGTCTGATAATATATCTTTGTCACCTAAGACCTTTCCATTGGTTTGGGTGGTAGTCTTTTTCTTAAACTAGGTGCTGTTTACACAGGTGTATTTGCTTTGTGGCAATTCACTGAGCTGTAAACTTATGAATTGTGGACCTGTCTTTATGTTTGATTTCAGTGAAAGGGTTATATTTTAACCCCCCCCACATGGCTTCCTATTGTTCCCAGGATAGAATCAAAACTCCTGGCTTGATATTAAAACCCTTTTGTGATTCTTATCTTTCCAATTTTCTGTTTGTACTTCAATTTATTCTTCCTGATTACTTTGTTTCTGTAAATAAACTATCTATTTTTTTCTGAGTTATTTATCTTCATTCTGCTTAGACTGCCCTTTTGCAAGTGTGTACCTTTTAACTATTGCTTCTTCCTTAAAAATAAACTCAAGTGACATTTTTGATACAATTTTAATTTCCTCAGGGCATTTTTGATTGTGTGTCCAAAACACACTTCAAGTACCTTTAAGATGAATGTGTTCTATTTCTGTACCTATTTATTCTTATTTCTGACTCTTGCATTAGATCGCTTATTCTAGATGTCCTATTCCTATTATCTAACATTTTGTTTGGCATATCAGAATAGTCACATGTCATCTAGCATTATTTTAGATGAGGATGGATCATATACAGTGATACCAGAAGCTTATGGAGCCCATGGAAGCCTATATAAACCAATAAAGCCATCTTGCCTTGGGTTAAGTATACTTTATGATGTTCACAAAATGACAAAATGGCCTAATAAAGCACTTCTCAGAATGTATCCTCCTAGTTCAGCAGTGAATGTTTCTATTGCTAGGGACTAAATGTTTGTGTTGCTAATAAAACTCGTATTGAAATTCTACCCCATAAGATGATTATATTAGAAGGTAGGGCCTTTGAGAAGTAATTAGTTGAGAAGGAAAACTCCCCTGAATGAGATTAGAACCCTTATAGAAGAGATTCCAGAGAGCTGACTTCTCCTTTCTGCTATGTGAAATTAAAATAATCTTTAAAAAAAATCTATGACCAAGCCGGGCGCTGGTGGCTCACGCTTGTAATCCTAGCTACTCAGGAGGCTGAGATCTGAGGATCGCGGTTCAAAGCCAGCCCGGGCAGGAGAGACCGTGAGACTCCTATCTCCAATAAACCACCAGAAAACCGGAAGTGGCGTTGTAGCTCAAGTGGTAGAGCGCTCGCCTTGAGCTGAAGAGCTGAGGGACAGCGCCCAGGCCCAGAGTTCAAGCCCCACGGCCGACAAAAAAAAAAAAAAAAAAAATCTATGACCAAGAAAGAGAACCCTCACTAGATATGGAATCTGCCAGCACCTTGGTCTTGGACTTTTAGAGCTATGAGAAAGTAAATATCTGTTATTTATGTCACTGAAACTTGATAAGTGTATGATATTTTATCATAGCAGCCTTAATAGACTAAGGTAATTACTACATAAATATACTTCTAATGGGGGCCAGATGCTGGTGGTTCATGCCTATAAGCCTATCTACTCAGGAGGCTGAGATTTGAGGATCAAAGTTTGGAGCCAGCCAGGGAAGAAAAGGCCATGAAACTCTTGGAGCTGTGGCTTAAAGTTCTAGAGTGATAGGCTTGAGCAAAAAAGGCTCAAGGATAGCATCGAGGCCCGAGTTCAAGCCCAACTGACAAGTATACACTCACATACACACACATACACACACACACACACACACACACACATGCACACACACACACATAAATGGGGGAGATAGATTGAGGAAATATAACCTAAGATCAATGTTTCTGCAAAAATCTTACAAACTGAATACATGAAAGATAGGCATAGAAAAAGTTGAATGAAGCTGTGATGCAAAAATAAATATATCATGTGTGACATTCTAATAAACAATTGAAAATAAAGTGGAAGGATGAAAAAATGCAGTCATAATATTTGATGCATAACCCATGAAACTAGAAAATGGATGGGGTTGACAGGGACGTGGGAGAATGATGAAAAGGATGATTTGGTCAAGATGCATGTTACTCATAAGCTGACATGTTCAATGGTAATCCTTTTGTACAACTTCTTGATTTTAATATAAGTATAATTTTAAGAATAAAAGAAAATAGACCAGCCTTGATGTGCAATTCAGTGGTAGAGTGCTTGCCCAGCAATTATAAGGCCCTATGTGTGATCTCTAGTACCAGGCCTGGGTGGCAGAATGGATCGGGAAAAGAGAAGTAATCAGGCCATGGAGCAATAAGCATTTGACCTTAGATCTGAAAAGTTATATAGTGTTTATATTTCTGAAAAGAAAAAAGAAAGACACTCAAACTAGTAATAAGTACAATGTAAAATACCCAGGAAGCAAAACTTCTGGGTTATATTTTTAATATTGATGAAGATTGATCAAATAGAGAATTTAGGCCAAGAAAGGACAATTCTAGAAAGGGTTTCAAGTTATATTTTGAACATGTTGAATTTGAGGTTATTGCAAAAATGCCAAACAGAGAATGTCTGCTACTAAAATTGACTTGAGAGTGCATGTAGTAGGAGGATCAGAGTCCCAGGGCAAAACTACCAGATCCTATCTTACAAATAACTAAATCAAAGAAAGGGCTTGGAGCATGGCTCAGGAGGTAAAACATCTGCCTAGCAAGGGCAAAGCCCTAAATGCAAGCCCCAGTATCACCCAAAAACAAATTAAAAAATAAAAACAAGGAATATACTAGTTCCATAATTAGCCCACAAACTGTCAATTGAAGTGTTTTTAAAAAATATGAACACTTACTTTAGGCCATTAAATATTCTTGAACATCTTAATTTTTTAATACTTTTTTATTGTAAAAATAATGTACAGAGGAGTTACAGTTATATGAGCAAGGTAATGAGTACATTTCCTATCAAGCATTGTTACCTCCTCCTTTGTTTTTCCCCTACCATCCCTTCCCTCCCACCTCCACAACTACATCCCCCCCAACCCCCCCACCCCCCGCACCTAAATTGTAAAGTTCATTTTTCAACAGTGTCTTGTACATCTCATTGTTACAATGGGTCAACCTGTATCCCTATTTAAGCATTTTGTTTTTTCCCTTCCCCTCCCCAAATTAGAGAAGTGTATATGCAAGATTCAGGGCACCAACTTCAAATACAGTGAAAACAGGGGTTATACCGTGGGGGAGGAACATACAAAGAAACAAAAAAAAATCACATGGTACATTATAAATACGTTAGAAACAATAGCAAGAAAGAAAAAAACCACTTGTGTCCCTATCTTGGGGTTCATTTCACTTAACATCATCTTATCTGGTCTTATGTACATAGTTTTGACCTTTTCTGCTTGTCCCAGACATATACTAATTATTGCAAATAAGGGAAACCATAAGATCTGTTTCTTTGGGCCTGGCTTACTTAATATAATTTTTCCAAGTCTTTCCATTTGCTAACAAATGGGGCAATATCATTCTTTCTGATGGAGGTATTGAATTCACATATGTGTGTGTGTGTGTGTGTGTGTGTGTGTGTGTGTGTGTGTGTATGTGTGTGTGTGTGTGTGTGTGTGTGTGTGTGTGTGTGTGTGTGTGTATCACATTTTCTTGATCCATTCATCTACTGAAGGGCATCTGGGTTGGTTTCATATCTTAGCTATGGTAAATAATGCTGCAATAAACATAGTTGGGCTGGTAGCTTTAGTATGGTCTTGTTTGTGATCATTTGGGTAAATGCCCAAAAGTGGGATTGCTGGGTCATAGGGGAGCTCTATGTGGAGGAGTCTTTTGAGGAACCTCCGTATTACTTTCCAAAGTGGTTGAACAAGTTTACACTCCCACCAACAATGCAGTAGGGTTCCCTTCTGGCCACATCCTCTCCAACATCTGTTGTTGTTAGAGTTCTTGATTATAGCCATTGGGGTGAAGTGGAATCTCAATGTTGTTTTGATTTGCATTTCTTTTATGGCCAGAGATGTTGAACATTTCATCATATGTCTATTGGCCATTCTTATTTCCCTTCAGAGAAGTTTCTCTTTAAGTCTTTAGCTCACTTATTAATTGGGCAGTGAGTATCTTAATTTTCCTCCTCCCCCCTCCTCCTCCTCTTCCTCCTCCTCTTCCTCCTCCTCTTCTTCCTCCTCTTCTTCTTCCTCTTCTTCTTCTTCTTCCTCTTCCTCTTCTTCCTCTTCTTCCTCTTCCTCTTCTTCTTCTTCTTCTTCTTCTTCTTCTTCTTCTTCTTCTTCTTCTTCTTCTTCTTCTTCTTCTTCTTCTTCTTCTTCTTCTTCTTCTTCTTCTTTCTTCTTCTTTTTCCTCTCCTTCCTCTTCTTCCCCATCTTCATCTTTGTCTTCATCTTTTTGGTCTTCCAGTGCTGGAGATAAAAGCCAGAGCTTTGTTAGGTACACAAATCCCTAGTCCTACAGTGATTTGTATTTGTCTTTTCTTTTGGTGTCAGGAATTGAATCCAGGGACTCATACTTACTAGGCAAGTGCTTTATCATTGGGTTTTGTTTTGTTTTTCAACATGTCCTTGCTTTCATACTTTTAAATGAGGGGATGAAGTATAATGACATATGAAAATATATGGAAATATAAATATATGAAAATACATGTACAATTAATATTACAGTAAATAATAATTTTTTTGAGAATGAAGTAGGTCATCTTATTATTTCACAAGTTATTGCTCAACCTTTCCTATGAAGGCTTTGTTACAAAAAGGCACATACCACCCCACCCCTTGTCCTAGCCTGGGATCCAGAGTCTCTGCAGAAGTCAAAAATTTTCAATGTAAAACTTCAAGTGTGCTTCCATAGCCCTGTGAATATGTCTTTACTATCATTGTTTGTCACATTGAGCTTACTTTATCATTTTTTATTGGGCAATTTCTGTAAGCTGCTGAGACAAGATGGTGTTCTTTCTCAGACAATGATCCTTGCATACATACACACAGAAAGACACACAGACAGACACTCTCACACACACATATATTGTGGGTAATATTCTTTGAAACCATCTTGGCATTTTTGTTGAGATGGAAAGAGACTGATGAATAGCTAAGAGAATGATTTTTCTTTTTCTTTCTTTTGGTGGTACTAGGATTTAAGCTAGGCCAACACTCTACTGCTGAGCTATTCTTCCAGTCTAAAAACAGTAACTCTTTGAATGAATTATATTTACTCCTGTTTCTTTTTCCAACTTTGACTCTGTCTTTTTAATGGAGGCTGTTAATTTTTTTTGCCGTCAACATGTGAAGCAGGTTATCAAGAGAAGTAATTATAGCAACTTCTGTGTATAAACTTAATGTTCTGAGTCTTTATTAGAATGCATTTACAACAGATTCTTCCCTGAGTTTTGTCCATAACTAAGGGATAAGATAATAGACAACACCATTTTGAAATGCTCTTGAGTTACAGTTACAGAATAATGCAGGCAATTATCCAAGAATTCTTTATATGCAACCAAACTGTGCAGTGAGCAGAGCTGTTAGGTACGATTAGCAATCTATCACAAAGTATAAAAGCAACATTTTAGCATTTTGATACACAATTTAATACTGGCTAAAATTAAATTATCTTATCAGTTCTTTCTCAAATCAGTCTTCTCACCACTTAGAAACAGTTTTCTTTCTCTGAAATATTTTTTTTGCCTCTCAGTCATGCATAACAGAAAATTATTCTGCATCGCATCCAACCTAAAAAAAAATAATCCTTTTTAAGTGTATGTTAAAACAGTGCCAAGAGAAAACTCAAAATAGAAGCCTCAGGACAGAGAGAGATCATTTTGTTCAGTAAGTTTAAATATAATATTAGAGGTTTCACAAAAACCAAATTGATCAACCAGGCTATTATTCAAAACTCCAAGTTGGAAATTTCAAAAGATGGGTAAAAACAATTAGCCAATGATAATACCTGCAAGAAGTTCTCTCCTATATCCATGTCAGCTGGAGGCTTCTAAATATACATCCAAAGCATATGAGCAGGCAATGTTTCTAAGTATTGTTGACTCAAATTCATTTATTTAAGATATGCAGTTGGTCTTGGCTGAATTACAAACAAAAATAGTTGAGTGAGACTGAACACATGTATTGTGTTTAAGTGGATTGTATTTAAGTGTAATTGGAAGCAAAGATGTGGGCATAAGGCATGGGATTGGGGGGTTGGAAGGAGTTTGGAGAAGGGAGGCTCAGTGAGCACTTGTTTGAAGAGATCTTGCCAAGAACTGTCTCATGAAAATATCAAGCCACTCTTCTCAATGCATAGGAGTCCCGATGGACTGTCCCTAAACCAAGCTACTTGTCTCTACCAAGATGAAAAGAATGGGAAAATATCAAGAAGTCATTTCTTTAATGTCTCTGAAAACAATCATTTAGGTCATTTTTAAATTTTTGATTAGTATACGTTAATAATTAATGGCTGGCTGGTCAGGATGCTGGTGGCTCACATCTATAATCCTAGCTATTCAGGAAGCTGAGATTTGAGGATCATGGTTCAGAGTTAGCCCTGGCATTCTTACTTCCATTTAATCTCCAAAAAGCCAGAAGTGGAATTGTGGCTCAAGTGGTAGAGCATTAGCATTGAGAGCAAGAAAACCTAGGACAATGCCTAGGCCCTGAGTTCAAGCCCCAGGACTGGTACCAAAACAGCAGCAGCAGGAGCAACAACAACAACAACAACAACCTTATGCCACATAATGGTTGTCATCCTAGATGTTTGGGATACTGAGTGGGATACTGAAGTTAGGGGGATAGTAGTTTGAGGACACTCCAGGCCAAAGATTGTGAGATGCTATCCCTGATCTCAACCAGAATCTGGGCAGGGTGTTCACCCTTGTTGTCCCAGCTTTTCTGGAAGTGTAAAAAGGAACATCAAGGTCCAGGGTACACCAGGCATAAATGAGAGAACTTATTTGAAAAAGAAGTAAAGCAAAAATGACTGACGACATGGCTCTGAGGAAGAGGCAGACAGAGAAAGACTACATATATAAGAAGAGCCCAGCAGAGACAGTGCCCCATCTTCTTAAAGGCCCTGAAAGACAGAGATAGTAGCTCTGGCCAAGACAACACTTCTCTCAACCCAGCAGTGGACCAGGTACTCATACCTTTCCTTGGAGTAAGATAGACTGACCTAACCAGACCTCAAAGCAGTTGAGACTTGCTCATAATGAGGGGACCTCATGAGTTCTACAATGGACTATGGATTTCTGGATCAAATATCTCATTTTTTTGCTGAGAGAATTCTGTGTTGTCTTTTACCTCTTCTTCCTTTTCCTTCTCTTCCTCCTCCTCCTCCTCTTCCTACTCCTTCCTCTTCCCTCTTTGCCTGGAAAGCAGGTGGACAGGACCTTACAGGGAATAAAGTAGCTCTTCTTCTCAGTCCACAGTCTTAGTTGGGTTCTTATACCAACCTCCTAGTAGCCTAGTTCCCTGGCACATTACTCTCACTTTCAAGTAAACTTTGCCTCTGTTCCCCACTTTTTCTGCATCATAATTCTTCATTTGGTAGAGAGAAGAAAGGACCTAGGATTTCTCCACTTGAGTGGTAAAGTGCTGGCTTAGTTCTGGAGTTCTACCCAGGTCTTGAGTTCAAAACCAAGAACCACTAAACAAACAAACAAATGAAACCACTCATGTCACATCTGAAACTTGGAGAGCAATAGAATTTCAACCTTTTTTTTTAACCTTTTTTTTTTTTTTTTTGCTGATCGTGGGCTTGAACCTCTGGGCCTGGGTGCTGTCGCTCAGCTCTTCAGCTCAAGGCTAGCCCTCTACCACTTGAGCCACAGCGCCACTTCTGGCTCTTTCTGTTTTACGTGGTGCTGAGGAATCGAACCCAGGGCCTCATGCATGCGAGGCAAGCACTCTACCACTGAACCACCTTCCAAGCCCGAATTTCAACTTTTTTTTTGCCAGATTAAAAAATAACCAGTCACTCTAGATGTAGTGGTGCATGCCTATAGTCCCAGATATTTCTGGGAGTTGGAGGTTGGAATGTGGTGAGTTTGAACATAAATGCCTTATAAAACATGATATACCATAATAAAGGGCCACTACACATATATGCATATTTGTACATTTATTTGAAAACTTGCATGGGTCTACAAGGACATTGCTCACAAAATTATTTTGGAAACATCTATGGTAGTATTGATTTGATTTAGTTTTTGTCTTCAAAATTGTTTCTGAACAACTTCCTTGATATTAACATCTTTCTGTCAGCATCAATTTTAGTTTCTAAACAAATCCATGTCTGTTAATCTACAATTCTGATTATGCTGAACTTGGTATGATTCAACTTCTATCTTTAAGAAACCTTGCTCAAAAAATGGAAGTTACTGGAAATCTAGTAACAACAGATGCTGGTGGGGATGTGGCCAAAAGTGAGTGTAAACTTGTTCAACCATTCTGGAAAGAAGTATGGAGGTTACTCAAAAGACTACACATAGACCTCCCTTAACACCCAGCACTTCTGAGCATTTACCTAAATGACCACAAACAAGGCCATACCAAAGCTACCAGCACAACTATGTTGATCACAGCATTATTCTCCATAGCTAACATAAGGAACCAACCCAGATGCCCCTCAGTAGATGAATGGATCAAGAAAATGTTGTGTGTGTGTGTGTGTGTGTGTGTGTGTGTGTGTGTATTGGATTTCTATGCTTCCATCAGAAAGAATGATACCACCCCCATTTGTTAAGAAATGGAAAGACTTGGAAAAATTATATTAAGTGAAGTAAGCCATACCTAAAGAAATATCGGTCCCGTGGTTTTTCTTGTAAGCAATAATTACTATACATTTAGGATAATCTTATCAGATGAGCAGAAAAGCTCAAAAGCTATGTACATATGACCATATAAGATGATGCTAAACGAAATGAACCACAAGATATGGACCAAAGAGGTTTTTCTTTGTTGTTGTTTTTAATGTATTACGTAATTTTTTTAGTTCCTTTTGTTTGTGTTTGATTTTGGTACCCTGCATCTTGTATATACATTTATCTAATTTTTTTGGGGGGGGAATGGGAGTAACAAAATGCTTAAACAAGGACACAGGATGACCCATTGAAACAATGATACTCACAAGACACTATGTTGGAAATGAACTTTACAATTTTGACAGGTGGGGGCGGGGAGTAGAGGGGGTCTAGGGGAGGGAAGAGATAGTAGAAAAACATAGGAGGGGGTAACAAAGTTCAACAGAAACTGTATTCATTACCTTACTCATGTTACTGTAACTCCTCTGTACAGCATCTTTATAATAAAACAAAATTTAAAAAAAGACTAAACAGAGCTCCCCTATGACCAGCAATCCCACTTCTGAGCATTTACCTAAATGACCACAAACAAGACCATACTAAAGCACAACCATGTTCACTGCAGCATTATTTACCATAGCTAAGCTATGGAATCAACCTAGATGCCCTTCAGTAGATGGATGGATCAAGAAAATGTGATATATATACACAATGGGATTCCATGCTTCCATCAGAAAGAATGGCATCACTCTATTTGTAAGGAAATAGAAAGATGTGGAAAAAAATCATAAGTGAAGTAAGCCAGACCCAAAGAAATATAGACTCCATGGTTTCCCATTTGTAATAATTAGTGTATGTCTAGGATAGTCCTAGAAGAGGATTATATAGCTCAATAGCTGTACATATGACCATATAAGATGATGCCAAATGAAATGAACTCTAAGATATGGAAACAGAGGTTTTTCTTCATTGTTGTTGTTTTTAATTACTATGCAAAATTATTTCTTTTTCTTTCTTCCCTCTATGTTTTATACCTTGTTGTCACTGTATTTGATTTTGGCACCCTGTGTATTGTATATATGTTTATCTGAATTAGGGAAGGGAAGTGGAACAACAAAATGGTGAGACACAGGACAAAGGGAAATCCAATGCAACAGGGATACTCACGAGGCAGTATGTTGGAAATGAAGGTTACAACTTGGGGGAAAATTAGAGAAGGGAGGGAAAGTGGAAGAAAAATGAGGAAGGAGGTAACAATGTTTGACAAGAAATATACTCACTACCTTAAACATGTAACTAGGACCCCTCTGTAATCACCTTGACAATAAAATAAAATTAAACAAAAAAAGCCATGGAGGCCCTGTAGACCAGAAAACTATTGATGCTAGTTTTCTGTATAATGTCAGATTGTGCTGTTAATCAGGGGTGTGGATGAACTAGCAGGAGGTTGCTACTCCTGAGGGTGAATGACTAGGGTGGCCACAGATGAGCAATGAAGAGTCTGTGTCCTTAGAAAAGGGGCAAAGCTCTTGCCTGGAGAAGAGCTTGACAGCTTGACTTCATACAGGTTTGTGCTAAGACATTTTTTTTCTTCTTTTGAGGTTGTTTCTGGGGCTTGAACTCAGCATCTGAAAGCTTACTCACAAGTAGTACTCTACCAGTTGAGACACAGCTCCACTTCTGACTTTCTGGTTGTTAATTGGAGATAAAGAGTCTCATGGTCTTTCCTGCCTAGGCTGGCTTTGAACCAAGGTCTTCAGAGCTGAGACTTCTGAGTATCTATAATTGCAGTCATGAGCCACCAGCACCCAGCTTGTGGGAAGACTTTTGCAGTAAAGTATAAGAAAGTTTGAATTCCCCAGTTAGAGACTTAGTGGTAATTTTGACAGCTTTTGAGAGACTTAGAAAGCTCCTGGAATAGTAGCATTAAGTAGGTAGGAAGTTTGCACTGTCACATTTGTTCAATTTCTCTTAAACGTAAGATTCTTTAGCAGAAGGTGCTTCTAGAAGCAATGTTTTCATTTTCTCCAGGAAATCAGGTTATACTCAGGAAGTTATGGATAACATCTTGTAATTATAAATATAAATCTCTGTCTTCCACTCAAGCAAATGTAGAAAGGTGAGAAACATTAGAAGGTTCAAATAAAAAAATCTGCAATGACTACTGTGTTATGCATTATTAAAATGACTTATTTCATGCAAATAAGGAAGTTTCCATGGTAAATGACATATCTAAGTGATAGTAATAGCAAAAGAAGGGCAAATGAAATGCCTAAATTGAGCTTCCAGAACAGACAGCATATGTCTGAAAAATTTGGAATATAGAATAATTTCTGGAGAGCAAGATAAAAACATGTATATGTATTTATATATTCATTTTCTTTATCCCCCTTCTAAATCATATTTAAGTTACAGGTGCTACTCTGTTACCTTCTCATTTATCAATTGGTATAAGATCTTTATCCCCCTTCTAAATCATATTTAAGTTACAGGTGCTACTCTGTTACCTTCTCATTTATCAATTGGTATAAGAAAAACTTTCATAAACTCCAAAAATTAGAATAATGATCATAATAAAAGCCTCTGAAACTTCTTTAAGCCAGAGGCATTGCAATTTATTGGGAAAATTGTAATTTTATGTCTATTGTTTTGTTCTTTAAACAAGAGAGAGGCTGGGGTGGTAAAGTCACAGGGTGGGGTATGGACAAGTTGAGAAAGGAAGAGTAGGTAAATGAAATCATAATTATATTCAATGTGCACAGGTTAGGTTAGGAGAATAATGAAAGTGGTGACATTTATTAAGATGCATTGTTTCATAAACTGATACCACTAAAGACTATAAAAAGAAAAATAGGTACATACATTAGATGATTTATAAGTATTTGCTGAATAAATGAATTGAAGTCATTTGTATATGAAAAAATGAAGACAATGATTGAATTTATGTATGGGTACATGAAATAGAAATTTTCAAAGGCAACTATTTGGGTAATTCAAGTAGTCCAAATTTTTCTTTTCTGTGAAGTACTCAGATTTGTAAAATAAATGTGGTTGAGTGTTTTCCCATTGTTTTCCTTTCGCCATAGGGGATTGCTGTGGTTTCTTCAGTAACTATTTGACTAATTGCCTCCTATCTCTGCCTCTGTGTGCCAACAGTCTAAGCCCCCTGGCTATCTTGTCTTCCAAATTATTTAAACTGTCCTTTAATAGTTGGCCTCTGTGTCCCCATTGGATATATTCTTGAGTGTCCTATCAGTCCTGCTGTGAAAATGGAGCAATGGGCCCAGAGAATGATGACATGATTGATGCTGGAGGAGGCGGGACCAGGTCTAGCTCTTGTGACTCACAGTCAGGCTCTCTCCCTCCCACATAGGGCTGTGAAATGTTCCCTTGCTGCCGAAAATGAAAATGAAGGCTGAGAACACTAGAAGGCAGGAAGACTAGTTCTTCTGGTGAAAGCATCCAAGCTTGTGGATGAATGTCTAGGAAACCCTAGATGCAAATTATACTAACTTCAAAACCAACCACTGAATGGTCTACAGAGGGTGAACTGGCAGTCTACTTCTGGTACTGAGAACCACTTAGAAATATTCACTTCTACTGCAGGACATGCATAGCTACTGGAGGGTGGCAGAATATGCCACCCGCAGCTAGGCCTCCTGAGCATAAGGATTGTTTACAACTAAAGGCACTTGGGGGCAAAACAAAACAAAAGGAAACAGTAGAGCTAAGCAGGGTCTTCTCATTTCTTCTTTCTTCCAGAAAGATAAAGCCCCCTACATGGGAAATGTTCTCCCTGTATTAGAAGAAAAATAACATTCTTATCAGGATGAGACCTTGGGATCCAGAGAATACACAAACAGATCTTAGGAAAACAAGTCTTATCTCCTTTCAGCCTCCTCACATAGTTTAGATCGTTTGTTACAATTGTCTCTCTTGAACACAGTAGTATAAAAGCATTTCAATTTTGCTACTTCTTAGGGTCTTCATTTCCTAATGGGGGGAATCTCCTTGTCATGTAAAACTTAGATTTGTGTTTTTTTTTCCGGTGCATCTATTTAGATGAGCCTCAATGTACTTCTGGGGTTTAGATGAAAAACTCAAGGTGAGATGTAAAAATTCATCTTCCCTATGTTTCAGAAGTAAAATGTCACCTTCCCAGATGTCTCAGAGTCAGGTTTCTTTGCAGAATACTGCAGTGATTTTCTCCACCTTCCCAACCAACCTCTCAACCTGGCTGAACTATATTAATCAGAGACTGCCTTGGTCACCATGCAAGGTAATAGATTAAGCTACTGCCTGTGAGGAAAAGACCTGTTGGCTTCTCTCTGCTGTGTACCATAAAAGGAGGCCATGGCCTGGCAGCTAATCAATATCTATTAGGGCAAAAATCAATGTGCCCAATCAGGTAATTCCCTGATTAGATTTTCTGAACAGCAGAGTGAGGGTTTGCCCAAAGGAATCACTTATGGCTGGTTCCTCCTTTGAAGCTGAGGCCATTTTTGTAGGGACTATCTGTTGTCACCTTGATTCCTGGAATCACGTGGCTGAAGATGTCTGCTTTAGCTGCTCACATTGTCTTGGATTTTGATTCTGAATCAGATCTCTGCAGGAGATCTTCATTATGCTTCTGAGTTGGCTGGAGGTCAGACATAAAGAGGAATGTGGGGCTGATCAATCAACTAGACAAATAAGGAGGAATTGACCATATAATTGATCATTAGCAGTGGCATTTATGATAATGAATTAACACTAGTGTGAGGTTGCACAGATGTCACTTAAGACCTTGTAAATGCATGCAGGTCATGAATTCTTTATTTGAAATGTACTAAATGCAAAGCAAAAATACTAAGTTAATTCCATTTGACTGCTTTGATTGTACTACCTATATAATTTTGAAGCTTTGTAGATTTGTGTGAATTTGGAACTTTGTAGTCAATATTTACTAAACAATATTATTCTTGGTGGCACTGGAGTTTGAACTCCAGATCTTGTGCTAGGGTGATGTTCTACTACTTGAGCCACATCTCTAGCCCTACTTTTTTACATTTTTGGATATGGAATCAAGAGAACTTTTCTGCCCATGCTGTGAATTGGTTTTGATTTTACTGAAATGGATTCATTTGTATTTCATGATTCTCTAAACTTTTATTGTTCTTTATGCTGAGTATTGTGATATAAGTCAATTTGGAAAATAGTCTATAGGAATAGTGACTTTTTTCTCCTGTAATGCTTTATTTGCATGATGTTTCTTGTTCTAAATAATTAAGAGCTGAAGTAGCTGCTTTCTTTCTGTCAAAAAGGAATATAACTTAGCAATGAAAAAAAATGGCCAGAGAAATGTAAATATTAACTGTGCTTGAGTCCAGACTTTGTGGTAATTCTCATGTTTATGGCCTCTTGAGAATTTACTATCCCACCTTCAGGGTGTATGAACTTTGGATTGGAGAGAAATCCAGAGGTTAGACAAGGAGCTTCTCTGTCATGGAGATGAGGCAAAAAGCAAAGTAATTCCTTTCACTGTTAGGGTATGGTGAGAGAAAAGTTGCCTGGCTCCTTTTCTACCTCTAAAGTGATAAATATTCTTCCCTGAACAAAGCCCTGTATGTTCAAAGTAGTCTCTGTAAGTGCTTTGAACACAACTTCTATTAGTAGAATTTTTTCCTTACTATTACTGACTTTTTTCCCTCAGAGGAAAGCAAAAAGGTCCACATTAAAAAAAGGGGGGGGGAGTAGATCGAATGAAAATCCCAGCATTTGACCTTCTCAAGTCCTTTGGCAGCTTATCCATGCATCTCTTGTTAGGGTTTATTAAGCTTTCTTGTAAAGCTTAGACTCGATCTTTGGCATCAGATAGAATTAGAATCTAGCTTTCTTTACACAAGGAGATCACTTGCTTCCAAAGGCCCCGGCAGACCTGTGTCAGTTTTCAGGGGGGGAGGGGGAGGTTGATTTCTGAGGGATGGACCTAGGCCTGGAGAGGTTATCTATGAGCTGTGATCCTCAAGTTAATCCAGGAGGCTTCAATTCCAGGAGTGGAGGCACTGTGGAGAGGGCCAGAGTGGAAAGATTCCTAAATGTTTCCACCCCTCTCCCCTGCCAAGACAAGAAACAGAACAGTGATATCACAAAAAAATCAATTTAGAAAATAACATATACAAATGGTAGCCATTACTATAAAGAACACATAAACGATTACTATAAAGGAAAACAATGATTACAAACAAACTGAGCAGACAAAAAATATGTACCAAAAATGCATTACAGTAAGGAGAGGCATAAATCATAAATTGCATTTTTGCATCATGTTGGTGATTTCTTTTTTAAGTAAAGTAGCTGCTCCTTCCTTACTGCATTATTCCCTTTGGATGAGTCACAACTATATAACAAGAGCTTTTTAACTCTTCTTTGCCTGTCTGTGGTCATAATCAGGACTATGTTCAGCAGATCTGGAGTGGTTCTCCAGGACTTACTAGCATTGTGACAATATGACAGAACCATCCCTGTGATGTTCGAAGGAATGTTTTATAAATTCATGGGGCTTAAACTTGGCCTGGGTGCTGACCCTGAGCTCTTCAGCTCAAGGCACATGCTCTACCACTTGAGCCAAAGTGCCACTTCTGGTTTTCTGGTAGTTAATTGGAGATAAGAGTCTCACAGACTTTCCTGCCAGGGCTGCCTTTGAACAGCAATCCTCAGATCTCAGCCTCCTGAGTAGTGAGGATTACAGGCGTGAGCCCTCAGTTCCCTGCTTACAATATTCTTTCTACTAAAAAAACAAAAACAAAAACAAAAACCCCCACCTTTTTAAAAGTGTTAGTGTGCCAGCACAAAGGCTTGAGCCCAGGGCTTAGAGCTCTCATTTGCCTTTCTTGTTCATGGCTGGCATTCTGACACGTGCTGAAGAACATAAAGATATATAGACAGCACCTAACAGCCATTTTCGCTTCTGTTCCTTTGCTTGCTAAAAACTCTGCTAAAACCCTGAGGAGTGGAGTGAAAGAGGCAGAAAACTGGACTGTCCTCATCAAAGCAGGCAAGCACCCCCAGAATGAATTTATGAAAAGGCATGGAGTAACATTAATGCTTAATGTAATAGAAATTAGAAATTATGATTACTAACCGCTCTGTTTTGCTTCTGTACGAATTGCTTTGTGCTAGATGATTTTATGGTTTTTGTATGATTTTAACTGTGACTGGTTTTAGTTACTCACTTAGTAGTGGAATGTCAGCCTGGGAGCCTAGAGTTGCTTAGTAAAAGATTTCAAAGGGTTTACAGCCCTGACCAAGGGCCCAAAGTCCTCAGAATTATCCCCACAGCTGCAATGCCCTTCCCGGAGGCCGGGACAGTAAGGCCCTAGGGAAGAAATATAATGTTTTGAGAAACCTAAGCAACTCCATTTTTGTTTAATACTCCTTCTCAGTTCTGCGACTTGACTTGTGATCCACTTTAGCCCCAATGCTAGGAATTTATGACAGAAAGCTATGCACAATTCTTGGAGCCATAGATGGTGTTTGCTTAAGGCAAGTGTTAGCCCCCAAGTGGTGTTGACCCCCAGCCACCTAGGACTAAGAATTTCTGACCAACCGGTTCTTCAGAGCCCAGGGCAAGACGTGCCATGCATTCTGTTGGTCCAGGTATAACCGTTTTCGGTCAAGCTATGGACCAAGGACATTTTTCTGTAAAGGTTAACCAATCATATTTGCCCAGCTTAGCTTGCTTTAAATGTTAACCAATCATGTAATATCTTATGTAAAAGTTCCTTAAAGTTGTTTGTTCAGTACTATAAAACCTGTGCTGATTCTATGCTCAGGGCCTCTTAGTGTCACCTGTTACCATGGGCGCGGAGGACCAAGCTCGAGCTTGCAATAAACTGGCTCTTTGTTGCTTACATTGATCGTGGTCTCTGGTGGTCTTCTGGGGGTCCCCGAATTCCGGTATAACAGTGCTCTGCCACCAGTCTCACATTTTACTAGTTAATAGGAGATAGACTCTCACAGGCTTTTCTTTACCAGGCTGTCTTTGAACTATGACCCTTAGATCGCAGCTCCCTAAGTAGCTTGGGTTTACCAGCTAGCACTGATAGGAAAATGGAGAATGGAAAAGGAATCTGGCAGTCCAGATTGTCAATAGGCAAGATCTGTTGATTGGCAGTGAGTGGCACAGATCTTCCCACGGGTTTGGAAGTTGTGCAAGGAAATGGATTTGGGGCTGGGTTTATATGAAGCTTAATATGGAAGCAGAAAATAAAAATTGGTCTCTTGGGGGCCAAGGACGGTATCCTTGGCCAGGCCCAGTCTCTGCCTGGGATGATGGGGACTTTCGGCTGAGCCCCAGTGGGAATTGCCTGTGTGCAGGCAAGCAGATGAGCCATACTTGGTGCTTTGCTTAACCTGAAGGAATAAGGTGGGAGTCAATCCTTTAAGAGCTACCAGTACCTTGATTTCTCAGAAGGTCTTTTTGTTTCTTCAGGTACCAGGATTTGAACTCAAGACTTTATGCTTTCTCAGCTTCTTTGCTTCCTTACTCTGCTGGTCTGTACTGTTTGATCCATGCTTCCAGCCTGGTATGTAATATCCGTAATCCCATTTCACAGGTGAGATTCCCTGATGCAATTACTTCACTATTGGGATACATCAGCTAAGGTTAGTGAAGCTCCTGCTTCCCCCCATCTGCTCACTCTGCACAGAGGTGCTCATATCTCGACTTCCTTTGCTTGGTGCAGCGTCAGAACATTTCCAGATCTTGTGGTTGGTCCCTGATACTCTGCTTTGCCCTGTGATTCATCCTGATCATCCAGTACCTCTTCTCTGACTCAGTGCCTGTAGCAAACACTTCACTGATTCCTTAAATCCTTCCTACTTCTTTTGCTTGCAACTGGAGTCATGCAACTGATTTGTTGGTTGTGTTTGCTTCTTCCAATGGCTGACATTTTGGATTCCTCTTTTTCCTGTGATATGAGATCTTACTGTGTTGCTCAAGCTGGTCTTGAACTCCTGAGCTCAAGTGATCATCCTGTTGCAGTTCTAGGATGAGAATCAAGCTCAAAATACCTAGTTTTAGCACATTTTTAATTTTTAATTTTTTTGCTTCCTCAGTACCAGTGTTCCCTTTCTTCAGAGCAGATTTAGGCTTTATAGTGATCACTTCATCGTAGGAGCCCTCTTAATATAAAACAGAATTATCAGTACTTACCTATGTCTTACTTAGAATGAGAAAATAAGTTATAACACATAGCCTTAGGAGATGCTTGTCTTTTTTTTTTCAGATCATTTAACAGAAATGCTTATGTGGCCTGAATTCTTTTCACCACACTGAATGATCTTCAATCTTGAGTAGGTAAAGGCCAGTACAAGTAAGAGGTCCTAAAACTTGGGGGTTGGTTCCGCTGACATCCCTGTGACTCCTTCACTGTGGTTTATTGGGGAAAAATTTGTTCTAGACTTCAGTTTCATAGAACCATGTGGGGAGTAGTGTGAATATGTGTGGAAGAAAGAGACATTGATTCAAACTATTCCAGCTTACCTGTCTTCTCTCTTTTGGTGTGGGTCCCTTTTCTTGTGTGACATTTTTGTATCTGCTTTTATTTATGGACAGGCTGCTTTTGCTGAAGATTGGGTGAATTTATAATACCTGTTGTGTTAGGTATGGGTAGATATGAATTAGTTAACCCCCTGGGGTTAATGGGCATGAGAGACCAACTGGGAACATACCCAGCTAGGTCTATGAGGCCCAAGAGGGTGTCGTCAGGCTCAGTTTAGTATCCAGGGGCCAGAGAAGCAGTAACTAGAGTGAGTCATATGGTGAAGCCAGGGGCAGCACCATGGTCACCAGCAGAAAAACAAGGATCCAGCAGCAGGTCCACGCTGAGCATTTCCTGAATGGAGGAGCGCCACCTGGAGGTTGGAAGAGAAATTCAGTTCCTAGGCAAATAAATCCCTTCTTATCTATTTTCATCCATTATTGGAAACTGGGAGCTCATGGATCTTGAAGAGCATCATTCAAGAGAGATTAATAGGTTAAATTGCTTTGAGCATTTATTTTCCTGTCTTGTAAAATACTGTTCAAAGTAACTGATACAAGATTACTTTAACTAAAGTTGAAGGAGGTAATATCTACAGGCACAGTAACTATAAACTATTTGGGGGCATGGGCCAGATAGTGTACTTATTGAATTGTTAGATCCTAATGATAAGATCTGGCACATTGTAAACTCTTTGTAAATATTTAGTAAACTTTGCCAAACCCTATGAATAATTAGCATACATACAGATAGCATACATACATACATACAGATAGACAGACAGACAGAGAGAGAGACAGATAGATAGATAGATAGATAGATAGATAGATAGATAGATAGATAGATAGATAGATAGATAGATCAATAGGCAGCCATGCTATATAGGTCTATACATAGGTGTATAATTATGTAAACTCAGATATTTATCTATTACAAATAGTGTTAATTTTTAAACCTGAGTGTAAGACAAAAACCAGAGTTGCACAAGATACAGGTGATTACAATCCTCAGTCAGAAAGGGACAAGATAGAGCAATTAAATGCTCCTGTATAAGGCTCAAAGGGCCAAGGCCAGATGTCAGGAGTAATGTGCAGGCTCTAATATGCACACAGAGGAAAGATGCAGAGTGGAGAATTCAGCAAACTTTCACTTGTTCATTCAAAAACATCCTTTCCACTGAAAATGGTGTTAAAACCAAACTTTAGAGTGATTTTTAGGCAGCTCTTGTTGCTATTTGTTTTAATAATTCTGACAAACTGTTAAAAAAATGAGGCCAATAATGTCTTCCTGGGAGAAGATTGAAGCTAAGTATTCAGTGAGCTTCCTCGTTCCTTGTTTGCCTGGAGGGCACCTTTTGCTAGGGATAATGAAGTATTCTCACTGATTCACTATTTGGTTTCCAGACTTTGATGTGCTTAAATAAATTTTTTGATGTTGCCTTTGATCTAGTGAAGCCTAGAGCTGCCCTCTGCCTCACGAAGGAATGGAGGTGAAGTCAGCTTGAAAGACAATTTGGGTTTATAGTACAGGGCCCAGAACAAGGACCTGGGCAGCAAGAAATCTTCATGGCACATCATTTACTAAATGTCTCACCATGTGCATACAATGTTTCTTTAAAGCCTCATTGTAGTTAAACATGGTTGTTCACACTTAAACACATGTGAGGCTTAACACACTGAACACATAAGAGGCTAAGGCATGAGAATCACAAGTTCAGGGCCAGCCTGAGATACATAACAAAACTCTATGTAAAAATAAAACAACAGGAAAAAAGTGAAACTTCAGATTACATTGGTAAAGGGCCTGTAGTTGCCTGACTGAGTGATTGTAATCCCTGAACAAATAAAGTAAATTAGTTCATCCACATGGAAGTTAGCCTGGAAGTTCCTCAGAAAACTGAAATTAGAATTCCTGTATGAGTCAGCACTATCACTCCTGGGCATATATCTAAAGGAAAGCAAGTCGATATACTATAAAGATATCTGCATATTCAATGTTAATTGTAGCACTGCTTGTGATAACCAAGCTATGAAAAGAAAAGATAACCAGCTTACATGCTTATAAATCAAATGAATAAATAAAACACATAAACACACACATATACACATATGCACAATGGAAGATCACTCAGTCAGAATGAATAATCAAATTATAATGATTGCAGGAAAATGAATGAAACTAAATATTATGTTGAGTGAGATAAGCCAAAGCAGAATGACAAATATTTCATGCTTTCACTACTGTGTAGAATCTAGACCTAAAAATATAATAAAATGACATGATTGTTATAGGAGAAAGGGATAGGAGAGAAAGGGTGCTGGAGATATATTTTATTTAGCATAATAGAGTCTACTAAATCTATTTAAAAGGAGGAGAGAAGAGTAATAAGAAAGAGCAACAGAAGATGAATCTGATCAAAATACAAGAGACACATGTAAGAAAATATCACGATGAAATTATTTGTATAATTAACGTATGCCAATAAAAAAAAGTAAAAGGAATGATGTCAACAAAATACCCAGTACAATGCCTGCTGTATACAGAGTGGCTGTTCATGTAGTGGAGAAAGACAAGGTTGAAAGAACAGCATCTTACAATATGAGGATGGGGAAGAGCTTCTGTACATCTGGGTTGCTTTTCATGCATGCAGGGTTTGGAGCAGTGGGGAGAGATTCATTTGATGTATAGAGTTTGATTGGGAAATGGAGGGCTTTCAAAGATAGGAAAGTTCCCAGATATAGAAAGCTGTGGTAAGATTTTTCAACACACTGTATAGAAAAATTATCAAACGTGCATTTAAATTTTGCTTTTAGAAGATATCAAATTACTTTCTGACATTACTTTTCTGATGTACAAAGGGATTTCATTATGATATATCATGTACATAATGTATATTGATTATATTAACCCTATTCATTTTCTTTATCTACCTTTTCTTCTTTTCTCCTCTCACATGTCTAAGATCCTCTCTTTTATGTTCATTTACATCCTTCCCCCTCCACTGGGTTCCACATATGGTAGCATTTTTTGGTTGGGAATCTGGCTTATTTCATTCAACACAATCTCTGTCTCCATCCATTTTCTGGCAAGAGACATAATTTCATTCTTCTTTGTAGTTCAATAAGTACTCTATTGCATACGTATGCCACATTTTCTTCATCCATCTGTTCATGAACACCTAGGCTAATTCAATAAGCAGATAACCCTATTTGGATATCTCTATAGTATGCTAACTTTGATTGGTTAGTGGGGGGTTAAATACCCAGAGGTGTTTATAGATAATTCATATGGAAATTCTACTTTTTTTAATTCTTCAGAGACCACCACAGTGATTTCCACAGTAGTATCACTAATTTGTATCTGACCAAGACTGTATCAAGGTTTTCTCTTCTTTTCTTTTCTTTCTTCTTTTTATTGTATGCTCACTAGCAGCTCTTGTTGTTTGCTATCTTGATCATAGCCATTCTGGCTAGAGCTGAAATGGAATCTTAACAGTTTTGATTTGTACCTACCTAATGCCTGAAGATATTGAACTTCTTTCATGATTAATTGCCCATGTGTATTTCTTTTTTTTTCCAAGTGTATTTCTTTATTTGAAATATAGCAGTGGTTATACTTTCAGACTTTATGGAATAAAAATTACTCTATTCACTTAAAAATGATTTTGTTGTTCTAAAACATGAAAAGTAGTACTTTTTCACCTTTTAAGTCTGCAAACTTTGCTGGCCCATCTGTTGGCTTGAAACTCTACATTTCCTCTTGCCTACCCTCTTATTGGGTAAACCTGTTTGATGGCTCTTTGAAATAGTTTCCTGTCTGGAATGTTGCCCTGTTCCCACAAAGCACATGTACAGATGAGTTGGTCAGACTGCTGATTCCTGTGTTCTATCAGTCTGATCTACTTCTTTCCCAGTTGCTTTTGCAATAGTGGAACTTGTCAAAAGTAAAAGTTGGAAGCTTCTCAGGTATAGTATGGAAATCTATATTTAGGAAGGTATACCAGGAATATTTTCCAGTATAGCTATTTGGCAGGTGGGCTTTGAAAACTTGATGTAGGTACTTAGATCACCCAGCCTCTAGACTCTATTACAACTTAGCCAGTTCATGGCTTGCACAATAGTTAGGTTGAGTTCATAAATTAAAATCAGATCAGTGCTTTTTTTCTCCTAGAAGTTTATTCTTCAAGAGAAAATGGATGAACTCATCTTCATAATCACTATGTGTATTAGAAGGATAAATTGGAAACTCCCAGGACAGCTTGGAAGTTCATCTGCTAGTAACATCAATTGTAGCTTAAAAAATACTATCTTTAAGTAGTTGTACAAAAGAGTTGCCATTTAACAAGCAGTTTATGAATACAATATATCTTAATCAATGTCACCTCTTTCAACATTTTTACCTAACCCTCCCATACCCACTTCGTCCCCTTAATTTTCTTATATATACATTGGATACTTGTCTGAATTCCCCTTTCCCCTTCTCCTCTTCATTTGTCTACCCCTTTTGTTTTGACTACAACCCACCCCTTTCAGATGAACTTTGATTTTGGCTAAGGACTTACAGTATTTGAGATCTCCCTTGAATCTACTGTATTTCAGTTAATACATTTGTATATACTTGAATACAACCCAACATATTTACTTAGGAGTTTGTAAGCTAAATCCAGCTTCCATGGATAAGGGAGAACATGGATTATTTGTCTCTCTGGGCCTGAATTTACTTAACCTAATGTAATCTTTTCCAAATCTTTCCACTTATTTGTAAAAGGTATAATACCATTCTTTCCAATGGTTGAGTAAAATTACATTGTGTATATATACCATACTTTTTTTTTTTTGGTCCGGTCATGGGGCCTGAACTCTGGGCCTGGGCGCTATCCCTCAGCTCTTCAGCTCAAGGCTAGCACTCTACCACTTGAGCCACAGCACCACTTCTGGCTTTTTTCTTTTTGCTTATGTGGTACTGAGGAATCGAACCCAGGGCCTCAGGCATGCAAGGCAAGCTCTACCACTGAGCCACCTTCCCAGACCCTATACAATACTTTCTTGATCTATTCATCCATTGAGGGGTATCTGGGCTGATTCCATACCTTGGCTATGGTGAATAGTGCTGCAATAAACATGGTTGTGCTAATGGCTTTGTAATTTTTTGGGTAAATGCCCAGGAGTGGAATTGCTGGATCATAGGGTAGATCCAGAAGCACAAAAAAATCAAAGAAGGACTTGATCAATAGGACTGCATCAAACTAAAATTATTCTGCACAGCAAAGGATATAGACAACAAGCTAAAATGACAACCTACAGAATGGGAGACTTTTGCCAGCTACATATCATATTAAGTACATAGCCTAATATGCAGAAAATACAAAGAACTTTAAAAAAGTTAAACTTTCACAAAATCATTAACTCAATTAATAAATAAATGTGCCAAAGAAATGACCCAAAGAAAGTCTTCTCAGAAGAAGTAAAAATGACCAATAGACAATGAAGAAATGCTCAACATCTCTGGCCATAAAGGAAATACTGCAGCTTTTTCTTTTGTCAGTCCTGGGGCTTGAACTCGGCCTGGGCACTGTCTCTGAGCTTTTTTTGCTCAGGATTAGTTCTCTACCACTTGAGCCACAGTGCCGCTTCCAGGAATAGAACTCAGGGCTTCATGCATGCTAAGCAAGCACTCTACCACTAAGCCACACTCCCAGCCTCTACTGCAGTTAAAAAAAAATTATGTTGTCCTAACATGCCTGTGAATAGGCCTCTTTCCACAAAAGCATAACTATTGGCATCTCTTGCCTGAAACAGGAACAGAAGTCTGAGCTACTTCTAACTACCACATCTTGGTACCCACAAAGGAGTACCAAAGGACTCACAAAAGCAGCACAGCACAATTAAAAGTCTGAATGAAATGTTTTACACACACAAAGAAGCAAATGAGCAAGATCAGCTTCAGTGCTGGTGTCTGTTCTGTATGATCAGCAGGTTAATCATGACAGTGGACAGGGCAATTGGTCTGCATACAATCCTATTGTATCACTCCAACAGAACTTTGTTATTTTCCTACAGGAATGGATAGAGTGGGAGGATTAGCCGGGGGAGGGGGGGGGGTCACCACACATACACATACACACACACACACACACACACACACACACACACACACACACACACGAGAGAGAGAGAGAGAGAGAGAGAGACACACACACACACACACACAGACAGACAGACAGACAGACAGAATTACAGACAGAGAGGCAGAGACATACATAGGAAGAGAAAGAGAGAGACAAAGAACAAAGATCTACATTGAGTCTAAAATTCTGACATATTGTTACAGGTCCAGCACAGGTTGTGGGAATTCTTCATCTCTTGGAAAGGAATGTTCTAGGCACAAAACTCATTCTATATACCTGCAAAGGAGTTGAAAACTTATTTGCTGAGCTGTCCGTCCCATGGTTGACCTTGCTCAGGGGATCTTGGACCACATTTACTCTCTACTGTCCCTGTCTCAACCTAACTTCAGATTTCCTCTTAGAAATGAATATCTGCCCACATTCAAAGCCATTACTATCAAAGCCATTTCTTTGAAGTCTTCTGAAGACTAATCTGAGAACATCTGAGATTTAATGTCTTTTAACATTGTGTGAAAATAAAAAGGAGTTCTGTCTACAGTGAATCCTCTAGATTCATTAGTTACCAGGATAGGTCTTGCTGATGCTCACTGATGTATTAAAACTTAAAAATTTAACATTCTAAGAAATTTGGAAACTGTCAAACACCTTCCTCAGCAGTTGTTTTGTATGTTATATATTTTGTATGCCATATTACTTTGCTTTTTTATTTGGCAGGCACTACGTGTATTGATGCTGGTGATTTTATTCCTTCTGAGACTCTGGTTCTGTGCACTGCAGAGAGGACCTAGGATAATAATATGGAGTTTTATTTGTTTTTGTTTTTGTTTCATTTTTGGGTCCGGTCATGGGCCCGAACTCTGGGCCTGGGCGCTGTCCCTCAGCTCTTCAGCTCAAGGCTAGCACTTTACCACTTGAGCCACAGCGCCACTTCCGGCTTTTTTCCTTTTTGCTTATGTGGTGCTGGGGAATGGAACCCTGGGCCTCATGCATGCAAGGCAAGAGCTCTACCACTGAGCCACCTTCCCAGCCCTAATATGGAGTTTTATTAAAGACTGATTTATACCTTGATTATATTTCTGCAGACCATGAATAAGACAAGCTCTGTAAGTTCTGGTTTCACAGGTAGAGGTAGAAGTTCCTAATATTTTGGTATTTTACAAATCAATGTCTCTGAATAATGAAAATAAAATTTCTAAAAGATTCTCAGTAGAAGAGGGGTGGCAGTAGCTCACGTCTGTAATCATAGCTAATCAGGAGGTTGAGATCTGAGGATTGTGGTTTGAGGACAGCCCAGGCAGGAAAGTCCATGAGACTCTTATCTTTAACAAATCACAGAAAAAGACAGAATTAGACCATGTCTAGAACAGACAGTGTCTAGAAGACACTGAAGGAACAGCTATGTCTGCCTCTGTTTTATCCATGCTATGTATTGGCCACAGAGCCCTGTTGAACAAACATTGGCTGTGGCCATACAATAGGACATGGGAAGAGGTTTTCAATAGCTAGCCAACTGCTCATTTCCTTACCAGAATATCTCCAAGCCAATAAAAATGTAGATGGTATGACTCTAACACATGCCCTGTTCACATGTTTGTAGAGCCTCTTAAATAGAACAAAGGGAGAAGGTATTATCTCTTCTTCTAAGATGGAAAGACTTGAGTTTGAGTTGAAGGATGTCAAGACTTAGTTTTAAAATAGTCTTTAAAGTGCACCTCCATTCAACTCAGAAGGGAGCCAGATAGCACAAAAAGGACGTAGAAATTGAGAGTGATGGCTGGTGGTATATTAGGTTCCATTAGAAAGCTTATACTTTCTTTTCTTTTTGAAATAAACATGTTAACATAGTAGCATTTGTTGTATCAAGGAGGGATCAGTTTTTATTTTTTCCTGCTACAAGGGCTTATAACCAGACTATCCCAGCTTGTTTCCTCATGGCTAGTGTTCTATCACATTAATAATGCCTGTATTCCAGCTTTGTGCAGGACAATTGGTGATGGATTCTTGTGGATTTTTCTGGTCTTAAACTGTGATCCTTCAGGCCTCAGCCTCCTGAGTAGCTAGGACTTCAGGTATAAGTCACTTCAGTCTCTTAATGACATTTCTATTATATAGGTAGAAGATGAACCCTAGTCAGACTCTTCTGTCACTTTCTCATCCTTCTTTCCCTCAGAAAGCCCACATTTTTATTAAGGACTATTCATTCGAATTCCAAAACCAATTTCGAACTTTTCTTCCTGCTTTTTAATTTGTTAAAGAAATTCTGAGACTTAATCATTGGGTCCTTCAAATGGTCATTCCTATACTATAGAATTCCATAAGAATACTTAATTAAGGGAAAAAATCACTTCAAAATATTAAAATGCATTCAAAACCATGCAGATCTGAAACAAAAAAGTGAAAAAAGAAAAAATATCTAAGAAAAAAATGTACAACACTTCTTACTCCATGTCAAGGAAAATAAATTTAAAATAAGAAATAGCCCAGCTGTCCTCTCTTGACAGTCTATGGAATTCCTGTCAAATGTACAAGTATCATTTTAAATGGGAGAGCTCTGACATACAGGGTACAGGAAGTTTATTTGCTGGAGTTGGGAGAATTTCTGAAATATGCACATTAATGGTGTTGAACTGAAAGTCACAGTCACAGAAAAACTCTAGTTATTGCTTTATGTGGCTTAGAAAACTACATGTCATCTGGCAGGAGATACCAAGAAGTTCTCTGTTACCAAAACAGCCTGTTGCTAGCTCAGACAACAGAAACTTACAAGGCTTAACCAGAAACACAGGCAACACCATTTATTTATTTATTTATTTATTTATTTATTTATTTATTTATGTCGGTTGTGGGGCTGAACTCTGGGTCTGGGCACTGTCCCTCAGCTCTCCAGTTCAAGGCTAGCGCTCTAGCACCTGAGCCTCAGCCCCACTTCCAGCTTTTTCTGCTTATGTGGTACTGAGAAATTGTACCCAGGGCTTCATGCATGCAAGACAAGCACCGTACCACTGAGCCACCTTCCCAGCCCCACCATTTCTTTTAGTATGAAAACATTAATCCATAGGCAGCCTGATTAGGGCTGTCCTTCTCTTTTCTTTCTTCCTTTCCTTCCTGATTTCACAGTATTTATCATAGAAGAAGCGATGCCAGATGTGTGGTGCAGTGTAGTGGAATGTTGGGGAATAATTATTGATGGCCCTTTGAGTTGGGATTGTAAGTGTGACACATGGGCCAGAGGCAAGAGGAGCAGAAAGCCTGAGTGAATGCTCACAGACAGGTGATGGTGTGTGTGTGACTTCATGTCTTGTCTCTGAGACAGAGATGATTGCAGGCTATGCCTCAATTTCTAACAGAGGAAGAGATTCCAGCAGTCAGTGAAGTTTATTCATGCATTTATCTAGAAAATATTAACGGAGCATCTTCGTTGTGTTCAATACTGTTGCGGTGATAGAGAAATAACAGTTAGTTTAGATGAGCTGAGTGAGAGAAAGGAGATCCTGGTTGTAGTGGAAGAGAGACATTAAGCAAAGCATTAAAAGGGTAGTTTTTAATTATTTTATCAGTACACATTGGTTGTATAAGGGAAATTTTATTGTGATATTTCCATACATACAGTGTATTCTAATCAAACGCATCCTCCTCTATCACTGTTCCTTATCTTCCTTCTCACTTTTTAAACAATTCCAATAGTCTCATTGATCTATTGATCAATTTTTACATATGCAAATGAACTACTTTGACCATATCCATCGTCATTCATTCTCCTTGTTCACTCATCTTCTCTTTCTCCACTCTTCTTTTTTCTCTCTCTCCCTTTATCCTTCCCTCCCTTTCTCCCTTCCTCCCTTTCCCTCTCTCTCTCTTTCTCTCTCTCTTTTTTTTTCTAAGGGACTGCACCTGTTCCTGAGCTTCTTTGGACAAGGCTGGCAATCTACCATCTGAGCCACAGGTCCACTTCCATCTTTTCTGGTAGTTTATTGGAGATAAGAGTCTCACAGGGGCTGAGAAGGTGGCTCAGTGGTAGAGTGCTTGCCTTGCATGCATGAGGCCCTGGGTTCGATTCCCCAGCACCACATAAGCAAAAAGAAAAAAAGCCGGAAGTGGCGCTGTGGCTCAAGTGTTAGAGCGCTAGCCTTGAGCTGAAGAGCTGAGGAACAGTGCCCAAGCCCAGAGTTCAGGCCCCTCAACCAGTCAAAAAAAAAAAAAAGTCTCACAGTCTTTCCTACCTGAGATGACTTTGAATTGTGATCCTCAGATCTCAGCCTTCTGAGTAGCTAGGATTACAGTCATGAACCATCAGTGCTCAACACAAATAAGAAATCTTATGAAAAGTAACATAACAGATATTTGAAACTCATTACCTTCATTATTAATGAAATAAATGTGTTAATAATTAATAAATGAATGAAGAAATTCTAAATTATAATTAGATACCATTTTCAGTTCACCAAGTTTTCAAAGGTTAAAAACGAACAAGTTATTGCTAGTGATAGTGTTATGAATTTGATCTTCTCATTCTCATAATTGCTCCATTAGGAATTACATAGTTCATCTTCCCTTATCAAAGTGTGGCTACACAACCAGGTTCGACCAATGACATGTGACCAGAAATGATATTGCAACTGAAAGAAAGATTTCTGAAGAAAGAAAGAAAGAAAGATTCTCATCTCTTTGTTCTCATTTTCCTCTCTATAGTTTGATATGTGGATGCGACAAGCAGGTAGGTGACTCAGTAAGAACAAGAAATGACAGAACAAGGTAGGAGGCTCAATCCCTGAATCTATTCAATGAGATCATTAGCCAGTCTTTGTAGTTTTTGGTCTTAATTAAGCCGCTGAACTTATGCTCTAACTAAGAGATAATTCAGCATATAACATAAATGTAAAATTACATTTCTTTTTATTATGATTACTTGATATGTAAAGATGCTTATGGTCTAAGTAAGAAAACCAAGTAGCAAGCCCTGAAGATTTCTTACTAAAGCAGAATGACTAACACTACGCCTCTGTTATCCTGCAATTATATGGGCATATGTTGTAGAAAACACTGAGATGTAACTGAAGAAAGAGCAGGACCAGGAGCATATTTGAAGAGGTGAAAGGTTTGCTTAATTACTGTATGGTTTAAATTTGATCTTGGACCTGTGGGATATTAGTGGAAATTTTTGTTTTCCATGCTTGCCCTTTGCTCTCAAAATGGTATTTCGTGTGGATTTATCCAGTGGATTGTTAGAGATTTATCCCTCCAGTATGATAAATTGTAATAGTTTGTAGAGAACAGGGAGCTTCTTGTACCATGAGTGATTGATAAGCAAGAGGTGAGACAGAGGAGTGAGAGGTGTAACTTTTCTCTTAGGACAGCTTATTTCTATGTCCTTGTATCATTTAGTGGAACTAGAGAACTCCACAGCATGAGTTCCTGGGAGCCTGTTAAACTGCACAGTGGTACTTTACTCTGCTAGCTTAGGAAAACTACAGCAGCACAGGAGGGCCAGATTAGGGCTGGGATCAGAAGCAGATGTAGGGGCTAATTTATGGTATTGGAGTAATGGCATAAGAGAAAAATCCAAATCCAAGTGTAGAAGGGGAATTTGTGGTCCAGTGTCAGGCAGGCTTTGAAATACAAAGAGGACAAAGCTTTTAAATGATAAAGAAAAGATGATGACACAACTGGAGGACTAGTGTCCTTCAAGAAAACCTTTAAATATCAAGGAGAGAAAGTAGAGCAAAATTCAACTTTCAGAAAAATCAGCTGGCTAGACAAAAACCAAAAAAATAAGTCTTAGCCATGTTCATAATGGAGACATGAAGGTACCAGCTGGCCTTGGTGCCTGTGGTAGAAGGAGAAATACCAAGCATTCAAGAATGATAAGAAAAGGAAAAAAGGAAAGGGACTTCTCAGAATTACTGAGCATTGGGGCTGGGAAGGTGGCTCAGTGGTAGAGCGCTTGCCTTGCAAGCCTGAGGCCTTGGGTTCGATTCCTCAGCACCACATAAGCAAAAAGGAAAAAGCCAGAAGTGGTGCTGTGGCTTGAGTGGTAGAGCACTAGCCTTGAGCTGAAAAGCTGAGGGACAGCGCCCAGGCCCAGAGTTCAAGTCCCAAGACCGGACCCCCCCCCAAAAAAAAAATTACTGAGCATTTAACATTACATACAGTGTATTCCTAGAACATTCTCATCAGAAATATTTAGTGACTTGATCTAGATCATGAGTTTAGTAGGTAGAAGATTTAGGTTTGACTGAATCTAAAACCTATGTTCTCTGTTTTATGCCATGTTGGTGAGTCCGAGGGATTGTTGTCCAATAGTTCTTTCCCAAGTTGAAAGTGAATCTTAAGATATCCCAAACTTGCTTTGTCTCTGGGTAGAAACTATTGGCTTTGCAAGATCTCTTGTTAGTTGAGAGATGGGAAAATAGAATCTATGGCTAGGCAGGAGATGCCCCCTAAAATATCTACAAGTATTTCTGCCTGCTTCCCCAAGATCTCAGCTGGCCAGGTGAACTCCAGATTCTGCCTATGACTGACTGCATCAATCTTTCAAAGTATCCTCACAAGCAAAATAGCTTTTGAAAGAAATACTAAACAGTAAAGAAATATGTGAAGATGTCTAATTTTGTTACTGATCAGGTGAAAAAAGTCAAATTAATCATTAGGTGATGTTTTTGTGCCATCAGAGAGAGAACAATGATAAAGTCTTTATATCCAGTGTCTATGTGCATAGAGAAAATGGAACTCTAACAGATGTTTGTGTGTAAGTTGGTGACAGTCACTAAAATGTACTCAGTTTTCCCTGTAATTTTGTATTATGCATCTTTTTTTGTATAAATAATCACATAGTATATGTGTACAGTGATCAGAATCCAGTATTACTTTTTCATTTTATTTTTGTGTTGGGCTGTAAACACGAGGATTTGTGCTCTTCTTGGATTGTTTTGCTCAAGGCTGAAGCTCTACCATTTGAGCCATATCTTCCCTTCAGGATTTTTGATGGTTAATTGGAGATGAGTCTCCCAGACTTATCTTCTCAGGCTGGCTTTGAAGCACAATCCTTAGATCTCAGCCTCTTAAGTAGTTAGGATTAAAGCATGCAATCCTGCTTTTAAAAATGTAAAATTTACTGTTTTAAAACTCTGAAATCAAGCAATTATTTATACATAAAGAAAATTCTATTAAGGGGCATTTCTCACTAAGTAGTCCCATGGAGCTAAATGAAAAATGTGGTTGGGAATGATATCCCCATGTGTTTTGGAAGGATGCACACCATTTAGTGGTTATTTAGGAGGAAAGATGGGAAAGAGGGAAAGGGTGGATTCAGTGGCCCACATTTTTTGCACCTTTCCCCAGGGTTTGAATTTTGGAAGGATAGATTAAGCATTTAGTACTATGGTAATTTAAAATCAACTTAAGGAAAAGCAAAGAATAGTCACTAGATTAAAAAAAACAACCACAACCCCCCCCCCCCCCCAACTTGTCTTTCTGGTCTGGAGACAGAGAACAGAGACTTCAGGTTGCAGACAATTCTGTAACAGTGTCTACCACAAAAATACAGACACATGCTGAAATCTACTCCACTGAGGAGAAAAAGAAGCCTGCTCCAGGCAGAACTGCAACTTGCTGAACAAAGATCAAGTTTTTCCTATCCTTTGGCAGACTCCAGCCAAGGCTCCAACTAACATTAGTATCCATGCAATAGGTCTGACTGTAAACTTCAGATTGACTTCTTTTCCCTCAGAAGCTAATTTTTTAAATGCTTTTCGTATTCCATCAACGTATATCGTAACACTTACTGGTTTCATGGCACTGCAAGATTCTTTACAATAGGTAATAAAATACATGTAAAACTTTTGTACAGAATTTAATAGATGATTCAGAGGCAATGTCCCTGAGGAGATTTAAAGTCACACTAGCACGTAGTTGATGTATGAAATAAAATTCAAAAGATGATGCTAATTTTCTTCCAGTAGCACATAAATTGATTTCCCTTTCATTTATTTTTGATGAAAAAATAAGAGTTAAAAGGAATGCATGAAAGAAATCAGAAAATAGGGAGATTTGAGGATGGTGAACATCAGATAGTGATATAGCATCAGATAGTGAGATTCTATGTGGACCTATATATTCTTTTAAGCTCCTGGGTGGTGCCACACTGGCATTCTGTCAAACCAAGCCTTCATACTGCAGCACTGTCTGCCTTAGTCCTAAAATGCTTCATCCCATTTTTCTCTGATATACCTCTTGCTTTGTTCCGATTCTTCATACTTCATACTTCATAGTTCATTCCGTGTTTACTTTCTTATTCATAGCCTCATAGTTTGCCACACATCTCAGGACTGACGTGGGCATTTATGATCCTACTCTGCTCCATTACCAGGTTTCCAAGTTCTCCTGTATTGTAGGCAGAATAATCTCCCTCCCAAGCCCAGCTCAAAGATGTCCACATCTTAATCTCCAGAACCTGTGAATAGGCTGATTTACTTGGCAAAGGGGAATAAAGGTTGCAGATGGAATTGAAGTTGTTGGTCAGCTGACCTGACCATGAGGAAATTATACTTGGTGGTCAGGATGAAGCAAACATAGTTGTGAGGTTCCCTACAAGTGGAAGAGGAGGTCACTCTGATGGCTTGACTTTCCTTTGGGGATTTGAAGATAGAAGAAAAGGGCCATGGCCAAAATGTGTCAGCATCCTCTAGAAGCAAGAGAAGTAAAGGAGCTGTGGAGGGCAGCCTGCCATTGCCTCCATTCCAATCTAATGAGATCTGGGTCAGACTTTTAACTAAAAGAACTATAAAAGAGGGCTGGGGATGTGGCTTAGTGGTAGAGTGTTTGCCTAGCATGCATGAAGCCCTGGGTTTGATTCCTCAGCACCGCATAAACAGAAAAAAGCTGGAAGTTGCACTGTGGCTCAAGTGGTAGACACTAGCCATGAGCAAAAAGCTCAGGGACAGTGAGTTCAAGCCCCAGGATTAGGAAAAAAAGAACTATAAAAGAATACATTTATGTTATCTTTTTTTATTTTTTTAATTTAATTTTATTTGTGAACATACTGTACAGAGGAGTTACAATTACGTGGGCAGGATAATGCGTACATTTCTTACCAAGCATTTCAGCCTTCTCCTTTGTTTACCCTTCACATCCCTTCCCAGCCTCCCCCCTCCCCCCCAATCCCAATACTTCTCCTTCCCCCCTTTACCCCCCCCCCCCCGCACCGACGTTGTAAAGCTAGTTTTGGACATGACAACTTGTACTTCTCATTGTTGCAACAGGTCCACCTGTATCCTTAAACAACTGGTTTTTCCCCATCTCCTCCACAAGTTATACTGACATCAAATATAGTGAAAGCAGGGGTTATACTGTGGGGGAGGGATATACAAAGCAACAAAGAGATAATCTTATAAATGCGTTAGAAACACATGCATGAAAAAAAACATTAAAATACACATCTAAGGATTGTATTAATTTGCTTTGGCAGCAGTAAGAATCTGGTAAACCCTCTCTATTTTGCAATGAATTATCCTTCAGATCTGATCCAAAGACTTCAGGACTCTTAACTTAATGGAGTTTCCTATGGTCACTGAAAGGGAGTTCCTGAATATTGCCAGGAAATGGATTGCCCTGTTCAGAGAGAAATTCTAACCTGTTCATTTGTTTTCCCTTCAACTTTACCCTATTCACTCTTCTTTTCAGTAAAGAGTTCTTTTTCATCATTTCTTCAGTCAAAACAGAATGGTGGAGGCTGGGAAGTTAGCTCAGTGGTAGAGGGCTTGCCTTGCATGAGGCCCTGGTTTGATTCCTCAACACCACATAAGCAGAAAAAAGCCGGAAGTGGCACTGTGGCTCAGGTGGTAGGGTGCTAGCCTTGAGCTGAAGAGCTGAAGGACAGTGCACAGGCCCAGAGTTCAGTCCCACGACCGACAAAACAAACAAACTAACAAAACTCCCCAAAACAGAATGGGTGGGAAGATATACATACGATAGTAAGACATGGTTTGAGATGTGATTGGTTTTAGGGCAGTATCAGAAATGGATCCCAAGTGAATTTAATGGGAACTGATTAGTAAAAGCTTATAATTGATCATTTATGCCCAGAGGAAGTTAGATTGTTATTCTATGCTTTATAGCCAAATAGAACCATATGATGCTGGGTTTAGTCGAATAGATATTTGTGTAAATGACATTGGGGACTCACTCTCTCCACTCTAAATGTAAAAGAAGTCATAAGCAGATAAACTAGATGAATAAATAGCACTACATAAGCTATTTATCCTGGTAGATTGGTTATTCACAAACTTTAAAGTAAAACTCACTTGGAGACCTTGATAAAATATTGTGCATTTCCAGCTCTGCTCCTAGGAATTCTGATTGAGTAGGCTGTGGTGTAATGTTGATATGTGCCCCAGCGGTCTGCATGCAAAGTTAGTGTAAGGCACAATCCATGTGGCATGGAAGAAGAGTGACTGCTCAGGACAGAGTGACACCATTCAAACATTTAATCAATGATTTAATTAAAGGGCTGTCCATCATTTCCCAACTTTCTTTGCCAACTTTGTCCCACCTCTCTCTCTTTCTCTCTCTCTCTCTCTTTCACACACACACATATACACACATATGCATAGATGTATAAATGGATATATATATAAATATATATACCTAGATATGTAATCTCTTATACACATTTATAAACATATGCATACTCTATGTGTAATTTTTCATGTGTTTACACAGATACTCTTCAGTGGTGGAGGTGATGAGAGAGTACCTGCTTCCTTGGGTGTCACTCATAGTTTCCTGGCAGGCATGTGTGACCCCTCCTGCTTTCTGGTTTTATTTCCCTATTTCCCACTCCACTCGCGTGTAGATGAAGCTCTGCCTGGGGAAGAGTAGTAATTTCTTGGCTTGGAGTATCTGGATGTGAAAAGGAATTTGCTACCACTCTGATACTGTTGAACTGGTCTTAGAGGCAGGCAAGGAACAGACAAAGCCATGCATGTGGGAATGTTCCTTTCTTTCAAAGGTCGGAGGAAATAATCCAGTCCTTTCTCCATGAAGGATCTCCAGTCCTATGTTGTCTTTGTGTCTTTCTGTGTCTGTATCTCTGTCTCCATGTGTCTCCGTGTCTGTATTCTGTCTCTGTTTCTTTGTCTCTCTCTGTAAAATTTCTCTATATATCTCTCCCTCTGTCTCCTTCCTTGTGACTCCCTTCCTCTCTCTCCCCATTATCTTCTCCTCTCTACTCCTCTCCCCTGCCTTCTACTCTGCTGGGGCATTCCAGGCAAATACTGTTGTTAGGCTATTATTCTACTTTGATCTGGGAGGAAGGGAGGGCAGGGTACAAGATGAGCAGGGTACAAGATGCCTGTAATTGTGTGGTTGATCATGCATCCTCAAAGGTCAGTGTAGCTGGAACCCAATCCATTATTCCAGTGTCCAAGCGGGATGCTGGAGCAAGGGCAATGGCTGAGTTGACAGGACAAAAGGGAACTTTTTCAAAATCCACACCAAGACAGGCTCATGTCTCCAATCCTAGCTACTCTGGAGGCTGAGATCTGAGCATTGCAGTTCAAAGCCAGCCTGGCCAGGAATGTCTGTGAGACTCTAATCCTCAATTAACCAACAGAAAACTAGAAGTGGAACTGTGGCTCAAAGTAGCAGATCGCTAGCCTTGAGCATAAAGAACTCAGGGACAGCCCCCAGGTCCTGAGTTCAAGTCTCAAGACCAAAAAAAAAAGGCCCACAAAAACAAAACAAAACAAAACAACAACAAAAACACACCAAGTCTCAGCTAGTGTGAAACCTGAAGTAGCCTGCAAATGCCATCAAGCACTCTGTCTTCACTCTGTTGTTAACTTGAGGCCTTGGTTATAGTAAAGAGGAAACGAACACATTTAGGAAGAACTCTTCACTGCTTCATTTCTTTGTTTCAAGTTTGAAATCCCATTTTCTTGATTGTGATTGGGCCTTAAATGAGCCTATCCATAGAACTCTCTGCTAAGCTTTTGTACTCACTGGAAAAACAAATTGGTAAGTGAGTGACACATTGTCCCCTTGTGTCTTGTCAATCCTCCTATTTGCCAATTTCCATATTATCAGCTAGACTTGCCTAAAGCCTGAGGCCAAGGTGCTGCAGAATCTCTTAATTAACTAGTTGCAGACAGCTAATTAAGTTCCTGCAATATCTCATCAGTATACAAAGGATATTGACTCTAAGTTGAAAAATGCCTCTGAGCTTTACAAAACTTCCATTAGAAGAGGTACTTTTGTTGTTGTTGTCATTGTTATTGTTGTTATGACAGTGGGGCTTGAATTCAGGGCCTGAGTGCTGTCTCTTAGCTTTTTTGGCTCAAACTGGTGCTCTACTACTAAGCCACAGCTTCACTTCTGTCTTTTGGTGGTTCCCCAGAGATAAGAGATAAGTTTCCTGGACTTGGATGCCTGGACTGTCTTCAAACTGTGATCCTCAGATCTCAGCCTCTTGAGTAGCTAGGATTGCAGGCATAAGCCACTGGCTCCTAGCAGAAGAGTTATCTTGTTAAATAAGGAGAATAAGGGAGATGATAGCAGAAATAAATATGAAAGAGTTGTTTTATTTTTCATCTCAGCTCTTGTGTCTTTTTTATTTGCTGTGATGCCTCTCTATGTGCTATGTCCAGCAATCTCTCAAGAGACTCTGAGGAAACACTCACCTCTTCATAACCTATTTCACTCTCTTGATGATGAAACACTCTTGAAACGCTGGGGAGCACCCTTTCTAAGTGGGTTCTCCTCTTGAGATAATAAGATTTACAGAGCAAACTGCCACCCACTCTGTAGCTTCTTGAAGCTGCAGGAAACCTTTCTGATGAACAATTTCAGTTCATGGCTTTTCAAGTACATACTGATGGGCCTCTTTGGTCCAGATTCTGCCTTGCCTCCAACCATGCTGCCTGAAACATCTCTGGCTTTCTGTGAGTGGTAAGCTTAGCAGGTGTTACGAAGGGCATTACAGGTGATTAGCTCCCTAATAATGAATTGGATTGAGGAGTTCTCCCAAGAAAACCATTTATTATATTCTTACTAGCTAGCTCTGCATGCACTGGACACATATTATGGCATCCTGCTCAATCTCTAGACTCAGTAAGCTGGAGATTTCCCTTCATTTTCAACTGAGAAAACCTGAGACGTGTCTAAAACCATGCATCCAATTAAAGCCAAAAGAAAACAGGGTCATTGTGCTTGGGAGGGACAGGAAGTTGTCTATAGTTGAACTGTTAAATATTTGCTTAGGAAAAATACATTTTTCTTTTGATAGGCTTTTATTTTTTATCTTTAAGCAGATGCACAAAGAAATTTCAATTCAATACGTCAGTTTGTAAGTACAATGTATCTTTTTTTTAGTTTTGATTTTAATTTTTTGTGAACATACTGTACAGAGGGGTTACAATTACATGGGCAAGATAATGAGTACATTTCTTATCAAGCATTGCAGCCTCCTCCTTTGTTTACCCTTCACATCCCTTCCCAGCCTCCCACCGGCCCCCCACCCAAACCCCGCACCAAAGTTGTAAAGTTCGTTTTCGACATGACAACTTGTACTTCTCATAGTTGCAACTGGTCCACCTGTATCCTTAAATGACTTGTTTTTCCCCATCTCCTCCACAAATTATACCGATATCAAATATAGTGAAAGCGGGGGTTATACTGTGGGGGAGGGACATACAAAGCAACAAAGAAATAATCTTATAAATGAGTTAGAAACAAATGCATGAAAGAAAAAACATTTAAATACATATCTAAGGGTTCATTTTCCTAACATCACATTATCTGACCTTTTCTGCTTGACTCAGACATATACTAGTTATTGCAAATAAGGGAAACCATGGGACCTATGTTTCTTTGGGCCTGGCTTATTTCACTTAATATAATTTTTTCCAAGTTTTTCCATTTCCTAACAAATGGGGCAATGTCATTCTTTCTGATGGAGGCATAGAATTCCATTGTGTATATATACCACATTTTCTTGATCCATTCATCTACTGAGGGGCATCTAGTACAATGTATCTTAATCAACAGAAACATTTTCATTTTGTCCCCCATCTCTCCCAACTCCACCCATCCTCTCATGCTATCTAGTTCTATTTTCGCATTGGACATTGAATTAAAACTGTATTTACACAAATCATCCATTCATCTACCTCCTTCCCTTGATTTCACCTCCCACTCCCTGACAACACTTGTTCTAGCCTTCTTGTATTCATTTTGTCGAACTGGAAGTTAGTTGTTTAAAGGAGTTATACCATTGGAGTTATACCATTCCTCTGCAGATCAGCAAATCAGTAATACTCACTGATATTAGAAATGACTTTTCTAACAAGATGACTTATTCCTCAAGCTCTTGTCATTGAAGTCTATCTTGTCCAAAATGGACATCTCAGAAATAATGTAATTTCCACTCTGAATCTACTTCTATAAGTTTATAGTGACTACTCTTTTTTCCTTTTAGAAGAATAAACCTTGTAGATTGGTATGGGAATAGAGAAAGTGCCAAAGGACCAGCAAAAGGATGGTGGTTTGCAAACTTTCCTGTATATTGGAATTACCTGGAGAGATCATAAAAAAATACCACTAAAAATTCAAGTTCATCCAGGCTATGTTCACAACCCACTTAATTGGCATCTTGGAGGAAATAGGCATTCACCAAAAGTCACATATCTGTTTGTTTGGTTTTTAAGCTTTTTAGTATTTCTAGCAGTGCTTCTATAGCTGCAGTGAGGACAAGGAGTACCTGGAGAGCTTGTTAAAATTCAGATTCTGATGCAGGAGGCCAGTGTGGGCCCTGAGACCTTAGGTTCCTAACAAGCTCCCAGATGAGCCCTGGCATTCTCGGTTAGTGGTTCTTGAATCTTGCAAATTCTTTTCAGCAGTCCTGAGGTTTGAACTCAGGGGACACTTGGGCCATGCTTTTAGTCTGCCATGTGCAAATCTTTGGGTCCTTCTGAAGTCCTGGTGAATCAGTATCTCTGGAGGCAGGACCCAACACCAGTTTGGCAAAAAATTTCCAGGTGTTTATGATAGACAGCAAACTTTGAGAACCACTGTAGGATAGTCATTTGGAGTCTACCTCAGTATCCACTCTTTTAGAGACCAAGAATGCATGTGGGAATAAGAGATAAGGCAGTTTTGTAGGAAGCAGAAAGAGGTGTGCAACAAAGATATATATGACAAACCACTGAGGCACCGCGGGGAATTTTAGGAAGTGGGATATGCCTAGGAGTGGGAGGTGGTATTCAACATCTGGAATGGCTGACAGCTGATTAACCACTGGTCCAGTTGCTGAAGGAAAATCTGTTTTTGTCTTTTGTACCTTCTCTGATCAGGCTTCAACTCATTCTCATCTCTACTTACTGCATGGCAGCTTAGTTGGCATCTTGGAGTGAGTTACTTGAATAGGAATTGTGCATGACCAGACATTTTGGCCTCTTTAGTTCTCAGTTGCCTTATCTTGGAAAGTGGGAAGTCTACCAACCCCATAGCCTTTGCTTGGATTAAATGATTGTGTTTAGACCTTTGCCTAGTGCTAAATAACTGCTCTTTGGATCAAAGTGTCATTCCTCTTTGCATTTATTTTTATGTTCCCAGTTACACTGGCCAATAATTGCCTCCCAATCTAAGCCTGCAGTTCAAATGTTTGAGGAGACACATGTTATGGTAGTGAGTCACTGTCCTGGTTCCTGAGCCAGGCTCTCCCACCAAGCATCTGTAGACATCTTGTATATTTGTTTGAGGTTAGATGCCCTCTTCTGGTCCAGTATAAAATACTTGAGAAGCTCTGTTCAGATTGCAACCAAAGGAGGGAAGAAATCATGTGTGGTAGTCCAATGACAAGACACTCTGGGGCAGGTAACAACAAGGTGCCTTTCAAGCACCCTTTTCCCTTAACAGTACAACCATCTGTTGACATTTTGTATTTGACTCCACAGTTTAGAAACCTAGTTTTACATGGATGTACCAGGTTTTGATTTGATACATAGGATACAGAAGTAGGGGCTCTGTTGCTCTGTTACTGTCCTCTCTGTCCCCACATCTAGAGTTACATAATTATCAATGAAGCAAGTTTAAAGAAAATCAGGAGATACTGCTCCCTCTTACAGGTGAAGAGAAATAATTTGATACATCATCCTCTTTCCATCTTCCCTGGAACTTTGAAATACCTTTGTCATTATTTAGGCTTGGTGAAAACAAGAGTTATTATCAGTGCGTTAGAAACTCTTTTCAGCTGGTTTCCTCCACAAGCCACTAGGTTAATCCACTTAGACATGTAGACTTTGTGGTTCAAAAATATTAAGAACAATTTAATAATGAATCCTCCACGGATGACAGTCCTTGTTTAACTAAATGGCAACTGCTGGTGCTTTCCCTACTCATGGGCTTCTGAATAATGAGCTATAGCCATGCAAAGTGTGAGATGCTTCCCTTTATAGTTTGACTTTGTATGGTAGCATTTCATTCTTCATCGTCCAAAATGTCTGCTGGCTTTTCTTTCCCCTTGAGGGAAATCAAAGAGAAAAACTGTGCAATAATTATAAGAAAAAAAAATCTCTTGATGATCCCTGGGGAGTCTCTATGGCTCCTCTCCCTCCCGTCTGCATTCTGTGGTCTTAGCTCTACGTCAGAGGATTGTTAGACTGTGGTCTAATGTTAAAGTTGAGTGATCTTCAGTTCTCCTTTAAAAAAGGAAATAAATTCATATCAATTTATTCTCAAATTTCTGAAGTATAGAAAATTATAAAATAAATGATATGTGTTATTACAAAAGCCAGAACAGCTTTGCAAGGCAATATAAATAAATAAAACTACAGCCAAATACAGTTCCAAGTAATAAAAATTTAAAGTGCAACCTTTCAGGTGAACTTAAATTGTCCATATTGAATGCAAGAGGAGAAAGATTTGCTTGGCATAGTGAGATTTCTTTATGACTATTTGTAGTTATGAATCATTATTTACGCAAAATCATTTTATAATTATTTTGCTACTTTAATAATAAAGTCATTGGGGCTGGGAAGGTGTCTTAATGGTAAACTGACTGCTTGCCTTTTATGCATGAGGCCCTGGGTTCAATTCCTCAGCACCACATAAGCAGAAAAAGCCAGAAGTGGCATTGTGGCTCATGTGGTAGAGTGTTAGCCTTGAGCTGAAGAGCTGAGGGACAGTGCCCAGGCCCAGAGTTCAGGCCCAATACCAACCAAAAAAATAATAAAATAATAATAAAATAATAAAGTCATTTTAAACTGCTAAGGGATAGTCAATTTAGAATTTATACTTTCAATGCTGAAAAATTAAAAAAGTATAGTTCAATAAATGAGTAATTGTGTGTGTGTGTGTGTGTGTGTGTGTGTGTGTGTGTGTGTGTGTGTGTGTGTGTGTGTGTGTGTGTGATGATACTGGGGCTTGAACTCAGGGCTTAGGCACTGTCCTTGAGCTTTTTTGCTCCAGGCTAGTGCTCTACCACTTGAGTCATATCTCCACTTCTGACTTTTTTTTTTGTTGGGGAGTGGTTAATTGGACAGGGTTAATTGGACTCTGACAGGGCTGGCTTTTAAGCATGGTCCTTCGATCTCAGCATCCTGAGTTGCTAAGATTAGAGTTGTGAGCCATTAATACCCGGCTAATAAGTATTCGTTGTATATTTTCTGGCAACATTAAATGGTCTTAGCAGAGGCACAGATATGGATGTTTGACTTTTCAACATTTAATATTTCATCTGCTTTCATTACTTTTTTTTTTGTTCAAACAGCTACAAAGTTTTGCATGATGCCCGGTGACATTGCTCATCCTTGACTTGGAGCATGTCTACTTGTAGACATGAATGCCCACAGCCAGGAGTCTTCTCTGCAACTAGATGGTATGGCTACAAAATTTTTATTTAGAGTTTCATTAACATGGATACTGATGAACCTTAAGTTACATTCTCATCCACCTATTGAATTTTGGAAAAACAAGAATTTTCTTTTAGAAATGGGCCAAGTTGCCAAATCCAAACCCAGTTTGTTCCATTTAATTATCACAGAAGTCTCACGAGGTTGACATTAGCATCAACCCAGTTTCATAGATGAGGGCTCTAGGGCCAAGAGAGGGTAAAGAAACTTTCTCAGCAACACACAGGTAGTGACAGGATTCCATCCTCAGTCCATCTGTCTCCCCTCTCCTTGTAAGCTCAGCACTGCATAATCCTCAGGGAATTGTACCTATTTGGTGGTGGTGGGGTAGGTCTCAGTTTTAATGAGAACTCATGTACCCCACATTTAATCTTTTTCAGAATCAATCTCAAAGCCATTCAAGCCTAATTTAGACATTCTGAGTCCTCATGCCTGAGAGGAGCACTGGATCATGTTGTTGAGTGGGTGAGAATCTTCAAGTCTGGTAGCTGCTCATTTATTTATTCATTAACTCATTGTACAGAATAGCTGGACACTCATCGTCTATCCATAAAAAAAGCGACTCCTCTCACTACTGGTTAGTTGCTTCTGTGACCATTACTCTGGGGTAAGAGTGCTTCTTTCCTCCTCCTAGTAGAAGACCTGGCTTTGCTCAGAGTTATGGAAAAGCCTGAACTAACTCTTGCATCACAAATTCTGGATGGATGTCCTGCTTCTGCTTCTAAAAACTCTGTAACCTTGGGCAAGCAAATTATTAATTTTTTTTCTGAGCAGGCCTTATTCATCATAAAAATGAGATTATTATTAATTGTTTATTTATTATTTGTTTATTGGGAGAGGTCCAAAAAACACTAAGTATTTATAATCAACATCCATGCTGTGCTGGAGTTACAAAGACTAGACATAATCCCTGATCTTAGTAAGGTATGCGTGCATTTAAAAGCCTGTGATTGTGATAATGGCAATACTGCCAAAGGCTATCTACAAATTCAATGCAATACCTATCAATACCCAATCTCATTCTTAATTGAAATAGAAGAAGCAATCCAAAAATTCATATGGAACAATAAAAGACCCTGAATAGGGCTGAGAAGATGGCTCAGTGGTAGAGTTCTTGCCTTGCATGCATGAGGCCCTGGGTTCAATTCCGCAGTACCACATAAGCAGAAAAAAGCTGGAAGTGGCACCGTAGCTCACATGGTAGAGCATTAGCCTTGAGCTGAAGAGCTGAGGGACAGTGCCCAGGCTCAGAGTTCAGGCCACAACGGACAAAAAAAAAAAAAGACCACAAATAGCAAAAATGATCCTTAGCAAAAAGAACAGTGCTGGAGGAATAAAAATACCATACTTCAAATTGTACTAAAGGCCATAGTAATCAAAACAGCTTGGTACTGGCGCAAGAACAGCCCTGAAGACCAATTGAATAGAACCAAAGACCCAGAAATGAACCCACAACTTACAGCCACCTAATCTTTGATAAGGGAGCCAAAAAATAGAATGGAAGAAAGACAGTCTTTTTAGTAAATGGTGCTGAAAAAATTGGTTAAACATCTGTAGAAAACTAAAAATAGATCCTTATAGATCACCAGAATCAACTCCAAATGGATCAAAGACCTTGAAGTCAAAGCAGAAACCCTGAAAACATTATAGGAAGGAATAGGAGAAACCCTAGGTCTCCTTGGCATAGGACAAAATTTTCTTAATAGGGGCCCAGAAACACAACAAATCAAAGAAAGGTTAGACAAATGGAATTGCATGAAACTGCAGGGCTTCTGCATGGCAAAGGACATAGCTAGTAAGATCAATAGAAATCCCACAGACTGGGAGATCTTCAACTAGCTATACAACAGACAAGGGTCTCAAAACTCAAAAAATTAAACTTAAAACTCAAAAAATTAAACCACCCAAAACAAATCCTGGAAGAAACAACTGCCCCATCAACAAGTGGGCTAAAGACTTAAAGAGAGACTTCTCTGAAGAGGAAAGAAGGATGGCTGCCGCGGACTGGGTTCTGGACGACAGAGGATACCTAGGGGAGGGACCTGGAATAGGGGGGGAGATGGCAAACAGACAACTCACACACATTAGGAGTGGATGCTGAGTGCTGAGTGCTGAGTGCGATTTAATGCAGAGGATAACAAACTTTTATAGCAAAAGTCTCCATAAGAAAGGGCAAAAGGTTACACAATCTTGCTACAGGGCTTCATTCTTGGGTGGTCACCAGCTGGTCATCTGAAAGACACTTGTTTCTGGCTTATCTCTAAGAAATATAATGGGTTTCGACATTTGTCACCATCTAACCATTACCTTATTTCTATAGAGGCCTTAATTGTCCCATAAGATCTTTCCTGTTCCTTCTTTAATAGTAAGGTCGAGGAGGCCTAGATCTTGCAAGTCTCTTAGTAAATGAAAGAGAGTAACAGGAAGTTCTTTCTCCTAAGTAGTTATCTCAGCAATTGCCATACATTCTTTCTGTTCTAGCCGCGCCTAGAGCTTCTTGCAACTCTCTTACAAACAGTTCCTTCTGCTGAAATGACTTCGTGAAACCCCCAATACTTTTATATTTGCTTATGGCTTGTCTACTAGCCTCCATAAGAGGGGTTTCAGGGTAGCACTTAACTCTGGTGAGTTAGTCATATTTTTAAGACACTCATCAGATATTGGAGTCGTCAACACTCTTAAGAAAGAGCTTTGAATAAGGGAACGTTGACAATGAGTAAGTACAATGAACAGCAGAAACAGTAAAAGATTAATAGGCACTCTTATACAGTGAGGAAAAGAAAGACAGAAACACATCTTTCCCAGGGGCTTGCCAGCCTTTTTCCAGGAGTAGGCCTCTTAGAAGCCCTATTCTCCGAGGTAGACTTTGGTGAAGCCCCAAAACTTGGAGATAGGTTTCTGTAAAGCCCCATTCTCTGAGGTAGACTTCGGTGAAGTCCCAAAACTCAGAGATAGGTCTCTGAAGCCCCTATCTTGGTCTGATAGATGGTTTCCCATGCTAAGCAGACTCCACTGGAGTCGGCGTGGCAGATGGCCAATAGACACATGAAGAAATGCTCAACTTCTCTGGCTATAAAAAAATGCAAATCAAAACAACATTGATATTCCACTCACCCCAGTTAGAATAGCTATAATCAACAATGTTCAACAGGACTTACTCATGTAACTGTAACCCCTCTGTATAGTATCTTTACAATAAAAAATGTATACTAAATTTTTAAAAAGAAATCTAATAATGACAGATACTGGAGGGGATGTGACTAATAGGAAACCCTACTGCACTGTTAGTGGAATTGTAAACTTGTTCACTCACTCTGGAAAGAAGTATGGAGGTTGCTCAAAAGACTAAACATAGAGCTCTCCTATGACCCAGCAATCCCAGTTTTGGGCATTTACCAAAACAATCACAAACAATGCCATACTAAAGCTACTAGCACAACCATGTTTATTGCAGCATTATTCACCATAGCTAAGATATGAAACCAACCCAGATTCCCCTCAGTAGATGAATGGATCAAGAAAATGTGGTATATATACACAATGGAGTTCTGTGCTTCCATCAGAAAGAATGACACTGCCCCATTTGTTAGGAAATGGAAAGGTTTGGAAAAAAATTATATTAAGTGAAGTAATCCAGTCCCAAAGAAATTTAAGTCCCATGGTTTTCCTTATTTGCAATAATTGGTATTGCTAAGTGAAATGAACCCTAAGATATTGCTTTAAATGAACCAAGTGATTTTACTTTTTGTTGTTGCTTTTCCCTTTGTATGTTCTTTCTCCTATGGCATATCCCCTGTTGTCAGTATACTTGAGTTTGGTACCCTGCGTATTGTATATACATTTGTGTAATCTGGGGAAGGGAAGGGGAATAACAAAATGCAGAAACAAGGACACAGGATGACCCATTGTAACAAGGATACCCATAGGACAGTACATTGGAAACAAATTTTACAACTTCAGGAAGGGTGGGGGGGGATGGTGGATGGGGGGCAGAGTGTGAGAGGTGGGGGAGGGAAGGGATAGTGGGACAACAACAAGGGAAGGGGTAACAATGACCAACAAGTAAGTACTCATTGCCTTACTCATGTAACTGTAACCCCTCTGTACGGCATCTTTACAATAAAATAAAATGAAAAAATTAAAAAGCCTGTGATGTAATAACATTATATAACTAAGACAATTTGTGACAAAATAGAGACAGTAAACAAGGTGGCTTGACTGGAACAGTTGAAGTTTCATAGAGCAGCATATGAACTTGGCTTTAACTGTCACTAAAACCAGAAACACCCAGTAATGTGGAAGGTGGAGTGTCAGTCATGAGGTTAGGTCAGGATGGGTGGTAAGTATCACTGAGTCACAGACAATCAGAGCCACACTTGGTCTTTTTTTGCCTTATAAATTTGGGCTGGGAAGGTGGCTCAGTGGTAGAGCGCTTGCCTTGCATACCTGAGGTCCTGGTTCCATTCCTCAGCACCACATAAGCAAAAAGAAAAAAAGCTGGAAGTGGCGCTGTGGCTCAAGCGCTAGCCTTGAGCTGAAGAGTTGAGGGACAGCACCTAGGCCCATAGTTCAGGCCTCACGACCGGACCCCCCAAAAAATTATTTCAAATGAATGAATGATAAATGAATATAAAATTAATATATGCACATTCATAGAATATTTTAATTTTCTTTTGCATCAGCATCATTAAATATAGTTGTAAAACACACCCAAATTATTTGTCTACTCAGAATTGTAGAAAGTACTTACTATCTCACTTTTTAGAACATAATTTGATATTGAAACCATTTGAAGATGCTATCCATTTCTTTAGTGCATAGAGTAAACCTCCAATCTCATATCAGTATGTGGAACATATATGTATATCAATAATAACATTCTTCTAGGTGCTGATGGATTGTCTTGTGTATGATCACCCCACTTTAAAGGCTTCTAATCCAGACTACAGTTTCTAGAACTCATCTACTTTCTTCATGTAGTTGGCTTTGGTTGTTGCTTATATTTGGCCTGTAGGACCAGCTCTGAGAAACATCAGCTAAACAGGATGTTTCCTCTTATTCTCCTTAACAGGGCTCCTTTCTGTTTGCAGGCTTGATTTCTTCTAGATATGTCACTTGGTCATCACATCCCTTGCTCCTTTAAGGGCTTATTTAGTCCCCCCAAGCTGGAATACATTTGACTGAAATTATGTAAAAGAGGTTTACCTGTTGGGGAAATGGAGTATTTCATTTCTTTTGGAGACAATGCCCAGAGCATTTATTGCAGTAGTCAGTTTGTCTTATTGAGACAAACAGATTATTTGGCATCTCTCATTCTTAGTTGGCATCATCATTATTATCCTGTGACTTTTGTGAAGAACTCAAAACTTAGTCTACAAGTTCAATCAAACTATGACTCAGGCAATGTTGATACCTTCTAAATGACATTTTCAACAAATGCTCCCAACAATGTGGATGAAATGGTATCAGCCATAGAGCCAACAAAGTGTGCTGCAGCCCACATTATTCTCACTCCACTGCCTTAAGCCTTGAGGAACAATTAAGTACCTGTGTATCTTAGAGGATAGAAAGAGAAAATGAGAATCATGTGTTCTCTGGACCTTTGGGTAAGGTCTGACTGCAATGAGATTGCACAGCCCATTTCACAGCCAAAGGCTTTTGTTACAAATAACTTTCCAAGTCTGAAATGTGCAGGTAGGTTCTAAAAAGTGTCATCTGGATTAGAAGTCTTCAAAGTGTGGCAATTATACACAAGACAATCCATCAGCACCTGCAAGAATGTTATTACTGATAGGCATGTATATTCCATATACTGATATATGTATGAAATTGGAGGTTTACTCTATGCACTAAAGAAATAGATAGCGTCCTCAAATGGGTTGGATATCAGATGGCTGAGGTGCCATGAGGGTTTGCTTAGATGAGTAAGTGAGCGATGATCTTAGAATTCTAAAATGAAATTATATGATGTGGGCATTATTAGGTAATAATATAGGGTCATGAGGAGAGCTGATGACATCTAAAATGAATTGACAAAAAATATCGAAGTATTTGAAATAGGAATTTTGTTGTAGGTTGAATTATATCCTCACATTATCCAATTCATGTGTCGAGATCTGATAAGGTGTCTGATGGGGTGAATTTATTTCTGGAGATAGTTGATTACAGAGGTAATTCTGTTAAAATGTGGTAAAGAGCATGGGTTCTAATCCAATATGACTGGTATCATTATAAGAGAGCAAATTTAGACACAATGATTTGAATAGCAAGAAGACCATGTAATGGCACCTGAAGAAGGTAGCTCTCCCAAGCCACAGAGAGTCTTGGAACAACAGCTACTTTCCTCATCACTACAGAGGGAAGCCACACTGAGATGCTCATTTTTGGTGTCCAGTCCTGGTAACACCCAGTCCTAGTGTTGGGTGATACTTACTACAGCAGTCCTAGCTAACCAGTACAGACTCATCCAGTGTCATTTGCAGTATACATCAGTCACTGGGCTATCCTTTGAAGTATTTGTCAACAAGTGTGTGAAACCATGGAGACTGGGAAGGAATTTGAAACACTAAGCTTTCAGGCTGTGAAGATAAAAAGACAATCAAAAGTGCTCAATTACACTGTTGTCACTAAAAATATTACCATCAATAATAAGACTTCTAGGAGGAGAAGAAAGAGTTTTATGTCCTATTAAAATGATTTTTAAAGTAATGTTTCTTTTAATGCAGCTTCTAAAATGATCTCCATTTTACTGTATAGGTAATATAATTTATTTTTTATCTTCTATACATGATACAAATGTATGATTGAATATGTACATATCCATGAGTACAATTAAATGCTCAAATGTATTATTGACAGAGAATGTATTTGTAAATGTTTAGGTACAATGGCCATGTGGCCTAGAGTCTCTTTTCTAAACCTAGATATTTTAAATCCTTCAAGCATTGAACATCATAGGAAAATTTATCAAGGTAAATATTAAATGAAGCAAAATTTTATTCTAAGACAGAAGAATTTATGAATTGTGTGACTAAGATTTTCTTATGAATATTTAAATAAAAAGCTTTCCTTGATAGGTTTCAGATTTTAATGATAGTTGCCAAGGTGATTTAAGAAAGTCTGTTTCTAGAAAGAAAGTAAATTTCAGCAATGTTCCTTTATCATTTGACTTCTATTCAATACTATTTGTAAAATTCTCACAATTCTAGGAAAGTCAGACACAGCTCTAAAAAAAGCAATGAGGGGCCTTACCAGTCCACTTATTTGGAAGGTTTTTGTCATTTTGCATAGGATAAAACAGGGAGGTTTAGTAGCTAAACTTGTAATATAGTAAAGCATCAGTGAGTAAACCTGGGTAAGGGAGAATTTTACACACATCACAAGCACATGATGTCACACACACACACAAGCATACACTTACATACTTTCAAAATATATAGTCACACACTTCTAGCATCTATGTATGGTAGGAAAAAGATTTGTTTTAAAATCAGAGACCTGGCTATATATAGTATATAGAATATATAGTATATAGCATATAGTATATAATATATACACAACAATGAGAAGTACAAGTTGTTATGTGGAAAACGAACTTTACAACTTTGGTGGGGGGGGAGGATTGGGTGGGGGGGTGGGGGGAGGCTGGGAAGGGATGGGAAGGGGAAACAAAGGAGGAGGCTACAATGCTTGATAAGAAATGTACTCACTATCTTGCCCATGTAATTGTAACCCTTCTGTACAGTATTTTCACAATAAAAAAAAATATATACAGAAAATATAGTAACCTGAATGTCATGTGCTTTGAACAGCAAGATTTAAATTAGCAATGTGGTAATAAATGAACAACCAAAGACTATTGGAGTGTTATATTTTCTTGTATCCTCAAAAGAGCCCTTAAACCACAAAGCTTTTGGTATATATAGAATGACTTGCCTTGTAAGTTCTAGCATTTCCAGATCACTATCTAAAAAGCCAAGAGAAATCAGTTCACAAATGCCAACAAAAATAAATACTTGATTTTATTTTACTAGGCTTACTAATTGTAACATACTTCTGGAGGTATCAGAGAGAAACAAAGTTCTTATTCTTTTTTAAAAATTTTATTTATTTATTTTTTTATTGTAAAAATGTACAGAGGGGTTACAGTTACATGAGTAGGGTAATGAGTACATTTCATAGAGAGCAATGTTACCTCCTCCTTTACTTTTCCCCTACCATCACTTCCCTCCCTGCCTCCCCAACTCGTCCTCCACCCCACTCCCAGATATTGTCATGTTCGTTTTCAATATAGTGTCCTGTACATCTCGTTGTCACAGTGGGTCAGCCTGCATCCCCATTTCAGCATTCTGCAATATACCTTCCCCTCCCCATATTACAAAGGTGCAGAATACCAGCATCAAATCCAGTGAAAACAGGGGTTATACCATGGGGGAAGAACTTACAATAGAAACAAAAGAATCACATAGTGCATTGTAAGTACATTAAAAACACTATCAAGAAAGGAAATAAAAACCTCTGTGTCCCTGTCCTGGGGTACATTTTGCTTAACATTATCTCATGTGGTCGTATGTACATAGCCTTTGACCTTCTCTACTTGTCCTAGACATGTACTAATCACTGCAAACAAGGGAAACCATGGGACCTATGTTTCTTTGGGCCTGGCTTATTTCACTTAATATAATTTTTTCCAAGTCTTTCCATTTCCTAACAAAAGAGGCAATGTCATTCTTTCTGATGGAGGCATAGAATTCCATTGTGAATATATACCACATTTTCTTGATCCATTCATCTACTGAGGGGCATCTGGGTTGGTTCCATCTCTTAGTGATGGCAAATAATACTGTGCCAATAAATATGATTATGCTGGTATGGTATGACCTTGTTTGTGATCATTTGGGTAAATTTCCAAAAGTAGGATTGCTGGGTAATAAGGGAACTCTATGTGGAGTCTTTTGAGGAACTTCCATATTGCTCTCCAGAGGGTTGAACAAGTTTATACTTCTACCAACAATGCAGTAGGGTTCCCTCTGGCCACATCCCCTCCAGCATCTGTTGTTACTAGATTTCTTGATTATAGTCATTGTAACTGGGGTGAGGTGGAATCTCAGTGTTGTCTTGATTTGCATTTCTTTTATGGCTAGAGAGGTTGAGCATTTCACAAAGTTCTTATTCTATCTTATTAGCTTGCCTGTCCCTTATGGTCTAATAGTGTTTAGTTGTGACATTATGAATGTTAGGTGACACTGGACTGTCCTCATCTTTCCCCCTTACCAGCTGGTTCCTGGTGGGTTATAAATTGCTTGGATGGAGAAAGTATACGTGGAGAGAAATAAAGAGGTAAGACAAAGTTCTATGGACACTCCATTACTATGAAACTGAGGATAGAGATCAGCAAGGTACCAGGACCACAAATTGATAGTGCTGCCATGGTTCAGAAGGCAGTTCTAAAAAATGACCCCTCCTTTCTTACCATCTTCACTACCTTATCCATCTTTCAGCTGCAGAGATGGGTGATTTTCATTTATGCTGAAAACAAATTTCTATCCCTCAAAACTATTTGGGACTTTTGTAACCTATTAAAAATGTCCTTGATATTACCTTTTACTTTTTCCTTGATATTTCCACCTTTGTACCTAACAATCAGGGCATTAGAGTTAAGCTAAGAAGGACCAGGTTTAGATTGAAGGGAGAATTTTACTGAAGGCCTGAGGATGCTTTTGGAATTGAAATTGCATTCATGATGTGTTTATTAAATGCAAGTAAAGTATAGGCCAGCTTCTAGACCAGCAAAAGCTTGACCCTAGTGTTTTTCTGCCTGGCTTTAGAACTCAGTCAGTCCTTCCCCCTGGATTGTGTGAAGCCCCAGCATTAGTGGTGAAAGTGAAAAATATAGAAGAAGCTTACAGTGGCCAATATTGGGAGCCTGGTGACAGAATAACCATTTGAGAAGTAAATTGAGAAGTGAAAGGAAATGCACACATGTAGTTGAAATATATAGAACAGAACTAAATGACAATATAATAAAATACTTGGATTAAAAAAGAAAAGGCATATCTGGCTCTTTTCTTTATAGAAAACTCTGCTATCCAGACAGATTCTGTAGGGTACTGGACTGAGATTTTGTCTCAGTTTTCATTCATCAGGGAATGATTGAATTTTCAGTTTAAATCTAACTTATGTTTAATAAGTCTCTAGAGAAGTTCCGTAGTGATCCAATGTGATCTATGCCTTTTAGCATCTCTGCATTTACTCCTGGGTTTCTTGTGGGTGAGAAAGGATATTGAAAGGAAGCTGATGAGAAAAGCGCTAGCCATAAAAATACAGATGAATTATATCTGATCCTGGTCAATTGTCAAGTCGTAAATTTCAGGCAGGATCTTGGCTAATTATGGTTTGGGTCTGATAACCAGTTATTGAAAAATGAGTAATGAATAAGACCTAAGCGAGGCATTTCTTCTCACTCACTACTGGTTTAGTAAAATAAACTTTTTGGAAAATAAATCACTTTTGGAAAATAAATCGAATCTTAGGTTCAGAAGGTTCTTTAGTTCAATCTTTTATCATAGGCAGGAGAATTTCTGCAAAACCCCGGACTTTCTAGTGCAGAAGATCAATCAATTCAGGGAAACTGAACTCACTACCTTGTGAAGCAGAAAATCCTCTTAATATTCAAAGTGTAGCCTGGGAGCAGCAGCAGAATATCACCTGGGAGTCAGTAAGAAATGCTGAGTATGAGACCCTACCTACAACCTGCTGATCAGAATCTTCATTTGACAAGATCCCTGTGTATTCGTACATATTTAATGCTTGAGAAGCACTGAGCTATTCCACTGTTGGATGGTTAGGATGTTAGAAAATGGTTCCTTAGTACAATTTTCTGGGCTGTTGTATTCTAGGGCCTTACTCTTTAGCCTTGCCTACTCCAGGGACTTTCTGCTAGCTTCACTTCTGGCAGTTCCTGCATTTTATAAAGCTTTGGAAGTAGCTACTGATGAGGTCACTTCCCCACCTTGTACTCTGCTGTGTATGACTCACCTGGGTGAAGGCTGGCCTTCAAATCACCTTAATCACTGCACCATGGGACCAACAGTAGCTCTAGTCTTGGGTCAGAGCCCACTTGGCTGTGACTCTCTTGGTGCCTCTTGAAAGGGCAGGTGTGGAATGTAACTAAGCACAGGGGGTATATATTCCTTATGGTAAGTGTAGAAGACAGGAACCTTGCTGTCTTTCCTTCCTCTTGTCCCTAAGGAGTATGATTTGCTGTGTTTTGAGAGAAGCTGCAGACTTCTTGATGACACACTATCTTATTTCTGCTCTTGTTCTTTCTCTGCCTCAATATCCCTTTCTGTGAATGCACCCCCAATTAAAGCAGTAAACTTTAGCTTTGTTTTAGAGTTATCTAAGGGATCTAGACTAAGACATCTGCCTCTTATACACTTCATTTACTGAGCCTAATCTTGCCATCTGGCTGCTCTCAATTGGCCAACATCTTTCATATGCCTGCATTCTTCATATTCTAAAAGGTATCTATGCAGTGCTTTATTTTCTCTTGTTTAAACACCATAGTTTCTTTTAAGAAGTCCTCAAAGTGGGGCTAGGAAGATGGCTCAGTGGTAGAGTGCTTGCCTTGCAGGCCTGAGGCCCTAGGTTCTATTCCTCAACACCATAAGCAAAAAGAAAAAAGCTGGAAGTGGTGCTGTAGCTCAAGTGGTAGAGCGCTAGCCTTGAGCTGAAGAGCTGAGGGACAGCGCCCAGGCCCAAAGTTCAGGCCCCACAACTGGACCCCCCCCCAAAAAAAAAAGTCCTCAAATTATGTTTTTAAATTTTTTTTTCAGCACTAGGGTTTGAACTAAGGGACTCAAGCTCACTTGGCTCACTTTGTTTTTGTTGTTGTTGTTGCTGTAATTTTGTTTTTTGGTCGGTTGTGGGGCCTGAACTCAGCCTAGGCTCTGTCCCTGAGCTCTTCATCTCAAGGCTAGTGCTCTACCACTTGAGCCACAGTGCCACTTCTGGCTTTTTCTGATTATGTAGTGCTAAGGAATCAAACCCAGGGCCTCATGCATGAGAGGCAAGCATTCTACTACTGAGCTACCTTCCTAGCTCAGCTAGTTTGTTTTTTTACTAGAGATTTTGACACAGAGTCTCAGAATTCTCTGCTTGAGCAAGTGTTAAACTTTGATCCTCTTTTGAATAGATACTATTGTAGGTGTGTGTGAGCCACTTGTGCTCAGCTGTTTGTTTTTAAATGTATTATCTTTAAGTAGTTGTACATAAGAGTTGCCATTCAACAAAGCAATTTATGAATACATTGATCAATATCATCCTCTTAACATTTTGCCAGCTATTCAATGGGAAAAGAATGAATATCTGGAATATACAAAGAGCTCAGAGAACAGCAAAAGAAGAAACAGCCCAATCAATAAATAGACAAATGAATTAAACAGACACTTCTCAGAAGAAACACAAATAGTTAATAGATAAACAAAGACATGTTCAACACCATTAGCCATAAAGGAGATGGAAATCAAAACCACACTAAAATAATTTCTCATTTCCATCTGAATGGCAACCATCAGAAAAATAACCAGCAATCAATGCTGGTGAAAACATGGAGGAAAAGAAATCCTCCAATAAGCTAAAAAGAAAGCCAACAGAATGGGAAAAGAATTTTGTCAGCTGTACATCAGACAAAGGCCTAATATCCAGAAAATGCTTAGCGCTAAATATTAAACCCTTGGCTGGGAAGGTGGCTCAGTGGTAGAGTGCTTGCCTTGCATGCATGAGGCCCTGGGTTTGATTCCTCAGCACCACATAAGCAGAAAAAGCTGGAAGTGGCACTGTGGCCCAAGTAGTAGAGCGCTAGTCTTGAGCTGAAGAGTTGAGGGACAGCGCCCAGGCCCAGAGTTCAGGCCTCATGACCAGAAAAAAAATTTAAACCCTCCAAGAACCAACAACCTAATTAATAAAGGGGCTAATGAGAGACTTCCAGAAGTAAAAATGAGAGCCTTGAAGGAATGCTTAATATCTCTGGCCTAAAGGAAATACAAATCAAAGCAACACTGAGATTCTACCTCCTCCCAAATAGAATGGCTATTATGAAACAAACAAAGAATAACAGATGCTGGTGAGGATGTGAACCAAAGGGGGAAATCTATTACAATGTTGGTAGGAATGTATTTAACTATTCTGGAAATCAGTGTGGCAGGAAACAAAACAAAACAAAACAAAACATAAATGAAAGCAAAAAACTAAACATAGAGCTATCCTATGGTCCAGCACTTCTACTCCTGTGTATTTATCCAAAAGATCACAAAACAGGTCAAAAAGCTACCACACACAACTATATTCATTGCAGCATTCTTCATCATAGCCAGAGAATGAATAGCCTAGATGCCCCTCAATGGACAAATGGATAAAAAAAATGTGGTCTATACACAGAATAGAACTTTATCTGTTAGAAATAAAGATATTTTACCATTTGTAAAGAAAAGGGAAGACTTGGAAAAAATTGTATCAAGTAAAGTAAGCCAGGCCCAGAGAGACAAAAATTACGTGTTTTTTCCTCCTATGTGGAAGCTAGAACTAGCATATAAACTACTACGTAAACACATTGGGTGGTATGCAAGTGGTTACAAATGTAATTAACAGAAATATGGTAGATTAAAGGGAGAACTCAAAGACTGTAATTCCTTTGAAAGGTTAAGTCAAAACCCAACAAAATAAGTACAAGGAAATGGACACTTGCAAGAGGTAGGGTGGGGTCAAGGGCGAGGGGTAAATGAATGAAGAGGAGAAGGAGGAGAGAATGCTGTCAAGAATTCAAGGTATATACTACAGAATTAAGAAAAGTCAGAGGAGATATAGGTCGGGCAGGTTGGGTGAGAATGTTGAGAGGGATGATGCTGATCAAAATGTATTGTGTTCATAAACTGCTTTGTTAAATGGTAACTCTTTTGTACAACTACTTAAAGATTATTTTAGCTGAACTCCAGTGTCTATAATCCTAGCTACCCAGGAGGCTGAGATCTGAGGATAGTGGTTCAAAGCTAGCCTGAGTAGAAAAATCTCTGAGACTCATCTCCATTTAACCACCAGAAAACCAGAAGTAGCTCTGTGGCACAAAGTGGTAGAACTCTAGCTTTGAATGAAAAAGCTCAAGGACAGGGCCCAAGCCCTGAGTTCAAGCCCCACAACTGACAAAAAAAAAGATAATTAAAAAAGTGAAAATAAAAAAAGAAAAGGAACCCTCAAATACTGTTGGTAGGCATGCCAACTAATAGAGCTACCATGAAAATCAGTATGAGGTTCCTCAAAACAACTGAAACTAACAGTGAGAAGAGCCGGGATGAAATCAGGAAGGCAACTTCATTCATAATAGCCCCACAAAAAATAAAATATCTAGGAATTAACTTAACCAAAGAAATGAAGGAGCTCTATGATGAAAACTTTAAAAACCTGAAAAAGGAAATCAAAGCAGAACTTAGAAAGTGGAAAAACATCCCATGCTCCTGGATTGGAAAGATCAACATCATGAAAATGGCATTGCTTCCCAAGGCTATCTACAAATTCAATGCGAAACCTATCAATATTCTTCAAGGAAATAGAAGAGGCAATCCAAAATTTATATGGAACAATAAAAGACCCCGAATAGCAAAAGCGATCCTTAACAGAAAGAATATCAATACCAAATTTCAAACACTACTACAAAGCCATAGTAATCAAAACAACTTGGTACTGGCACAAGAAGAAATTTCAGGACCAATGGAATAGAATTGAAAACCCAGAAATGAACCTAAAGACCTATAACCACCTAATCTTCAATAAGGGAGCTAAAAAAATTGAATAAAAAAATGGAAGAAAGACAGCCTCTTCAGTAAATGGTGCTGGCAAAATTGGTTAATAGCCTGTAGAAAAATAAAGCTAGATCCACATATATCACCATACAACAGAATCAATTCCAAATGGTTCAAAGACCTCAGGGTCAAATCAGATACCCTGAAAACATTACAGTAAGGAATAGGAGAAACTCTAGGTCTCCTTGATACAGGCCCAAATTTTCTTAATAGAGACCCAGAAACACAACAAATCAAAGAAAGGTTGGGCAAATGGGACTGCATGAAGCTGCAGAACTTCTGCATGACAAAGGACATAGCTAGCAAGATCAATAGAAAGCCCATGGATTGGGAGAATATCTTCATTAGCCATACAATGGACAAGGGTCTCATATCTAAAATATACCTGGAACTCAAAAAATTAAATCCCCCAACAACAAATCTTCAAAGAAACAACTGCCCAATTAATAAGTGGGCTAAAGACTTAAGAGAAACTTCTCTGAAGAGGAAAGAAGGATGGCCAATAGTCACATGAAGAAATGCTCAACCTCTCTAGTCATAAAAGAAATGCAAATCAAAACAACATTGAGATACCACCTCACCCCAGTGAGAATGGCTATAATCAAGAACTCTAATAACAGCAGATGCTGGAGGGGATGTGGACAGAAGGGAACTTTTCTGCATTGTTGGTGGAGTGTAAACTTGTTCAACCACTTTGGAAAGCAGTATGGAGGTTCCTCAAAAGACTCCACGTAGAGCTCCCCCATAACCCAGCAATCCCAGTTTTGGGCATTACCTGAATTATCACAAACAAGACCATACTAAAGCTACCAGCACAGCTATGTTTATTGCAGCATTACTTACCATAGCTAAGATAAGGAAGCAACCCAGATGCCCCTCAGTAGATGAATGGATAGAGAAAATGTGGTTATATATATATATACACACACACATATGTATGTGTATGTATGTATATATAATGGAAATCTAGGTCTCCATGAGAAAGAATGACATAGCCCTATTTGTTAGGAAATGGAAAGACTTGGAAAAAATTATATTTAGTGAAGTAAGCCAGGCCCAAAGAAACATAGGTCCTAATGTTTTCCTTATTTCCAACAACTAGTATATGTCTGGGACAAGCAGACAGGTCAGATAAGATGATGTTAAGCAAAATGAATCCCAAGATAGGGACACAAGTGGTTTTTTTCTTTCTTGCTATTGTTTCTAATGTATTTATAATGTATCATGTGATTTTTTTGTTGCTTTGTATGTGCCTCCCCCATGGTATAACCCCTGTTTTCACTTGGTATAATTTGGTAAAAATTGGTATAATTTGGGCAAAAACGAACTTTACAATTTAGGGAGGGGAGGGGGAAGTGTAGTTGAGGAGATAGGAGAAAAGGGATGGTAGGGGAAAAACAAAGGAGACAACAATGCTTGATAAGAAATGTACTCATTACCTTGCTCATGTAACTGTAACCCCTCTGTACAGTATTTTCACAATAAAAAGTTATTAAAAACCAAAAATAAAAACTGAAACTAGACTTACATTATGACCCTGATATATCAGTATGGCTCTGATAGAGATTAAATCAATTTACAAGGAAAATAGACACATATCCATGTTTGTTGCAGCTCTGTTCACAATAGTCAAGTTATACACAATAACTGATGCATGGATAAAGAACAGAAAAAATTATATCATTTGTAGGAAGTAGATGAAATGGGGGGTCATTATGTTGAGTGATATAAACCAATCTCAAAAAGCCAAATATCAAATATCCTCACTCATTTGTGGACTAGAGACCTAAAATGAGGATGAAAGTAATAATAGCAATAGGATATAAATGTCAAAGGGGAATTATCAGAGGTCAGGGAAATGAAGGGAAAAGACAACATAATGAAACTTACTAATTGCTCTTTGAAAATGGGAGACGGAGGAAAGATAGCTATGGATATAAAGCGGAGAAGATGATTTTGTTCAAAGTGCCCTATGTGCATGTGTGGAAATATCCTGACAAAACTCCTGCATATTACAAATTATGCTAATTCAAAAGTGAAATAATATAAATGTGTTTAGATCTCTCACTTCCTAATTTGTCATCATATACTCAAATGTGACTTTTTGAATACCCTTCCAGCAGTAGGGAGTATACAGCTGCTGAGTTTGTGGGAACCTCATTTCATTTATTATGGGGAATAAAGCAGTATTGATAGGCCACCTTGGAATGAGCCTGCTCGTTTGAGAATATGATTTGAATTGTGGTGATCTCACAAGTTAAAAATGAGCATGGGGAAAATTAGCTTGCAGGGGATTAAGGCAGACATGTTTTGGTGACCTAAGTAAGCTAAGTCACCTAATGTTCATATTCTTTAATGATTCATTTGGGCTGGTACTACAACGTGTTCACGTTTCTTCCCGAAGGGTTTACTTCCTTGCCATTAGGTTCTTCATTCCATGCAACTGAACCCAGAGACAGATAGATGAAAAACATAAAAGATTATACCACATGTAATGCCTCTACCTGCTTTGGAATGTGACTCTCAGAGGATGCTCTAATGTCATGTTTGAAGAACTCATTAGTAGCGTCTTGTCTTTCCAATTGTCCTCACTTTTGTTATTGTTCAAAACTTTTATTTCCCCCTCCCACTTTTAGGAGTTTTTCTATTACGAATAGGCACTGATTGAACTCTCATGGGAAGCAAGCACCTGTTATATGGTAAATACAGGTAACGGTTGGAGACAATTGCCTTGAGGATCTTGACTATGAGATAGGTCCTACTGTGGGAAGTAATAGATGTTTAATGGGTTCAGATGAGAGAACATTGTGACTTACAGCAGAGAGCCACTGTGGAAATTTTAGTGAAGAAGAGGTGTCCTAAAATGTTCCTTCCTCTAGAGTTCCCAGCAGTAAACTACAGAGACTCAATTCTTTAGGTCACTGAAAACTGCCTTGGTTTTTCCCCTTATTTCTTAAGGCAAAAAAGACATGTTATATGCTCTAATATTACAGAATGTTATAAATTCATAGGATATACAATTATACAAACAATGACAAACATTTTGTTTTCAGTTTCAAAGTCTGATGAAGAAGCCACAGAGAAATAAACAGCACAATAAACTGCGCAGAATGAATGTTTTCAGTTTCATATCAGTCCTCTGTCTCCTGAAGACAGAGAAAAGCACACTCACTTATTGTTGGTGTGTTTGCAACATTATTTTTGGCAAAATAGAAAATGCTACTGTAAAGAGCCAGACAGGGAAAGTCAAGCAGGGAAATTTGGGAAGGATTTCATCACCTACCAGACAGTTCCTAACAATGTAACCTAAGGATTCAGGGCAAGGTCATGGCATTATAATGCTTTCTTTCTGCTTCTAGCACACTCTTCTGGACACTCTCCCAGTTTTCTGCATACAAATTAGTTTTAATAATTTAAGGAAACTTTTCTGTGACTCCTGAGGTCTTCTGTCTTCTGAAGCGAAAGGAGGGAAGGTGAGAAATGTAGAAGCCATAGTGAATTGGCAACTTCTTACACAGTTTGGGTTTTACACCTTGGGATTTGTAACAAGGGGCTCTTCAAAGATCCCCAACTTATAAGTAAAATATTCAGTGTGTTCAAATATTACCAAGACCTTTTTTCCTCTTCCCATTGTCTTTGCCAAATCTGCAAGAGCTGTTTGTTGTCTCTGGTTAGCTGTTCTTAAATCTTGAACTCATATTGGTGACCTTTATTTTATTTCACTATCTGTATGCTTTCCTTTTTGCTACTGTAACTCAATCTGCTCTCATGGTTAGTGAACTTAAAAAGGAAAAAATAATCTTGATTTATGCCCAGGAATTATATGTGGTGGGTGGCAAACTAAAAAGCAAAACCTTTGTAGGCAACTCCCCTTTGCATTTAGAATTACAATCCAGACTTCTATTATGTAGCCAACTCCAGCATCATATCAGCTACAAGTACAGAGTTCATCTGGTTCTGCCTTCCTATCTTATCCACAAAGGGATGTTCTTCTTGTTCTGTTCTCACTGTCTGTGAGGCCCTCTGCTCTCTTTTCCTGGCTAATAACAACCCATCCTGCTAACTTTGCTGTCATTGCACAATCTATTTTTTCCATCTAAAATGGTTTGCTTGCTGTATAGGCAGGACATCTTTCTTCAAGTTCTCACACTATGTTGTTTGTATTTATTCACACTATAGTTCTCTCTCATTGAAGTCTTGTCTCCAGAAAGAAAGCATAGCTGATTCCCTGCCTGAGACACTGTACACTATTTATTGATAGAATGAATGAAAATTAAAGAAAAGAGAGTTACTATATGAACATAAATGTCAGATTGGATAGACAACATTAAAACTCTATGCACACCTCTCTATCTCTATCATCTGTATCTCTACTTCTATCAATCTGTCTCATCTCTCTCTCTATCATCTCTCTGTTTCTATTTTTATCCTGATTTCTACCTGTATATTATCTATCTATATCTACATCTGCATCTTTCTCTCTGTCTCTATTGCTAGCTGTATATTTGTATTTATATTTGCATAGAAAGATGATCTAATATATCTATGAGAATGGAAAAAATCTATTTATAAAATACTCTGTATTCTTTTAATATCCCATATTTTAACAACTGAACATAAAAGGAACCAAATTTCAGTTAGATGGGAGGAAAAGGCTCAGGAGATCTATAGGATAACATCATGACTATACTTAATAGCAATGTTTTATACATCTGAAGATTTCTTCTTAGAGTAGATTTCTTCTTCTTCTTCTTTCTTCTTCTTCTTCTTCTTCTTTCTTCTTCTTCTTCTTCTTCTTCTTCTTCTTCTTCTTCTTCTTCTTCTTCTTCTTCTTCTTCTTCTTCTTCTTCTTCTTCCTTCTCCTTCTTCTCCTTCTTCTCCTTCTTCTCCTTCTTCTCCTTCTTCTTCTCCTTCTTCTCCTTCTTCTCCTT